>NC_135785.1:219003544-219639794 GCF_051106095.1 Pogona vitticeps | reverse complement strand
CAGTTCTTCAGCTAACTTATGTTGTATAATGCCTACTTTGGTATCCATCCAGGTCATGAATATTAATGTGCTATATGCATGGACCAATGGGAGTGCTGGAGAGGCAGAGTCATGAGATATAAGAGTCTCTGCAGGAGTAGAAGGGAGAGAGTTGACAGCTGTTGTGGTTTTTTCAGGCTCTTTGGCCGTGTTCTGAAGGTTGTTCTTCCTAACGTTTCACCAGTCTCTGTGGCCGGCATCTTCAGGCCCCACTCCACCACCAGTGCCAGTTGCTCCAGATCCTGACCCGCCGCTTGGATATTTATAGACTAAGAGGTATGTATAGTTGTCCCTTTGTTTGGTGAGTGCTGTCCTCTGAAGATGCCAGCCACAGAGACTGGCGAAACGTTAGGAACACCCTTCAGAACACAGCCAAAGAGCCCGAAAAAACCACAACAACCATTAGATCCCAGCCGTGAAAGCCTTCGCGAATAGAGAGAGTTGATAGATTGAGAGATTGGAGATTTGTGAATTGGGAGTTGGGGAGTGGAGAGAGAGAGGGTTGGTGGTTGAGGGTGGAGGAAGTGGGATGTTTTGTTAAGAGTTAACAACATTGACTGTACCTTCATCACCTGTAATAATAAACAACTTCTATTTGGTTCTTTTTAAACCACACTGTGATTCTGGATACACTCTGTCTGCAAGCACCTGGAGTCTCTTCAGCACAACATGGGCCAGTAGCTTCCCTACAACGCTGAGAAGAGAGATACCACGGTAGTTATTGCAGTTGCCCCTGTCGCCTTTGTTCTTATACAATGTGACAATGTTTGCGACCTTCATGTCCTGTGGTACTCCACCTTCTCTCCAGCAAAGACAAAACACTTAATACAGCTCAGTGGTGATGATCTCTTTGCAGCACTTCAAAACTTCAACGGGGATGTTGTCCTTTCCAGGTGCCTTGCCAGAGGCAAGGGAATCCAAGGCCGCTTTTATTTCTGCTAAAGTTGGTTCATTGTCCAGCTCTTCCAAGAGAGGCAGGCACTCAATGTTATTTAGTGCCTCTTCTGTTACTACATTCTCTTTAGAATATAGCTCAGAGTAGTGCTGCACCCAGCATTCCATCTGCTATGCTCGGTCCTGGATGATCACGCCTGTAGTAGACTTTAAGGGAGCAGATTTCTTCTGTATTGGACCTAGAGCCTGCTTGATACCGTCATACATTCCCTTGATGTTACCTGTGTCCGCTGCTATCTGTATCTGAGAGCAGAGCTGAAGCCAATAATCATTGGAACATCTCCTGGCAGTTTGTTGGACTTGGCTACGAGCAGCTCGAAGAGCCTGCAATTTGTACTCACTAGGACAGGCTTTGTATGCTGCTAGAACTCTCCTCTTATCCTTGATGGCTGGAATCAGCTCCTCCAAATGGGCTTCGAACCAGTCAGCCGTCTTTTTGGTCTTCTTGCCAAATGTGGACAAGGCAGTGTTATAAACAGCGTTCTTGAAGTGTTCCCATCGTTCAGGTGCATTCGCATCAGCCGGGCCTGGAAGGGTTTCCTGAAGCACTTGGGCAAATTCCTCCACTTTTCTTTGATTGCGAATCTTGTTGACGTCTATACATGGTCTTCCTTCCTTTTTAGTGTGATACAATCTCTTTGTTTGCAGTTTTATTCTGCTACACACCAGGGAGTGATCCGTATCACAATCAGCACTCTGGTAACTGCGTGTGATTGCATTACTAGATAGGCTAGAACGTCTAGTGAGGATCAAATCAAGCTGATGCCAATGCTTCGATCTTAGATGTCTCCAGGAAACTTTGTGTTGAGGCTTTGTATTAAAGAACGTGTTGGTGACACAAAGACCATAATAACAGCAAAACTCCAGCAAGCGTTGGCCATTTTCATTCATCTTCCCAATGCCAAAATGGCCTAGACAGGTGGGCCAAGAGTTGTGATCAGCACCAACTCTAGCGTTAAAGTCTCCGAGAATGAACAGCGGCTCTCTGGGGGGAAAACAGTTTTACTTTTAAAAAGTCATAACTCAAAAACCCTTTATCCAAAAATTCCCAGACTTACCACAGAGCAGAAGCAGACTGTCTTTTACACCTGTACCAAGTCTGGATAAGACTCAAAGTCTAGTTTCAACACTATACTTTTTTTTTGTTTAGTCTGCCCTCATTTTTAGAATTGCCTTATGGAATGTTTATTTTCTGTGCTGCACAATAATACACTTTTCACAATGTATCCATCGAAAACAAAATCCCCAACTGCACTTTTCATTAACAGAAGTGGACACTGAAATGTCATCCTTTATTATAATATAATTTTTAAAAGGTGTAAATTGCCTCACATACACTCTGTGTGAATTAGAAGAAAGAATTAGACTTGAAAGGCATATGTCAAGAAACAAAAGCAATAGATTTTAACAGACTTGTTTGCTTTTCTGGAAAAAAGGAACAAAGCCAGTAAGCGTGGTCGTTAAAACTAAGTGGGGAAAACCTACATTGTCTCACGACCAAGGCAAAGGAAAGCTGTGGTGATTTCTTTTAAAGACATTGTTAAATCTTACAATGGGCCTTACAGCCACCCCCCCCCCAAAAAAAGAAAGAAAGAAAGAAAGAAAGAAAGAAATCCACAAAGATTCCTTCTTTATTACCTCGTTTTATCCCCTTGACTACAAACAAATGCAGTGAACAGTTTTCAAAAATATTTAGGCTTTCATGCATAATCACTTCTTCCTGATGTCTTCCTTTCATTTTAGTAGTCCCATGTGAAATTTAGACATATAAAAGTTATATGCAAAAACAGACAAATGACATTCTTATTAGATGGATACTAACTTAATACAGAGGTTTGCTTATGCATAGGTAACGATGTCTTACAGCAAAGGTTAAGGATCAATATTTTTAACTGGTGATTAGCTAATTGGCATTCAACTATGTAAAAGGTGTTTGTTGCAGTTCTCTCAGAAGAATGCAGTCTTCAAATTAGGTTAGTATTGAAGATGGGGGTATTTGTACAGTGGTGCCTCGCACAACGGTCGCTTCGTAGAGCGATGAATCCGCGCAACGATGCCGTTTTTGCGATCGCAAATGCGATCGCAAAACGGCACCTAGATAGGGAAAAATTCACAGAGCGAAGGTCGGTAAGCGGTTCACTTACCGACCTTCGCTTTGCGACCCGCCGATCAGCTGTTCCACGGCTTCAAAATGGCCGCCGGTACAGCCGAAATGGCCGTGCGCAGTGTTTTCGCGCCCTTCCCTCGCTTACCAAGGGCGCGAAAATGCTGCGCCCGGCCATTTCGGCTGTTCCGGCGGCCATTTTGGACCCGCTGGACAGCTGATCGCAGTGTTTTCGCACCCTCGTTCAGCGAGGGGAGGGCACGAAAATGGCTGCCGGCCATCCCGGAATATCGCACAACGGTGAGTATTCGGCTGAATTGGAACACATTAAACCATGTTTAATGCATTCCAATGACTTTTTACTTTCCGTTGAGTGATGTTTCACACAGCGAGGGTTAATCCGGAACGGATTAACCTCGCTGTGCGAGGCATCACTGTATATGAATACAAATATCCCTGCACAGGTGGAAATAATGAGGGTCTGCCCCCATGGGGCCAGCCTGTCCACTCACAATTTTGCCACTGACACAAGCTTGACGAAGCCTTTTTATCATGCCACAATTGATTACCCACTCCTGGCAGGAGGCGGGATGACAAGCATCTCTGCTAGGTCAGAGAGTGACTAATCCATTGTGAAGAATGGCGTGATAGAAAGGCTCCGTGGAGCCATCGGAAGTGGTGAAATTATGAGTGGACAGTCTGGCCCTATGCGACCGGACCCTTGTTATTTCCACCTGTGCAGGGATATTTGTATTCATCTGAATTTGTATTCTTCAGTCTGAAGAAGTTACTTGGAAGAATAGCAAACCGTTTCGACCTAACAAGAAAGAAGTCCAGTTGCCATGACTCAGCAGCTTCCAGATAACCTCACCTGGATGACTGAGAATCTTCACAGATACATCCAGAGAGTCCCCTTAAGTGGTATGGAATATAAGCAGCACACTTTGCTTTTGCTTTAGTATTCCAAAGATTTGATTCAGATGGACACTCATGGCTACTTGTAAATAAAACTTCTGCTGTTTGCCTGATGACCCAACACAAAAGAAAGAAAGCAAATTTGGAAACTACTGGAGGTGTGAAAAACTGCAGCTGTGACAGTGCAGTGATCTCAGCACTTAAGAATCTCTACTGATTATACATTATCTATAAAATATAGTTTGGCCCTAGGTTACATAGAATCTAATGAAGAAGAAATAAGAGAGGCATGAGTCTCTAAATCCCCCTTTTTATGAAATAGGTTTGCAGAAGATACAGCTAGTCACATCTTTAAAAGATGCCTGTATGTTGAAAATTTCAAATTAATATAAGCATACATTTTCAGAACTGTGCTGTACATTTGAGAGGATCCTATGGATATGAAAAAATACTTTAAAATCTTATTTACAATTCATGTCCTCTTTTTGTTCTCTCATTTTCTATCACTCCACACAGCTACACCTTCTGTACACTGGGACTTTCATTGCAATACATATGCAGTAAATCTGCATTTTTTCCTAAAAAAATAAAGAACCCCCACCATACATGTGCATGCATTATTATTATGATTGCTAATAAGTACTAATTTGGTTATTTTTTCTGAAATACCATAGTAAAAGTGAAAAGGCCAGCAATGTGGGTTATGCAATAGTTACTTCTTCAAAAAATATTCTGAGTTTGTTTCATATTGTGCATTTTAGGGAACTGGAAAATGCTAGTGAGGAACAGATATAGGTAGATCATATTATGCAACTGTGTCAGAAAGCATTTATTATAGAAACAGTTCTAAAGTGAAACACTTCTAAAATTCTGTGGCCAGAATCCTATTGCTTGTACACAATTGTGTGACAGCATTTGTGCAAAAAACAAAACAAAATCAAAACCTTTTTCCAAAACAGCCTGTCATGTGTTTGGTCTGCCAAAATTGTATGGGTGGTCATATCCCTTACAACCGCAGGGTTTTCCCTCCTCAATTATATTTTGTCCTATGAGTTTCAATAAAAAAAATCTCAGTACATACAAATATGTATGATGCAACACATATGATTCAGCCTTTATGTTGTAAGGATAAAGTTGGGACAAGGAAAAACAATATATGCCATTTTGAGCTTATTGGGGGAAAGGTAGGAGATAAATGTGTGGGTTTTTTTTAAAAAAGTAATAGAATGAAACAGTGTTGTTGTTTTTCATGATTATTTTTATTCTGCAAACTGCTGATATTATTATATTGCATGTCTTATTTCTCATCATTGTTGGTGTATGACAATAATTGTTGTTGTTGTTTAGTCGTTTAGTCATGTCCGACTCTTTGTGACCCCATGGATCAGAGCACGCCAGGCCCTCCTGTCTTCTACTGCCTCCCGGAGCTGGGTCAAATTCATGTTGGTCGCTTCGATGACACTGTCCAACCATCTCATCCTCTGTCGTCCCCTTCTCCTCTTGCCTTCACACTTTCCCAACATCAGGGTCTTTTCCAGGGAGTCTTCTCTTCTCATGAGATGGCCAAAGTATTGGAGCCTCAGTTTCAGGATCTGTCCTTCCAGTGAACACTCAGGGTTGATTTCCTTCAAGATGGATAGGTTTCTTCTCCTTGCAGTCCAGGGGACTCTCAAGAGCCTCCTCCAGCACCACAGTTCAAAAACATCAATTCTTCGGCGGTCAGCTTTCTTTATGGCAATAGACAAAGGGCAAAGCCTCAACATTAACAAGTCCAAAATGCAGTAGCCAGATTGCTAACTCAGGCAGGTCACAAGCATCACACAACCCCCCTGTTACAGCAGCTCCATTGGGTGCCAATCCATTCCTGGGCAGAATTTAAAGCATTGGATCTAACCTATAAAGCCCTAAACGGCTTGGGACCAAGCTATCTCGAGGACTGCATCTCCATTTAGGAGTCTGTCTATATGTTAAAATCGTCAGGATAGGCTTTTCTCTCATTCCCACCACCTTCACAGATGCGTTTAGTGGGGACACAGGAGAGGGCCTTCTCTGTTGCTGCTCCCAGACTTTGGAACTCCCTCCCACAGAAGGCTGAGATGGTCCCATCTTTGCTATCCTTCCTCAAGCAGGTGAAGATGTTTCTCTTCAGGCAAGCTTTGCTTCAGTGATTGAATGCCTGAATTGAGGTTTTAAATGGATTGTTGTACCTTACTACTTTGAATGTGTTTTGGTGTTGCTTTTGTTTTTAGTATGATATTTGTTTGATCTTTTTTACTATTTGGGAGTTTGACTCCTCACTGTCCCTTCTTAACAGGGGCTGGATGTGATGATCCATAGGGTCCCTCCCATCTCTGCAGTTCTGAGATTGTATTATTATTAATAATAATATAGCTTTAACCATAGAATCATAGTGTTGTAAGCAGCTTATAAGGCCATCAAATCCAACCCCCTGCTCAATGCAGGAATCCAAATCTGACAGATGGTTGTCCAATTTTCTCATGAATGCCTTAATAGACAATAATACTAAAAGACGGTAATATTAATGATATAAGCTGCCTTGGGTCCATTTTATGGAGAAAGGCTGCATAATTTTTTAAAATAAATAAAAATAAAAATAAAGGAGTCATCTGAACATACAGGCGAGATGACATATTTGCAAAATTACTGATGTTTTAATTTCAGAGAGCAAATTAGCAGTTATTGGCAATTGTTTTAAATTGGTGGCTACAGATTTTGGAATAATAGAACCACCTTTGCCAGAGCTTTTTAAGCCAAATCAGAATAATGACCTGTCTCAGATGGCTTAGTAGTGGATTCCCTGCACTGGCAAGAGACTAGACTAGATATATTTTTACAGTTCTTTGAACTCTCTGATTCTATACCACCCTCAATTCAGGCTGAGGAGAGAGATCCACCTTACCTTAACATTCAGTTTGATCATTGGTCCAGGCCAGACATCTCCCTCCTTTGCAGTGGCCAGATAACGAAGCTGACTCTAAAAGTAATTCCATTGTTTTGAGAAATGCCAGATACCTGTCTAAATCTTTCAAATCATCCATTCCATTTGGACAACACATGAAAACGACCAGAACCTTTCCCCAGTAAGAAATCTTATGGGACCGGGATGATCTAATTCATTTTTTTTCCTGCTGACCACACAATGAAAAAGCAGATGTGAATCAGCCAGGAGTCCCTTTCCCCAATGTGTTTTTCCCCTTCCACCGCTGGTGCTTCTGCTTTAAAAGAAAATCAATTTGGCATTGGTTCAGATAGTATTGATTGCTTGAACCAATGCAGAAAAGTGTGGTCTGCATGGATTTCACTCTCCACCAATCCCATCTGAACAGGAAAATGTTGTTTCTTTCTCTTTTTTAAAAGCCTAGCAGCAGTGCTGTTTTGCTAGAGTACCTAAATGCCAAAGAGAGAGAGCGAGAGGAGGAGGAGGAGGAGAAGGAGGAAATGACCTCTCATCCTTTGTTTACAGCTTATTTAGACATTTCCCCTCTAGCCATGGCTCCTGTGAATAAGGAGGGCTACAGGAGAACTATGTTAACAAGCCATAAACAAAGTCATTTACTCAAATTTTCTCACCCCATCCCATCTCTCTCTCTGTGGCCAATTAACTCGAATCTCTCTGGGAAAATCCAAATTCCCAGGTGCAACTTCATAGCAAGTACATCCACATTTTTCTCACTGTGTAGTCACACCCTAATTTAAAAAAACTTCCTTGATGCTAAGTGAGACAGAGAAGAAGAAAAAACATTCCTCAATTCAAACAATATAATCAGATCATAGTGAATCACAGAAAGGGCATTACTCAGCCATGAAAGCTGGTACTGTATATTCCTTGGGGATTCCCAGTTTGTATACATGCCAGGTAAACCTCATTAGTCCAGCTAAATATCACTCCAAACAAATACCTAGAAGGAAATATGTGTTGTTTGTGTGTATACAGATCCAAGATGGCAATGCTGTTATCTGCAATCTGCATAATTTAAATGTGTAATCCCCCTTGTCCTCTCATTCTCTGATGAGAGGACATTGCATCATTTTACAGCGCATCTGAAGCAAAATAAATAATATCCTTTCCAAAGCATATAAAGATTGCTAGCAATAAACTGATCTAAATTATAGTTGTTTATGGTAGGGTTCCTCCCTTTTGAGACATGGTTGTTTCTGGACAGGGAATATTCCAAACATCAACAATTCCAGCCTGTCAGCCACAGCCAGCATATCTCATAGTAAGGGATCAGGGGAGTTGTGATCCAGCAGCATCTGGATGCTTACCAAAACTGCTTATTCCTGTTTTATGTACAGTGGTGCCTCGCTTGACGATGTTGATTCATTCCAGCAAAATCGCTGTAGAGCGAAAACATCGTCAAATGAAATAAAAAACCCCATTGAAATGCATTAAAACCCGGTTAATGCGTTCCAATGAAAACCCACCGTCCAGTGAAAATCCTCCATAGGGGCGGCCATTTTCCATGCCTGTGAAGCGAGGAATCCATCGCTAAGCACAGCGGGGGGGGCATTTTCTTCAGCGGGTGGCCATTTTGAAACCCGACAATCAGCTGTTTTGATCGTCATAAAGCAAAAATCGGTTCCTGAAGCAGGGAATCGATCAGCGCTAAGCGAAATTCCCCCATTTAGACCATCGTTTTGCAATCACAATTGTGATTGCAAAAACCTCATCGTAAAGCAATGTCCTCGTTAAGCGAGGCAATCGTTAAGCGGGACACCACTTATGTGTAAAGTAAGCCTACCTACCTGATGACATCATGGTGCAACAAAGGATGAGAACTTTGTAGCCTTGCATGTTCAGTATGTAATAGGTGAAATTCAATGCACTGTATATGAAAAGTGCTGTGAGCTACATTTAGAAATGTTCAGAGAGATAGTAGTGCTACTCTGTTTCAGCAAAAACAGCAACATTGTGGTGCCCTTAAGGCTTCTGTTTCTGCATGAGTTTTCATGGATTGTCTCCCTGTGTCTGAAGACTTGAACTGCAATCCATGAAAGCTCATGGTGCAATAAAAGTATCAGCTCTTAAAGGCTGAAACTTTTTGTTTCTGCTTTTAGCAACCCATTCTTAGGTACTTACTTGGTGGTCTCGCTACTTAGCAATCGGCTGCCATATCTGATCATCAACCTAGCCTGCCTCTGCTGTTTTACCTGTGAAAATGGAAAGTGACCTAATGCTGGGAGCCAGGATGAAAGTTTGTCTTTTTGTTTTGTTTTTGTTTTTTCAGACATTCAGAAAAGGGAAGTTGTGAGGGAGTCAGTGACTCTTGACTTTCGTCTTAAAAGTCACACAGCTCATCTTTTGGCACACAGTCACAGTTTAAGAAGTATGAGCAGCTCAGATTTGGTGGCTCAAAGGACGTGGCCAGATGAGGATTAGTATTTTTACATAGCTCTTCGAAGGACGGGGCATTTGTTTGGTATGTATTGAGCTCAGATTTCTGCTTACCGTAAATTGACTGTAAAGGACTTCCTTACTTTCTATGCTTCCCTTATTAGTACTCTCTATAGACCGAGAGATCGCTTGTAACTAGTTATAAGGGCCAATATGGGGAGTTAATCAATTAAATTGCTTTTCCCCTCATGAAAGTTTGATTCCTAAGCTTTCATCTTAAAAGAAGGCTGGTATGACAAGAAAGAACACAGGCTGATACTCTTTATGGAAAGACTGTATGCTGAAAGAGGAAATGTTTGTCTATTTTTCTTTTCTGTTTGCTGTAACTATTAAATTCATTGTAGTACTGTATATGGGAAGACTTTCAACATGGGTGGCCATATACAGCAGCCGCCCATGCTTGACCCAGCTATTTGCCAGTAAGCAGGAACCAACTGAAAGCCTCAAACAAAGGTGATTCTATAGTATACCTCATTGGTTTGTTCCAATTTGATCTTAAAACTTTAACATCCCCCCACCCCACTATTTTAATAGAAGCTTCTCCATTATTTTATTCTCAGGATACAGTAAACAGTTTTTCTTCACTTTCTTTCTGCATGTTTTGAATCTATTCACAAGTCACCTTTCTTTATCTTTTCTTTCAGATTCTTCCTCTTGTAGCTTTAATTTTATCCTTACAGTTACTTTTTATCCTTACAGTTACTTTTTATCCTTACAGTTGGGATTCTTTTCTGGTTTGTTGATAATCTCTGCTGGAGATAGGGTAATTGAAAACAGCTGTCCTCTTACAGGCCTACAACTTTCCTTACCACTGTTTTCAGTGTTTGGACCCAAACCTTCTGTTAACACAATTTGTGGCACACACAGCATAATTTCACTGACACTCTTTTTAAATCTGCTCTTGTCACCTAATTGATTGATTGATTGATTGATTGATTGGAAATGCAGCTGTCTAATACATTATCTTCCATTCTTTGCAAATCTGTTGTTGGTTTTTCCTTCCCTGTATGTTAATGCATTTACAGTTTCCTTTGCCAGGTTTTAAATTACAGACGTCATTCTTCTTCATGTGTTTGTTGAGATGATTTTGACTTTCCTCCTTTTTCCAAAACATTGGCTTCTATGGCTGCTTCATCTGTTATATGCATATGTAAAAATGGAATGTGTGTATCACAAGCATATGTGTTAAATACATACAGTATGTGCCAGAATTGGTTTTAGTTTTCTGTGTGTAAACATACTGTAGTGAATATGTATTTGCTGTGATATATATAAACTCATGCTAAGCTTTGTGTTACATGTGGATTTGATACGTGTGTTTTAATTTATCTGTTTAGTATTACCTTTCTATTAGCAATATCTGTTTATTAATTGAGCAACTTTGGGTCCCTTTACTGAAAGAAAGACGGCATGGAAGTGAAATAAATAAAAAAAAACAGTCAGCCAGTAAATTATTGCGCTTGAAGCCCACCTGTCTAATAATTGCTTCATGATTATTTATTTATTTTGCTGTTTCACTGTGTTTGATCAGGTAATCTAAAGAAACAATGTGCATACGGAAGGCAGAACTGATGTTCTCCAGACCTATTCTCAAGGGCTTTCTCTGTTTCATCCTCTTTGTATTCCAGTCTGGTAGCTCAGGTAAGCCCAATAACTTAGTGTATGTATGTTGTAACATAAGAGTATTCCTTGACTTTTCTGGCAATAGGAAGTGGAGTGTGAGAGTATATAATCCTGCAACCCTCTGTAGTGAACACAGTGTGCCTTCTTTACCTAGAGCTTAGAAAAGTTGCTTCACTGACCACAGCACCCAGGAAACATACTTAAGATATAATCCAGAAATGTAACTCTTCCAGACTCCGAAATTAATATGTACAGGACTGGATATGCATCGGATCTAGAGAGAGTGAAAGAGCTGGATAGCTCAGTAGTTTAGATATCTGCCTGTGGAGCCAGAGGTTGGGACTTTGATTCTCCAAGGAAGGCTTGCAACAACAAGCTTCACTTCAGTGGGAATTGGGATTGTCAGAGCATGATATCAGAGGGAAGAGTATTTCTCTTAGAGAATGCTATCATGCTAAACATTGTGCTTCAGATAAGTACAAAGGATTCCTCAAGAACATACCATAACATTAAGAGAGTTTCTTTAAATATCTCAAGGACTTAGTGGGCTTGTAAGAACCAAGATGCTGTATTAGGAAACTATGGCTAAATAAGGGGATGTGGTGGCGCTGCGGGCTAAACCACAGAAGCCTGTGCTGCAGGTCAGAAGACCAAGCAGTCGTAAGATCGAATCCACGCGATGGAGTGAGCTCCCGTCGCTTGTCCCAGCTCCCGGCAACCTAGCGGTTCGAAAGCATGCAAATGCAAGTAGATTAATAGGGACCACCTCGGTGGGAAGGTAACAGCGTTCCGTGTCTAAGTCGCAGTGGCCATGTGACCACGGAAGATTGTCTTCGGACAAAACGCTGGCTCTATGGCTTGGAAACGGGGATGAGCACCGCCCCCTAGAGTTGAACATGACTGGACAAAAATTGTCAAGGGGAACCTTTACCTTTTACCTAGCTAAATTAGTAAAGAATATTATTAAAAGTAAAACTGATACATAAGATAAAACCTTGATGAAAATTTATCAGCATGGTTTTTATAAAGGGAAATCCTGTCCTGTCATCTTGAGTTTTCTGAAAGTGTTAATAAATATGTGGATGAGGTAATCTGGTTGATGTTACATTCTTGAACTTGCAATGCATTTTAGCTAAAATAGTTTCCAAAGGCCCTGAATAGAATTTGCAGACCTAGGATTACGTCATAGGTCTTCTTATTTGTTAATGGATAAAATCAGAAGAATGTCAATATGAATGGAAGTGCTAACAATGGGGGAAACTTGCTGTTTAACTTGCTCATAAATAATCTGGAGTCAGGAGTGATGAGTGAACCAACTGTGCTTGCAGATGACACCAGATGGTTCACTCTGGAGCTCTCATTGTGGAAAACTCCACAACATTTATCTCCATATAGCTGTGTCCTGCCTGTACTTCTTTGTGATTGCTGAAGCAATAAGGTAGATTGTCTGTAGGTTGTAGTTTATGCCACAGGCCAGCAGCTTGTTGATTCAGATGTTTCTTTTTGAAATAATTAAAAAGAAACTGAGTTGCCAGTGTGGGGTTCTGAATAGAGTAACAGAGGAGGAGACCTGGGTTGAATTCCTTACTTGGCCATGAAAACTTACTGGGGTATGTGTCAATTCAAGATGGGAGTATTTGTATATGAATATCCCCACAGGGCTGGACTGAACAAGTCAGGACCATCCACTCATGTGTCTGCCAGCAGCCTTGCTTATGCTTCCAATCACTCCTGGAGCACCACTATCTTCCCACTCAACTAGCCACTCCAGGCAGAGGGAGGGAGGGGGAGTCTCCCTGCACAGCTGCCGAGTGGCCAGCTGAGTAGGAAGAGCTCCGGGAATGATTGGAAGGATGAGCGAGGCTGCCGTCACCACTGGATGCGTGAGTGGACAGTCCAGCCCCAGGGGCCAGACCCTCATTAAGTCCAGCTGCACTAGGATATTTGTATTCATATTCAAATATGAATACCCCCATCTCTAGTGACAATTATAATCACTGCTTAAAGATATCACACACATTGACCTTGTTAAAGTCAAAATACATCAGATGCAACTTGATGGCATGAAACAACAAAAGATTACTTTTGAAAAAAAAGTAATCTGTTGGTTGTTGAAGTTTATAACTATAAAACTTGGGTTTCAGATGTCCAAGTTATACACCTACAAAGTGCATTCCCACCCACCCCCAGGAAAGTGCCCTTTACCAGCTGTCTTGGGGGGAATTTTCACCAAACTTGGGGGGAATTGTAGAGGAAAGTCATGTGATTAAATCAGAGAACTGTTAGCTACTAATATGAAAAGAAGAGTAACTGGTGCTCTGGTTAATGAAAAGATCTGTAATATGAGAACCAATATGCTCCAGAAGATGGAATATTAGGGTGTGATCAGAAAGGCATTTATCCTGTTTGTTCTGCTTCAAAGATGGGCTACTTCACTCCTTTTTTCTAGTGATGAAATGACCATAATTGCTAAAACAAACTAGACCATCCCCAGAGTATTCCTATCTACACTTTCCTGTGTCTCTGTCAGGGGATTCTTTTTGGGGGTGGGTGGGTGTCTTACGATTGTTCTGTTTTGGTCCATTCCCAGCATGTGTAATCACGTGAAATGAACCAAAGAGGAGCTTGCAGCTTTAAATTCCCCTTCTGCTTTCTGTTTCCCAGTATTATTAAATGTCTTAAGAAGACATTTTAGCCACTTCAGGATACTGGGAAATTAAACATTTCCTCTGCTCCTCCTTTAGTAACAGGTAAATGTTTTGGTTTTTCCAAGCAATGGATCTATTTTGAAAAATAATTATTAATGCTTTCTTTCTTCTAAACTTTTACATAATATATTTTTTAAAGAAAGGAAAGAAAAATTTAAATCTTACTTCCTGAAAGTGTGATTACTGAAGTAGCTCAAATAAAACCATTATCTCACAGTCTTGAATACAGTTTAGTTTTAAATCATTTCTTCTTATGGAGGAAATAATAGCAAAAGATATATGTGCCTTGATTTCCTGACATCTTTTAAATATTTTATGCATATCGCTCTCATATCTTATCCTTTCCCAAAGCTTAGATTGCATACATGAATAAGATTACCCTATATTGTTATGCTAACAACAAGTACTTTATGCAGCTCACACCCCAAAATATTTTTAGTTACTCTTTCAAGCTGGTCTTGTAATCTTTGTGGCATACTTTAAAATAAGACACATGACATGAACAGTGTTTTGGAGAGGATTGTTTGTGATGACAGCAACTTCCCCATTCATAAAACAAAGAGGTGCATGACATTACGTTGTTTGTGGCATGGAGTTATGGCTGTAAGAGAAAATCAGTAAAAGCAAATAAACAAATATCCACTTTAAAATTAATGATAATGCCCCCCTTTTCTTATAGGGAAGCTGGGTCTGTTTTGATCTACAGTCCCACAGTAGAAAAAAGCTTCAGTTTTGCCTTCAACACCATTGCCTAGTGGGCGTTTTGAATAGCATTTCCTTTTTCATTGTTGTTTACCTATTTTCTTAGGTCTGTGGACTGCTCTGCTCCATAACCTTGACTCTTCTCCCATAACAATGATACCAAGGCCCCACCCTACTGCTAGGCCGTGCAGAGATGCCAGAAGCTTCTGGTGTCCCTCTTATAAGCCATGCTTTAGTAGTGAATCATGAATGGAAAGTGTTAATAGTAGAGTTTTGT
Organism: Pogona vitticeps; assembly: GCF_051106095.1. Lineage (NCBI taxonomy): Eukaryota > Metazoa > Chordata > Lepidosauria > Squamata > Agamidae > Pogona > Pogona vitticeps. The sequence goes on along the minus strand of NC_135785.1, from coordinate 219,625,056 downwards.
ATTTATTATTTGCTTACCCTGTGGTTTCTTTCTTTCTTCAGTACAAACTTGCCAGTCGAGTAGAAATAAGCAGTTTTTAATATAATTTTCAATTTGTGTGTGCATGCATGTGTATGCACACTTGCACTCATACCCACGTAAGCTCATCCACAATGACTGGTGATTTCTGCAGTCCTGTTTCATTTGCCAACAAGAAACTCTTTATTTCTCTAGGCACCCAGTGAGAAGAAATGTCTTGTTGGTGACCAGTATCTTCTCATTTCCTGCACAACAGTTGGCCCTCCCACCCACAATTCCTGCTGTGAAGCATATCACTTCAGCAGGCTGTTGATTTGCTCACTCACTGAAAGCTGCTGTCCCTATTTTTTGGTGTTATAGTTTCCAGAGTTTCCCATTTAGCATGTCCTGTGAGTTCTGTTGCACGGTCAGGAGTCTTGATCGGATTCACTTGTGTGTGATGTATTCATGGTGACAAGGTGTGACAGACAGACAGACAGACAGACAGCTGAGCAGTGAGCAGGTACAGAATCCAGGCTCCAGAGTTGTTGTTGTTGGACTCAGGTGGCTGCCCCCATCACTTTTTAGCATCTGTCATCTGAGGCAGCCACCTCAATCTGCCTAATGACTGGGCCAGCCCTGGAATGCAGGCAAGCCTCTGTTTCAGAAAAGGAAGATTGCAGCACTAGTTATTTCCATTCCAGCACAGGGATTATCCCAGGCTCTGATCTCTCCCCCTCCCCAGGGTTCCCCCAGTTTTCTCAAGAAACTCCTCAGCCAGTCATCTCAGTCCAAGATTCTTTAGAAAATATTGCTATTCCTATAGCACAGTATTACAAAATCCTTACCCCATGGTGTAATTGCCTCATATGATTGCATCATTCAATACACAGTTACCTCAATATTCCAATATTGAACCATATGGAAAAAAAATAATATCATGTTGCTTTTGCACTCTACATTTAAGTTTCACAGAAAATCCAACAGGGTGTAATTTTTAATTTTAGAAAAGAATGTTTCTCAACAATCAGGAAATTAATTAAAAGGGATAGCCAGAATTGCCGAATCTGTCCAGGATGTGGGGAGGTTGTTTTAAACTCTCAGTAACAGAAGATCAGAATATAGGACAACATTTAAAATGCCCTTGCTCAAGTGAGATAGATCAAATTAAACAGAAACCATACCAAAGCAAATTTAAGTTGGTAGTGAGGCAAGCAGAACAAGAATGTGGGAAATGCTGGGAGAAGGAGATAAAGAATGAAATTTTGATTAAAGAGAGCAAAATGAGGAAACAAGCTAGGAGGACATTCGGATACCAAATTATGAAAGTATTAATAAATGCAAGGTGAATCCACATGATTGTCGGGGAGAGAAGTGGGCCTGCATTAAGCCCAGAGTCTTAAACGACATGCAGGTATCTCTGAAATGCCAAGTTGCAATTTAATATTTTATTTATTTATTTATTTATTAGATTTATATATCACCCATCTAGAACATCTCTACACTAGGCGGTTTACATATAATATAAAAATAAACTAAGATAAAATCCAGATAATCCAAAATGGGAAAGGAAAAAAGAAAGGGGGGGAAGAGAAATAAGGAGAAGGAGAGAAGAGAAAAAGAAGAAAGGGGGAGATCAGAATGGGTAATGGCCGTAGGGAAGGCCTGCCTGTATAGCCGTGTCTTCAAGCTAGTCTTGAAGGCCCTCATCAAGGGAGCCAGGCAGATCTCAACAGGTAAGTTGTTCCAAAGGTGAGGGGCCACTGCCAAGAAGGCCCGATTTCTGGTTTTTTCCCACCGGGCCTCTCTTGGCATTAGGCCCCTCAGCCACCCAGCCTGACTGTAGTGGGTGATACAGGTAGAACTGGGCAGAAGAAGGCGCTCTGCCAGTTATCGAGATCCTGAACCCTTAAGGGCTTTATATGTAATGGTTAACATCTTCAAATAAATGCGGAAGTGGATAATTAGCCAGTGTAAGGAGGTCAAAGTGGGGAAAATATGATGAAATCTTTTCACTCCTGTTAATAGCCTGGCCGCCATGTTCTGGACTGTCTGAAGCTCCCGCATCAGTCTCAAAGGAAGCCCCACATACAGAGCGTTACAGTAGTCTGTTCTTGAGACTATGAGTATATGGACCAGCATGGTGAGCGCCCCCGTGTCTAGATAGGGATGCAGCTGGGCGATCCACTGAAGATGTAAGTGGGCAGACCAAACCATGGATGCTACCTGGGTCTCCATGGTAAGCACCAGGTCAAGATGGGCCCCCAGGCTGTGAACCGAATTCTTTGTGGTGAGAGTCACCCCCCAAAAAAGAGAGTGAATTCCCCAAACCACTGACATTGGGGCTCCCCACCCTCGGGACCTCTGTCTTGTCTGGGTTCAACCTTAGACCATTCGACTGCATCCTTTGCAGAATGGCCTCCAGCATCCACTACAGATGGAAAAAAGGAGATGTAGAGCTGGGTGTCATCTGCATATTGTTGACACAAAGCTCCACATCCCCGAATGACCCCCCTCCGGTCTCATATAGATGTTAAACAGCATTGGGGAGATGATCAAACCCTGCAGGACCCCACAACTGAGGGGCTGATACATTCTGTCCAAGCAGCACTCTCTGAGGATGGCCCTCCAAGAAGGACTGGAGCCAAGCGAGAGCAAGGCCACCAATCCCCAACTTGGAGAGCATCCACAGGAGGATATTGTGGTTGACGCTATCAAAGGTGGCTGAGATACCAATTAGAACGAGCAAGGATATTTTGCCCCTGTCTACCTCCCTAAGTAAGTAATCCAGCAGGGCAACCGTTTCCATGCTGTGGCGTGGAATATAATATGCATGTCACCAACTATTAGATGTTAATTTCTATTGTCTTGCCAAGTAGTACAGGTAATTTTGTGCTTTTCCAAACAGTGGATCTACGTATTTGGGAACACTATTATTGCTGGAGTTTTTTCCTAAATATTTATATAATAATTTTTTTAAAACAGAGGAAGAAGGAAAAATTGAAATCCTGCTTCCTGAAAGTGTGATTACTGCAGCATCTTAAATAAAACTATTCTCTCACAGTCTTGAATATAGTTTAGTTTTGAATCAGTTCCTCTTGTGGAGGAAATAGAAATAGCAAATGAGATGTGTGGCTTGATTTCCTGACATCTTTTAAATATTTTATGTATATCGCTCTCATATTTATATTTTACTCTTCCCCCAATCTTAGATTGCATGCATGAATAGGATTACCTTATATTGTTCCCTACTTACATCATTCCTTTGATGAATACTAGGCTGAAGGGGACTTTGAGAGAGAGGGGGGCTTGCCAATGTCATGGCCCACAAACATACATGTCCAGGTATCTTTATTAAGATAAGTTTCAGAATGAGGACCACAGACACAAGTCAGTGGTGTGGGTTTTATTTATTGATTATTTCTACGTTGGCTTGGGCATGTTGTGAGAATGGCTGATGGTTGGATTCCAAAAGATCTCCTGTATGGAGAATTAGTGCAGGGAAATCACCCCAGAGGGAGACCACAGCTGCGATACAAGGACATCTGCAAGCAGGATCTGAAAGCCTTAGGAATGGACTCAACCAATGGGAAAGCCTGATATCTGAGCGTTCAGCCTGGAGGCAGGCGTTGCATCACGGTCTCTCCCTATTTTAAGAGACCCTTGTCCAGCAGGCCAAGGCAAAGAGGAAGTCACAAAAGCAACAAAATCAGGGAGCTGGACAGGCGACAGATTGGATGTGTCTTCAGTGTGGAAGCGATTGTCACTCTCGAATTGGCCTTCTCAGCCACACTAGACGCTGTTCCAGTTCCTCCATACAGAGCACATTACCATAGTCTTTCGACACTGAAGGATGCCTAATGAATAAATTTCAGCTTCTATGTTGTCCCATTGTACACACACTCTCTGATGCTTCAAAACATGTTAAAACATATTATAATAAATTAAACCCAGTACCTTATAATAAATTCTGTAAAATAGAATAAAATCCTGTCTCTAGTTAAAATCTGTCTTAAAGAAATTAAACAGATTTGAGCAGATTTGAACATCCAAGTGATAAAGCACTAATAAAAGGTGACTTTAAATAATACTATTTTTACTCATTTCTTTAAAATAGTTTTAATTTTTAGATTTCTCCTCGGGTGTAAATTGGAATGCCTCTCCTAATCCTGCTAGACAAAGAGCTGCCAATCACTAAGCACACCACCCACCCACCCACCCACCACTTCACCTTAAACTGAAACATAAGATTCCTTTGGCTGAGGATGGAGCCACACAGGAATTTCCCCTAAACCAGCGACCTCAGTGGAATTCCCAACCAGTTTACGAAATGTTCTGCATTCTTTTTCCATCTACACTATACAAATGGGGATGAGGATGAAGCTAATACTTTTGGGTGTGATCATACCTGCTTTTTGCCTTGGAAGGAAAACTTTAACAGTATAGACAGACAATACCTACATTCTTGTGATGATGTAATCACAGACAAATAACAACACACACACACATTCATATTGAAAAACACTTATTTGTGCCATTTAGATCAGGGAACCTACAAAACTCTACCCACATTGGAAGAATATGGCCCATTTTGGTTTCTAGCATTTTTCCATGCTGCAAAAGCCATAACACAAGCAATCTGCTGTAGATCAACTCTGTGACACATGAACCTATGACATTGCAACTTCCTTTGGGCACCTGCTGTTAAGTAACTAGTCCTTTGTTTCCAAATCCCAGCAGCTGCTGTGAACAAGAGCCCTCTTGTTGGAAGGATGGGATTCTAGCTACCTCAAACAAATTGTAGGAAACTGGCACATCCAATAGAAACCAAAAGATAGAGGGAGAAACAGTCTCAGGATGTCTGGGGTAAATAACAATATGTTGTGTCTTTATTAAGTGGTGAAAAGCTTTAAAAAGTTTCTTGCTTAACGCGTTTCAGCAGGGCCTTCATCAGAAGCTTAAAATAAAACAAAATTTCAAAATTATAAATGTACTGTATACATATTCCTATAAAACATTATGTGACTTAAGACATTAACTCATTACAAAACTTATAAAAATTAAGCAAATAGGAGAATAAACATGTATATATGTATGGCTGAAGACCTATATTTTATACACTTTAAAAATTATAAAAAATGTTAAAGCCTTATAAATGACTTCAATAAGCGAAAGATAGCTCTGACTGAACCTGGCATCTTTAAGGAACATAATGTGTCTTCTACCAGTGATCTATATCCACAGTTGGCTAATTAAGCAGTGGGAGGGGCACTTGCCCCACAATTTCAGGGCAAAATGCTCAGTCATGTCACAGGCCACCTGTGCACACGTTTCCTCCAGACTTGAGAAAAGTGTCATTTTAGGCCTGAAATGTTCTCATCTTCTCACTCTGAAGAATTGGAATTAAAAATCTTCCATAAAGAGGCCTGTGACGTTCCAACCAGTGTTCCCAGTTTGTTTCCCCCAAACACAGGTTCACTCTCTGGATACGTTTACTCTTTCTTCCGCTACCACCAGTGGATCTCTCATCCACACTGCACCATATATGCATCTGACACGTGCTGCTAATTTAACTTGTTTATTTATCATTTGGTTTTTAAATCAGAGATGTTCTTTTATTATTATTTACAATCACTCATTAAACTTCTTATATTTGATTACATGTTTGCTTATTCAGGTGTTGTATTTACTTATTCACATTAACCAACTCATTAATATGCTCTGACTATCTATTTAGCTTTATTATTCCATTTATCTCATTCTCATTCTCTCTAACTCTCCAACTTTCCAATTCTCTCTTTAACTCTCTCCAGTTCTCCTCTCTAACTGCCTCCATCTGTCTAACTGTCTCCTTGACTCCGGCCCTCCTGTCTTCTCATAGGCTCCTGCACTTGAGTTTCAGCTATGATAGACAGGAGTGACATGGGCATTCCACCACAAGGCCAAAGTAATACAGTAATTGGAATACTAGTGCTCTGCACTCATTCAGTGCATTAATTCCTTTCTTAAAATGGTACCAGGTAGACTGAGGCAGTTGCCTCAGGTATCATTTGTTGAGTTACCATCCTGAAAGGGCTGCAAATAGTTACCTATTTACATTGCTATTGTTATATGTTTATTGTCAGCAAGAGGGAGAAGTACCTGTGGAATTTTTGGTCTTGGGTGATAAGCTATCCTGTTTACCCAGAAATAAGGCAAGGGTCTTGTATTAATTTCTGCTCCAAAAACACATTAGGGCTTATTTTCAGGGGATGGTTTTTTTTTTCATGTAGAACTATCTACATTTATTCAAATACAGTCATGTCATCATCTTCTGGTTGCTGCACCATGGTGGAGGGTGGGGTTTCACTTAACTGGGGCTTATTTTGTGGGGGTAGGGCTTATATTATGAGCATCCTGCAAAATCACACTAGGGCTTATTTTCAGGTTAGGTCTTATTTTCAGGAATGCAGGATAGTTTGTCTGGCTTTGTGTAGCGTACACTTTGATTTGTGTGAGCTGGTGAAATCTATTTTGCTGCTTTGTGTCAGGCAACAAAATATATTGGGCTGCTCTGAAAGATGTTATGAAGAAGTTTGTGTATTGAACTAATGGAGGGGTATGAAATACCACAAAATATTTTCACTCCCTAAAATGGCAAATCTGAGTAATGGATATTATCACTAGAAATACTGAACCTGGAACAGAAGGTTCATTCAAAGCCAAGCTACTTTCATCTCTAGGCTGGGCTTCCGCTTTCCTCTCTGGTGTTTTAAATATCAGAGCTTCACTGCTTTCAGGGGATTCCCTGACTGAAAATTAGACATCAGGCATGAAGAGCAATGAATGATGTATCATAGACTCCCCTGGGATGAGCACAAGACGCAGAGTCTAACTGTTTCACTTCCTCTCATCTAATAAAACTATAGTGTTGCCAGGCTAGCATCATCCCATCCTCTGAGATTTCAGGACCAGAAGCTTGAAATTTGAGGGCAGACCCTTAAAATGTTGAAGAAATGAGAAAAATGATGGTTCACAAGAGAGAGTGGAATTGCTTTACCAAGCTATATAGCACTGTTGGGACTTCTGAAAAATTCCCAAGCCCCTGGAATTCTTTTTCCCAAGGCACTGCATGACAACCGCCACAGCTTGTGCAACAAAAAGGGTAATTAGTGCTCTGTTCACTGTCTTGCTTCAAATGGCAGAATGAACGCCACTACATGTACCTGATGTCTTCCCAGTCTTCTCCCTTAGCTCTGCTTTTTTGGCATTTCAGTTCTGAACATGCACGATACAAGTTTGTATTTTGCTCAAGAGCAATGATGCCAGATGGGAATGAGTGAAGATGGTTAACCAGGCTGATGGTTAAACACCTCAATTGAGTTTTTGCTAGGAAACAGTTGATCCTTGCAGTAGCTTTGTTCTTTGCAGTGGAGAAATAAGAGAGGTAGCATGTTGATGGTCATTTTGGTATAGTGGTTAGAGCAGAGGTAAGAAACATGTGACCCACCAAACTTTTGGGGGATGCAATTCTCATTAGCCCTGGTTAGCATGGTCTGTGGGGAGGTAGAATAAGAATCCTACAACATCTGGAGGGCTGCACATGATCTATTAAAACAAGGACAAATTGATTTAAAAACAGTTTTTATCCAAGGGCGAAGACTTCTGCTAAATTCAGTTAAGATTTAATCTGGCTTTATTGTATTATGTTGTTATATTTTGTTGCCATTGTAATATGTTGGATTTTTGTAAGGATTTTATGAACAAAGAGCTACAAGTCTTTTAATATTTCCACATGGCAAGTGTGTCCGCTATTTAGGTTTTTCTGTTGTTTCTTCTGTATTATTTTTCAATTCTTACAACATACTGCTGACCATAATGAGTAACAGCAAAATGCAGCACTTCTGTAAAAATCATGTAACATATTAACAACAGCAAATACTGTGATGTAGCTTTTCTAACACTTGGTGTTCAGCTTCAACATATCCATGAAGACTCATAGTCGTTTAGTCGTTCAGTCGTGTCCAACTCTTCGTGACCCCCATGGACCAGAGGACGGCAGGCCCTCCTATCTTCCACTGCCTTCCGGATTTGTGTCAAATTCATATTGGTTGCTTCGAGGACACTGTCCAACCATCCCATCCACTGTTGTCCCCTTCTCCTCTTGCCTTCACACTTTCCTAACATCAAGGTCTTTTCCAAGGATTCTTCTCTTCTCATGAGATGGCCAAAGTATTGGAGCCTCAGCTTCAGGATCTGTCCTTCCAGTGAGCACTCGGGGTTGATTTCCTTTAGAATTGATAGGTTTGTTCTCCTTGCAGTCCAGGGACTCACAAGATCCTCCTCCAGCACCACAGTTAAAAAGCATCAATTCTTCTGCGGCCAGCTTTCTTTATGGTCCGGCTCTCACTTCCATACGTCACTACTGGAAAAACCATAGCTTTGACAATGCAGACTTTTGTTGGCAAGGTGATGTCTCTGCTTTTTAAGATGCTGTCAAGATTTGTCATCGCTTTCCTCCCAAGAAGCAGGCGTCTTTTAATTTTGGGGCTGCTGTCTCCATTAGCAGTGATCATGGAGCCCAAGAAAGTAAAATCTGTCACTGCCTCCATATCTTCCCCTTCTATTTGCCAGGAGGTGATGAGACCAGTGGCCATGATCTTAGTTTTTTTGATGTTGAGCTTCAGACCGTTTTTTGCACTCTCCTCTTTCACCCTCCTTACAAGGTTCCTTAATTCCTCCTCACTTTCTGCCATCAGAGTGGTATCATCTGCCTATCGGAGGTTGTTGATATTTCTTCCGGCAATCTTAATTCCAGCTTGGGATTCCTCCAGTCCAGCCTTTCGCATGATGTATTCTGCATATAAGTTAAATAAGCAGGGAGACAATATACGGCCTTGTCGTACTGCTTTCCCAATTTTGAACCTATCAGTGTTTCCATATCCAGTTCTAACTGTTGCTTCCTGTCCCACGTATAGGTTTCTCAGGAGATAGATAAGGTGGTCAGGCACTCCCATTTCTTTAAGGACTTGCCATAGTTTGCTGTGGTCCACACAGTCAAAGGCTTTTGCATAGTCAATGAAGCAGAAGTAGATTTTTTTTCTGGAACTCTCTGGCTTTCTCTATAATCCGGTGCATGTTAGCAATTTGGTCTCTAGTTCCTCTGCCCCTTCAGAATCCAGCTTGTACTTCTGGGAGTTCTCAGTCCACATACTGCTGAAGCCTACCTTGTAGGATTTTGGGCATAACCTTGCTAGCGTGTGAAATGAGTGCAATTGTACGGTAGTTGGAGCATTCTTTGGCACTGCCCTTCTTAGGGATTGGGATGTAAACTGATTTTTTCCAGTCCTCTGGCCACTGTTGAGTTTTCCAAACTTGCTGGCATATTGAATGTAGCACCTTAACAGCATCATCTTTTAAGATTTTAAATATTTCAACTGGAATGCCATCACCTCCACTGGCCTTGTTGTTAGCCAGGCTCTCTAAGGCCCACTTGACTTCACTCTCCAGAATGTCTGGCTCAAGGTCAGCAACCACATTATCTGGGTTGTCCGGGATATCCAAATCTTTCTGGTATAATTCCTCTGTGTATTCCATTAAGACTAGCAGAGGCCAAATAAGCTTTTGAGTTGGTATGCATTAACGAAAGCATGCTAAAACAAGACAACAAAAGTCTTGTAAAGTGTATTATAACTTGAGATATCAAAATAATTGAGTTTCTTAAAATACATTCTATTGTCTGAACAGGGTGGTGTCTTATCCCATAGTGGAAGAATGTGGTGCTTCCCCTCTGCTCAGATCACAGGCTACTGGGGGAGTCCGTAGAGCATGCCTTAGCATGCCCTTAGGTTGCCTGGGGCTGTGATGCAGCTTTTCTAACACTTGGTGTTTAGCTTCAACATATCCATTAGGACGAGCAGAGGCCAAATAAGCTTTTGAGTTGCTATGCATAAGATTATGTTGCATGTATATTGTAGCTCATGGACTGGGATTGCAAAATATGACATCAAGTGCCCCAACAAAAAATACACACATCTGAGTGCTCTGTAGATACAGCTGAAAGATCATCTGGGGTTACAATTTTGCCACAAGCTGTGGGATTTGTTCACATGACACATCATCATCTTTGAAGGCATTTCTGGAGAATTCACCCCAAAATATTTGTGCTTTGATTTTGCCGGGTGCATGTTTACGTAAGGCATAATGTGAACTTAAGTGTCATCTGGGGTTACAGTTTTGCCACAAGCTGTGGTATTTGTTCCCTAAGAGCTGTCCCACCCCCGCACCCCACATTCCTGCTGCCCTGGAAACCAGCAACTCTAAATTATTAGGAACCTTGTTACAGGTTGGGCATGACAAAACACTTAAGTTCACATTATGGTTTACATAAGTTTGGAGACTGGGGTGGATAGAGAGAGTGTTCATGGTTGATGGTGGATGAAGTGGCATGTTTCGTTAAGAGTTAAAGACACTGATTGTATCTTCATCCCCTGTAATAAACAACTTCTGTTTGGTTCTTTTTAAAATGACACATTGCCTAGATCTCTATGATTAATAATAAACAATGTTGATGTAATCAACTGGTGGCAGCGACACGACATGTAACTTGTGCCCTTTGCTTGGTGAAGCAACCAAGGGACAGGCGGGAACGTGACAGTCTGTGACAGTGTCAATTGCTAGAAGACAACCAATGAGGGGAAGGCTGTTCCCTCCCTACCCCACAATTGGCAACAACATCCATGATCTACAGGGGTTCTTAATGTCAATAAAGACTACTGAATCTAGATTAGACTAGAAGCTAAACAGAGAATTGGTACATTCACAGGCCACAACGCCTCCAAGATGTCATAAAGAAGCACACGGTTCTCTTGCTTGGAGGGAGTGCAACTGGAACAGGGAGCAATAGGTGCTCTTCCAAGGCTGCTTTTGTGGCTTTCAGGCCTCCCCAAAATGCTGTTTCTTTGACAAAAGGGGGAACCTGTTGCTTTGCCAAACCTCTGAGAGTGGCAATTCACCTTTTAAATGGGTCAAATGCCATTTCTGGTGTATTTAAAACAAATAAACACTCTTATTTTCAAAACCGCAAGTGGAATGGCAACAATTTGTCATTGATATTGCTGTATTTCTGTATTGCTCCTCACTCCCTGAAGGCCCAAGGGGGGGAAAGGGGGGGTCTGATCCTACCAAGGGTGCCTTGTCTCCTGAGTGAAACGGATCATGGAAGTTGGTGCATTGTGGTGTCTGACAGTGAGCAGCTTGTGTTCTCAAGTTTGTTCCCTCTGAACAAATCAGATAATTTGTTCTTGGTTTCCTTCTCTGCTCTGCTGTTGTTGTTGTTTAGTTGTTTAGTCATGTCCGACTTCATGACCCCATGGATCAGAGCATGCCAGGCCCTCCTGTCTTCCACTGCCTCCTGGAGTTGGGTTAAATTCATGTTGGTAGCTTCGATGACACTGTCCAACCATCTCATCCTCGATCGTCCCCTTCTCCTCTTGCCTTCACACTTTCCCAACATCAAGGTCTTTTCCAAGGAGTCTTCTCTTCTCATGAGATGGCCAAAGTACTGGAGCCTCAGCTTCAGGATCTGTCCTTCCAGTGAGCACTCGGGGTTGATCTCCTTCAAAATGGATAGGTTTGTTCCCTTTGCAGTCCAGGGGACGCTCAAGAGTCTCCTCCAGCACCACAATTCAAAACAATCAATTCTTTGGCGGTCAGCCTTCTTTATGGTCCAGCTCTCACTTCCATACATGATTTCGTTTAGAATGGATAGGCTTGTTCTCCTTGCTGTTCTGCTGCTTGAGAACAAATCTGAGATGGGAAAGTGCTTTCTGCCGGACGGCACAACAAATCAAGCTCTCTGGTCTTTTGAGCTACTTCTGCTGCAAGTGGGAGCACCAAGCACATTCCTCACATGTGGGAGTCATACAAAGGAACACGCTGGACTACTGCATTTCCTCTTCTTTTCTTTTTGAATTATGTAGAGAAGAGTCCAGATTTTTCATTCTATTTTGCTGTTTCTTTTGTTCTTAGTCTAATTTTAAGAAAAAGTAAGACAAATTCTGATCTCTGAATCAGAATAGCAAAACGCCAAAGACAAAAGTATTTTCAAATACTATCAAATTCTATTTAATTGTCATCTCATCCTTCTTGCAGTGGCATTTATTAATTAGCTATTTTGATGTTTCCTGTTTGCCATTGCTTGGTTTTTCTTTGATTTATTAGTTGATAGTTTGTTTCATTTGTTTATATATGATAAGTTTTTTTTCTTAGTATGTTTTATATTTATTTCATGTTTCTTTTATTTTGGATGTAAACCATCCAAAGTAGTGTCTAGCACTAACTGGCCAGTATACAAGTTAAATAAATAAATAAATTTAGTAATTTAGACTGGGTGAAACCAGACTAAGATTACAACCCTTTGAATATCTCCCTGAGAGTGAACTTGAGTGATCTCGATGAGACTTGTATCTCAAGGAAGGCAGGACTAAGACTATGCTGTAAACCACTGGTTCTTAACCTTGGGTTACTCAGGAGTCTTGGAGCATTTTCTACCAGCTGTGCTGACTGGGGTTTCTGGGAGTTGCGGTTCAAAAGCATCTGAGTAACAAAGGTTAAGAACCACTGCTGTAAACCACTTAAACTTTCCCACTAAAATCAGTGGGACTTACGTTAGCCCTGACTAACTTTTCATAGTGGTTTTAATAGGACCTAATCTAGATCCAGTCAGATGGGTATATAGTAATCAGAATTCACCAGGATACTCTCTTGCTTAATGTTATTTAAATTTTACAGCAAGTAATTGCAAAATTCTTGTTCAGCTTTTGGGCCGAAGTCCTTTTCCGTGGAGTTTATTCAGTGACAGAGCTTGGAAAAGCAACTTGTTTTATGTGCAACTCTTAAGAATTTGTCAGCCAACATAACCCCTGACTCTGCAATTCTAGGAGTCATCGTCCAGAAAGGTAACATTTCCCAATTTCCCACATCTATGTGGTGATTGGAAAATGAATCATGGGCACATCTGCTAACCAGTTAAAAAGTGTCCTTGAGCCAGTCCCTTTTCAGTTTTGCAATGTTTGTCCTGTTCGTATGATACAATTTATTTCAAATTGTTCAGTCCAAACAACTCAATAATAAGGGGGAGGAAAATAAGTAGATTTCTGTTTTTGATATCAAAGTCAGCTTAGAAGCTTTCTGCTTGGCTTTTACCTTTTCATATCTTCTTGTATCTTTTATTTAATTCTGTGTGAGACAGAGCAGGTGTTAGATGTGAAGTGTCAGCAGTATACTGATCACGTCTCTGTTCAGTCTGATTGCAGAACAGCTGGACATGACCTAAAGCAATGCTTGGACATAACGACGGGTTGGATGACGGTCAATAAGCTAAAACTAAATCCTGGTAAAGATGGAAACTGTAATCCTAATCAGGATTTTAGAGAAGAAAATGGGGGGTTCAAATCGACAGGAAAGAAGGGAGCACTTTAGTCCTAGGCCCTTCTTCGTCTACCTCCATGTGTGGAAAACAAGAATCTGAAGGGGATATTCTCTGCCTTTTTGGGGGGGGGGAGATTTGGAATCAGGAGATTTGGAGTTTCGTGTCACTTATATGTTGATGACACCCAACTTGATCTCTTCTCCCATCCCTCTGCAGTGGATGCTGCTCCATTCATTGAGAGCTGCCTGACCACTGTGCTGGGGTGAATGGGGGACAATAGACTGAGACTGAACCCGGGTAAGATGGAGGTAAGGATGAGGTGCACAGCTTGCATGTTTTACTGGAGCCAGCACTGTCAGTTGACACCAAGATAGCATCTGTGGTCTGTTCTGCTTATTTCCATCTCATGCAGATCACTCAGCTGTCCTCCTACTTTGACACCGGATCCCTCACTATGCTGATCCATGCACTGGTTGTCTCAGGAATAGACTACTATAATGCCCTCTATGTGGGGCTACTATGAGGCTGATACAGAAACCTCAGCCGGTCCAGAACATGGTGTCCAGACTATTGTATGGAGCTAAAAGATGCTTACGTATCTCCCCAATCCAGGCCACCTTACACTGGTTGGTTGACTGTCCATTTCCATCCCAGCTTCAAGCTAATGGTTTTAACCTAAAAAGCCCTAAATGGCTTGAGACTTTGACAGAGTGCCTACTCCCAACTGAGACTGCCCATTCTACCCACTCATCCCAGGCAGGGCAGCTAAGGGTGCTGATCCCAAGAGAGGCCTGGAGGGAGAAGACAAGAAATTGGGCCTTCTCAGCAGTCGCTCCCCAGTTATGGAATAAGCTGCCACCTGCTATTTGTCTGGCCCATCTGCTGGGGATTTTTTAAAAAAGCAACTTAAAACCTGGCTATTCAGGCAGGCTTTCCAAACTCTGCTATCCACAGAGCCTGCTGACATCATAGCTAATAACTGATAGCTGCTATTAAATGTTCAATGTTTAGATTTTCAGAATGGAATTTTTAATTTGTTTCATTTTGACTTTATGTTACTTTTATTTCATTGTTTTGTATTTTATGATTTGATTTTGTATATTATTCTATTATTTTTTTGCTGTGAAGAGAGAGAGAGAGAGAGATAGAGAGAGAGAGAGTTTCTAGTTGTGTGACCATAATCTCAGTACATAGCAAAGGCTGTGTTTTTCACACTGTTGATCATCATATAAGGAGAAGGAGTCAACGGAGCTGTGGGCTATTATAGTGCCCTGCATGTACAGTACGTTGATTTTAAATCTTTTTGTGAATAGCAGAATAGGGCTTCTGAAGGTAAATCATTCCTTGGTTCAGGAGCTGTCTTGTAGAGGTGGTTCCTGAATGGGGGTTCTGCTTCCCCTGAAGTACAACCATGTATTCACGAAGGCTTTCACGGCTCGGATCTAATGGTTGTTTTTCAGGCTCTTTGGCAGTTTTCTGAAGGTTGTTCTTCCTAACGTTTTGCCAGTCTCTGTGGCCGGCATCTTCAGAGGACAGCACTCTGTGCTCTGGTGTAGTATGCTTGGGAGTGGAGTATTTATGGCTGTGAGATAGGCTTTTGTACTTTTCTGGACATGGGTGATTAGTGTGTCTTGTTGTGGGTGTATTGTTGTGATAAGGAGCAGAGATTATCTGTCACTGTGATTGATGGGTGTCATTAGCTGGTCTTTTGTGTGTAGTGATCCCCGGTCCTTGTGGCTGGGTAGAGTTCGTTAACCTTTTGCACACTATTTTTGAGAGCTGGGAGCCAAGTTGTGCTGAGTTTCAAACTTTCTTCTTTTTTGTTGAAGTTCTGCTGATGCTTGTGGATTTCAATGGACAACACCAGCAATCACTACGTCAGACTGCACAGGGAAGCTATTGAAATCCACAAGCACCAGCAGAACTTCAACAAAAAGTACTGTAGTTTCTTTTAAATATCTCCTTTTAATTTATTATAATTATGTTCAATGTATTCGGGAATGCTTTCATGGCCAGTATCTAATGGTTGTTGTGGGTTTTTTGGGCTCTTTGACTGTGTTCTGAAGGTTGTTCTTCCTAACTTTTCACCAGTCTCTGTGGCCGGCATCTTCAGAGGACAGCTCTCTGTACTCATCACAGAGTGCTGTCCTCTGAAGATGCCGGCCACAGAGACTGGCAAAATTTTAGGAAGAACAACCTTCAGAACACGGCCAAAGAGCCCAAAAAACCCACAAGAACAATAATTATGTTCCTTTATTTTTATCTTTTACTAAATCTAAATATAAAATATTTTAAATATTTAACCAATTTACATATCTTAGGTTTTTTTAAAAAAATATGTAGCAGTTGATTCACAGCCCACAGCTCACTCATCAGAACTTATCTGGGCAGGACAATGATGCAAAGGTCATCCTTTGAAATACCAACAAACTCTCTCTTACAAAGGGGAAGTATCCACTGTGTTTCACTGCTGATACTCAAGAGTGTACCAGAATTACTTGTCTAATGACTGATGCCTCCCCCATACAGGCTAATTAGAGGGATCCAACTCAGTTTTCATTTTTGCTTTGCAATACACCTTCAACATGAAGTAATTTGAGTTGCCGAGTCTTTGTGGGTGGCATAATTCCCCTGGTCCATGGCTGTTTCATGCTGTAAGTCTATTCAAGTTGCAGTTTCATGGGTATTCAAAGATAGGCGTGACACATTGCAGCAAAAATTTCCAGTCTCTAAGTGCACACTTATGAGTGTTTTGCCTGGCCAGTTTTAGTTCTCTTTTTTCTGGACAGAGAAGAGGTTGCATGGTCAACCACAAAAGACCTTTCCTAAGTCACAGTATATATCTCTCTGACATAACTGCACCCACAGTCTTCCTGTATTGATTTCCTCTGTTGGTACGGTAATGCTGAAGTAAAGCCACCCCCACTGAATTCCATGGAATAATATGACCCTCTCAGAATGGGGGTGGGAGCTGTTCTGTAGAAATGGAACGAGACCAGGTAGGTTTCAGACATGACACCAGGTCAATTACAGGACTCAACTGGAAGATGCTTACACTTTCTCAGATGCATCAAAGCAGCCTCTGCCTTGTGTGTTGATAATC
Organism: Pogona vitticeps; assembly: GCF_051106095.1. Lineage (NCBI taxonomy): Eukaryota > Metazoa > Chordata > Lepidosauria > Squamata > Agamidae > Pogona > Pogona vitticeps. Next base: position 219,608,545 of record NC_135785.1, on the reverse strand, counting down.
CCATTAGTCTTGTACAGGAGTCTATGGCCATGCTGGGGCATAAACAAGTAGACTGACCTTCCATTCCCTGGTATTTCAGGGGTAAAACCAAACACCGGGGAGTGGCTTCTGGTGATGTAATGGGGCAGATGTTGCTGGAGGTAACTCCAGATGTAACAGTTGCAAAATTACATGCATGCATGAAAGAATGAGACAAGGGGCAGTGAAAATTCATGCATTACCTCCTAAACAAATATTATGCATGGAATACACAAACATCATTATGTTGAACCACTTAGGAACGAGGAGAATATGACCCCCAGGTGTGTAGTTATTAAAAGTAACTACACACAATGATGCCAGACCCTCTACCTCCAGCACCACATGCTCTGAGGTTTGCCTCTTCTGAAAAGACACTGCAGGAAGCAGAGCCATCTCCTACCCAAAGAGAAAGGACTATCCTGCAAGTCAAAGATGGCACCTTTGGTGGCAGACCCTGGGGAGCAGGACGAGAATCCTGCAGGGGCAAATTTTTATTTGTTTATGGCAGCTGCAAAGAGGGGCAGGGAACTTTTGCAGCACATCTTAAAGAGGAGGAGATGATCCAGGGCCTAAACAGATAAACAGGCAATGGCTTCAATAGCAAAGGATGTGTGTTTATCCTCCCAGACTTTTGAAGCTTTGGAGGTTGCAAATTAACTTGTTTAATGCATATTATTTGCTGTTGATTTGGCAAACTTTGAAGACTAGTCTCTAGAGGGATTAGTGTGTTATCACCTCCAATCACCAAGTTGCCCAGATGTCTGTTTTGGCTCATATAGTTATTCTGCCTAAAACTTCATTCTGCCAGCTGAAAGGAAATAGAAGAGATGGTTACCAAGTGCAGCATTTGGAAAAGCCAAGGTTTCAGACTTCAGTTTCTAGAACCTCGCCCCCTCACCCCAATTAGTTCTGAGAAAGACAGATTTCCAGAAATTATCTTGGTGGTTCAGATGACCTTTGGTTGGCTTGGTTCAAAAATATTCCGTTATGAAAGAATATATGTGTTTCAGAGTAACATGCTAAAAAATACTTTAGGACCTGATTGTGTATGTTGTTTTCAAACAGAAATTTAGATTCCTAGTTTAAGAATCTTTTATGCACATTGGGGGTGACAGGTCTCAAAGTCAACCTAGGGAATTGTTCATTGCAATTCAGTGTATAAGTTGTTACAGGATCAGATTTAGTGAAGCAACATGTAACAAAAGAGCACAGCTGGGTTAATTGAGGCAGCTGTGGGACAACCAATTTGATTGGAGAATCCAAGAATAAAACTAGCCAAGCTTGCAGACACAAACTGTTTGGGTAGTTTGGGTAGTTGGGCTGTTGGATAGTTTGAGTGGTTGGTTGTTGTGTTGCTGGTGATCGTGTTGCTGAGAGCTGTATATTCTGCATCGCTGGATGAAGACTTGCCATATTGCAAGTAGAAGGTCCTGGAGGAAGACTATCTCTGTGGTGAGAGGAGAAGACTTCGTGGATGCTGGACTATTTATATTGGTAACAATCTTTGGTTACTGAAACTGTAATTTACCATTGCTAACTGAAGAACTACTGTGAATGACCAGGACTGTATAAAAGACCAAGAGAAGCTGTATTTACCCTGTATATATGGACTTTAATGTAAATAATACTTTCAACACTACAACAGTGTCTGTTTGGTTTCATCTCTGGGCAGTTCACTTCACCATTACGCCCCCTGGCGTAGTCTGGTAACGCAGCACCTCTGTCAGGGGGCCTGTTTGTATGTGTGTTTAATGCCGCCAGGTCAACTTATAGTGATCCTAACAGGGCTTTCAAGGAAAGTGAGATATTTAAGAAGTTATTTTACCAGTTCCACTCTCCCAGTGAGATTCCATGGACAAGTGCAGATTCAAATGCTGTTCTCCAGATCCCTAATCCATTATTCTATCCAATACACCACACTGGGGGCCAGTTTAGCTCATATATATTCTGTTGGCAATATCATATTGGCGAGAACACATAGCACCATGAACGGTATAGTAGGAGGATTTACAATCTAGGAAGTCTATCAACCAGACGGGAATTTCCTAGAAGCCCGTAGTGCCATCTACTTGCTGTAGTTGACCTCTATGTGATAGCCACCCTTGGTATAAACAACAGCTGAAAGTTACTAATTTATGTGCAATAAGTGTGTGGTATTCCACCTTGGTATAATCAGTTTCTGTATCATGCCATCTTTGGAGTGGTACATGTGTTATCAACTTGATACAAATATCAGTATGTGATAGCCAACGTTTGTACAATGGCATTAATGTTTTTTACCAGTATATGTTTTGGTAATTTTGAGTATCTATGGATAAGCACCACACACCGCTGTATATTTAATTACGGGTTTTAAATTGTTTTTTCAATAGTATGTGTTTTACTAGCATTTTATTAGCTGCTTGGTGGACAAATACTGCTGAACAAACTTGTTATATTTATAAAGTAAATCTCTCTTGGTAGTTATTTACTTCTTGCTTAGTTCAAGTTAAAGTTATTCACAAAGCTTCAAGTCTCTTTTAAGACATGTACATTGCTGCTGTTGTTAAATATTGCTGTCCTCCACTTCTGTCAAAGATTTTCACGATGACATCCACATGCATGTTTCACATTGGGACAGAGAAACGTTATCCCTCTACATGTTCTCAACCTACAGCTCTTATCAATTCCATCCTGTATGGTCAGTCCTAAGGAAATATGGAAGATATGGGTAAAAACACTTTGCAGACTAAAGGTTTCTGATTTCTGCAGTACATACGCAGCAACAGATGTATCCTGATTCTGTCAAGGTGTCACTTTTATTTATGCACTATATCAAATGATTTCATGTTAAATGTACATGGAGTAAGTATAGGTACAATAGAAACATTTTAAGGCACTTTTTAAAAAAGAATATAAGATTCCAACCTGAGAGAAGGAAACATGCATGTGAAGTAACTATGTAAAGTCCATACAAAAGTAGGTAAATCTGAGTATATCGTTATATTGAATTAGTAATATTGATGTGGCTTGTATCAATGGTTTTTCTTTTCAGAAATATGGATTTTTAGATCCTTTAGATTAGCCATTTTCATTGGAGAGCCTGGCACATTTGAAAGGGCCACAGATTCATCTGTTCGTGTTGCATCCTTGTTTGCAGTGGCATAGCACGGGGTGGCCAAAGGAGCAGTCACCGTGAGTGCAAAATTTTTAGGGGTGTGTGGGCTGCCCCACCCAAATGTGCTCTTGCAGCTGCTCCTTGTGCTTGTCTTCTTCCTCCTGGCAGTCCGAGTCCAAGCTGCCAGGAGCACCAGGCCCACCACCACTGCTACCAGCATGGACCTTGAGCAGCTCCATGATTACTTCATGGCTCCATCCTGGGGGGCTTCTCCTGTCCTGGGGGGCTTCTCCTGTCCTGGGGGGCTTCTCCTGCCCTGCCCTGCCCCCCCTCCTTTACCTGCTTGCCCCACCCTGCCCATGCATTGCATCACAGAGCTGGCACTTGACCCACACCCCACAAAACTTGCCTTGCTGGGGGGTGCTGGCCACCCACACTACACCACTGCTTGTTTGCACAAAGCCAAAGGGTTTTTGTGTTTGACAGGGGGCCCTGGAACCTGAGAATAGCTCCTAAAAGGCCCCGCCCCCCACCAAAAAAAGGTTGAGAACAGCTGCTTTAGGTTGTTATTCATTTTAAAGTCATTCATACTCGTTTACTCACAATAGAGATGGATTGAGAGAACCGATCTCCCCTCTCCTCCCAGTAAGAGTTTTGTAATCCAAGGAAGGCCAAGCTGATGTTTTGGGGCAGGGTGGGGTCTTTTGCAAAACTGTACTTCCTTTTTTAGCTTTTGCCCTCAGCATCTCAGAAAATAGAGGGCAATGTGTTTGCACCCCACTTTTCCTCCACTCTCTTGTTGATGGGATGCAGATGTACTTATTAACTCTCTTCCTCTCTCCTTGAGGATGGAAGCAGTGTGATAAAAGAAACATCATCCTTGCTTTTGACAAGGATTGACAATTGATACTGTGTGCCCATTTTTGGGACCTTACACAGGAAAGTCTGACTGATTGATCCCATAGCACTATTCCATGATAATGTTGTTGTTTAGTTGTTAAGTCGTATCCGACTCTTCGTAACCCCATGGACCAGAGCACGCCAGGCCCGCCTGTCTTCCATTGCCTCCCGGAGTTGGGTCAAATTCATGTTGGTAGCTTTGGTGACACTGTCCAACCATCTCGTCCACTGTCGTTCCCTTCTCCTCTTGCCTTCACTCTTTCCCAATATCAGGGTCATCCATTGTAATAGCCCCCATTAAACTTTGAGACCACACAGTAAGAGAAAATAAAAATCTAAAACACTGGAATAGAAGCAGGAGTGAAAGAAAGATATACACAAACACAAGCCCTACTTGTATCCCAGAGTATTTTATGGAAAAATATTCAGCACTGTGCTACCACTAAAAAGCTACAGCAATGATATACATGTTGAAATTTTTGGGAGTACACACACAGCAGATGAAGCACGAGTATAAAAAACACACGGGTCACAAATAATATTCTCCCTTGATACACACAGACACAGACACAGACACACAGACACACACACACACGCAATGGCTGAATGATTATTCTTTTTAACTGCTTGCATATATATAAACATACACACACATACTATAGCTGAAAGATTATTCTTTTTACCTGGTTGCATATATATAAACATACACACACACACATGCACACACACACGTGTGTGTGTGTGTTTATATATATGCAAGCAGGTAAAAAGAATTATCATTCAGCCATAGTAAGCTTTAAGAGCCTTTACTTATAAACATGTTGAAGGACAAACAAACAGTAATTGCACATTTAACTTGGTAAAGATTTGGTTTGTTTGTCAGACTTATAATAATTTCATAACATCTTCTAGAGTGGTCCGGTGGGCCAGACAGGCAGGGTATAAATCAAATAAATAAATAAATAAATTTTACTAACATAGTAACAGTAAATGCCTAGCAGCAGACAGTCATAACTGAAAACTTACATATCAACAGACATACTAACTGAAAAGCCTCACATTAACTATCACTTTTTCTTATATCTGACAGTTAAACCTCTGAGCAACTACTTGCTGACACTAAACAGAATCTGACTGGTCACATGTATTCTCTTATGCAAATACATCTCTTTCATTCTCATATGTACACATATACTGTATACATATATACATGCTGGGTTACACAATTATATATTCCAACAATACCCTCATATGGTTATCTTTAAACCAGTGGTCCCCAACCTTTTCTGAACCGTGGATCGGTTGGGGGGTGGGGTATGTGTGCGGAGGGGCACCCCCCACGCTCATGGGTGAGTGGGGTGTGCATGTGTGGAGGGGAGTGCTCGCGGAGTGGCAGGGTGCGCTCGTGTGCATGCACGGAGGTGCAGGGCATGCTTGCGGAGGAGTGCAGCACCCGTGTGTGCAGGTGGGGTGCATGAGGGGTACATGAGGGGGAGTGCATGTGGGGGGGCAGGAGATCTCTCTCTGCAGCCTGGTCCTGCCATGGCCATGGACTGGCACCAGACCACAGACCAGGGGTTGGGGACCCCTGCTTTAAACAGTCTAGATTTCTTTGAATCCTATAACATAGTGAAGGATGGTATACGTTACCTGGATCTTCCCCTGGTTCTGCAAAAGTATTATTTTAAAACAAGGCAAGACCTTTCTCTTCAGGCAGGCTTTTCCTTAGTGACTGGCTGTGTAAGAGAGGTTTTGAAATTGATCATTTTTATTTTTGTTGTTTTTAAATCTGTTTTAGTAATACCTAATGTTTTAAATATGATGTTCATTTAATTCTTCTTAATATTTAAATAATTTACTGTTTTTAGCTTTTAATGTGTTTTTAAAGATGTAAGCTACCTTGAATCCTTTTTAAGGAGAAAGGCAGAGCAAAAATATTTTAAATAAATAAAATATGTATTATTGTTTTCCTCTTCAGACAAAGTCCAAAAAGTGATTGCCAAACTAGGGGATGAAGCCAAACTTCCCTGCAACTACAGGATACCTCCAGGGGAATCCATAACGAATTACAACATTTATTGGCAAACCCCTGAAAAGCCTACACCTCTGGTTGTAAACTTTTATGTAAAAGACGAAGAAGACGACCATATAGATGTTCGTTACAAGAACAGGACAAAGATAAATGAGCAGAATCTTACACTTTCCATTTTTTCAGTGAAGGTTTCAGATGAACGTACATATGAATGCATCATCATAAAAGATGTATTAGTATCTAAATCACGTGTTGATTTATCTGTGGTTGGTAAGTATTTGTCTAGTAATGGGGACACTCAAGTCTTTAGTGTCTAGTTTGGTTAAATTTTTTTAACCATAGTACAGTAATAGTAAAAATGGTTATTCAATTTGTAAATTGCGTTGTTGTTTTACAGCTATGTGATATTTATTGAATTTGGAAATCTCTGTATTTCTGGGCTCAGTTCTTGCAAATAGCAAATGATGCAGAATTGATATTATTATTCCTTTACTGTCTGTTCCAAACACTTTCTCCTTATTTGGTGTTTTACCTGTTACCAAGTTCTGCTATTTACTCAAGCCCTCCCCTAATTACTGACATTTCATGTTGTTGTATTTTAAGGCATGGTTAAAAGCAGATAAAAATGTAACATAAAAGATACCAGATTTAAAGCAAAACCACAACATAATATCTACAATAAGGTTGGCCTAGCTATTTTTTAAAAAAAAAATCAGTTTCTTGGATTATAGTTCCCCAAATCCTCATAGAATCATAGACTAATGAAGTTGAAAGGAGCCTATACAGCCATTGAGTTTAACCCCCTGCTCAATGCAGGAATCCAAATCAAACAGATCTGACAGATGGCTGTCTAAATTTCTCTTGAATACCTCCAGTGTTGGAGCACTCACCATATTTTGAGGTAATTGATCCCATTACTATACTGCTCTAATAGTTAGGATGCTTTTCCCACTATTTAACCAAATCCTGTAACTTGAGCCCATTGTTGTGTGTCCTGCACTCTGGGATTATGGAGAAGAGATCCTGCCACACTGTATGACAGCCTTTCAAGTATTTGAACAATGCTATTGTATCAAGGTTAAACATGGCCAGTTCTTTCAGTCTTTTCTCACAGGGCTTGGTTTCCAGCCCCCTGATCATCCTTGTTGCCCTCTTCTGAACTTGTTCTAATTTGTCAGCATCCTTCTTGAAATACCATGTCCAGAACTGGACACAGAACTTGAGATGAGGCCTAACGAATGCTGAGTAGAGGGGAACTAGTACCTCAAGGGATTTTGAGACTATACTTCTGTTAATGCAGCCTAAAATAGCATTTACCTTTTTTGTAGCCACATCACATTATTGGGTCATATTCAGTTTGTGATCTACAGTGATTGCATGGCCCTTCTTGCTTGTAATATTGCTGGGACAGGTGTTTCCCATCTTGTAACTGTGTGTTTGGTTTCCATTTTCTAGGTATAGTTCTTTGCACTTATCCCTGTTGAATTTCATTTTGTCGCTTTCAGCCCAGTGCTCAAACCTATCCAGATTGTTTTGAATTTTGTTTCTGTCTTCCAGGATATTAGCTATTCCACCCCAATTTTGTGTCATCCACAGATTTGATTAGCATTCCCTGAACTTCCTGATCCAGGTCATTAACAAAAATGTTTAAGAGCACAGGGGCAAAGACTGAATCCTGGGGTACCCCACTTAATACTTCCACCCAGTTTGAAAAGGAGCCATTAATCATCACCCCTCTGAGTACGATTCTGTAGCAAACTATGTATCCACCTGACAGTTGTTCTAGCTAGCCCACACCTAGTTAGCTTGCTAATCAGAATATCATGGGCCACTTTGCCAAAAGCTTTGCTGAAGTCAAGATAAAGGCAGGGGGGAAAGCGGGAAATTCAAATTGCTAACTGTAGGTGGCAACGAGGCTGCTTCTTTGTAGCTCTTTCTCCCCAGCAGTTAGAGAGTGTGCGATCGGAAGCGGCTGCCTGGTAAGGTAAGGTGCTGTTTTCTGCTTTTTAAAAACTGTTCTGGGTGTTTTTGCACCGTGATTTTGGGCTGGGGGGTTTATGTTTCTGTGCTGTGATGGGTCTTGGGGGTTTGTTTGTTGGTTGGTTTTTTCCCCCATTTACAATGGGTCTTGGGGGGGTTGGTTGCTTTTTGGTTTCCCCCATTTACGATGGGTCTTGGGGGGTTGGTTGGTTTTTGGGTGTCCCCCCCTTTTCTGATGGATCTGCTCCATTTGTTCTCTTTGCATTTCCGACCTGCTTTCTGATGGGTCTTGCATGCTTGATTACTTCCCCCCACCCCTTTGGCCGGAAGGGATTAATCACATTTCCAATGGATCTTGCAGTGATTTTTTTGTTGTTATTTGTTATTTTTTTTCTTTGGTCGTAACGGATTAATTGCATTTCAATGCATTCCAATGGGAAATGGTGCTTCAATTTACGACCTTTTCAAATTACGACCATCTTCCTGAACCAATTAATTTCATAAGTCGAGGCACCACTGTATTTGTTTATCCATCTCCAGCTCCAATCTTGTCCCCTCCACCTATACTTCATATTTGTCCGAAGGCCCATGGTCTGTCCTTTAGGAAAAGGCTGAGCTAAAATAAGAATTGAGCACTTCTGCCTTTTATTTGTCATCTGCTATCATTTTTCCATCTCCATTGAGTAGTTGTGCCACTTCTTTGTCTTTTGCTTCACACATACCTGAAGAATGCTTTTTGTTGCTTTTAGTATTTCTAGCTAACCTCAAATCATTCCCAGTTGTTGCCCTCCTAATGCCATCCCTGTATTTCCTTGCTCCTTGTCTGTACTCTTCCTTTGTGGCCTGGCCTTCTTTCCACTTCCTTACGTGTCCTTTTTTGTGTTAAGATCCTGTCTGAGCTTTTTTTGAAGCCACTCTGGCCTCTTTTACTGTCTTCCACCTTTTTTTCTTTGTTGGGATTGTTTGTAGTTGTGTCTTTAGAATTTCCTTTTATAGAAACTCTTGGACTCCTTTTTCTGTTAGGATCTCCTGCCATGGGACTTTACCAATCATTGTTCTGAGTTTATTAAAATTGGCTTTCCTAAAATCCAGTGTATATGTGCAGCAAGACTCTACGTTTTTTTTTTTCCTTTGGAATCAAGAACTTAAGTACAACATGATCACTTTTCCCCAGAGTTCCTCTTGCTGCCACTCCTTCTACCAAGTCATCTCTACTGGTTAGAAGCAAGCCAACAATAGCTATTCCTCTAGTTTCTTCCTCCACTTTTTGTAGGAGAAAATTATCAGCCGCACATGTGGTCACTAGAGAACATGGCAAACCAAACCACACCAAAAGTGAACCAAATAGTAAGCTATCTGTCCATCTGACCACCCTCTAACACTCCTTTTAGTTCTGATTGTCCCCGGCTGTAACTAACTGCATTTTTACCATCTAAATTGGCACATACCTTAGATGAGGAGGTCAAAGTGAAGGATAGAGGTGGCATTTCTGACCATTACAAGTTTTTAAAGAGCCTTTTAATTTAACATGGTTATAAGCTATCAAGTTAAAGTTGTTCAGTTAATCTTAGCTTTGCACTAACCCTGTATCTTTCACAGCCAGTCACTCAGGAATATACGCTATAAGGAATCCACAGTATGGACTACTCGTATAAGGCTTCTATAAGTCCTACTGAAATGACTGCGGTTTGTTTAAAATCATTTTCTTGCTCCAGTGCAATTCATATTAAATTCATCGGCTTTTAGCAGAAAGACAATTCTGATGGATAGTATCAATACAATTGCTTGATATATCTCAGAATAAGTGTTATCTAATATTATCGGTCTTTTTCTTCCTTCCAGCTGATTTTAGCAAGCCCATCATAAATGAGAAACCTTTGAATGCCTGCGGACCAGTATGGCTGACACTAACATGCACTTCTGATGGAGGATATCCAAGGCCTATGATGTTAGGATCAATCAATAATAACACTGAGACATGGCATACTATTACCACACAAGACAATAAAACTGGACGTTTTCAAATTACTGGCAACTTGCAGCACAACATGACTGAAAATATCCTGGTCCACTGCTCAGTTGAATATCAAGATCTCAAAGTGTCTACCAACTTTAGCTTGTGTAGGTGCCCTCACCACTATGCCAGGGTGTCGTTGTTCATTTACAAAATGTAGTAGTCCAGTTGACCACAGAGATAAATTGTTAAAGTGTTTTAAAGACAAGATTATGCATTGTCCTGTATACATATTTGAAGTATTATGAGTAGAGATGACCACAAACCAAAGAACAAACCAGAAAAACCGACAAATTGGGCTGGTTCATGGTTTGGTTTGCAACCCAATTCAGGGATTGTATTTTGCCAAAGCAAAACAAAGCATTGAACTTTTCCCCCCTCAGCACTTAATTTTGCTTCAGCAAAATGGATGCCCACCTTCCCCTTCCTACTGTCCCATCACCTTCCTATGGGAGGAAGTAGGAAGGGAGTAGGCGGGACCACAGTGGGGGCTCCGGGGATGGCGTGACAGCACAACAGGAGCAGGTACCCGTCGCCACTCAACACAAACCAAAAACTGAACCGCAAACCAGAAACTATCACAAACCACCATTTTTCAGGTTAGTGAACATCTCTAATTAAGAGTCTTATTTCTGGTTCAAAAATTGCCCAGTGTGATGAGTGAAAACAAACTGGACATGGATCTTAGTCACACATACAGTAAGTTCTATTGGTTGCATCCAGGTTTAGACACATGCAACTGATCTGTCAGAAGTAGATTTCCTAGTCCCTTTCCTGCTCTGCTCTCTCTAGCACCCTAAAAATGTTATTAAGAAGTATTACATGATTCTCCTGAATATGAAGTAGAGGGATTCCTCAAAAGTCAAGCACAGATATTTTCTGTAAGAGGAGTCTTTTCTGTCCACAAGAAGCAGCGGTGTTGAATCAATGAAACCTAAGTTAGTACTGGCTGCCTTGGTTCCTACTGATTTCAATGGATATTCTCAAACTATGGCTAAGTTTGAGTCTAAAAAGCATATTCCCAGTCATTTATTATGAAGAATTATTAGACATTAATATCTATACACATTTATCATTGCCAGTAAACATGGTAGGACATGTAATAAAACTTTTCTCTACAGAATGGATTCCTTCTTTAGTAGTATCAGAAATGCTAGGAAATTACAGCAGATGTTATGTACAGCTACTTAACTAAATTGGTAAGAAACACAAAATTGACAATTTACCTGGGATTAATTTGATATTCCTTTTTTTGTGAATGGATGCATCAATCCTTTCCACATGTACGAGATCTGAAGCTTAAAGAAAAAAAAAGAGGAAATATAACCTTTATGCATACTCTATATTGATTGTATTTCTATGTAAAAGACAAGCTTAACACAATCCTGCATAATTCTCCTCTGAAGTAAGCCCCACTGAACTGAATGAGAATTAACCCCAACTAAGCGGATACAGCAGTGCAGCCTCATGATTCCTGGTATAGGATGAAGCCTGTGATGATGAGGGCCTGGATTTTACAGTAACCTTTTCTTCTTCCTCATTACAGCAATGTGTCCATTGCCTCCAATGCCTCCTTCGTATGGGATCATTATTGCTTCTGCTGTGCTCTTCATTTTCCTTCTAGCTGGAGTACTACTGAGAATATTATGCCACAGTAAGTACAGTTGTCTTTGTGACCTACTATGGTGTTGTTAGGAGCCAATGTTGTATAATGGTTAGGGCATCAGTAGCCCTATTCTAGCACACTGCTGAAAATGTACAGGATACTAACTGTGGTGGAGGCAGGAGGTGCCTGTAAGTCCTGACCCCACAAGCCCTCCCTACCTTTAATTTTAATTAAAACACACTTTTGTATGTTCAGTTCAAATGTCTGTTGGGAGGCTTATAAGTACATTCCATTAAATATTCTTGCAGCATTCCTGTAATTGGCAGAAATCAGCTGACCTTCACATTAGATGTGACATCTGGGGGAGCAGGAATGTTGGGTTGGGACTTATGTGTGCCCCTGTGTCCCTAGAGCAATCCCTGCTTCCAAGCTATAATGCCTCAGCAAGACCATTCTGGGACTGGAGACACGTACATTCAAACCATCATGTGGTCAGGAAGATCAACAAATTACCATGCATATTTCATGATGTCCCTCTCGCTTTCTCTCTCTCACTATTAAGTCAATCAGTATCTACCACCTTAAGTCTATCTTACAAGTTATATGTTGTGGAGGGTGGTGGTGCTGGAAGAACTATATACAGTCATTTATACTAGAAAAGGTGTGAAGAGATCCCTCATTAAGTTATAGCCATGATATAATACACCTATTTTACAAGTAATGTTATTTGTAGCAAGCTCTGGCCACCTCCTTTTGTATGTGCTTTCATTGTATTCTGGGAATGCAGGACCTCCCCAGAAATGTGGGCACTGTACAAAGTGGTTTCTGTTTTTGCATTAGCTCTGCTAGATTGCAAAAGGGCATGAAGCCACAAACTCTGTGGGCCTTCTGCTCCTTTTTTTCCTAGGAAGCCTTCAACTTCCCTATACTAGCCATATGGTAAAGAAGAAAAATCCCTTATACCACAAATGTCAGGAAAAAAAACACGAGCCTCGAAAGCAAGGACAGGAGCTTATTCCTCCTTCACTGCAACCATAGTTTCACAAAGCCTCCAGAGGGATTTATAATCTTAGCTCTATTAAGTACGTTTGTACTTCAGATTGCCTCACCAGTGGTTAAAAAGTAGATTCTGCTATCCAGTTATTGTAGCATTTTCAGTGTTAAAGGCCCACTCTTTTCTTTCGCACTGTTTGGCCAAGGGAGCTAGTGATACAGAGAGAGCAGCTTTTGGATGCACCCCTTCCTGAACATGGTAAGGGGGGTTGAGTGTGTCACGGAAAGTGAGAGTACTATAGGCAGGAAGGGACATTCCATTACAAGTCTGGACACATCGCAGGGTCACCCAAGGGCCAAAGCTGAGACACCAGCTTAATATGCATCCACCCTCTTCAAGAATTAAGTTTGATCAGCAGAAGATAATTGATTGTTCCCCTGGAAGTGGGGACAGAAAAGTTCCTGAAGGGCAGCTTCTGGGCAGCAACAGTAGCACAAAGTGATAACTTCAGTGACACTTGTGCAAATTCATGTTAGAACTTCATAGAACAAGAACTTCATATAAACCACTTCTGAACCTGCTGTTCAAAATCGGGTTTAAGATCTTCAAAATGAGAGCTGGTTGAGGCAACACAAGCCAGATTCCACAAACAGAAAAATTCCATATAAATTATGTAGCAAGGTAACAACCACAACAGCAACTCAATGAAGTTGCACTAGAATAAAACAACAGGGCAGGACAACAACTGGACATCCTCTTTATCCCACTCTCCTTTCCACATTATGAAGAACTTTTCCTTAGATTTGCTGACATGATCAATGTTTCTTCTTATGTTAGCCTGCAAATACTCGAGGTCTTCTCACCCCATCAGATCTTTTCAGCTAGTGGCAACAGCAGAAATGACACCACAGCAGCTCTCCAATGAGGCATCAAGAACAGTATCTTAATCATACTCGACTTGGGAGGTAGGTTTGGTTATCAGCATTCTTACCAGGTAAACTGGATCTTTTGGTGATGCATTCTGGCAAGTGGCAGCAAGGGTGTAAGAGGGAGGTAGCTACAGTTCTACCAGACCTCTTGTTTTGTACCATGCTAAGGCTAGAAGAGCAAGCTGGTCATCACAAACACTCTTTTCCAACACAAAAGGCGACTCTACACATGGACATCACCAGATGGGCAATACCAAAATCAGATGTTCTCTGCAGCCAAAGATGGAGAAGCTCTATTCGTTCGTTTAGTCGTTTAGTCGTGTCCGACTCTTTGTGACCCCATGGACCAGAGCACGCCAGGCCCTCCTATCTTCTACTGCCTCCCGGAGTTGTGTCAAATTCATGTTGGTTGCTTCGCAGACACTGTCCAGCCATCTCATCCTCAGCCGTCCCCTTCTCCTCTTGCCGTCACACTTTCCCAACATCAAGGCCTTTTCCAAGGAGTCTTTTCTTCTCATTAGATGGCCAAAGTACTGGAGCCTCAGCTTCAGGATCTGTCCTTCCAGTGAGCACTCAGGGTTGATTTCCTTTAGAATTGATAGGTTTGTTCTCCTTGCAGTCCAGGGGATTCTCAAGAGTCTCCTCCAGCACCACAATTCAAAGGCATCAATTCTTCGGTGGTCTGCTTTCTTTATGGTCCAGCTCTCACTTCCATACATCACTACTGGAAAAACCATAGCTTTGACTATGCGGACTTTTGTTGGCAAGGTGATGTCTCTGCTTTTTAAGATGCTGTAAAGATTTGTCATCGCTTTCCTCCCAAGAAGCAGGCGTCTTTTAATTTCGTGGCTGCTGTCTCCATCTGCAGTGATCATGGAGCCCAGGAAAATAAAATATTTTCTCTATACAGTCAGCAAAAACAAGACCTGGAGCTGATGGTGGCTCTAGTCATCAGGTTCTTATAGCAAAACTCAAGCTTAAACAGAACAAAGTAGGAAAAACCACTGGGCTAGTCAGGTATAATATAAACAAAATCCCTTATGAATACACAGTGGAAGTGAAGAACAGATTTAAGGAATTAGATTTGGTGGACAGAGTGCCTGAAGAACTATGGATGGAGGCTCGTAACACTGTACAGGAGGCAGCAACAAAAACCATCCCAAAGAAAAGGAAATTCAAGAAAGCAAAGTGGCTGTCCAACGAGGCATTAGAAATAGCAGAGAAGAGAAGGGAAACAAAATGCAAGGGAGATATGGAGAGTTACAGAAAATTGAATGCAGACTTCCAAAGAATAGCAAGGAGAGACAAGAGGGCCTTCTTAAATGTACAGTGCAAAGATATAGAGGAACATAATAGAAAGGGGAAAACCAGAGATCTGTTCAACAAAACTGGAGATATTAAAGGAACCTTTTGTGCAAAGATGGACATGATAAAGGACAAAAATGGGAGGGGCCTCACAGAAACAGAAGACATCAAGAATAGATGGCAAGAATACACAGAGGAATTATACCAGAAAGATCTGGGTGTCCTGGAAAACCCAGATAGTGTGGTTGCTGACCTTGAGGCAGACATCCAGGAGAGTGAAGTCAAGTGGGCCTTAGAAAGCCTGGCTAACAACAAGGCCAGTGGAGGTGATGGCATTCTAGTTGAACTATTTAGAATCTTAAACGATATGGATATGGAACAACTGATTGGTTCAAAATTGGGAAATGAGTACAACAAGGCTGTATATTGTCCCCCGGCTTATTTAACTTACGTATATGCAGAATAAATCATGCGGAAGGCTGGACTGGAGGAATCCCAAACCGGAATTAAGATTGCCGGAAGAAATATCAACAACCTCTGATATGCAGATGGTACCACTCTGATGGCAGAAAGTGAAGAGGACTTAAAGAACCTCTTAATGAGGGTGAAAGAGGAGAGTGCAAAAAATGGTCTGAAGCTCAACATCAAAAAAACTAAGATCATGGCCACTGGTCCCATCATCTCCTGGCAAATAGAAGGGGAAGATATGGAGGCAGTGACAGTTACTTTCTTGGGCTCCATGATCACTGCAGATGGTGACAGCAGCCCCAAAATTAAAAGACACCCACTTCTTGGGATGAAAGTGATGACAAACTTAGACAGCATCTTAAAAAGCAGAGACATCACTTTGCCGACAAAGGTCTGCATAGTCAAAGCTATGGTTTTTCCAGTAGTGATGTATGGAAGTGTGAGCTGGACCATAAAGAAGGCTGACCGCCGAAGAATTGATGGTTTTGAATTGTGGTGCTGGATGAGACTCTTGAGAGTCCCCTGGACTGTAAGGAGAACAAACCTATCCATTTTAAAGGAAATCAACCCTGAGTAGTCACTGGAAGGACAGATCCTGAAGCTGAGGCTCCAATACTTCGGCCATCTCATGAGAAGAGAAGACTCCCTGGAAAAGTCCTTGATGTTGGGGAAGTGTGAACGCAAGAGGAGAAGGGGACGACAGAGGATGAGATGGTTGGACAGTGTCACTGAAGCTACCAACATGAATTTGACCAAACTTCGGGAGGCAGTGGAAAACAGGAGGGCCTGGCATGCTCTGGTCCATGGGGTCACGAAGAGTCAGACATGACTTAATGACTAAACAACAACAAAAGGCTAGAAGTGCTTCAATTACAAATGCAGACTAGACGTCACAAGTGCCTGTCCTCCTTACCTTTCATGGAAGGCTACGTTTTTAGAAGATTATGGGAGGCGATACAGATAGGTTAAAACAGGATAATGTGATGGAGGCATAAATCTCATTAAGAATCTCACTGTTTTTTCTCTATAATCTAAACGCTGAGATGCTGTAAGGGAGGAAACAGCCAGAACAATGTGTTGTAACCATCCTGAAGCTTCAGTATAGGAAGAGTTATCCATACCACATACACATAATGTGCCCAACTCTTTCCCAGCTTGAGTAAAACAGGTTGGAGGATAATCAGTTTATTTATTTATTTATTTATTGGACTTATATACCGCCCCATAGCGCTACAAGCACTCTCCGGGCGGTTTACAATTTTGAATTATACAGGCTACACATTGCCCCCCCAGCAAGCTGGGTACTCATTTTACTGACCTCGGAAGGATGGAAGGCTGAGTCAACCTTGAGCCGGCTAGCTGGGATTTGAACCCCAGGTCGTGAGCACAGTTTTAGCTGCAGTACAGCGTTTTAACCACAGTTACAGGAAAGAGTTAACAGTTTTCCCCCCACTATGCTGGCTCTTCTACTTAAGATGTACAGTCCTGCACAGGACTCACAGAAGTCCTTGTAATGTATCATTTCACCTCCCAGGTTTCTAACCGGCTGGACACATAATGTTGGGAGGAAAAATGAAATGCCAATTTTCAGAATCAGAAACTTTTCAGTAAAATTAATTTCAAACCAAAGAAGAATTGGCATTTCTTTTCTCTCTTCCCCTTAATAGAAAAACCAAAGTAACCAGAAACTCCTTCCATGGAATTATTTAGAGCAACAGTTCCCAAACATATGAGCACATTGACCCTTTTCTTGATTTTTTGGAAAACTCTCATACCATCCTGCTTCTTCTTTGCCATCGCCCAACCCAGCTTTTACAAAAAATTGAATTCATAATTAACATTTAAAAAAAAAAAATCTTAGGATAAATTATTTTAAATTAAAAATAAGTACAATAAGTTTTTCTTGCCAAAAAAGTTAATTAAATGTTATTTACCTTAAGAAATGGCAGGAAAAGGGTACATTTAGTGTGAAAGGTAATGCTGCATCTTCTGCAGTTCACAATACTGTGCCTTCCCTGAAATTTCTTTACATACCACAAAGGGAGGGCGCTCACTTCCACCTGGAGAACGAACGGCTTATGGGGGGGGGGGAATTCCACCTGGAGTATGGGTTTATGAATAAATCTGCTGGTTTGGACAACTCCAGCCACCATGGCATGAATCAGGAGGCTTTCTTTACAAATGAACTCCTCACCAGGTATTTACTCCTGAGGAGGAAATAATAGTCTGGAAATTTGGTCTCAATAATAGAGAAACAATATGTTTGTTGACACATCCTAGCTGGAACTAGGGCAGACCTGGGCAAAGTGTGGCCCGAGGGCCACATACGCTCCGCGAGCCACTCCTGTCCGGCCCACCAGACATCAAAACCATTTATAGCTTTTTTGCCTAAAGTTGATCAGTTGCTTATCTTTAACATACCACAAAAAACCTCTTTAGTATTTGTGAAGATTAACAAGTTTAAAATAAAAACAATCATAACATCACTGTTTCATTTTATTTTTAAGTAAAGTTGGTTCGGCCCCTGAACACAGTTCAGATATTTCATGTGCCCCCCCTGAACTAGGGGAAAACAACTGGTATATATTGGACTCTGTGATGAATTTGTATTTTACCTCAGTTTATTTTTATGCTATATCTAAACTATCCAGAGAAGACACGTTCTAGATAGGTAGTATATAAATCTAATAAATAAATAAATATATGTGGTAGACTGCATGAGGGCAGGCCCTACAATTAGGCCTGGGAGGAAGGTGTTGCTGCTTTGGATGACAAAACACAAGGTCAGAAATTCAGGTCACCTCCTTGGCTCTGCCTCTGCTATCTTCACTGGACAGCAGCTGCTCTGGACAGCTGCTGCTCTCAGTAGCTCTCCAGAGCTATCCATCTGCTGGAGTCCTCCATGCCAAGGCATGAAAGGTTCCTGTACCATGGCCTTCTTCTCAAGTGTCCACTGTAATTTTGGGGGATGAGGAGGAGCTACATCCTAGTTAATATATTCACACTTATAATACACATCATTTCAACAGTGTGTTCTGTATACATTCCAGGATGAGGGGGGACAAGCCCTCCACCATAAACACCATGCTCTTCCTTTGGGTGGTACGTAGATGGGTTCCTTCTGCTGCAGCCACCTCTTCCACTCCTCTTTCTCTTCCATATCCAATGATGGGAGAAGGAACAGAGGTATTGCCACCACTGCTGCCTTCCCCTTGAATGTGATGTGGCAGGGATGGCAGCTGGACGTGTACTTGCAATCTGGGTGTTGGCAGGACAGCTTCACTTGCCCCTGGACAGCACCAGCGGATCCCAAAGAATATATATCTTAGGAACAAATTGGATTGTTGTGCTCTGTTGCTTTTTAAAGTGTTTTCAGTATGGATTTTGTTTTCCATTTTTAATATGATACTTGTTTACTTCTTTTAAAATATTTGTATACTTACTGTTTTTTTGCTTTTAAATATAGTCCTTTTAATGATGTAAGTCACCATGGGGCCTTTTAAGAAGAAAAGTGGGGTAAAATATTTAAAATAGAATAAATAATAAATAAACAAAAAGGCTGATCTATGTGCTACCATTATCCAATATTCACAGTAATTAGTACAAAGTGGGTTAGTACAAACGGGGGTTTAATACCTCTTTCTTAAGGCATATACATCCAAAGTATTAAAAATGAATTTGCCTGATCAGACCCGGGACCCATTTAATCCAGCATTCTGACTCTAGCAGGAGCCAGTTTGGTGGTTTTGGAAGCTAGTGAGATAGGATAAGATGAACCATATAGCATCTTGTGTGAGGTTTGGGGGTGGGGGTTTGGCCATAAATTGTAATCTATTTTGTTGAATGACCTCAATTTATAAAATTCTAAGAGGAGAAATGCTACTGCATTTAGTGTCTCAGCATCTCATGCTTCCCCAGGAACAGAGTGTGTCAGAAATGCTGGACAGAACCCACAGAGATTTCCTCTCCTCTCTGTTGTAAGAGTGCAGCCCATTCTAACACCTCAGCCTACATGTATAAACCAGATCTCAGACAGAAGCCATGAGCAAAGTCTATAATCTGCTGCAGCAATTTTTAACACAGTGTTTTGTATGTTCACAGAACTCCTCTCAAGCATTGGGCTCGACAGACCTGTTTCCTGACAAAATCAGATGTTCAGCATGATATAATTTGTTGGGGGTGGGGAGAACCCTCCTACCAGGTGATAGTTAAGTCACAAATTTGCCTTTAACAAGCCATCTCCCCATGTACAGCAGAAGGAAATAATTACATGGAAAACTGGGCATGATCCTAACCCTAAGAGTGGCTCCACTAAGGTCAACAGTTTATCCATAGTTCTTGCACTTTTGTACTGTCGTTACTGTATAATAAAGACTCAGTAAGGAACAAATAAGCTGCATTGAAGAGGTGGACCTGCAACTTGTAGCTGTTCTGTGCAACTTGCAGCAGAAGAAGGGAAGATACAGGACAAATTCTGAAGTTGGATAAAGCATATCCGAAGAATAATTTTGTTGCCTGCTATGTAGGGAAAGAGTGGTTCTTGTTTTGGAATTTCCCCTTAAATGCAGCTTGCGCACAATTTCTTTCCTGTTTAGAACACAAAAACAAGAAACTATACCTTATAGCATAGCTGTATTGTCTTTGTTGCTATAGTATAGCCTTTTAAAAAGAACAAATGTTAAGTATAGCAAGTGCTGCTTTCTCATTGGCCAGATAAGTACATATTTTGTGTATTTATTGGCTACTGTTCTGACAACCTTTAATGGTATACATAAATGTAAGTATAAATATAAGGTTTGTGTATGTCTGTGTGGCAGGATAAGATACCTTAGGCACCCTTAAGTTTCTTAATTGACTTATTATTCAGCTGTACTGTGCCATCTGCTTTTAAGTATCTACTTCTGTGACAGACTATTGAATGAGAAAATGCTAAATGATAAGGATATTGTGGAGAATGGACTAGGAAAAAAACTTGCATGGAAAGGTAGTGGAGATAAGCTGGACACAAAAAATGGGAATTTCAAAATCATTTGCGAGTCTCAGTCATTCTTACATTTAAACCCACCTCACCCCACCCTCCAGGGTTCCTGTATATTCAGGTGTGTTTTTTTTCCACAAACTGACTCACATTCTGGTTTCATGTTTAGTGTTATAAATAGGTCAGTAGTGAGAAGTGAATGTGGTAGTGTAGCTAAAGCTCGACCTCTGATCTGAAATCCAATAGCCTCGAACTAGGCATGTTAGAGAGAAATCCTTAATTTTTTTACATTAAACATATATTTATATGATATGTGTGTTTCAAGTTAAAATAAAGAGGTTAAGGTGAGTTATCTTAGGCAAATTGGGCAAGCTCTCAAGTCTTGATGGTGCTAGACCTGAATTTAGAAAATGATTTTTTATTATTATGCTAGATTAATTTGTTTAGCGTCAGGATAACAGATGCAAGCTATTTTATTTCTATAGTTTTGATGGTGCTATGCGATTTGAGTCTGGAATGGAAAACTGTTCAGATAATTTAATTTTTTTTTAGGAAGAGCCATCAAACAATGATGAGGGTTTTCATTTTGTTCAGCCCTATCAGGAATATAGAATAAAGGAACATTTGTATAGTACAGAACATTTAGGGCGGGGGGGGGGAGATAATTTTTAGTTTTGACCTTCACAACTAAAGTAAAGACCATCTACAGTGCTTCCCATGAGGCCATTAAGCCCAGGGTCTAAAACTACCTAGCTGAGGTGATCTCCACAAACATTCTTTTGTAAGTCATCCAGTACAGATTCTACTGCTAGGCACTTCACGTGGTCCTTTATATATTCCTGAACTGCTATTCCCATCCTCCCTAGCTGACACAGGAAATGATGAGGGAAGTTGCACTTTAAAAACATCCTGACAGTCACACACTTCCCACCATGCTATAAGTGCTTAAGCTGCAGTATTTTGCTGCCTATTAAGCTTACATGTTGATTTTTATAGGCAGTTGTGTGTGTGTGTGTGAAGTTGATTCCAATTTACAGCAGCTCTTCCCAGGGTTTTCTAGGTACAGAGTAGTCAGAAGAGGTTGACCAGTCTCTTCTTCTGGGGGTGCTGTGCAACTGTGGAGCTTTTCCAAGGCTACACAGGCTAGCTCTTCTCACAGGAGGCACATGGGATGCTTAACTCTCAGCCTCTAGATGCTCACTGCTCTAGCCAGCAGGGATGTTGGCAAGTATTTGGGTCTGAGTCCCGAGTCTGAGTCTTTGGTACCAAGTCCCGAGTTCCAAGTCCCAAGTTTGAGTCCCTATTAAAAATAAGCTTTTTTTCTCCAGAAAAAAAGGCAAGGTGTGCATGGGTTCTGAGTCTTGCGTCGAGTGCAAGTCATTGAAAAAGAAACTTGAGTCCAAGTCGAGTCACTGTTGCAACTGAAATCTGATTGGACAGAGTCTCATGACTCAGGTCCCCATTCCTGCTATGCAGGCAGCTGGGCTATCTTATACAACCCAACATTTCAAGTCTGTGAGCATGAAATGCCCATGCTGGTCCAATTAAAAATACATTTTTCTTAATCAATGCATTATCAGTCAATGTATTTGTCCTCTGAAGATGCCGGCCGAAGAGACTGGCGAAACGTTAGGAAGAACAACCTTCAGAACGTGGCCCAAGAGCCCGAAAAACCCACAACAACCATTATCAGTCAGTTGGAAAATCACTGGAAATTTCTATCCTTTCCTACTAAAGAAAAACCACTGCTCCTGTTTTGGTCACCTGATATCATACAAATTCTAGGGAAGTGAAACCGCAGCGAGGAGAACTTCTTTCCTTTCAAGTTACATATCTGGTCATGGAAATGAGAGGTTGATAAGGAACTACGCAGACAGGATGTAGATTTCCACTCTTTGGTTCAACAGAAAGACTGCTTAACCACTGAAGGTGGTAGATACGTAGTACAATCCCAACTGTGCAACATGGCCAACTTTGGGTTCTGAGATTGTTGCTTCAGAGTCTATATGGCACTCTGATATAATAGGTGTGGATGCCCACTGTTATGTAGCTGATGGAGTGATGGACTAGGACTCAGGAGATGTGGGTCCAAATCCCCGTTTGACTAAGGAAACTCACTGTGGGGTGGAACTGGGGAAAAAAAAACATTTCTTAAAGACCTTGAAAGCCCCATCAGAATTGTTGTAAATCAGTTCAAACTTGATAGTGCATAGCACACAACACATTGCCAAGGTGGTCACAAGTAAGCTTGGCTGTAAGTGATGGGGGTGGCTAGGGGGGGTGAGGGGTTACAGAAACATCTTACCTGTTTTATAACATGCTGGGAACAGTATTTCATCAAACAAAAAGTGTTTGAAGGAACCCAGTATTTCATTGAAATCCTAAATTATATATTTCTTTTTTGAACAAAACATATCGTTACATATTGTATCTCATTTTCATGTTGTCCTTCTTTATTACTGTATATGAAACTGTCATCAGTTTAAAACTGTAATTATATTGAGAGAAATGTAGTTACTTCCAGGAAATGTTCTTACAACTGGATGGCTTCAGCCTAAGGTAAAGAAGGTTATATTTTGGTTTTATAACACCAGAAAATGTAAAAAAGATGTATGCCTGTTCTTGCTTTTTAATAAAATGTATACCATATTCTGCTTAATAGCTGTGCCCGTGTAAGAAGTGAACTGCTTTCAATTTGATACTTTCATTCTGGATAAAATATTGTTGTTAAATACTTCTTTTTATACTAATTTTCCTGTTAACAACAGAGAAATAGCTTAGGAGAGCTTACGACATGAGCTCGTGAGATGATGACTTAAAAGCTCAGTAGCCACAACACTCTGTTGTCTAATTTACACAATATGATTTGCAGCCTTCCCTCAACTCTCCATCTTTCTACCATGTATCATTCGACTTCTTCACCATGCACACAAGCCTTAGCTTTACATGCAGAAGACAGAATTCTGTGCAATTGATCCTGAGGAAAACACTGTAGGTGGCAAAACTCAGGTGGGGAAAAGCACAGCTACACTGAGGCTACTTGTAGCCATCTTTGCTAGAATGAAAGAGCATACATAGATGGGGAAACAACGTTGAAACCATTTGCATGCTGCTGCATTAAGTGGTCTATATGTACAATTTTTATTACAGCCTCACTGCCAGCTGCCATTAGTAAGATTAAATACTACTTCTCAATACCAGATGTATAGTGCAATTCAATTCTTCAAAACATCTGGTTTATGAATGTGGGATATTGTGCTTCTGTACCCTTGATTAAAAAAGCTAGGAAACGGCCCAATATCGTGCTGCCAACAGAAAAAAAATGCCAAGCTTTAATTAGGAAAGGGCAGTCTGAATGGCAGCATCAATGGTAGCAGTCAAGATGGTTCACAGGATACCTTCCTCTACTCACTACCATTCACACTTGAAAAACAGCCCTGACAATTGCTTTATGTTTGAGTGAGAAGTGGGTGAGAAGTGGTTAGCAGATGAAAAAAAGAGTCAGCTTCTGGGACTTCCCCTTCTATGGTATCACTATGGTATCACTCTGTGAATTTCCATTGGGGGAGTCCTGTTCAACACCTTGACCCCATTCAGACCATCATTTTGCAATTGCAAAAAGATAATCGTAATGTGGTTTCGTCGTAATACGGGGCAATCATAAAGCAAGGCACCACTGTAACCCTATAGTCATTGTTTTATATTCTATTAATTAAAACAGTGTTAAAAACAGTATTCTTGAATGAACACCTAATCAAGGAGTTCAAACTTTTTTCTTGGCCTTGAACAAATGAGTTCTTAATTCAGAAGACTGAAGAATATCCTGTAGACCATCTTGACTACTGCCATCAATGCTGTCAACATTCAGGCTACCATTGGCTATGTAAAGCTTGGCATCCTTTTTCTTGCTAGCAACACAAGCATATTATACATTGAGCCATTTCTTGGCCTTTTGAATCATGGGTACAGAAGCACAATAACCCACAATCATAAACCACAGTTTTTTTTTTGAAGAACTGAGATTTCCTGGCTTTTTAAAATGGGAGTTTAAATATATATAAGGTACAGACAAATGCAATCAGAAATTTCCCTCATACAGAATCACCCAGTGGTACAGGATTCCAGAAAATGAGCATATGATCTGTACTATGGTTACTGGGAGAAGACAGAAGCAAGAACTGCTTGGATATGGTTGTAGTCCCTCTGTGCCAAAATATTTTGAAGGGCTCTTTTGAACGGAATGAAATGGTAAAGTAAAGGTGTGAGTAGGTATAATACATACAATGGACAAACATACACACTCGGTCAAACCAATGTTGCCTGCTCTGCAAAATGCAGACTGGAAAGCTGTTTCAATTTCCATCCCTTTCTTTGAGTTAGGCAAGCTGAGGAAGAAAAGCTATATTGGACCGAAAGCTCTAGATATGTTGTGTGCACATTAAAAAAAAAAATCACTGTTTTTTGAAATAAAAAAGGAAGAGGTTAGGAAAGAATGTCACTGGAAACCAAGGTCAAAACCTGGCACAACACCTCTTTCCAATGTGAGCTGCCTTTTCTACACATTCTTTCCAGGCAGGGTGGTTAAGAATACTGACCTTGAGAGAGGGTGGAAAGACCGGGAACCGCCCTTCTGAGCGGTTGCCTCTGATCTTTGGAACGAGCTCCTACCTGAAATTCGCGTGGCTCCTTCACTGGGGAGCTTTAAATGATTATAGAAAACATGGCTTTTCAGGCAGGCTTTCCCAGAGTACTCAACATCTTAACACAGTGGTAGTTTCAGAATTACACACTACCTGTTATGCCATCTTGTTTTAAACTCCTCTATTACTTTTAGTTTTATGTTGTTGCCAGTTTATGTTGACGTCAATTTTCTTTTTTATTGTTATTTTGCTCACTGCTTTTTATTATTATTTTGTTGTTGTTGTTGTAAACTGTCCAAAGTGGCCCAGGCAGATAGGTGGGCAGCATAAAATTTAAATGAATGAATGAATGAATGAATAATCCATATGATGTGAAATGAAGATAGTGAAGAAAGACAAGGAGAAAAATCAAGTCATTTGAAATGTGGTGTTGGTACAGATACTAAAGACAGCCAGAAAAGCAGAAAAGGCACTTGAGCTTATCCTACCATGCACATATAATGGAAATACAGAAGTGAGCAGAATAGACTATATTTCTAGGTAAGTGGGGTGGAGTAGTAGGAAAATAGGAAGCTGAACACGAGAGAGGTTGACTTAGTAAAGGAACTACAGATGTTAGTTCCCAAGATTTGAGCAGAACTAAATGGAAAAGACTGTATTGGCTGCTGTTGCAGCTGTCTCCTTGCTCCTGAGTAAACCGGGCCAAAACATGCCTTGAGATCATCACCAGCCAAAACAAAAAACAAACCAAAAAAACCCCAGTAATTTCACAGATTAAATGAGTTTTTTAAATAAAAAATATTTTCACAGAAAACAATTTAAAATGTTTGGTCAGGAGAGAGTAAATTGCTTTGTTTCAGAGTCCGTTCAGAATCAGGAGTTCAATCTATTTAGAATGGTGGGGAAATTATAAGAAAAAGCTGGCAAACAGCATTTTAATGGCTTCAAAAGTACTAATTGCTAAAGGTCTATTAGAGCAAGAATGGGTTAATTTCTGTGAAGTTTAAAAAACTGACAGCAGAGATACCTTTTTGATAGGTATGCTAATTTATCAATATATTTGATCTGTTTTAAATTGACCAAAGGTTTCTGCTCACTTGTTTCGACATGTAACAACAGTGTTACTTTTTTTAAAAATCGTAATTCCAAAACCCTTTGCTCAAAAGTCCCCAAATTGGAGCAGGAGCAGACTGTCTCCTCCCACTGCACCAAATACAGTATGGTGCTTATCTGACTCTGCTTTTATGTTAGAAGTATTTGTTTGGACTGCCACCTTTTTTAGGGTTACCTGGTAGAATGTGGTTTTCTTAAGCTGTGCAAATACCATCCCTAGGCTCTTGCCTAGTCACAATAAAAGCAACCTCATCATGTTGTAGCAGAGGGAAACTTGTGACTGCAGGTATATTTAAACTGCAAGAAATGCCGGTGCCCCTGCACTCTGAAGAGGAATTTTTAAGTAGTGGGACTGAAACGTGGCTAGGGAATAGATTTCTCAGCCTACAGGCACTATGATTATTTTGAACTATTTGGGATATAGTCACCAAAATTCACTCAACTACTAATGTATCGATTTATGAACAACATTTATGTCCAGTTCTATGTACTCTAGGCACAGTATTCTAGGTCTCATCTAGAGTAGTGTCCAGCTCTGGACACCACACTTTAAGAAGGATGTCAATGAAATGGAGCAAGTTCAGAGGAGGACAACAAAGGTGATCAGGGGACTAGAAACCAAGTCCTATGAAGAAAGACTGAAAGAACTGGGCATGTTTAGTCTTGAGAAAAGAAGAATGGGGGGATATATGAAAACTTTTAAATACTTGAAAGCTAGTCATACAGAGGAGGGCTAGGATCTGTTCTTGATCATCCCAGAGTGCAGGACACATAATAATGGGCTCAGGCTACAGGAAGCCAGATTTCTGCTGAATATCAAGAAAAACGTCTTAACTGTTAGAGTTGAATGACAATGGAACCAATTACCATGGGAGGTGGTGAGCACTTCAATTCTGAAGAGCACTGAAGAGCATTCAAGAGAAAATTGGACAACCATCTGTCAGATCTGCTTTAATTTAGATTCCTGCATTGAGCAGGGGGTTAGATTTGATGGCCTTATAGGCCCCTTCCAATTCAATAGTTCTAACTATTATATGACACTAGACATAGGCACTTCATATTTGTTTCCCTGTGAAACAAATAAAAACCAGTCCTGCCCCCACAGAACCAGCTGGCCACTTAATGGGCTCTGTGCAGTGATCAGCTCCATCATCGCACCAACTTTAGAAGCAGCCCAGCCAGCCCTTTCCTGCCTCCCCATGCTGCCAACCACTGCAGCACAGACACGGCACAGGGAATCTGCCCGCTCAGCCAATTAGTGGTTGGCTGCATGGGGAGGCAGAGCAGGACTGGCCAGGCTGCTTCCACGATTGGCACGATGACAATGGTTCTGGGCAGCGGGATTGGACCACTGCAGCACATTCGTATTCTTTTCCCTAGTGCCCATGTTTACACGACACCCAAGGAGTCATTACACCGGCTCATCTCCACAAGATCTACAATTCTCCCATTTTCCTGTGCTAAAAAATATACTGAAAATCTGACTGCAGATGTAAAATAAATTATGCAAAAGGAGAATAAGCACACATTTTATTTGTGTGACCTGTTCTCATCGACCACATTTAGACTGTCACACTGTAACACTTTTTTTTTTGACACAGGCATCAACGTGAGCTTATTATATTTACTCAGCTACATCTCCATGCCATATAAATAAAATTACGAATTACGATTTGTGATTCATTAGGGGCACTGATTTGTACAAATATGAATCAAGAAATTAGTAATTTTTGAAGAAAGTTGAAGATTTGTTCTTTAATTTGTGCCAATCTCTATTCAGAAGCCTAAACTACTTGAAATAATCTGCTGTGAAATAAGAAATTGCAAATTATTTCTGTAGGCCCCTACCCTGTTATAAGTCATTGCATTCATATGCAGACTGCTCATTCCTGATGATCTCACTTAAACCAATCCATTTATCCCATAGGGAAATATATATATACTGTATTGTTAGCTCTGTAAAATGCACCTTTTCCTCCAAAAAAGGGGGGGGACGTGTGTGCGTCTTATCGAGTGAATACTGTAAAAAAGGGTGCAATTTAAATTCTAACTGTAGGTGGCGAAAGAGGCTTCTTCTTGGTAGCTCTTTCGCCCCAACAACGGAGGAAGGCCAGGTAAGCCCCCGGAGGTCTACGGGGTGTGTGTGGTGGTGGTGATTTTGGCTTGCTAGGCCCATGGGGGGTGGGGGTGGAAGATGGCTGGGAAGGGAAGGGAAGGGAAGATGGCGATTTCCGCCTGCTAGGCCTGCGGGGGGTGGGGTGGAAGATGGCTGGGAAGGGGAGATGGCGATTTTGGCCTGCTAGGCCTGCGGGGTGGAAGGCGGCTGGGAAGGGAAGATGGCAATTTCAGCCTGCTAGGCAGTGGGGGGATGGAAGACAGCTGGGAAGGGTCTGGGAAGGGGAGGGAAGATGGTGATTTCGGCCTGCTAGGCCCGCGGGGGGTGGTGGAAGACGGTTGGGAAGGGTCTGGGAAGGGAAGATGGTGATTTCGGCCTGCTAGGCCCGTGGGGTGGTGGTGGAAGACAGCTGGGAAGGATCCGGGAACAGAAGGGAAGGTGATGGTTTTGACCCTTCCAGCCATCTTCCACCCCCACCCCCGCAGGCCTAGTAGGCTGAAACCGCCATCTTCCCTTCCCAGACTCTTTCCAGCCATCTTCAACCACCACCACCCCCGGGGCCTAGCAGGCCAAAATCGCCACCTTCTCTTCACTTCCATCTTCCCCCCCCCCAAGGGCCCAGCAGGCCGAAATCGCCACCTTTCCCTTCCCAGACCCTTCCCAACCGTCTTCCACCACCACCCCACAGACCTAGCAGGCCAAAATTGCCAACTTCCTTTCCCTCCCCAGACCTTTCCCAGCCGTCTTCCACCACCACCCCACAGGCCTAGCAGGCTGAAAATGCCAGAATATTTTTCCTGTTTTGCTCCCCTAAAAATTAGGTGCCTCTTATGCAGACCTGTGTCTTATGAAGTGAAAAATACGGTGGCAGACTATTTGAAGGAGATACTGCAGGATTTTTGAACAGAGCATAGTGGCTATTACCACATATGCATCAGTTAGGGAAAAGCTGCAGAGGAAGGTCAGGTAAGCTGCCTGAGGTCTACGGGGGGGTGGCGATTTTGGCCTGCTAGACCCGCGGGTGGTGGTGGTGGAAGACGGCTGGGAAGTGTCCGGGAAGGGAAGGTGGTGGTTTTGACCCTTCCCAGCTGTCTTCCATCACCACCACCCCCGTGGGCCTAGCAGGCCGAAATCACCACGTTCCCTTCCCAGCCGTCTTCCACCACCACCACCACCACCACCACCCCGCAGGCCTAGCAGGCGGAAATTGCCAGAGTATTTTTTTCCTTTTTTTCCTCCCCTAAAAATTAGGTGCATATTATGCAGAGCTGCATCCTTTGGAGCGAAAAATACGGTACTTCTCTGTTCCTTTTTTAATTCACTAACACATGCACTGAGGCACTCAAGTTTTTCCTTGTTTAACAAAAAAGCAGGTAGTTATCCTCTGGAGCCAAAATTTCCATTTTGTATGTTTACATGACCAAACCTAAGAGCCCTTCTTAGGACAGTTTTTTGTGTCTTGGTCAGCAAGGATTATGGAGAACACAAGATTCCTCTGTGTGTCACAGTTCTCTCGTCACTGATGATTTGGGACAAATTCTTAAAACTACTGCATCTTCCCAGAAATTCTCTCCTCAGTTTTTCCCCCGGAAACATCATCTGTTTCTCCTAAAATGCTCTTTGTGGTGCTAAGATTCTTCTCCCTGAATAAAGAAGAAAGGTTAAAATATTTAGAGAACAAAAAGGAAAATTGGCACTCCCCGTGAAATTTTCATTTTATGTAGCAGAAGAAGGACATCCTCAAGAGATGGGTTTTCCCTCCTACTCACTTCCACAGGCAGAACTGATCAGCCAATAATGTGGTGCTCGGGCCCCCTTAAAAGAGAGGTACCAACTCTGGCTGAACCAGTCTTCGTCTCCAGCCACCAGAAAAAAGGAATAATCTAAACAATACAGTTCAGACACCCTAAGAGATGGGATTTACCAAAGCCTACAGTTCTAGGGTGGGGCAGAGGAGAGATTCACCTAGCCGTGAAATACTCTGGTTTCTCTTCAGATCGTATAAATCTTTCACCTTTTACCTAGCCCTGAAGGTATAAAAATCATTTGAGTTGGACTTAGGAGAGGTCCTCCACCTGCTGAAGGACTCTTCTCCTCAATGCCGCCTCAGCTGAGATAAAGCTGTTCATGCAATGACGCCTGACAAAGAGTGCACCTCTTTGTTTGCAAGAGTTTGCAAGGTGCACACAGAAAAGTGGGCACCTTGCAAACTTCCTCCAGAATGTCCCATTTTCTCATGGTGGAAGGCTGAAAGGACATAAATAAGGCATCAATATGCCTGAAATGTCTACACTCTGACTCTCTCTCTTTCTTTCTGTGTGTGCGCACGCATGCCAACCATTGTAGATTTTGAGAACATGTTGATACCCAATCATGGACCCCGTATTGATTGCATTTGGATGTTTCTACAGTTGCCGGTTTATTTAAGCAGATATTCCAGAAAATGCTGAAATAAAAACTAGTGAAAAAAGAAAGAACTCTATAGACAAGCAGACTGAGGCTGTAACTATGCAGTCAAATACCACAGGATTTCCTCCAGTTACACAGCAGATGAATTTGATTCCTTTCTATTTATCACATGACACAAAGGCCAATTTGAATCAGTCCAGCCCTTTTTGGTCCCAACATGGGAGTCTTTTTCTCTGCTGTTGGGGGCTTCTATTTGTTTTCAAGCCAAAACAATTTGAACTGACTTTTCCCTATTTCATTAGTCGTTTCCCCCCGCAAAAGGATAAGGGTGATGTTGTGGTGACAACAGGCAGTTGGGGCAAGATGTTTAGGGACCATGGGAACATCCGCCCCTGTGATCTGTCCCCTGAGTGTCCCAATCTTTTGTTCTTTTTTGAAAAAAAACCAACCAAGTGTAGTGTTTAGTCATTCCACTGATACACTAGGACGAGATCACTCCACACAGAAAAAAATTTAAAATCCCTATGAAATAATGTTGAGATTTTTAATCTAGAAATGTATTAAATGTAATGTTGTACAGTGAATGTTAAATGGCTGATCTTGTACAGAGTGGATTCAGGTGTGTGTCAACATTAAAGACTTAATATTGTGCAGCTGGTGTACAATGATGTGACTTGATCCAAAGATGTATAAGAGACATGTGTTAAGGGGACAAGCTACCTGCTATAAGTCAGATAATTTATTCTGTATTACATATTGTATCATGTTATGCTGCCAGTTTTATGTCTGTATCTAAGATGCTATTCTCTATGTATATTTGTAAATAGACTCTGCTGAATTTTACTCTCTAAAGTGCTATAGTGTCATTGCAACTATATATTTCCTAATTCTGCTTAAATCCAAAGAATCAACAAATTCTCTACAAATAGAAACAATCCAAATGAAATACAGGATTAAAAATACAGAAGATTACACGTGTTTCTGTGGTATGTGTGAATATTTCTGTGTACATTATAAAGAACTTTGCAAGGCTGCTACCTCTTCCTTAATGCTGTGCAACCCTTTAATAATCAAGCAGCATGACAACAAACAAAGGATTGGTAGAGGTAGGAATAGAGGGAGAGAGGGAGGCAGGCTGTGGCCTGAAATGAGGATTGCATCAATCTGTGGCCCATGTGATCACTAAAAGTGAACTGAACTGCAAGATAGGCTAGGAATCAAACTACAGAAAATCCAAATCACTTTGATTCAGCTTGTCAGTCTATTCACAGCCTGAGATTTAATTTTTCTTTTCTTAACGGTAGATCTAACCAGGTTCAGTACCAAAGCTAACAATTAAAACAGAATAGCACTGGTTTCTTACCATGCTCTCATCTTCTGTTCATATAGCTCCCTTTGCTTCTGCTTTCTTCCCTCATCAGAAGTTACACCAGAAAGCTTTTGCAGAACAATCTGGAACTCTCCTGCAGGGATACTGTAGGAAGATGGGAAAGAAAGCACATTTAGCAATGTGGAAATCTTAATAATTACAGCAGTTATGAACCACTGAGCGCTAGTCTCACAGTCACTGATGCATTATCTCTGCCAGTCCCTACATCTTTCTCTTCCCCCACTAATCAAATTCCTTTTCAGATGCAGACACAACTTAACGCTTAATTCCACTGTGAATGGTAAACATGGCAGTGTTCCCCCCTTCCTGTATCACTGATTGTTTAAAATACATTAGAATGAACATTGTAGTACAATAGAAATAACATCCTAGATTTGGTAAAAGAACCCATCATTCTTTCCTCCTATTATTATAGTCTCACTAGCTGATGATTCCTTGTAGATGTATTACCATCCTTATCAAAGCAGCATTTTTTAGATATTCTTCTGCATATGTTCAGTGAATGTGGCAAAAGAAGAACCTAGGAACTTTGGTCTAGCTAGCTCAGTACTACTGACGCAGACTGGCAGCAGCTCTGCAGGATTTCAAGGAAGCAGTTTTTTCCAGCCCTAATTGGAGTTGCCTGGGACGGAATTTAGGACCTTCTATATACAAAGCATGTGCACCACTGAGCAATTGCCCTTTCTTCCTGGTCTCAACAACAACAACAAACAACAACAACCAGGTGTGTGCAACTCTGGCAGGGTTGAGAGCCATTTTTCAGACTGTTTAGCAATTGCAATTTCGAAGGGTTGTGGATAAAGTGGCTAATTAGCTTCTTTTTAAAAAAATACATTTAATTAATTCAAAAATAAATATTACTAATTAATGGAATTATTTATATATCTATTAAATAGTGACATTATTGATTAATTTCCTTAAATAAAATAAAATAAAAAACCTCCTCACCCAAGCATAATTAAGACATGACAAATACAAGATTTTACTTTTTCCAAAATAATGTTTCTAAATTTATAATTAATTATTGCCCCCAAATCCTACCAGCAGAATACAATTGGTATAAATCTTAGCAAAAAACTTATGGAAGTTAAGAAGTTTCCACAGGCATTTGCTACTGGATGCAAGGCTGTACAACTCAGTGAGCAACAGCAAATGCTTAATGCTAACTTCTCAATGCCAATGGTTTGTCGCTGAAATTTATGATAACTACATTGTGCTGACAGGGATAACTAAAAAGATTTTGCCCAATAAATAATATTAAATGAATTTAAAATATATATAAATAATTAAACACACACAGAGAAATTTAAAACTTTTTGGCAGGTGGGGGTCAAGGGGTTCAAAACATGGCAACATTGTCTCCTATACCACACAGAAGATGACTTTTGAGCAATTAAAAAAATTAATTGGGGGAAGTTGGAGACAGGGATGCTGGTTATATTTGGGGCCTGAAGTGCTGCATATGGCCCAAAAACTACATTTTGTTCACCCCTGCCCGGATGTCTACACTCTTACTAGCTCTAATGTTTCTCCATCCAGCATACGAATAATCTTTCCAATGAGAAAGAAAGCTTCAGGAACTCTACTTCAGGGTGCCTTGAGGCAGTGACTCCCAATGGAGGAAGTTTTCTCCACCATTCAGCCTTTTGCGAGGAAAGACACGAAGTGAAACACTGGAACCTTCTGGGCCAGTGCCCAAGAGAGCAGCAGACAGGCCACAGAAATGCCTTGGCAGAGTCAAGGAGAAGAAAGCTGAGGGTCTTTAAGTCAGATTTCTCAAACCTGCAACACTATAGCCTGCCCTAAACAATCAGTTTTCTGTTTACCCTATTGTTGGTGCATATTTAAATGTTTAGGGTCTGCATGAAGAATATGCTAAGCAGCAAAGCTGTCTAAGAACAAAGGAGCAATACATCCTTCAAATTAACAGCATCATACTGCTATCATTTAGAAAAGTCAGTACCTCTGCCCAATTCTTCAGAAGTACAAGAGGGTAAAAAGATTTGCAAAACTATGAGTATTAAGGTGAGAAAAAAATGTAGGATGTGAGAAACATAAAGACAGGTATCCTCATCAATAAGAGAATATAGAATATGTCAGAGACAAAAGGTGAGTGGGATATTTTCTGTAAAAATTCAAAAATTTGCTGGGGTTGACATTTGGAACCTATCATGACTTGTAATCGGGCTAATTCAAATTGCTGGCACATCTGAATGTGCTTGCACACAAGAGCCGCTTACCCCAATAATGCTCCAAAAAATGTCCCTCCAGCCAAACCTCTCAAGCCCAAGTGCATTCGGAACAAGGCTCCTGTACAACCTAGAAACCAAACAAAATAAAATCACACAAGCAAAGGCATTTTGCAAAAAGACTCAGATACAATAAGTTACCTGACTGTACTGTTATTTCTAATTCAGTTTAACTGACCAGAGGTGTCCACTGTGAGTGCCAACTGTTCATAAGCAACAACAATGAGTTCCAATAGCGTCAGAAAGAACCTCCTGACAGTAAAAGCTGTTTTGACTATGGAATGAATTACCTTGGAAGGAGAAGTCTCCCTCACTGCTGATTTTTATGTAGAGATTGGATGACCGTATATCAGTGGGGCATGTCCTACTTCTGTACTCGATAACTAACCGCTGCAATGCCTTCCAGCTCTACAATCCTATGATTCTTTGAATGCATTAAGATAGCTGAGATTTAGGATTTAAAAAAAGGGGATATACAGTGCGCAAAGCAGAAGTGTTCCAGCAAGATGGGGTTCTTTTCTAAAATTCTCATCATAGATGGGAAAGTAGATATAATTTGGATGCTGGCATGATAATTTTCAAAGTAGTCAACAAAGCTGGGAAAAACATTGCAATACAATGCAATACAGAATCTGTAAGAGCCTCAATTTCTGCTCCTATTTCCCAACAGAAAAACAACATGGTCTGGTAGCAGGATATGAACCACACCCTACACAACATACTTTATACTCTATTTGATGTTGTCACTCACATGGAAGTTCATTTGGGTGGCATCTACAGAATGTCAGAAATCTGGAGCAAATTCACAACAGTACACACCGACTAAGAATTTAGACCAGGAATTGAGGTTTTTTTTAAATTCTAAGATTTAATTCCTGCATGTCCAAAATACAAACTGGAACCACTTAAGAGTACTTTTCAGAAGAACAAATGGCTTCTCTCAATATAAGAAGCCAACTCAGGTAGTTAAGAAATGTGTTACTCCTTGGATAGATTTCCAATGCACATAAAACAGGCCTAGTGTACATAGACAGACAAACTACAATGTTCTTCAATACTTCTCTGCCCATCATAAAGAAATAAGCCCTGCTAAGTTCAATGGAGCCTACGCTAAGGGAAGCTGGTACAAAGTAAAACTACTCTTAGACATTTATGAATCCTCTAACTTCATAATTCTTTAAGAATACAGTATTTCATTAAAGAACCATTAAAACGGTATAATATTAACACTATGATCATAAGCACAGGCATGTGGAAGTAGGGTTCTCTGAAATGAATAGGAAATAAACATAAATTCCAAATGTTAATTTCAAACAAGAGCAGATGTTACTGATTAACTTAATATGGAGTCAAGATAACTAGTGAAGCTCAATGGATTAAGAAACAAGCCTCTGTAGCACTGAACCTAATCCTCTCTAATTAATACCCCATATTCACCAAACATTGTTGTTGTTTAGTCGTTAAATGATGCTCAACTCTTTGTGACCCCATGGACCAGAGCATGGAAGGCTCTCCTGTCTTCCACTGCCTCCCAGAGTTGGGTCAAATTCATGTTGGTAGCTTTGATGACACTCTCCAATCATCTCATTCTCTGTCGTCCCCTTCTCCTCTTGCCCTCACACTTTCCCAGCATCAGGGTCTTTTCCAGGGAGTCTTCTCCTCTCATGATACGGGCAAAGTATTAGAGCCTTAGCTTTAGGATCTGTCCTTCCAGTGAGTACTCAGGGTTGATTTCCTCCAAAATAGATAGGTTTGTTCTCTTTGCAGTCCAGGGGACTCTCAAGAGTCTCCTTCAGCACCACAATTCAAAAGCATTGATTCTTTGGTGGTCAGCTTTCTTTATGGCCCAGCTCTCACTTCCATACATCACTACAGGAAAAACCATAGCTTTGACTATGCAGACCTTTGTCGGCAAGGTGATGTCTCAGCTTTTTAACATGCTGTCTAGGTTGTCATCGCTTTCCTCCCAAGAAGCAGGTGTCTTTTAATTTTGTGGCTGCTGTCGCCATCTGTAGTGATCATAGAGCCCAAGAAAGTAAAATCTGTCACTGCCTCCATATCTTCCCCTTCTATTTGCCAGGAGGTGATGGGACCAGTGGCCATGATCTTAGTTTTTTTGATGTTGAGCTTCAAACTGTTTTTTGCGCTCTCCTCTTTCACCCTCATTATGAGGTTCTTTAATTCCTCCTCACTTTCTGCCATCAGAGTGGTATCATCTGCATATCTGAGGTTGTTGATATTTCTTCCGGCAATCTTAATTCCAGTTTGGGATTCATCCAGTCCTGCCTTTCACATGTTGTATTCTGCATATAAGTTAAACAAGCAGGGAGACAATATACAGCCTTGTCGTACTCCTTTCCCAATTTTGAACCAATCAGTTGTTCCATATACAGTTCTAACTGTTGCTTCCTGACCCACATATAGATTTCTCAGGGGATGGATAAGGTGGTCAGGCACTCCCATTTCTTTAAGAACTTGCCATCGTTTGTTGTGATCCACATAGTCAAAGGCTTTTGTGTACAGTAGTCAATGAAGTAGAAGTAGATGTTTTTCTGGAACTCTCTGGCTTTCTCCATAATCCAGCGTATGTTTGCAATTTGGTTTCTAGTTCTTTAGCCCCTCTGAAATCCAGCTTCTACTTCTGGAAGTTTTCGGTCCATATACTGCTGAAGCCTACCTTGCAGGATTTTGAGCATAACCCTGTTGGCATGTGAAATGTCACAAAAATGCCTCCAAATAAATACAGTCTTACCTCCAGCAATGGCAAAGTGGGTGACAGCATTTTTATCACGATACACAGTTAGACCAGTGTTGACTATGCTATAGGAAAGGAAGAAAAATAAAGATCAGCAAGAAAATTGATAACTGTAAAGGGTGAAATGATATTTCTGATTACTTTAACCATGGTCTTGTCAAGTCCTCACTAGAATCACAGACATCATCTCAAACTGGGAAACATGGAAAGAGTTGTCAGCCATTTTATAAATTACTTTCCCACTTAACACAACACGGTGTACTCCCCCCCAAAAATATATGCACTTCCTAATCCATGTTTTATGTCAAAACCAGTACATGAAGCACACTGCACAAATGACACCACACTCTTCTCCCTCGTGGATACTATCAAAGCAGAAAAGGTCATGGACAAGCGAGCTCTACTGTGGATAATGGGTGTGGTAATAACAGAGGAGAGCAACTTAAATTAAATAAGAGTTTTAATTAGAATGTTACTTATGAAGATTTTTTTTTAAAAAAAATCTTTAAATATTAAGAAAATATTTTGTGGCAATTCTGTACTGTATATGTTTTGGGTCGGTTTGTATTGGCTCAAATGATAAGTGACTGCAACTATAGGATATGTGACAGGAGTGACAGTTAAGGCAGCTGAAAAGCATGCCCGAATGTTTATGAGTAGAACTGTAACCTGATGGGTCATTACAGCTCCTGGCTGGAGAGGTTCAGTTTTGAATAGAAGAGAGGGAGAGGGACAGTCATGTAGTGTTGCTATCGTGCTACCACTCCAGAATCTACTAGTCAGTCAGAGTTTAAGAGTTGAAACAAGAGTGGTCTGTTTGTGAAAAAGTTATGAATAAATGGGTGGTACTTTTTAGTACTTCAGTCAAAGCAAGTATCTACCTATTTATAAGGAAGCTGCTCACTGAACCTTTTTACTTCTTTTAAGTAAAACACTTTGATTTACAAAGCTTATTACTTTGTAGATAGCACCCACAAGATATTATACCCACATATAGCACCATGTGCCATGATAAATAACTTCTGTAGTGTCATCAAAGTAATCAAAGCTCTTGTTTTACAAAAAAAAAAATTCTTATTTTTAAAAGGGCAATACCAAGTCAGCCCTTAGGTGTGCCAGAGTTACTGCAGAGGTGTAAAAGGGAACACTGGCTTTTTGCCTGGGTTGATTATAGAGATAATCCAAGAGGAGTCCCTGTTTGCAAGTTTAAACAGCAACTGCAAAATGAGTGCAGGGCTTTGGAGGTTGGGTGTCATTTGGATACACTTAGATGAGGTGTGTGAGCATTGCATATGAAATTATCATATATAAGAAACGCAAGAATAAAACACTGTAACGAAGAAGTTCCAAAAAGGAACAATCCACATGCTATGAAGATCAAGAAATTGCATATAGAATCACAGAATAAATGAGTTGGTAGGGGCATATAAGGCCATCAAGTCCAATTCCCTGATCTATACAGGAATCCAAATCAAAACAGATGTGACAGATGTTGTCCAATTTTCTCTTGAAATCTGTCATTTTTTAAACTTTACATTTTCTTCAAAGTAATCTCAAGTCTCCAGAAGGAAGTATGAGCAACCAGTGGATTCTGCACCTTTTGCTTGGTTTGTTGACTGAATGGTGGAGGATTAATTATTTTATTTACTTGTTTGTTTGTTTAAAATATTTTTACCCTGCCTTTGTCCTTAGAAAGGACTCAAGGTGGCTTACAACAATTAAAAGACAATATTTAAAAGCTAGACACAGTGAGTATACAAATGCTAAAAAAGAATTAAACAAGTATTATATTAACAACAGTCCATACTAAAAATACATTTAAGGACAACACAGCACAACAATCCATTAAAAAAATGACATTGCTGCTTTTATTGCAGTATTTGTGAACTTGAATGTTTAAACTCTGTTGAGATCAGAATCTTCATTATCAACCCTTCATGTCCAAATGCCCAGTGATAAGGCCTTACCCACCCCCCCAAGTGAAGTGTTTTCCCAGATGAGGTGCTGCCATTCTCTTTAACAGCATCCCACTCTCCATTTCTTTAATGGTGGAAAACTTTGTCACCCAAGGAAAAAAGAGAGAATATAAAGGGTGAGCTGTTTTAGGGCCACTGAACCTGGATTTGCAGCACTGATGCAGAAAGCTGCTTTTGCTCCCTGCATGATGCCGGGAGTCCATGAAGTAGGCCAGGCTGTGTGTTGGACTTAGTATGCAATTATAGGTTCAAGCAACAGAAAGGCAGGTTTAGGTTGAATATCTGGAAAAACTTCCTAACTGCTAGAGCAGTAGGACAAGGGAACCCATGACCTCTGGCATTTCTCAATGCCGGAGAAAACTGAAGAACCATCCGTCCGATTTGCTTGGATGTGGAATCCTGCACTGAGCAGGGGGTTGGATCTGATGGCCTTTAAGGCCTCTTCCAACTCCATTATTGTACCTATGATTTAGGTGCAATTCAGATATGGGAATTATTTTTCTAAAACCAAAACTTAGTAAGCTTCAGTTGACCTTGATCCATCAATTTCTCTGGAAATTGCCAAACCTTTGAGAACAAGTCATGACTTGTATATAGTGCCTCCTTTTCTACTTCCAGCAATTTCAGATCTGGATGTTGTAAGCAGTAATTGGCAAGTCTCTTATGAAAAATCTTTCCTTAAGAATCTTTAAAGACATAAGAATGCTAGAGGAGGGCTACGTGAAAGGATTATTGCACTATTTCTGAAAGAATTACCAAAATGTCTCAATACAAGGACACGACCATTATACACAGATCAGGAATCCTCATTCCTTGCAGCCTCTCTAGTAGAGATGGGGGTATATGTATTTGTATATCCAGCCACAGGTGGAAATAACGAGGGTCCGGCCCCGTGGGGCCAGACTGTACACTTACGATTCCGCCGTGGATGCAAGCTCGACAGAGCCTTCCTATTGCACCATTGTCTGCAATGGACTAGCGACCTGGCAGAGAGGCTTGTCATCCTGCCTCCTGCCAGGAGTGGCTAATCCATTGCAGACGATAGGAAGGCTCCGTCCAGCACGGTGAGTGGACAGTCACTCACCCTCATTATTTCCACCTGTGGCAGGATATTCATATTTATATATGAATATGAATACCCCCATCTCTACTCTCTAGCACAAAGAGGGTTATTTGGCTGTATTAATAAGATGCAATTTTACCAAGTTCAGATGCTGTCTTTAATGAGGATTTTAACAATGGATGATACTATTCTGAAGGGATGCTTACTTCGAATGAAGTCCAGTTTCACCTCTGAGACGGGGATACCAGAAGTTGGATAGTCACCTTTTAAAAGTAATGCACTGTCATTACTCGTTAAAATGTTAGACAGCTATGCTTTTGTCATTACTTTGATGCAATGCAGAGTCAGGTAGGTAACTCATTATGTATTTGTTGAATCATTTTTCCCCTTTTCTACTACTTTCCACTATTTTCTTCTAGCTTATCCAGTTTCTTTATAAATTAAATCTAAATCCCATTCTGGCTGAAAAGTAACTGATATGCTCTGATATTTCAGACCTAATGCACATAAACAGTGGTGCTATTCAAGAACTGCCTTCTACCTGAAATATATCTGGAGCAGTGGACAGCATCTGCTTTGCAAAGCTAACAGCAAACACACTTACTTGAATGTTCCCACAAAAGCAGCAACTCTCCAGCCCCATCGCCACCCATAACGGACGAAGCCCCTAATTCCTGCACGATGTGCAGATTGCTGCAGAGAAGATGGAAAGACAGAATCGTACCATCAAGTTACAACTGGAATTTTTATTATGTTCAAATTCACATTCTCACACTAACAGGCAAAGCAGGCCTGTTAGTACA
Source organism: Pogona vitticeps (assembly GCF_051106095.1). NCBI lineage: Eukaryota > Metazoa > Chordata > Lepidosauria > Squamata > Agamidae > Pogona > Pogona vitticeps. Next base: position 219,567,707 of record NC_135785.1, on the reverse strand, counting down.
AATCCGAAATAGAGGTACATATTTTGCCCAAAAGCTGAAGGTAGAAATCTTAAACAAGCCCCAAACTTTCTTTTACAGACATGTTTGTTTTACAGAAGTAATAAATGTATACAGTATCTCTCCTGTGCTTTTATTGACATAGACTAGATTACAGAAAACAATCCAGTTTGAGGTTGTCAAAGTTAAAGACTAGATCATTCAAGTAGGTATATAACTCTCCCTTTCATTATTTTTTTTCAGTCATTGTCCTAGAGGTAAGTATGTGAAATGTGGTGATTCTTCCCACGCACTGGACCCTCGACTTACAGACGGCTCCACTTACAGACTTTTCGAGTTACAGACTTCTCTGGCTGCAAGATTTAGGTTCGACTTACAGCCGGAGAATCGACCTACAGACCGGGAAAAAAAAACCAAAATGGAACAAAAACAGCCAGTTACTGATTAATCGGTTTTCAATGCATTGTAGGTCAATGGAGCCCCAACCTACAGACCTTTCAACCTGCAGCCACCGTTCCAAAATGTTTTAATTCCGTAAGTCGAGGGTCCACTGTATTAAGCAAGCTAATTCTCAACTAAAGGAGGGGCTTATAAATTACATAGAATATAGAAGCAATACATTTGCTCTAGCTTTCACATCAGCTATTTGTCCTTACCACAGCATCCAGCTGATTATAGAAAACTTTTCCATCACTCCTTTCAATGTACTGTTTCTTGGCAGAAATAAAAGCAGGCATTCCTCCATAGAACAAACCAATGAAACCTGCTGCAACCGCTGTTTTGATTATATTAAGTGTTTCTTCTGGGTATCGATTTACTTCACTGTCAAAAAAGGAGGAGGAAGAGGAGGAGGAGAGAAAAAAGAAAAGAAAATTCAGACTGAGAACTGTCCAGTGTTGAGTCTGGAGTAGTCCTTATCCTCAACAACATAATATCAGAATTAAATGAAGTGACATTATCATCAATAGGGAAGAATGCAAGTTACATCACATGAATTCAGCATACAAAAGCAGCAGGACTGTGCTTTTAGCCACCGTTTTAGTTCACCGGAAAAACACCACCTATGGGAAAATATGGCTAGGTTCAAAATCAACGCTGCACCTTGCGAGGGCCAGGTTCAAATACAATGCTATGCCTTGTGTTATCCTTAAGCCAACAAATCTCAGGTTGCCAGCTTGCTACTCCAACATATCTTCCCTGGAAACCCATGAAAACAATGAAAAACGGGATGGATCCACAACTGAAGTGAAAAAATGCACTGACACTGCCAAACAATCAAATTATGCTGGGGAAGCAAGTCGCTCCGTTAACCTGGGACAACAGCAAAGAGTTATTTTTAATATTTTAAATATTTTCACGTTTTATTGAACATAAGAAAGCCATGCCCGTAAAACGACTCTGTGTTTGAGGGACTCTCTTTATAAATATTCAGATTTTCTCTTTCCATTAAATAAGAGGCCGAGCGCCTCTGCAAAGAACCTGTAAGATCAGAGCACTTAAATATATAAAGCGTCAGAAGTCTTTCATTAAAGTCTTCATGTTATATAGTTTGAATACCATGTCATAGGCATATTTATCATTGCAAAACAACACATTCCACATTCCGTTTTCTTTTTCAGTAATAAAAAAACGGCTTTGGGAAAAAAAACTGGGGGAAAATCTGGTGGGTTTTTTTCAAATCCAATTTTCCGGTTTTTCTCCAGTCCTTCCCATCTCTAGATAACCCTACTCCGCAAGCATCTGCACCCTGGCGTGGAAGAACGACTTCCGAGCAGCACACCGTGCAAACTCCTCGATGCCACCCAGCCGGTCTCCAGGCTGCCCTTCCTGCCCTCCCTCCCCCCCCCTTACTTTGGGCGCACGAGCGCTCGGAGTCGTTCCCAGCCCGAAGTCGGCGGCGGTGGCGGCAGCCCGAACAACTCCTGCGCCAAGCCTCGTTGCTCCGGGGCCAGCGCGGAGGACGGAGCGGCGCCGCCATCCGCCAAAGCCGCCCGGGGCATCTCCTCCGCCCGGCTCCTCTCGTGGAACCAGAGCGGTAAAGTTCGGCTCTTCGTGCGGGAGATTTGACACCCCTCCCTTTGCTCGACTGAGCCTCACGGGAAGTTGGCGAAAGAGAAGGGCGCCGCCCTCCCGGCGTGGAGGACATATCGCAAGGTAATATTTCTCTTTTTTCAGAGGGAGACTATTCGTGGTGGGCATCAGCCGCGAATACTGGCAACAAAGCTTTTGTTGAAAGGGGTTAATGCCCGGCGGGGAAGGAGTTGCGTATTTGCAACTTGCTTCCTAAAAATGCGTAGGAAAAGAGGACGCTGCACCTTCTGTGTACTTTGGATTCTCCCCCCACCCCCGGCTTTAGGAGGACGGGGCGACCTCGTTTATCTAATCCTGAAACTCCTTGGCTCTAAATTAAAGAAGCGTCCGCGTGAGAGAAAGCTTGCTTGGTTTTGCTGCGTAGTTGGTTTGCTTGCATTTTCAGAAATAGAGACACACATTTCCTACCTAGCAGGGATTGACTGAGTTTGCATTTCCCAACCTGAGACAGCCCGAGAACAGACTACATGGTTACAACTCCTCTCTTAATTTGGGTTTTTCCTCCTCCCCTTCTCGCCTGGCTTGTTTGATTTGGTTTTTGGTACCACTTCAGATTGATGAATAATTCTGGAGAATGTAAACGTTTGCACACTTTTGCGGCAGTTTGGTTGATCCTAAGAAAACCCAAATGTGGCCCCCCACTTTTATCAGCACAGCTTTCACTTTATCTTTTTAACAATTTTTTCAGGCTTTTGTTGTTTAATCTGAGCCACCAAATAAAACAGAATTGTAAAGTGAGCAGGCTTATTGTCTCTTTTCTGGCCCAGGTGACTTCCAGTCCCCCTTAAGCAGACTGATCTTCCATATAAAAACCTTGTAGACTTTTCTCTGGAATACATGTCAAGCACATAGGGAGCTTTCTTCATATACAATACTGAGGATGGAGCTAAACTAATGAGAATCTGAGAAAGTACATTGCCCAAGTGCTAGGAAGAACTAAAGGCAGGCTGCTTTTTCCAACCAAGTAAGACCTGAGTAATTTGCACTTCTGTATCCAAGATTCAACTGTGTAATTTATGTAAGACTTTCTTTATACAGTATTGCCATAAGGGGGTAGTGTGTACAGACAGCCATCCCTTTAGAGCTCAAAATTATTACACTATCTTAGTATTTCTTCCAAAGTTCTTACAAGACAGGAGGCAGGACACTGGTGCGGGTGGGGGCTGACCAAACACATATTATGAAGCAAAACCTTATTTTCTCCTCTTACAGCATTATCCCTCCAAACTTGTCTGTCCTGTGCCATCAAGTTGCAACCAACTTATAACAATCCTAAGACTTTCAAGGTAAGTGCAGTGTTTAAGGAGTTGTTTTACCAGCTCCACTCCCCCACTGAATTCTCATGGCTGCGTGGAGATTCAAGCCCTGTTCATCAGAGTCCTTGTCCATTGCTGTGTCCATTACACCACACTGTGAATATCAAAGATATGTGCCTTAGATATGAGAGATATAAGCAAAACCATGCTTTTTCCTGGTTGACAAAATAATTTGCCAAATGTGCATGAAAGCAAACTCATTTGGAATAAACAGACAGGCCAGAATCCTTTAGCAAAAATCAGCACATGTAAGGGCAATTGTGCAAGTAAGTTTCAGTTTGCTAGCTATCACAACTGATTGCTTAATGAGGGCACAAATTTATGATAGACAGCAATATGGCTTCTATCATTTGTGCAACTGCATTTACACTCCATGAGCCCAACAGGATTCTGGCCATACACACACACACACATACACACACACATATATACATACACATACACACTTTTCCCCCAAATAGTGGGGGAGAAAGTATGTGCATTTTATGGAGCAAATACAGTAAAAAAAAAAAAGGGGGGGGGTTCAGCCACCACCACCCAGAAGCCTCCCACTGCCATGCTGGGAAGCCTCTGAATTGGCACCAGAGGCTGTTTGCTGTGGCAGCCACATTGGACTTCACCACTCTGCCATCTGGCTTTCTAGGATCTGCCTCCTAGAAAACTAGTATATGGCAGCAAATTTAAATGGCAGAGATGAATGAAAACAGCCAAGGACCAAAAGGGAAAGAATGATTTTAAAAAGAACAGGAGAAACCACAAATGCAGTCCCCCACTACCATAAATTAGGCAGCTGATTTTCCCACATTTGGGGAAATCACAGGGATCAGCACATCCAGAGTGCAATAGATGAACCTTACCCCCCGGCTTGTCCCCCGGCTTATTTAACATATGCAGAATACATCATGCGGAAGGCTGGACTGGAGGAATCCCAAGCCGGAATTAAGATTGCCAGAAGAAATATCAACAACCTCTGATATGCAGATGATACCACTCTGATGGCAGAAAGTGAGGAGGAATTAAAGAACCTTGTAATGAGGGTGAAACAGGAGAGTGCAAAAAACGGCCTGATACTCAACATCAAAAAAACTAAGATCATGGCCACTGGTCCCATCACCTCCTGGGAAATTGAAGGGGAAGATATGGAGGCACTGACAGAGTTTACTTTCTTGGGCTCCATGATCACTGCTAATGGAGACAGCAGCCCCAAAATTAAAAGACGCCTGCTTCTTGGGAGGAAAGCGATGACAAACCTTGACAGCATCTTAAAAAGCAGAGACATCACCTTGCCAACAAAAGTCCACATAGTCAAAGCTATGGTTTTTCCAGTAGTGACGTATGGAAGTGAGAGCCGGACCATAAAGAAAGCTGGCCGCAGAAGAATTGATGCTTTTTTACTGTGGTGCTGGAGGAGGATCTTGTGAGTCCCTGGACTGCAAGGAGAACAAACCTATCAATTCTAAAGGAAATCAACCCTGAGTGCTCACTGGAAGGATAGATCCTGAAGCTGAGGCTCCAGTACTTTGGCCATCTCATGAGAAGAGAAGACTCCTTGGAAAAGACCTTGATGTTAGGAAAGTGTGATGGCAAGAGAAGGGGACGACAGAGGATGAGATGGCTGGACAGTGTCTGCGAAGCAACCAACATGAAATTGACACAACTACGGGAAGCAGTGGAAGATAGGAGGGCCTGGCGTGTTCTGGTCCATGGGGTCACGAAGAATCGGACACGACTAAACAACTAAATGAACGAACAAACCCTGGGAAAACCACTTTTACAATAATGGTATCTCCCCTGCCAGATATGAGTTGGAATGGTATCTGCAAGTCCTGCCCCTTTCTGTGCCCTGTCCCCCAAAGGCATGGTGACCCCCGGCTGCACCTCCTGATCAGAATAGGGCTGCACAGCCCCAGTCCCACCAGAGGCCAAGAGAGCTCCTCAGTCTCTGCGAACACACGCACACTAACCGTTGGGGTGAAAGAGCTACAAAGAAGCTCTTTGCCAACCAACAGTTAGCCCTCTAATTTGAATTCCCTGCCTTTTTTCCCCTGCCTCTTTTATGTTTGCAACTCGAAGCTCTGGCCGCAAGTCGAAGCAAAATTTTGCAGCCGGAGCTGGTCGCAACCCGAAATGGTTGTATGTCAGGACGTTCGTAAGTCGAGGCACCACTGTAATTTGCTGTTTGTTAAACTATCAAACTGCAATAATTACATCTACAGCCCAGAAAAGAAAACAGTTCTTTTAATTTATTCCCATTTACCTCAGTCACCCTCCTCAAGCAAATATTTGTGACAAATACAAAGGGCAAGTAGCACACAATAGGTTATATAGGGCAAAAAATTTGCTAACTGTTCTGGTCCTTTATTGATGCAATGGGGAAAATGCTTCCATTTAGGGATTAATTCAGCTAACAATTAATGGGGATCTTTTTTAAAAAAAGATCCACATATAAAGACAACAATGTTGTAGACTACACCAGATAAATTCTTTTCACTGGAGAGAAATTCGGCTTCTACATAAAGTACTTGCCTGCTTGTTGTCTCCCCCACCCATCCCCATTATTGTGGGAAAATAAAACTTCCCACACATTATTGCCTCCACAACACAACCACTTCATTTTCTTGTTCAACTCTTTTACAGACTGGATCACTTACTCTTTCTTATCCACTATACAGGAATTTGTCTAGCTATCAAGCCACGTTAGTTTTCCTCACTTCGAAACCCACTGTGAGGAAAAGAATCAGTCTTGGCGAGAGGAATCAGGGCTTGAGGGAGACCATACATTCCAGCACATGTAGGGGTGGGGAACAGATTTTCCTTCAGTTGTTGTTAGACTTCAAATCCCATCAGCCCCAGCCAGAAAATCAAGTGATGACAGAGGATAAGATGTGTCTGATCACATCTTGACAGCTTCAAATTCTCCATTCCTGATGTATATTCTGTTCAGTCAATCAGGAAACAGTACACACCACCCAAGTGAGGACTTAATGGAAGAACAGTTGATTAACTCAAAATAAAACAGAATGATATCCAAAATAATGAGACAAAAAAATTAAGGCTGAATTCAGCTGCACTTGGTACATAAATACGGCTAACCTCTTCCAGCCTCTTTAACCACCTTCCATAGCTACCATTTCTGTGAGGCAACCTGTTCTTGTGGAATGATATAACAACATTCTTTGCTGGATTACCTTTTGCTCCATGGTATGACAAACATTCCATGTGTCACAAAATGGTGGAAGAGAGAGGCCAAAGGCTGACACAGGCGCTCTACCTGCCTTTTTCCCTTTCTGCTTTTAGTACCAATTTTAGGGAAGCAATGTAAAATGAGTTCAGCACTCTTTCAATTGTTGCTTCTTCACTCTTTCAAGCCGAAGAGGAGCAGCTGTAGCCCTCTAGAACAGGGGTGTCCAACCTTTCACCTTCCCTGGGCCACATTAGAAAATGAAAATTTGGTTTGGGCCGCACATACATTTGGTTTGGGCTGCATGGGGGGGCAGCCCTAGCCATCCTCCTCTCCAAGTGCGCTTACCGGCAGCTGCAATCGCAAACAGCAGAGGCTGCCAGCTTCGACTCTGGCAGCTTTATGGTGCCAGGAGGGGGTCCACCTATTGACGGGGGCAGTACAATACAGTCACGCAGCCCCCCTGTCCCCTCCCCTCCCCCTCCTTCCTTCATTCCCTCTCTCCCCCTCTACTGTTGTGAAATGCCCCGGCAGTGTCACTTGAAACTTTGGAATTTCTTTAAAAATAAAAAAATTGCACTGGCCCCATTACGAGCTGACCTTGGCCGCATGCGGCCCTCGGGCCACGGGTTGGACAAGCCTGCTCTAGACGATGGTGGACTGGAACTCCTCGAGCCTTCATGATCAGATAAGCTGGCCAAAACTGCTGGAAAGTGCACAACAAAAACATCCGGAAAGGCTCATATGCCCACCTATGCCCTAAATGGACCATTTAGACCTGCTAATTCAAATGAAAGAAAAGGAAACAAAATCAGCCTTCCATGGGATGGCTACTATCTCTAAAGACCACAAAAGAGCTCGTTTCCTCACTCAGGCATAAACCTCAGTATGGCTGCAATCCTATATGCATTCTTGTGGGGATAAATCCCACTAAATTCAATGGAGCTCAATTCCAAGCAGACATGTACTGGATTGCACTGTAAATAAGAAATAAATAACTGTGTTAGGCTAGTCATCAGTTCTCAGCCTAATATCCTAGGGCTGGTGTGGGAGTCAAGCAGAAAAACATCAATATATAATGTCATCCTGAACTGTTCTGGAGAAGCACAAGATAGAAACGTAATGACCTACATACAGTGGTGCCCCGCATGGGAAAAAAATCCCCATTGGAATGCATTGAAAACGGGTTAATGCATTCCCATGGGGAAATACCTTGTCGTCCAGTGAAGATAGCCCATAGAGAACTGCCAATCAGCTGTTTTAAATCGCTGTCTTGTGAAGCTTCTGTCCCATTTTGCGAAGGGAAGCCATTTTGTGGAGCCGGAAAAATCGTCATTTTGCGAACATACGGTTCACGAAGTAAGGACCTAATCATCGTAAAGCGGATTTCCCCCATAGGAACCATCATTTTGCAATCGCTATAGCGATTGCAAAAAAGTCGTCATACTGCAGTTTCATCGTATTGCAGAGCACCACTGTACCACCCAGTTTTCAATATCGGGTTTTCAGCCTAAGAATTTGCTGGGACAAACAACATGAAAAAGCTGTTGCCCTTGTATCCCACCTATAAACTTCTCAGAAACATCTAGCTAGTTTCTCTCAGAATACCATACTACAGAGGACCTTAGGTCTAACCCAGCAAATGCAGATCTTAGAAAACTTTGCTTTTTAGTTTACAGTTCAAAGAATACATCACCCAAAGCAGCATGAAAATGGAGCCAGTTATCTCAGGTGATGAGCACTTCAAAACTAGGGAATTCAAGAGAAAGCTAGATAGCCATCTGTCAGATATACTGTAACTTGGATTCCTGCATTAAGCAGGGGGCTGGCCTTAATGGCCTTATAGACCATTTCCAACCCCATTATTCTGTAATTTTGTGGTCAGGGACCACTCTAGCTGGGAAATTCTGGGAGTTGTAGTCCAACATACAGTGTTACCCAACTCTATGCCTCTCCTACTCAGCACGTGATTAAATGCTGTGCAAATACAATTTAGGGATGATTCATTTACAATTCTACCAAAATGGCCCATTCAATGGGATTAATCTGATGTCAATCAATTCAATATGCAGGAACACAGGTCCCCTATTCAAAAGAACTGAGGGTACAGAACTAATAGAGTGTCAGTAGTAATGTAATACCAGATGTCAGTGGAACTTAAGATCCCCTCTTATTCAAATACTTCTGTTTTTTTGTTTTGTTTTGTTTTTGTTACAGACCATGAACATTCTGGAGCTGATGAAATCGTTCAGTACAGCAAATTACAGTTCTCCTTTCACCATGTCTTATAGTTTGACACCATAAAACACTTGAGTGTCCACAAGAAGCAGGAGGAACCCATCCAATACTGTTCTTTGGATGTCATAATATCCACCGCTACTGGTCCTGAACTGTGAACATAACGAATCCTACTGGTGTTTTTCACAGAACTGGGATGTTTACAGTTCTGTTTTCAAGCGTCTGGGAGAAATCTCATTGTAACTACTTTTCCGTTTTACTTTGTAAATCAGAGCTTTGGAGTACTCAGTCAAAAGTCTCTGCCAGTAACAAGATATATCCTCCATCTGCAAGTGCTCCATGATGAACTGGCGACCCCTAGAGGCAAGACGGACAAAGAAACACAGATAACTAACTCCAAGTCTAACTCAAGAGCTTAATTACATATCTATGCAACTGATGAAGAAGAAAAATAATGCTTGAGCATCAGTGAATGTTTCCAAGGAACTGTCATTCTGTGGGAAGAGGGAGGGTCTAGGAATGTGGAACTGAAGATTCTGTATAATTCATAGTGCAACAAGAGGCATTTGCTGTTATGCATATTTATATCTGTGCCTTCATATTCTATCACTCAAAGTACAGATGTGTATGTCTGTAAAAATGAAATGCTTGCCTTAGGGTACACATTCCGTGCTCTGAGAATTGCTGTGTGGTATGTGAGCATGGGTACCGATTGCCTACTTTCAGTAAAATGACTAACCATCAGCTGAATAATGTCCCCTGTTCAAAAGTGATTGCCTTTTAAACTGAGGGCAGTGCCAACTCCAAAAAGGTTCGGTCATGTCACAGCAGTAAAGAAGGCCTCTTTATCTCCCCATGTCACATCCCACCACAGAGCCAGCATGTTACAGTGGATACAGTGTTGGAGTAGGATTCAGGATACCTGGGTTAAAATCCCCACTTAGCCATGGAAACTCACTGTGGGTGGCAGTCATACACCATTCCTTGACCATTTAATAGACCTCAAAAACGCATTAGCATAGTCAGAAGTGGCATGTCACAGCAATATGGTTGTTATCAGCTCCTCTGTAGGAAACAAAGATTCCTCCCAGCAGAGTGTAATGATTGGAGCATGTGTATATGTTGATAGCTAAATATAACCAAACTACCCAGAAACTGAAAATAAACACAAGCCTCTTAACCCAGACCATAAATATACAGTGGTGCCTCGCAAGACGGGCGCTCTGTTTAACGACGAATCCGCATTATGAGGTTTTTGCGATCGCAAAACTTTTTGAATGGTGGAATTACGCTGTGCGATGATCGGTTCCCTGTTTCGGGAACCTATTTTCGCTTCCTGACGATCAAAACAGCTGATTGTCGGGTTTTTTAAATGGCCGCCGGGTGCTCAAAATGGCTCCCCGCTGTGTTTAGGAGCCATTTTTTGCTGCACAGGCACCCAAAAATGGCCGCCCCTATGGAGGATCTTCGCTGGACGGTGAGTTCTTAGCTGATTGGAACGCATTAACCAGGTTTTAGTGCGTTTCAATGGCTTTTTTATTTTCGCTTTACGACGTTTTCGTTCTACAGCGATTTCACTAGAACGAATTAACATCGTAATGCAAAGCACCACTGTATTAGCAACATACTAAGTTATGATGAATGAGGGATAATTTAGCAGAATCTGTGTACGAATCTGAATTAACTGAATTCCTGGCGTGTGATACTTGAGAGAGAATGGATATAAACAGAAAAATTTAAGTCATCCATCCATCCATTCCATCAATTCCCTCCCTCCCTCATCCCTCCCTCCCTCAATTCTTCAACTTTTTACTATTTTCCAAAATGCTGACATACCTATTTATTCTCAGGGCAATTTTATGGTTGTGTCCCCTTTCCCCGTTTAAGTACCTAGCAACACTCTTGTAATTACAAACACAACACTCACCTCTCTGAGATGTCTTGGGCTATGTCATCATTTTCTTTTACAAATTCCAAAAGCTCCCTGTAACAAAGTTAGTAAGTTACCCCAGTGTGCATGAACTACAGTTAGTGATTTCCTATCAGGCTTTTGAGGCTACAAGGAGACTGTAAAAATGAGACCAAACTAATAAAGGCATGTCTATTTAATAAAGCCCAACATTTTTCACTGGAGTGTATTTTGAAGGAAATATTTTCAGTATTTTATAAGTCATCGTTTCAGGCAGAGGAAGCCACCTCATAGGTGTGCTTTCCCTATCAGTATAGCCAAGTCCTGTATCAAGGTAGAAAGACAGAGCACCACAGAAAAAAAATCTTATACTGTGTCCAAACATTGGGCCATGTAGCACAGTACTCTCAAATCTAACTCACAGCAGTTCCCCAGTGTTCTATGCAGGATTCTTTTGTAGTGTTATCTGGAGATTCTTGATGGTTTTATGTTCAACATTTGCCAGGTCCAGTATTGTTTTGCTTCCAAGATCAAATACTGTTTATGGAGGTATGATAGTATGTGATTATACTAACCGTACTGCATTAACACTAGCAAACCCTGCTTACAAGGCAACCTGTACATGCCATAAACTAATAAGCATACAAACACTTAAATATGGTTTGTGAAATGATTGGTGTATCCTTCTTACCTCACATCAGAGAGATCAGATTTGACTGGGATGTAGTGAACCCAAGGCTTCAGTTGTGTGTAGAAGAATTCCTGCCAGTCTTCCCCAACGTGAAAAACCAGTGAGCCACAGAGAAAGAGGTGTTTAAGGCGGAAACTGGCTGCTACACCTCGGAAGTTGAAAAGGTACCTGTATAACAATTATGATCAATACACTGTTTTAGAAAATTGCTTCTTCTCCACTGATTAGCATATCTGAATCATCATCCTAGAAACAAACTGATGGAATCATACATTCATTTTATTCTGTGATTTTTAATTTGTTATGCCACTCTCTTGAAGTGTAGTTTACTTGTTTGTATTTTGTAAAAGTCTGTATGCTTTTTAAAGATCACAAATACCATGACAATAGTTCAAATAAAATCATCAAAACAGAGGAAAGGTGTTACTTTTATTCCACAACATGCATTTGGTTCACAGAAGAATATGGGGGGGGGGAATAGATATTCCCTCTGAACCCTGTTACAGAATAGCCAAAAAGCAAAAAACAAAACAAAACAAACAAAAAACCTAGCGGTTCAGCAGGCTCGCTTGTTGCATTTATGACAGGCTTTCACTGGCTTTAAATAAAGAAACCCTTGTTCCTGATGAGTCCATATAAATATGTCAATATAGCAGAAAGTTATATTTATATCAATCTGAGATGTGTTTCAGATAAAAATTATACCAGTACCTGAGTATGCGCAATGATAGGACTGGATGCTCTTGTAAAAGGAAGGAAAGCTACAAGACGCACCATTTAATGCAAATAAGGCACAGTCACTCTATTTAGAAAGAACTTTCCAGTTCTCTAAATTCAATTCCAGGCTCCATTTTGCTTTTCGCAAGAGATCCCAGGGAAGTCATTAAAAGTACTAGCATCTCAGCTTCGTCACTGCCTACATATGGCATTGAAACCTCTTACGGAGATCTCTAGGGGACCTGAGATGACAGAGCGCCTTGGATTCACTGCACCGGAGGAACTATAGATGTCCAAGGGAATATAATCATATCACTGAGTGGTGCACAGGGGATATAGTGGTTCTTTGGGATTTCTCAAATACTCTTCCTGAATTACAACAACTAATAGAGCTGTAAACCACAGAACTTTGTAAGGAGTGGAGTTGCTAAATAACTCCACTCCGCAATAGATATGGTGGTGGAAATATTTAGAAACTGAGAGCTGCACAACAACCACATAATGGCAGAAATCCATTGCACAGTAACGTAAAGAGCATAACATTTGAGAACAAACTTGTAAGTTAAGAAACAACCTGTTGCATGTCAGGTTGCACCACATGGTGTGCAACAGGAACCACACCCCTTTTGTGACTTTTGAAAAAGCATCATGTCTCCCAACACCTCCCATAGCATGATCCAACCCCCTTTTTAATAATAATAAAAAAATCAATTTATAACTTATAATTTATAATAAACAAAAAACTCAAGTAAAAAATTAAATGAAAAATAAGTAGAAATTTTTTTTTCATTCCAAAGAATATTAATAAATATTTCATTTACTGGTTGTTGTGGGTTTTTCGGGCTCTGAAAAATACAGCGTGCAAAAGGTCAATGACCTCTACCCAGCCACAAGGACCGGGGATAACTACACACAAAAGACCAGCTAATGACACCCATCAATCACAGTGACAGATAATCTCTTCTCCTCATCATAAAAATACACCCACAAGAAGACACACTAATCACCCTTCTCCTGAATAGGACAAAAGCCTATCTCACAGCCATAAATACTCCACTCCCAAGCAAACTACACCAGAGCACAGAGTGCTGTCCTCTGAAGATGCCGGCCACAGAGACTGGTGAAACGTTAGGAAGAACAACCTTCAGAACACAGCCAAAGAGCCCAAAAAACCCACAACAACCATTATATCTCGGGCGTGAAAGCCTTCGCGAATACATATTTCATTTACCTTATGGAATAGCAGAAACAAAAGGAATCCAACATGATGTATTATATCTCATAGTCTCATGCCTTGCTTGGAATGTCATCATACATCTTTGGAAAGGCATTGCCCATCCCCCAATCCCAGTGCAGGAGACAATGCCACTGATTCTACGTAACTGGCACAATCCTATTGCATATCTAGTCAAAAATCAAGTCCTAGCAAGTTAATGAAGCTAACTTAACTTAGATATTTATATGAAGTATTACTGTCCAAAATTGTTACTTACTTGTATTTACAATGGTCTACCAGTGGAACCTCCTTAGCTGGTGGTTTCCCAAGTGTGTCCTTTGGGGAGAAAATGTGTACTTTAAACTTTTGCTAGTAATCTTCCTCCTCCTGACCCAAATCAATGTGATAACATAAATAAAAGTATGTGCTCCTTTTTGTTCTCCATACTGATTTTCAGTAGAACACAAGACCAAAGTTTATTTGAAGGGAAATCTAAATAAACTTTGGAAACAACTCCAAGCACCATCTCCCTGGCACAGTCAATATGGTTAAGTCTAGACTGGACCCTCCTGCCTGAAATCTGAGACTCCACTGAAGTATTATTTTCATGCAAATTGCAATAGGAACAGCAAATCTCTCTACCATAGGAAGAGCAAATCTCTCTATCGTAATATTTGCCTCCTAATCTAGGCTGTATGCGTGAAGATAATTTTTGTAAAGAAAAAAGCACTGTCATAGTTGCATGCTATATATTTAAGATAATAGGAGAATCTTAATCATGTACTTAAAGTAAAATCAAATCCTGAAAAAGTTCCCTTTTATAACTCCCATAAATCCTTTGGCCACCAGGAAAAGCTCTCGGGAAGAAGTGTTCTTCCAGAAAAGTAAAAGAATTGGTTTTAACAGTAGTTACTTTTTCAGATTTCCAGGCTTGGTTTTTAGTGTACTCTGCATCAACAAGGTCTGGGTTTTCTCGAGAAAGAAGGATGAGTGGATCACGTTCTGAACTCGTCCTAGCAGGAAAAGCACACATCAACCTGTTAGAGAACGTCCTGTTACCTCAAGGTTCACATAAGCAGACAAAAAGACAGGAAAAAAAAACACCAGGTAAAAAAACTGATGGAGTATCTACAGCCCAGCAGCTGAAGTCTCACTGGATCTTGCCCAGGTCTTAGTCTGCAAAAAAACAAACTGAGATAGACAAGAGTCCACTTGATTTAGGATCCTGCTGATATGACAGAAAGGCCCACAGCACATCAAATATTGATTTCTAATTACAGATAATAGCTCTTACTTTATTTAGTTAGCGATAAACATATTCACTTGCAGTAACCAGATCTCTGATTGGTGCTCCAGTTTTGTTAAAATCACGGCCACTGTAGTGTTAATCATCAGCAGCACTGAAATATCTGGAAATGGAAGCTGCTCACCTGGACCCTCGGAAATAGGCTTTTGAAATTTTCTTCTTCCAAGGCCATTTTTCTGCAGAACTAAAGATATTTTTATCAATACATAATATTAAAACCCCAATGCAGGAAATTTAAGCACCAGAAGTTCAGAAATAAAAGGTAAGGCAAACATTACTTTTTTGTTTTGTTTTATTCAATATTTTATCTGCTGCATCTGTCTGTTTTTATCATAGCATTATTGCATTTTATTATATATTTCATTGCTGGTTGCTGGTGATCCAAGTCATATATAAGCAGCGGATGGGTGAGATATAAATTTTATATGTGCAAGTAATACACACACACATTTGTATTTCTCAGAATCTCTCCTGACTATCATTCATTCATTCAATTTGTATCCCACTCCCATTAGTGTCACAGAACTACTCTGGGTGGGTTACAACTCATAAAATAGAAAACAAAAATAAAAATATTAAAACCACACAAACAGAGGGCACTGACTAACCCCAGAGCGGACAGAGGAAAAGAGGGGAGGGAAGAGGAGGGAAAAGAAAAAAGGGGGGAAGGTGGTCAGCAGGGATTAGTGTGGAAAGCCTCCCTGAAAAGCAATGTCTTTAATTGCTTCCTAAAAGTGTATGTAAGTGGCAAAAACTTGAATTAGATTATCTCAACCTAATTGCATGCAGGTCTCAGCCTAATTTCATATTGATTTAAAAGCCATCTGCAGGTGATCCATTCAAATCTCTAGCATGAGTAGTCTCGCCCTTCCTCAACTTGGTGGGGAGGCAAGGAGAGGGGAAGAAAGTACTCAAGTGAATGTGCAGCGGCAAAAGCAGAGAAGAGTAAATGTGAGAAAGAGACAAAAGGGGTAACTCTGCTCACAACTATGCAACACTCACCAACTGCTCCCAAAGGAATAAAGACAGTGTTAGCAAAAAATAAGTTCCAAACCCCACACTAAAGGTACAGTAATTCTTGAGTCAGGCTGTCTAATTTATTCTCTCACCAGAGAACTTGCCCTCAAGTTTTGAACATTTGTGTGGCCTGAAAAAGTTTAAAAAAAGAAAAGAAAAAAAAGAAAAAGTCTTGATCTGCTTAGATGTATGGAAGCCACTGTCATGGCTTCTGGATCACAGAACATCTAAGACTGATTTCCACTATACAAAGGAAAATATATCCTTCACTAGAAGCACTGAAGTTTGTGGAGCTCTTGTTTCAAAAGCAACGTATGTTTCTCATGAATTATACCTTATGAGGTTCTCCCTCATGAGGTCCCAGCGCCCCAGACCAGTCGGGTAAATGGGCCAAACAGCTGGTCCCCCTTCCCAAAACGTCCAGGCAGGATACATGATGTCATAGTATTCTGAGGTCTTTCAGAAAATAGAAAAGAAGCAGCAGCATGTTAATTGCAGCATTATGTTGCAATAATGCAGGTAACTCCATCATGTACTGTATGATAGCCATCCCCCAACTTTGTACAACTGACTGAACAAACAATCCATTGTGTACTCACCTTACTGAAGGAGAAGACAGGTATTCTTGGTTTCATCCATTTAGGCACCTGGGGATAGTCTCGTACATTGATAACCATCTCCATATCTGGAAGGTCATCAATGATTTCCAGGATGAAGTGTTCAACTCCACTACACCTGCAGACAATTAAAGGGGCAAACCATACAGTAGGTATGAGAATTACAGTGAAGGTGAACCGATTCAAATTACAAGAAAGGAAGAACTTTCCGAAAGGAGGCAGGGGTGCACTATTCATTTTGGGTAGTGTGCATATGTATGTGTGTTTTGGACTTGACTGCTATAATTCTCCAGGCAGAAGTCTGGGAGCTGCTACCCACAGACACAGTGATAGAAAGCGGCCCACAGCTACATTTCACTCAGCTGGAATGAGGTCTATCTTCCATGCTGTCTCAGGCCTGCTTCATGTACACACAAAAAATTGTCCCACCATATCCTGGTTTTATTTATTTATTTATTTTATTTTATTTATTTATTTAATTTATATGCCGCCCACTCTACCCAAAGGTCTCTGGGCGGCTTACAACAATTAAAATTCAATGGAATAAAATAAAATGATTAAAATACAATTAAAATACAATTAAAATACAATTAAAATTGCCATCATTAAGACCCACAGTTAATGTTATTTCAATTAAAAGCCTTCTGGAACAGGAAGGTTTTGACCTGGCGCCGAAATATCATCAGTGTCGGCGCCAGGCGAATTTCAGTTGGGAGGGCGTTCCATAGTCTGGGGGCAGCTGCCGAGAAGGCCCTTTGTCTACAAGCCATCCCTCTTACCTCCTTGAGGGATGGCTCTTTCAAAAGGGCCCCCTGGCTAGATCTTAACAGCCGGGTAGGCTCATATGGAAGGAGGCGGTCCTTCAAGTATCCAGGGCCCAAGCCGTTTAGGGCTTTATATGTCAAAACAAGCACTTTGAATTGGGCCCGGACAGCAACTGGTAACCAGTGTAAATTATACAGAATCGGCTTGATGTGCTCTCTGGCGGCCCCACCACTCACCAGCCGCGCAGCTCGATTCTGAACCAGTTGCAGTCGCCGGACCGTCTTCAAAGGCAGCCCCACGTAGAGCGCATTGCAATAATCAATACGAGATGTTACCAGTGCATGTGTAACTGTCATGAGACTCCACTCGTCCAGGTAGGGCCGTAGCTGGTATAATTTCCGCAGCTGAAGGAAGGCACCCCTGGCCACCGAGTCCACCTGAGCTTCCAAAGTTAGACTGGGGTCCAGGAGCACCCCCAGGCTGCGGACCCTGTCCCTTAGGGGGAGTGTAACCCCATTCAGGACAGGGAAGTGGCCCTCCAACCTGTCCGGCGAAGCACCCACTAACAGCACTTCCGTCTTGTCTGGATTGAGTTTCAATTTATTAACCCTCATCCAGTCCATTATCAGGTCCAGACACGAGTTCAGCACAGAAACCGCCTCACCTGGATTGGTGGAAAACGAGAGGTAGAGCTGAGTGTCGTCAGCATATTGCTGACTCCTCAGCCCAAACCTCCTGATGACCTCTCCCAGCGGTTTCATGTAGATGTTAAACAGCATGGGGGACAGTATTGAGCCCTGAGGAACCCCATGACATAAATGCCATGGGGCAGAGCAACTGTCCCCCAGCACCACCCTCTGGATACGGTCAGCTAGGAAGGAGCGGAACCACCGTAAAACAGTGCCCCCAACTCCTAACCCAGCCAGCCTATCCAGAAGGACACCATGGTCGATGGTGTCGAAAGCCGCTGAGAGGTCCAGGAGTATCAACAGGGTCACACTCCCCCTGTCTCTCTCCCGGCAAAGGTCATCATACAGGGCGACCAAGGCTGTCTCTGTACCAAAACCCGGCCTGAAACCCGATTGAAATGGATCCAGAAAATCCGTTTCATCCAGCAGCGCCTGGAGTTGCCCGGCCACAACCCGCTCCAACACCTTGCCCAAATAAGGGAGGTTCGCCACTGGTCGGTAGTTGACCACCAGCCTTGGGTCCAGGTTAGGCTTTTTAAGGAGTGGTCGAATTACCGCCTCTTTCAAGGCGGTAGGGACCACTCCCTCTCTCAGAGAGGCGTTCACGGCCTCCTGGACCCAAGTGCGAACCCCCCTGGCAGATCTTCCAATTAGCCAAGATGGGCAAGGGTCGAGCGGCGTGGTGGTAGAACGGACAGATCCAAGCACCCTGTCCACATCCTCGGGTCTCAACAATTGAAACTCATCCATTAAAGTTTGACCTAAGCACGGCACACTGGACACATCTTCCGATTTTGCAGTAACAGTGGAGTCCAGCCCACTGCGAATCTGAGCGATTTTTTCCTCAAAATGAATAGCAAACTCATCACAGCGAGCTGATGAGCAGTCCGGGACCTCCACCGGGTTTCCCGGTTGAAGAAGATCCCGGACCACCCGAAACAGCTCTGCTGGACGACATTCTGAGGAAGCAATGCGGCTGGAGAAATATTGCCGTTTCGCCAGCCGTATTGCCACGAAATAGGCCCGATAATGGGCTCTAAGTCGTGTTCGATCAGATTCCCAGCGGGACTTCCTCCACCTGCGCTCTAGCCGTCTCCCCTTGCTGCTCGGTAGGTTCTATACAAGGCACCACTATAAGAACTACACCTCCCACAAAGACCAAGTCCTCCTAGGAATAGTAGAGCAGCTTCCTTTTTTGCACAAGTAGGCCCAAGACAGCATGGAAGATAGGCCCTGCCTCAGCAGAGTGAAATGTAGCTATGCGTAGGGGTCTACAGGTGTGTGTGGGCAGAAACTTCCAGAATTCTGCTTGGGGAATTTTTCAAAAATTCTCATAGTCTGAATCCAAAAAACGAGTAACAAATGAATGGATAGGCCGTGGACAGTGAGGAAAAGTATAAATTTCTTATTATGGCTTTGGCTTGATTTTCATACTACAGAACAAAAAAGAATAAATGGACATTTTAATAAAAAGTTGGATTTCATTTATGGAATATTTCAAGATTTTCTTGATTCCCAAAACACAAGTTATTTCTATTTTCTAAACCTATTGATTATTTATTTTTAAATCTCATTTTTCTTTCTTTAAACAAATTCCAATAAAATATAGTTCAATTTAAGTATAATTGTGTGAAATTGGCACTGTTAATTTTTTGAAAACTGTACTAGATTTTTGCGTATTAAAATAATTTACTGTAATCAAACTTATTTCATGGTTTCAGTTTGCTTGTAAATATATTTTTCTACAAATATTTTTAAAATGAACTTGCTGAGTCACTGTAAGAAGGAATAATAAGAAGGCTTATTAGGATTGCTGGCAATATACATAAGGCACAATGAAGCATTTTAGTATCTTTTCCCAAACTTTGCAACTTCCTTCTAAAATTTATTTGCTCCGCATTATTATTTTAATCTACTTGGCAGGATTATTTATTACTTGTTAAAATATGTCAGATCACTGACAAATTATTATTGTGTTGCTTCATTTTTATACACACAAGCACAAAAATAACTGGAAAGTCCCCTAAACAGCCAAGTTGAGGAGTAGGAAGTAAGAAAGTGCCATTGTTATTTACATGTTACTTCCAAGCTCTGTCTTCTCAAGGACTTCAAGGCAGTATACAGACAGTTTTTCCCTAACCTTCCATTTTATCCTACTAACAACCCTGTGAAACAGCTCGTCCCACGAGCATTCTAGCTGGATAAGGATTTGAACCCAGATTTCACTGATCCTAGACTCTAACCACTACACCATACTGGTGAAGTGCCAGTTCCTTTGCCTAGAAGGACCGAACAGCAAATGGACAAAGAAGAGGGGCACATGAGGGAGAGACATTGGTATGAAACCTTATAACCCTGCTCCCTTTACAACTGCTATGAATGAAGCTTGATACAGCGATAAACCCCTCCTGACATCCCAACAAGTCTTGTTTGAGACAGCTCTGCAAGTGATCCCTTTCAATTATCCTTGTTCCCCAGAGGTACTTATTCTCCATTTCTTCCTGCCTCTAACCCATATCACCTCCTCACACAACGAAAGTGCAGTGCCGATATTGATTTCTCACAAAAGCAAGAGCAGTTTCTACATGTCAGGCAAGGCAATGCCTCATCAGTTTCTTCTTATCACACCAGAGTTTAGCCCTTTCAAAGATTCTCGGCTTAATGACCCATACATTGAAGAGGCAAGGAAGGTTTCCCTGTTCACTCTCTAATGGGTATGATTTCGTATTGCTCTCACCTTGCAGGGAACATGCAGTCATGCTCACGGTATAACTTCTTCCCAACAATCTGGTAGTGGGTCCCAAGCCTTCGACTGATTGCTTCTGACAGCAGCTCCTCAGAGATCCCCTCTTGAAAGGGAGCCAAGTCTTGTTCCCTGATTCTAAGGCAAGACAGATTCTACCCGTCATTAAACACTTTGTGGAAAATTAGTGTAACAACTGTTAATGAGGCATTCAGGAAGGGATTCTCACTTGGGAGCCAGCCCTACCATTGCAGCAGAGTAGGGATGTGGCTGGACTGCCACTACCCTCAGCCTTAACCAGCATAGCTAACAGTGCAGAATGCCGGGAGCTGCAATCCAACAACATGAGGTCTATACTTTGTCTACTCCTGCATTAGGCATTCTTTGGAGGTAATGGATGTTGAATGGATGGGGGAAGATGCTGATGGCACCAGGTCTTTTCAAACCCACCCCTGCCATTCTTCTTCAGTCCTCTAGCCATTCCTAGTCTCCTGAGCCAGTAGCCTGGCAGAACCTCTTGCTTTTTGGTGGCCCAAGGTATCTTGTACTCTCATCTTTTCCCAATTATTTCACAGACAGCATCACTGGGTTATGGTCCATGAACCAGCAAGCAGGCAAAGAGACAACCAGCCCAGCCTTTTACATTATGCGACATCAAATGGGAACCAATTTACAGTGACCCTAATAGGGCTTTCAAGTTAAGTGAGATGCATATGGTGTGGTTTTACCAGTTCCACACCCCTCAGTGAGTTTCCATGGCTGAGCAAGGATTTGAACATAACTCTCTGGGGTCCTAGTCTGTCATTCTATCCACCACACCACACTGGATACTATGGCTTGAAGAATATTCCATTTTTTGGAACATGCTTCTAGAAACCAACATCTGCAGGATTCTGGGTAATGCAGGCAAAAAACCCAGGTTTTCTAAGGTCAGGCCCAGGCCATGAACTGAAATGGGGATTTCATGGCATGTGTGCAAATGTTGTTTTTCTCACGCTGATGCCACCCTGTCATCTGCATATGCAACAAGCAGGCAATAGACAGGGCCCCTCCTTCCATTTCTGAGGGTACTGGAAAAGGAAAAGGGAGTGAGCAGGCTTGAGGCTTAGTCATATTACCTTGTAAGATCTTTTTAGCATAACACACAATTATCAACTCTGACTACAACAGCTCTCCTTAGTCTCAGGAAGCAGATCTCTTAGAACCTGTCCAGGCCTTCTGTTTTACGCATAAGATGGGTTCTATAATTTAAAAAGTAACTTTTAAAAAACTAGCAATACCATTTGATATATTTATTTTGTGGGGTTTGATAGTTTATAACTATTTAATATTTTTGTATATTGTAGTTTATTACACTTTTAAAATTTTTCAAAGTAACTTTGATACAATTTCTAGAATCTTCCACACTGCACGGCTACTGGCCACACTGACTAAGAAATTCTAGGAGTTATAATTAGAGATGAGCATGAACCACTGGTTCATTCTTCGGATACACAGATGTTCCACAGGTGCCCCGGCTTCCCTCCCCCGTCTCCTCCAGTGCGTACCCACTCAAGAGGATGAGGCAAGGCAGGGAAGCCTGGGATGCTGCCTCTGAGTGGGGACCCACTGAAGGAAGGAAGCTGAGGCTCACACAGAACCTCTGTGTGTCCAGAAAATGAAGCATTATGAACCACTGAACCAGCAATTCACGCCCATCTCTAGTTATAATGCAAAAAAAAAAAAAAAGCCATGGCAGCTGGATGATTCTGGGTTCATGTCCCCCAAAATTAGATTTTCAAGCTCTGGGGTGGGGGCTTACCTTTGGTAGCACTGACAGTTTTCCTTTGCACATGGTTTGTAGTTTTCTACAGCTCTGTCAATCTGGATCAGAAATTTCTTCCACTTTGCATCTGAAACTTAAGCAGAATTGCATCCTCAGCAATCTATCACTGGTGAGGCCAATGCAGAGATGTACAAGTCTTCAGTCTTTAACACATAGTCTTCGACACTCAGCTCAATCTTTTGAAGCTACTGGTATGGTATGAGGAGGTCTGGATACACTTTCCTGTTCCATCACTGAACTGCAGAAAGATAAAACAAGCTCCTTGGGGAGGAGCATTTGGTCAGGGCTTGTTCTGCCACTAGCCAGGGCAAAGCAACTTCTTCTTGCCCATGGAGTCTGGAGCAACACCTTCATTTGGTTAATTAATTTGTTAACACAGCATCTACACTTTTGATGGA
The DNA here is from genome assembly GCF_051106095.1 of Pogona vitticeps. Taxonomy (NCBI): domain Eukaryota; kingdom Metazoa; phylum Chordata; class Lepidosauria; order Squamata; family Agamidae; genus Pogona; species Pogona vitticeps. The sequence continues at coordinate 219,544,991 of NC_135785.1, read as the reverse complement.
GGGGGTCATTTTCTGTCCCACCTCAGGCAAAATTACCTTGATCAGCCCTGTGTCCACTAATTTTAAACAAGAGGAAAAATTAAGAATAAACCTTCCCTTATTTCTGTTTTCCAGTACTTTCGACTCTCTTCAAAATGCACAACTTCAGAACTCTTCTGAATCCTTTCTCAAGGCATTGCATTTCTTACTGAGATGTATAGTTTTGTTAATCTTCCTTAGGTCACTAATGGAAGCTGCTGAAACAAACTTCCCTAAACTTTTTAGAGAAAAAGTACAACAATAATGTGAGATACCACACAGCGTGTCTGGGCAATGGTGGTATATAAATTGATTTGTTGTTGTTTTTGTTTAACAGGAATATATAAGTAACAGAGTAATGAAAGTGGGGGACATTTGGCCCACGTCTCATGGCTTAATTTACTTGGGCAATGAGATTTTGCGATATCTCATGCAAGCAAGTTTGCTCTTAACCCATTCTGGATGAAGCCAGGCGATACATGATGGTGGAGGATAAAAACACTTGAGCGTTTACAAGGGACTGGGCAAGAGGTGTTTTCTGAGCCATTCAAGACTTCAGTTGACATGCTTTTGAAGCTTACAGTGGAATAGCCTTTAAAGAGAAACTTCATCCTTTGGTGAAGCTATGCACAATAGATGTCAGTTTCTTACCAAAAGGAGGAACCATCAGATGCAGATAAGGAAAAGCATAACTGGGAGGAATTTAGAGCAAAACCCCTTAGACAAAATGACTATTCAAAGAGGAGCACCAAGAGGGCGACAAGAGAAGAGGATGGCTGTGATGACCTGATGCCTGCATGTAGTCCCAAACTTGAGACAGTAAGACAGCTTCACTACCTCCACTAGCACGTTGAGGGGTTATTTACTGCAGGAATTCTCAGCATTTGAAGTTATGGACTTCACCTCCTGGAATTCCTTACTACTGGTCATACTGGCTAGTCTTCTGAGAGCTGATGTCCAAAGCATCTGAAGAAGCAAACATTTAGAACTACTGGTTTAATGCATCTAAATTACTAAATACATTGATAGATTCATTGCCTTCTTTATACATCTTAACTATATCCATCATGGTTTAATTAAATACATCCTTTTATTTTATTTCTAGCTGGCTGGATAGCTCAGTGGTTTAGGTATCTGGCTGCAGAGCCAAGGGTTAGGAGTTTGATTTCCCACTGTGCCTCTTGTGAATAGACCCAATCTGTGTGGCCTTGGGCAAGCTGCACAGTCCCAGGGCACCTCGGAATCAGGGAATGGTAAACCTCTGAGTATTCTCTTCCTGGAAAAACCGGCCCGGCCCTGCCCTGATAAGAGAAACAAGGAAGAAGAAAGAAGCACTTCAGAATTCTTTCTAGTTTCATTCATTTCATGGTTTGCACATTTTACTTTTCAATCCAAGACTTGTGGATTTGCTACTTTTTCTCCCAAGAGATATCCCAGTGGGAAATGAAGACACGATACCACAAGAGGGCTGCTGTAAACCCTTAACAACTCACCTTGGTTAAGAGGAAAGCTGCAGGTATATTTCTAAAGCAAACTGATGAGAGACAAACTATGTCTGAATAACTAGGCATAGGTTTTCACAATAGAAAAGGGGGCATTATAATAATTTTATCTCTTTGAGTAATGTCCTTTGAAGATGCTGGCCACAGAGACTGGCAAAACCTTAGGAAGAACAACCTTCAGAACACGGCCAAAGAGCCCAAAAAACCCACAACAACCATTAGATCCAGGCCGCGAAAGCCTACGCGAATACATTTATTCAATAGCATTGTTTTTTTTCTAAAGATCTTCACAACCATAATCACCATCTTGCTTCATGAATGTGATCCATGTTTCTGCAATGTAGATCTTTGAAAGAGATAAACAGAGAGAAAGAACTGCCTAGTTTTTGACCTGGAAGGTGTTCCAATATCATCATCAGTAGCAGAGATGCAGAAAAATACATTCTTGGGTTTTTATTTGTTTGTTTGTTTAATTAGATTTATATACTGCCCATCAAGAACGTGTCTACTCTGGGAGGTTTACATACAACATAAAAATAAACTAAGGTAAAATCCAGATTAATCACAGAGTCCAAGATGGGAAAAGGAAAAAGTAGAAAGAGAAGAGAGAGAAAATTACGAATTCCCAAATTTCCACAGTGAGAATGGACAATTCCCAGAGAAGCCCTGCTCTGAGCATTGAGATATTAAGAATAACAAAGCTGTCTGCTCAAGTCTCAATCTCCCCACTTCTTTTCTTTTTTAGGTACTGTATAAAGAACTCAGAAGTGGTTTGCCAGCCCCTCCCTTCTTCTAGTGTCGCTGTGCAGTTTGTCCAAGACTGCACAAATGGCTGGACACTTAACCCCTCACACACAGTTTGTGATCTCAGCTGGCCCTTCGCTCAGGAAGGTTAGTGAATTGCCAACTCAAACATATGCCACCATTCCCGAAGTTAGACTTACACAATTATTGCAGGTCCTGAATATTTGAGGAGTGAATCAAGAGCGTCCGAGAGAATTCTTTATGGAAATTTGCAGCTGGATCACAGGGGATATTTTGCCTGTACTGTACTTTGTTCTTCCTCACTGACACAATTAGTAAATCACAAAAGCAGTCACCATCACCTGGGGGTCTTTATGGGTAAGATTTCCCTTCAATAGTCCTCCTCCTCTTTTTCTCTCACAAGCGAAGCTAAAGAATTTATTTATTTATTTATTTATTTATTTATTTATTTATTTATTTATTTATATGCCGCCCACACTACCCAGAGGTCTCTGGGCGGCTTACAATTTAGGTTCGTATTTCAATTTGGTAAAAAGAATTCCTAATTATGTACTTAATTAACAGCAAGATCAGTACTAGAAACAGAACATCTTATGCAGGAGCAAAGTGCCTGACATTTGCTAAAAGTTTGCTGAAAGGAGAGAGAAGAGGACTGGTTCAGACACATCCTTGGCTTTGGGGCGTGAATCGTTCCGGGCAGCCAGAAGCGGAACGTGCGGCTGCTTGCAAAGCATTAAGAGACCGATCTATACCGGCACTTCTAAGGAAGAGTTTGTACACACTACACTATACACACACACATGCGGCATCAGCGTCCGAGTAACCTTACTTAACACTCACCGGCTGAGCTATTTCCCCAACAAAGCAGAAAAACACACAAAGCGGCAACATGTAGCAACCCCAGAGTCAGCGGCGGATGCTCCATGGCAGGACGGCCAACCCCCGCGCCTGCGCACACTCCTTCAAGCCATCCTTCGTTCCATTTTCATTCCTTGAAAAGGGGAAGGAGCAACGACTCCGCTAGCCCCCGCCCTTATTACGCATGCGTAAAGGTGACGTCCTGGCCCTTTCGCGTTGATTTGTGGGTTTTGTGGTGCATAGGCGAACGCACTTCGGGAAACTTTCCTTCAACACAGGCGACCCGAGTTTCTCAAATGGCAGGGCTTACGCTGTTGACACCGAAATACTGTACGCGTTTTCCAGGACTGCAACCCTCGGGAGAAGCCTCACTGAGCTCATTTCGTTTTTAGCCCTACAAATACCTTTTGTACACTCTGACTAGGCGCCTCGATTACATCTCGAAACAGTTGGATGTATTGCAACGCACATATGATGCCTTTCAGAGATTTTGGCCGGGAGGGTTGCTTTTTGGACCGGGTTGAATGTCAGTCAATCCAGTGACAGCCCATTGTTTCTTCTCTACTTCTTTCTCTCCCCCCCCGTCCTTTCCCAGTTCAGGATTCAGTTAGTGTTAGCAGTGGAACCTGAAGACAAAGTGATGTGTTTTGGAAACTGTGTAGCTAGTCAGTAATTAAGCTAGGTAAGCTCAGTGATATAACAAGTTAACATATTTTACACAATACAGTTTTATCTTTATCTATGAAGAACTGTAAGTAGACAGAAACATTTCATTCTCATTACCAAAGACTGAATGAATATATTGAGACAGTTTTTTATTTATTTATTTATTTATTTATTTATTTATTTATTTATTTATTTATTTATTTATTTATTTATTTAAATTCAACTAAAGCATCAACATCCAAGAAACAAAAACAGAGCAAGAAAGAAGAAAAGAACAGAAAAAAAGGAAAAACCCGAAGGGAAAAAGAGAAAAAAAAATCCTGCTAAACTAATCCCTCCCCCTTTTGGAGTCAGAGACTCTAGCCTCATTAAGCCTCCGCTCTCCCCGGTTTGGTTTCCAGTGTACAGTATACTAAATAAACATACTGTACATAAAGGTTCCCCTTGACAATTTTTGTCCCGTCGTGTTCCACTCTAGGGGGCGGTGCTCATCCCCGTTTCCAAGCCATAGAGCCAGCATTTGTCCGAAGACAATCTTCCGTGGTCACAGGGCCAGTGCGACTTAGACACGGAACGCTGTTACCTTCCCACTGAGGTGGTCCCTATTGATCTACTTGCATTTGCATGCTTTCGAACCGCTAGGTTGGCGGGAGCTGGGACAAGCGACGGGAGCTCACTCCGTCATGTGGATTCGATCTTACGACTGCTTGGTCTTCTGACCCTGCAGCACAGGCTTCTGCGGTTTACCCCGCAGTGCCACCACGTACATACTGTACATATGTAGTGAAATTTGCCCTACACTCCTGTCTTCCTCTGGGCCCAAGAATACATTAGAGACAGTTGAGGTAAGCTAGCGAACAAAGAGTGGTCTGCTGAGAGAGACTTGAAACCAATCTGCTCTGTAGGCCTCTGCCTGAACCATTTTATCCGCCGCATAATAAAAGAAAGTTTAATTTTAGAGTCGCCCAACAATTCCTCACATATTCTGCCCCAAGAGAAACTTCCTGGGAGGACACACAGGATATTTTTACAAACCCCAAGGCGAGAATGAGGATTTATTGCTCCTCTTGTGCTTTTGTCTTCCACCCACAAGAGCAATAAAGAAAAAACAGGTGGTGCAGTGCTCGATCCTGTGCAATTGAATTTAATCTCATGCTTACATGTTTTCTTTGGAATTGATCTCAGGATTTAGTAAGTTGTACAGATTCCATCTGTGTGTAGAATTGCCAATCATCAGCTCGCTTTAGGACACTGAATAATAACGTGGGGTATAGCTGCCCATCTTATTATTTTTTGCAGCCACATGCCAATGGTTATCTAGGGTAGTCTTATGGAAATGAGAGTGGAGCATTTGCATCTTTGATGGTGTGTAAAAGTGGGCATCTCAGCAGGCAAACATCAGGGTTTCCAGGTCTCAGAGCACTGTCTGAAATCTCTGTGAATTCTTCTGTTTCTCTGTTACGATGCTCTCTCCAACTTACATGAATGAGCAATCTCCAAAATGTCCTTTCCTCCCAGCATTATTGTGTTTTCCAGGGACTCTTGCCTTCTCATGATGTGCCCCAAGTATGACAGCCTGACTTATCATTTTTGGCTCCAGAGACAGTTGAAACTTGTTTTCATCCAGAGCGACTTGCTTGGCAGTCCAAGTGTATCACCAGTGCTCTCCTCCAGCACCATATTTGAAACAAAACAAATTTTCCTATTAGTTTTCACACCTATACATGATGATTGGGAATTACAATAGTATGGAGCCTTGGTCTCCAGTGACACATCTTTATACACTTGATGACTTTCTCTAGTTCCTCTATTGCTGACCTTCTGAGTCCCAGTTTTCTTCTGATTTCTAGGCTACAATATCAATTTGGATTGATGATTGAACGAAGGTGTACAAAATCTTTTCAGTTTTTCAGTTTCTTAGCTGTCAACATTACAATTTTGTGGTTCTTCTGTAGTCATTTTTGTCTTATTAATGTTCAATAGCAGTCCTGCTTTGGCACTTTTTTTTCTTTCATCAGAAATTATTTCAAGTCATTGTGCTTTCTGCCAGTAAGGTGATGTCATTTACATTAATTATTGACATTTCCTACACTAATTTTCACTCCTCTTCCTTCTGAATATAGTCTGGCTTTCCATATGCCACATTCTGTATACAGACTGAACAGCTAAGGAGATAAAATGCACCCTTGTGTGACACCTTTGCCTATAGGAAGGGATTTAACCTGCTATTGAGTCTCTTCATAATCTGTCCTAACAGTAGCTTATTTTCCACAATATAGGCTGCACATCAGGACAATCAAGTGCTAAGGCAAACCCCTGTCTCCTATGCTTCTCGGGGTCTCCCACAAATCTGAGCAGAAGCAGTGCTCCACGAAGTCTGATTTTTGTGTATGAGGTGGTCCCAGGACTGACTAGACCATTTATAAAGGTGTTTGTATCCATATTGTTCTGGTACAATGTCAGCTCACCAAATAATTAGAAGCCAGGGAGAGGTGGCTCAATAGCAGATCAAATCCCTTCCCAACTCTTGCCTATCCCACGCCTTCTCATGTGATATCACATGGGCCCACCTCCTGTATCCTTGTTTTGGCCCTGACATGTCAGGCAATGGGATGCTGCTGACCTGGCAAACTTGTAGTCATCCAAGCTAACTCTGCTTAAATCCTCTCTTCCATCCACATAACTATATTTAAGTTATAAGAGGCCTTTTCATGTGGCTACCCTAGTTGTATCACATAGTTTCTCAGTATGAGTGTTGAGTGGGGGGAGGTGGGTTGCTTGCCTCAACATCATACATTTATTCTTTTATTTTAATGAGAGAGCCAGTATGGTGTGGTGGGGAGAGTACAAAATAGAGGCGCAGGAGATCTGAGTTTAAATCCCCACTCTGCCTTAGAAATTCCTTAGGAGGCAGCAGTGGTAAAGTACTCACCCAACATCTCACAAATCTTGACAACTCTGTTAGGGTTGTTGTAAGTTGGATATAAGCAGCACATACTGTATCAACAACATTTTCACGCCCACAGATATATTTGTGAATATTCTCAGTCATCCAGGTGAGGTTATATGGACGTTGAGTCCTGGCAACTGGACTTCTTTCTTATTAGGTTGAAATGTTTCACTACTCATCCAATTAGCATCTTCAGTCTGAGAAGAGTTGTCCCTATCCTCTGATAGCTGCACATCCAGCTAGACTGATCTTGGAGATGACTCCTCTTGAGAATCCAGTTGTCAGACTCAGACTCACTACACTGTTGTGAAGGCGAGTCTCCCCAGATCCAACACACAATCCAGATCAATGCCACTTGTTCTGTTCTGATTATGCCATGTAAATATTACATGATTGGAGTGTCCTAAAAACAGCAACAACTATGATGTCTGAAAAGGACTAGCTCATGCCAGCCCTACAAAGTAGCACAGCTTTGTATATTTTGCATCTTCAGGGAAGCTAAAGCAATTTGCATCTGAATGACAGCAGAGCTGCTGCAAATCACAATTGACAGCACTGGGCTAGACCTACCAATGGTGTGACTTGATAGAAGACATTCTCTGATTTATTCTATTCACTTGTACTTTCCAGAGATCCACATCTGACTCTCTACCGAAGTACTGTCAGTCTTATGCAAACTCATTGGTTTTGAGTGTTAGAGTTGAGTACCACCAGTTGCATTTCTCTGTGTCATTCGAGCCAGGTGAAGTGTTGGACTAGTGTCCATATAGTGTAATAGTCTGAATGGACAGTGGATCGAAACTGCATCTCATATTGTCAGCTATGACAACTCAAGGATAGGGACAATCTGGCCACATTACTTTCTGTTTAGACAACTGCAAAGCTCTGTATGTGGTGTTGCCTTTGAATACAACATGGATGTTGCAGAAAGTGCAATGTGAAGCAGTTAAACTGCCAGCATACCTTTTAGACCAGTTCTAAAAGTACTGCACTGCATGCCAATAAGCTTCCCATCTGGTTCAAGGCATTGTTGATGATTTTTGAAGCCCTAAACATATATCTGCCTGACCATTAAGAACTGCTGAAGGAGACCTTCTCCATGCCCCACCACTGAGAATAGCTGGCTGGTGCAACATTGCATGTATTTCAGCATCAAATTAAACTGTGGATGTTCATCCAAGTACTGTATTGTGTAACTATAGAGATGTCATCTTCAGTCCTTCAGTTTGTTGATTTTGTTTTAATTGTTAAACTAAACTGCCTTAAAATCTGCTGCTACAGTGTACATTAGGAACAAACAAGCAGGTATGCTTACAAATATAAGCCTATATATTTGCCTTGGGTTCTTTTTAAGGAAAAAAGTGAAATAAACAAACAAACAAACAAATAATTTTCTGTATTCCTATTTAGGCATCAATCTTACCTGCACTTACCTGAAAATACTGAATCATTTAGCAAATTCAGTGGGACTCACTTTTGAGTATATATGTAGAGTATATATGTAGAGTATACATGGCTGCATGTCTGGACAAAGTCTAAGATTATTTTTAATTACTTCATTCTGCGTACTTTATTATATCCCCAAATTCTCCAAACTGTTGGTGATAATCTTCTTCTGTCCTTTGCTGAATTCTGATTTTCTAAGGTACTAACTTTTTTGGGACACAAGTGATCTATGATTGTGATTTGTACCTAAATAAAATTCACTCAGATATCCTGGTGCCCAAAATTGTTCCTGCTAAGACTTCATGTTCTTTTTCAGTTACCCTTCTTGTCTGGGGAATGAATGGAGATTCGGTTATCTTATTCTGTCCCTTCTCAGAAACATAAGCATTCATATCAGTAGGCAGCAGAAATGTGAGAAATAAATAGCAGCCTTGCAAAAACATCCAGTTGCATCAGGAGACTTATTAAGATGCACACAGAAAGCCTCTTTGCAGTTTTATTTGTGAAGATTGCCTTCAAAAGCAGGCAAATTCATCCCAATGAGCTTTAAATAGAAACCAGTCTAGTTAAAGAAAATTCACTAACAAAACTTTAATTTAAGGGAGTTTCCGATTCCCTCCTATTCCAGTCTCTTGTTAAATAACTAATCAACTTTCCATCTGAGATTTTGCTATCTGAAAGTTCAGTAGCTTCCTCCAACTAATCACCCCAGGAGAAAAACTGCCAATAATGGATAATTAAGTTGCATGGGGCTCTATTAAAACTTTACAAGACAATATTTTTGAGATCTGTGGTTGCAAATTAGCTGCAATGGGCATTATTAAGAAGGCACTGTTTGCGTAAGGCATAAACAGTAGGGGGATGTACATTAAACATATTCTCCAGTGATTGAAAATTGCAGTAAATTCATTTTACTCAGTTCCAAAATTAGAAATGGAGCCCTGAGCATTCATTAAAGAATACAGTTGCACTGCAGACAGACACACCAGGAAAACAGCTCCAGAGACTTGCTTTTCTGTTCTGGCCCAAAAGATTATTCACTTTTTTAAAAAGTTTTTTTTTTTTGAGGGAGGAGCAGAGAAGTAAAATCAAACACTGTAACATCTTGATGCAAAACTGAATATTGTGACTACTGCTGGGAGATGCTGATAGTCGACTCTTGTGAACTCCCCAACACCTAAATTTATGGCCTCAATGAAAAAAATTCCACTGAGATATAAATACTTGAACTTCTGTTGCTCTTAGTCATTGGAGAAGCAGACATTTTTCATATACGTTTTCTGAAAAAGCACAGTTCATGTTTTATATAGACTTTTTAAGACATGCAAATGAAATCATAAAATAACTTAATTTTATTCTTGTCGCTACATAATTGTGGGCAGCATTAATCCAGGATGAACCGACATATAGGCAAGGATGTATGATCAAATGTTTCTAAAATTATGTCAGCTTTTAGCTTGAAGGTAACTTAAATCTAATTGCAGTTGCTAGCAGTGTTAACTATGTGGCCAGGTGGATGGAAGAGCTGGCCCAAGATATTTTGCTGCTTGAGGCAGAACAGCAGTGGAATTCCCATCTAAATGAAGGTGTGCAATGTAGGATCAATACCAAGATAGAAATGTGCACATTCATCTTCCTTGCCCGCCCAGGAAGACAACAGTAATATATTCCACATAGAGGGTTCTGGCAATTATAGTACCTTCCCAAAACCCAGCTTAAAAAAAAAGGTTTTGTGTTGTCACATACTCTTGTATGAATGATTGCAGAGTTGCAGCTGTGTTTTTTCTTCTTCAACATTTCATATTATTACCCATGTATTCATCCACATAATTCAGCAGTAGAAAGGTTCCAACTTTGTACAATCTTCTGTTGTTGTTGTTGATAAAAACCCCAGATTCATCAATCTGATGCAAAAGACATTTATGATGAATTAATTAGTTAGGCCTGTAGGAAAATGTTAATTGTCATTTAAAATTTTAAGAAGTCAAAATAAAAAAACCTGAAGTGGTTTGCAAGAGCCAAAACCAACAAAATACTGTAAAAGCAGTTACAGTGGTTCCTCAACTTACAAACTTAATTGGTTCCGGAATTCCGGTCATATCTCGAAATGGTCGTAAGTGGAAGCACCATTTCCCATAGGGAAGCATTGAAATGCAATTAATCCATTCTACCCGAAGAAAAAATCACCAAAAAACAAACAAACAAAAAAACAAAAAAACACTGCAAGACACATCGGAAACATGATTAATCTGTTCCGGCCAAAGGAGGGGGGGGGGGGAGCAAACTGTGCAAGACCCTTTGGAAATGCAAAAAAAGCAAAGCAAAAGCAAACAAACTGTGCAAGACCCATCAGAAACACAATTAATCAGTTCCTGCCAAAGGGGGAAAGAAAGAAAAGCAAACAAACCATGAAAGACCTTTTAAATGCAAAAAAGGCAAAGGAAAAAGCAAAGAAACCGTGCAAGACCCATCGGAAATGCAATTAATCTGTTCCGGCTGAAGAAAAAAAAGAAAAAGAAAAGCAAACACACCATGCAAGACCCTTCATAAATCCAAAAAAAGAAAAGCAAAATACTTTATGAAAGGGACAGGGAGACCTTTAGTTGGTTCAATGTTTATTAAACAATTTGGAATCTCAGTCTACAGAAATTCACTCTATAATTTCTAGGTAGGCAACACCCCAGAGCAAAAAGAATCATCTATAAGGAAATCCTAATTCAGCTTTTGTCCACCTTAATATAACTAGCATTGCTCAGAATGCTTCAGAGGATCTCAAGTATTTGCAGGGAAATTCAAGGAATCCTGCATTTCACAAGGCCATACATTTACAGTAGTATTAACCCTTTTAAAAAGAGGCAAATCTCTACTATATTGGATAAGGAAGAAACATACTACCAGTATATACAGTACTTTTTTTAAAAAAACCACTGAAATGCATTGTATATTATCACAAGTTAGTCGTCGTTTAGTTGTTTAGTCGTGTCTGACTCTTTGTGACCCCATGGACCAGAGCACGCCAGGCCCTCCTATCTTCCACTGCCTCCTGGAGTTGTGTCAATTTCATGTTGGTTGCTTCGCAGACACTGTCCAGCCATCTCATCCTCGGTCGTCCCCTTCTCCTCTTGCCGTCACACTTTCCTAACATCAAGGTCTTTTCCAAGGAGTCTTCTCTTCTCATGCGATGGCCAAAGTATTGGAGCCTCAGCTTCAGGATCTCTCCTTCCAGTGAGCACTCAGGGTTGATTTCCTTTAGAATTGATAGGTTTGTTCTCCTTGCAGTCCAGGGGACTCTCAAGAGCCTCCTCCAGCACCACAATTCAAAGGCATCAGTTCTTCGGCGGTCTGCTTTTTTATGGTCCAGCTTTCACTTAAAGAAAGCAGACCGCCGAAGAATTGATACCTTTGAATTGTGGTGCTGGAGGAGGCTCTTATCACAAGTTATGTACCTACTAATAAGAGTTTATTAATATTTATTGTTGGTTTTCAAGAAGGTGTATTTGTTGAAATCCATTGAGAAGCTGAATATAGTTCAGTCAGTTCCATACGCAACATGAAATTGAAGTCCCTTTTTCTTGTTGTTTTCTTGGTTATTTTTTGGAGCTACCTCCTGGAATGGAGAGCAAGAAGAAGAGAGGAGAAAATTGTTATCTGTGACATTCTTGTGTATACTGTACATTGTAGAGATGGTTTAATTTTTAGGAGCAGACTTTCCTTAAGAATACCATCTTAATCCTCCTTCCTCTTCTTTCAGTTGCCTCTTTAAAATCATAGCTTGCCAACGTTAAGCTTTTCAAATGCAACTCCCAGAATCTCCCAGCTGGCAGTAGAATGTTGAGAGTTCATTCCAAAAAGGCTTTTTTTGAACAGATGCTTCCTCAAGAATAAGAGGTCTCCTAGACCTAGAGTGAAAGCCCAGCTATCCATGTGGCTGTAACTGGGTTTCAGGTAGAAATCCAGCAGCTCAGCAACATAAGTCTCAGCTTTGGGACTGTAAAGCTGTTGGGAACAACATTTATCTAGAATTTCAGACACAGACCCTCTATTCCTTGTATCTTGACCGCTATTGTGACTCTCCCACTGTTTATGACCCTGGACTGCCTTGATTTTACTTATTGGAATCTACCTGACTATCTGTTGTCTACAACTAAACTGGTTAGAACCAGCATTGTTATTTATTTTGGCATTGGATATACCTTACTGGATATATCTGTTTTCATAGTAGGCTTCTGTTTCTATACCAAGCTTTCCTTCCCTTGATTTTCCTTGCCTGAATAATTTGTTTATGGAACAGTTCCTTGCTACTGGAGTGTTCTCAACAAAAGTCTGTTTTGTGCTTGTAGGCCCCAGCAATAGAGGGTACTGCAGGGTAGGGTTGCCAGACATCTGGCAAAAGGAGGACATGTCCTCCTTTTTAGCCTAATGTCCTCCATCCAGCAGGCAAAGCTAAAAACCTTTTAAATACCTGGCTTTAGTAATATTTTATTATACATACAACACACCACGAGTGAGAGGAAATGGGCAAAACAAAAGGAGAGAGGAGAGAGAGAGAGCAGCGGCCGGAGAAGGGCAGGATCTTTTTTTTTTTAAGAGAGAAAAAAAGTTTGTGGGTTTGCCTGGAGGTATTCGAGCGAGCAGCAGGAGTCGAGTAAGGAGAGACGATGGCAGTGGCTAGAAAATATTGAGGAAGGCTGGCACAGAAGAAGTGAAGCTGCAGGGAAGGGGGGCCAGAGCAAGAGCGGGGCTCCGCACCAGGCACCTGCCAGAGATAGAAGGAGAGGGAGGGAGAAGAGGCGGCAGCTGCCACTGCCAATGCCACAGCAAAAGGAGGAGGGAAAGAAAGGGGAACCTTCTCACAGAGCTTGTCTCGGCACAAGCTAAGGAGCAACAACAGCAGGCATCAGGATATGTCATATAATTAATAAAGATTATAAGGTAATAATTGTACAATTGGCTGTTTAAATAATGTTTTTGGTAGTTTGGTAAAAAGCCTCCATTGAATTTATTTTTATCTTTAACATGACTGTTTCTTGGTTGGTTCACTAAAAGATATTTATTGGCAGCAGTTGTAATAAAATTGTATTGATTACGGGTTTAATCTGGAATGATTCAAATGAGACATTCAAGACGTCCTCCTCTGTCCTCTTTTTTGTCTTTCTATGGCCTCCTTTTGGTACCCATGTATCTGGCAACCCTACTGTAGGGTGATTGGTTCCACTATGAAGCCGCTGTAACCATGGAAATATTTCTTTTTCTAATATTCAACCATAACATGCCTTCATGTAGTTTTTTGACATGTTGCATCTAGTCTTGCTCTCTGAGGCAGCAGGGCCAAACCTTTGCCTCCTTCTGTGTGGCAAGCCTGCAACTATTTGAGGAGTACTGTCATTTCTTCTAACAGTTTCTTTTTCTCCACATCAGTGACTGAAATCCTGTTGTTTAGAAAGTCACAGCTAGAGTTTTTATTTATTTGAAATATTTTTACTCCGCCTTTCTCCTTGAAAAGAACCCTATGCAGTTTTCATCATTAAAATACAATGGTTAAAAGCTAAGTAATTATATAAATATTTTAAAAGAATCCAACAAATAACCACAGTAAAAATGGTAAACAAAATGAACACCAAAAACAGATTCAAAGCAGCAAGGCACAACACGCCATTTAAAATCTCTCCCAGATAGTCATTTGAATCAGTGAAACGTACAGAGGAGTTGATTCACCAAATTCTCACTAATTAATAGACATACTGGAATGCAATTTACTATGCAAAGCAAGAGGATTTTCAAGAATTTTCAGATGATGGGAATAATTACTTTCCCACTTTTTATCTAAACATATACAAGCAGACACTTATCACACATTTGGTTCACAAGGCAGCAACCTGCTAACCTGAACCTCCATCAGAACATCTCTGATGATTTGGCCCCAAAACATCAGCTGAAATCCTGCTTTAGAACTCCACTGTGTCATCGCCCAGTGATTTTAATCTTTATTTTAACTTAATTTAAAACTTCCTATTCCCCCCACCCCTTTCAAACCCTTTGACCTGGGGAAGCCTTTGAGAGCTTCAGAATGTAAGGGAGGGGGCCAGCCTTTAATACTGGAAAATTACCACTGGCGGTCTTGCCACCACCTAGGGGCAATTTTCCAATGTTAAATGCTCCCCCCCCCACCATCCCAATGCTCCCAAAGGCTTCCCCAAGGCAAAGAAAACTCCAGAGATCCTTAGAACCTGAAAGGGGAGATAGGAAATTCTAAATTAAAACTGTAAAGATAAATGTTGCCAGGTGATGATATCATCACCATTTGTACTTGGTCGAGTTATCCAACAAGATTTCACCCAGTAATTACAATCATGTGCATAACCAGGCCACTGCACAGGATTCCATCCTGGGCTGATGCTTCAACTTTGGACTCTTCCTTCCCCCCCAAAAAACACAGCACTGTATGTACATACACTCCGCTTGCATATATAGTGGTGCCTAGCTAGACGATAATCCATTCCACTGAAATCGCTGTTTAGTGAAATCATTATCTAGTGAAAAGCATTTCCCCATTGGAATGCATTGAAACCTGTTTAATGCGTTCCAATGGGGAAGAATTGTCGTTGTCTAGCGAAGAATAGTTGTCTTGCGAAGCTTAGGTCCCGAAGGCACCTGTTTTGTGAGTGTGGAGGAAGCTGTCAAAATCATTGTCTAGCGATAATCGGTTTGCGAAGCAGGGACCAAACATTGTCCAGCGAAATTCCCCCATAGGAATCACTGTTTTGCGAATCGCTATAGCAATCGCAAAAAATCAATGTCTAGCGAAAAAACTGTCATGCAGGGTAACTGTCTAGCGAGGCACCACTGTACACAGAACATTCCAGCTCTTAGTCTCTCCCATGAATGAGAAAGATGACAATGTGGCAAGGCCTATGCAAGGAGTGCTCTTGCTGTCTGCCATGCATGTGCAAAACTGATTTCCTCCAAGACCCACTGAGGTCAGAGACAAAAGGATAGCATGAAGGGTCACCCATCAAATAACTGGCACTTGTCTTGTCTGTCTCATTTTGGAACGAATGCTCCCTGTTTCATTTTCCAGTATTCTTTGCTCCCACAATGGAGAGAACAACATCGAAGACATGGAACTAGATTGCTCAGAACTGGTTCCATTGATCTTTAGTTATCCAGGTGTTCTTCTGAGTAGACCTGTATAAATTTAATTTAATTTAATTTAATTTTTCTTCTTTTCATTCTGGCCTGCTTTTCATTATTACAGAGTTTGGAAATAATATTAATGTCTTAATCTTGCTTTCTTTAAATTGTCATTAACAGTTGCTCAACAATGTTAGCGTTAATGTTAATCTTCAGGAGGACTGACAACTATTGGAGCGAAAAGCAAGACATGAACAAGTTTCGACCTGCTAATAGTATGCCTGCTAAGTAACGGAGACCAGGCCAACTGGAAGAAGAAGGATGGTGAAGGAGGAGGAGATCTCTTGATCCAGTTCCAGCTCACGATGAGTCATTAGTGCTGTGTCTCATTCCCGCCCTACTGTTGCCTTGTTGCCTACTTGATGCTGGAAGGAGGCAGCGTGTGTGAGAGAACTGGAGCAGCCACTTACACATCGTTCAAAGAAAGACAAAAGACAGCATATAAGTACAGATATGAGTGTGCATGTACCAATATGTGCTTTACTTTTTAAACAGTCATTTAAAGATGAGTGAGTTTGGTTTCTGGCTGCCCAGCCAGAGGTTGAGCACACAATTCTCCGCTGCACCTCCTATGAGTAGAGCCAGCCTGTGCAGCTTTGGAGAAGCTGCACAATCCCAGAATACTCCCAGAAGAAGGGAATGATAAATAACCTCTGAGTATTCTGTACCTGGAAACGCCTGAAACGGGTCGCCATAGGTCAGAATTGACTTGACAGCACATGATTATTAAACAGAATTAACAGTGCGTCTCAAGTGAAGAAGACTGTGACTAGGTGACCTTATATCCCTGCTATGTCTGCTGTCCAGGTCCTCACTGTGGATGGCCACCTTCAAAGTCTCGGATCTCACAGTTCTTTCATCTTCAGATCTGATTTGGAATAGACAGCTCTTCAGATGGAGAGCACCTTGGACATGAGGGATTGTTCTCCCTTGAAGAGAACATGTGGCTACCCTAGAAAGCAGTGTGGCTCCCCATTGATAGGAGACTTTTACACCTTATAAGGGCTCTTTATACGAAAATGAACCTGCAAGTCAGAGCAGGAGTCAATCAGACTTTAACTAATAAGATTTCCACTTTTCAAGGAGTATGCCAGGGTTGCATTTTGGCCCCATTCCTTTTTAATTTTTATGTTAATGACATAGTTCCATTTATGTCCAATCTGGAATTCCATATGCCCAAAATATTAGTTAGAGCTGTAAATGTGCTCCTCTATGCAGACGGCATGATTTTAATGTCTACAACACCAGTTAGTCTGTGTCGGCAACTGAGGAAGTTCAGTGAATATTGTCAGCTTAACGATTTAGTTATTAATAACAGTACATCAAAAGTTGTTGTCTTTGATAAGAAAAGGAAACAACATAAGTGGTTCATAGGGGCAAAAGAAATAGAACAGACTGGAACCTATTATTATCTTGGCACAGTTTTCTCTGCAACAGGATCTTGGTCACATCAGATAAAGAGGAATGAAGCGAAAGCTTTAATAGCAGTTACATAACTCTGAACAAGCTACCCCGGGTCCCTCCAACCAGTTATAAAAGTATTTAAGGGAAAGGTACTGCCAATGCTAGTCTTTGGTGCAGAAATATGGGGCCTTGGTGTTAATAAGAAAATAGAAAAAGTTCAGAACAAATTTATAAGGGGAAACTTGGGTGTGTCAAGACGTTTGCCTGCTTATGTTATTAGAGCAGAACTTGGTTTGGCATCTGTATCTGATATATTTAACTATTGGATTAAGCTATGCCAGATGTGTGATGACAGGTTACCCAAGATGTGTTTAATTGAACAAATTTCTAACCTACAATAAAATCCTGGTTTGTGAATTTTTCCCAAATGCTCTCTAATAAGGGCTTGAGTGTTGAGGCCATTAGTTTAAGTAACTCTAACAGCAAAAATGCATTCAAACAAAGAGTGTTTGACATCAGAGACCAAACAGATATGGCGGCCTTATCTTCAGTGCAATCTATAAAATGGCTAGTGAGGTCTAAAATCATTTTTCAGGTAGAAAAATACATGCTCTTTCCAATGAAAAAAATGTATTCGTATGGCACTTACCTGCCTACGTTTTGAGCTAATGGATACAAGGATGTTAAAAGGCCAATGCCAATACCAACACCCTATTTGGAGCATCAGGGGGAGGGGGCTGGGGCTGATGACAGTAATTTGACTTATTTACTGCAAGGGGGTAACCCCCATTTAACTCATAAAGTGATTTTTTTTCTGTAAAAGCAGCAATCCTGAGGAAACAAGAAGTTGGTAAGGGATCTGTTTAGTTGAGGTATGGCACTAAAGGCTTCAGCAGTATGTGGACCGAGAACTCTGAGAAGTAGAAGCTAGATTTTGAAAGGGCAGAGGAACTAGAGACCAAATTGCTAACATGTGCTGGATTATGGAGAAAGCCAGAGAGTTTCAGAAAAACAGCTACCGTACTTCTGCTTTGGACTGTGTGGATGACAGCAAACTATGGTAAGTCCTTAAAGAAATAGGAGTGCCTGACCACCTTATCTATCTCCTGAGAAACGTATATGTGGGACAGGAAGCAACAGTTAGAACTGGATATGGAACAACTGATTGGTTCAAAATTGGGCAAGGAGTATGACAAGGCTGTATATTGTCTCCCTGCTTATTTAACTTATATGCAGAATATATCATGTAAAAGGCGGGATTGGATGAATTCCAAGCTGGAATTAAGATTGCTGGAAGAAATATCAACAACTTCCAATATGCAGATGATACCACTCTGATGGCAGAAAGTGAGGAGGAATTAAAGAACCTCATAATGAGGGTGAAAGAGGAGAGGGCAAAAAACAGTCTGAAGCTCAACATCAAAAAAAACTAAGATCATGGCCACTGGTCCCATCACCTCCTGGCAAATAGAAGGGGAAGATATGGAGGCAGTGACAGATTTTACTTTCTTGGACTCCGTGATCACTGCGGATGGGGAAACAGCCAAGAAATTAAAAGATGCCTGCTTCTTGGGAGGAAAGCGATGACAAACCTAGACAAGGGGGTAACCCCCATTTAACTGGATGTCAGACAATAGATGACAAGACTCAAGAAGGTGTGGAGGAAGCAAGACAACATGAGACACCTGCAAAAAAGGTGGAAGAAGAAAAAATGGCCGACACACAGCCATTAAACCTCCCCTTAAAAAGTCATTCCAGATCTCCCCAGTGGTTAAAACTCTGAGTGTGGGAGAGGTTAAAAGGCTCCCAGAGCAGGTATAGGGTGGCTTTTGTTGTCCTTTCATTCCCATCTCAAATTATTTTGGTTGTTGGTTCATCCATTTTAACTCCAGTGAGTATATGCAAGCAAATCATTACAAAAACGGAGCAGCTCAAAAGAAAAATAAAGTAAATCTGGAACTTTTATTAAAAATTACAGCAGGCCAGCAACTGAGAAACATGTAAAAATAATGGAAGCTAAACCAATCAGTATAATAGGAATTATACTGAGCTATTAATAAAAGAAATAAAACTATAAAATAGTAGTACTGTCAAAATTGTAGAAC
The DNA here is from genome assembly GCF_051106095.1 of Pogona vitticeps. Lineage (NCBI taxonomy): Eukaryota > Metazoa > Chordata > Lepidosauria > Squamata > Agamidae > Pogona > Pogona vitticeps. The sequence continues at coordinate 219,526,086 of NC_135785.1, read as the reverse complement.
AGCAATTGAAATATTGCTGGAATCTTTAAATCACACCCATCCTGAAAGATTTGCTTCTAAATTATAGCAATCTCTTTAGCACCCATCGAACACTCTCCTGTCCACTTTGTTAAAAGTGTTCTAATTTCCAACTGTCCTCTAAAGATGTAGCATATAATAAAAGTCAAGAAAAATATATATCTGCTAATCAGGGTGAATGAGAAGTACTAATTTACGGTAACAGTTAATGGAACATTCAGTGCAACAAACTAAGAATTTGCCTATCTAAGTTAATGTAAATGCATTGATGCTTCTGTCTCATTAATAACTATCGAAATGGATCAAGGTTTTAAACTAACATTCAAATCTCTGCTTCTTAAGTAAGAGGGGAAGTTTTGGTGGGGAGCATGGGGCTGAATGGAAGCCAAAGTGTGGGTGGGGACAGCACACAGTGTAAAGGAAAGCCATGAGAAGCAGTGGCTAGAGAAGACAGTGCTGGTAAGGCAAAACAAAAGCAGGAGCTCGTAGTTTGAAGCTTCTCAATTACATTTATAAAACATCAAGGCAAGAGCACTACACTGTTGGCTCATACACATGTTGCTGTTCATTGTGATCTGTGTATCTTTGTCTTGTAAATCTGGAAAGAAGTGCTTGTTAATATTACTAAAGACTTAAAATTAAGTTATACAACAGTGCTTAAATAGCCTAGTTGGCTTAGAGTGTGATTGAAGGCCAATATAGGTCAGATTTTGGACCACTTATGGCACCGTCAGGTTCAAGCTGTTTTCTAGTAACTACACAAGGTGTATGGAGTCACAAAGCAGCCTGACCCTGCTGCATGTCCGATTCAGACCTTTTTGGTTCAGTGGCAGGGCTGCTCGGTTTTTGGAACTGGGCTGGTGCAATGGGGACCAGATCATATGTGCATGGAAGGATTGCTTTAAAGGAGGTCATAGCTAGCTAAGGGACCCTTTTCAGTATAATGCAACACAGTTCTGGTCCTGCTCTGTTTGCAATCTAAATTTAGTCTTTTAAAAAATAAGCTGAAATAATTAGCATGGGAATGGCTAGACATGTGAACTTGCTTTACAAACCCCACACTATACTGCCATATTCACTAGTGCAGATGGAATGTAGGGGACGTACTTTCAGTAAATATACCTTTCCCACAAAACATAGAAGCTTGTTCTGGCTATTTCTTACATTGGAAGCAATGATTGGTGAATGTTAGGAACCATGTCTTGTAACTCTCTGTTGCCACCCTGTCGCTGGGTTGTTTGAGGCTGCAACATCATCTTGAGCTCTTTTAAAAAGGAGATGGATACTGCTGTAATAAGTAAACTGGCTAGAATACTGTTGGCATATGTTGCATGCAGAGCTTTAGTCACAGAAACAGATGTATGGCAAAATGACCAGTCATATGCCAGGTACATACTTGACCACATGACCGGTGTGTGACTGGCACCTTGCAAAATAACTATTTCCACAGCTGTCACTCTGTGACAGATAAATTCCAGCAAGATTCTGGCCATTGTTATTTTATGAAAATGTGTGTTACATGGTTCTGAAGTAGCAAATTCCAATTAAGACAGGAATCAGATTAAGATTACTTTTTTTAATCTGACCAGCAGCATTTTGGAATATTATTCTTGCAGTGTGGAAAGAGGAAGAGCGCTATATTAGAAGGCAGTATATATTTTGGTTGATGTAGTTTTTGTCAGAAATGAGTTTAATGCATCACTTCTTTATACAGTACTTCTTAAAACTGTAAATTCCACTGTCAAACTGAAACACAAACAGTGGTAAGGAGAACAGCTCTTAGTCACATTTTCTTTATTGAGAAGAATAAACCAAAACCCACACACCCACACTTGTATTTTTGATGTTTTAATATTAGATGTGTGACTGGAAGATTTAAGAAGTGCTTCAGAAGAATAAGATGCAAACTTTCAGTGTATCCTAGGTTGAAGTATAATTGCAGGAGAGTACTGTTACTTAGAATATATCCTCCTAACCCAGATTTCAAAATAAAATCCATTTGGTATCCTGAGCAGCAGCTTCATCATTATTCATTGTAACTGAATAAATCTCACTGTAAGTGTCTTTCAAGTGAAACAGCTGATTTTAAATGTGGTCAAGGTTTCATTTTGAATGCAGCAAAGGCAACATCAATTATATTCTCTGGATGCTGGATAAACTATTTTCATATAATGTTTGCTGTTTTTCTCTTTCTTAAAAACAAGACATCATTCTTACTGTTTAATTCTATATATATTTATTCAGAAGTAAGCCCCACTGAGTTCAGTGAAACTTACTAACCAGGTAAGTGTGTGTAGGATTGCAACTTTAATTGCCTTTTCTTTGCATGTGTTCCCGAGATGCTCCTTTGAATACAATATGTCCCACAGGCCTTTGATAGATTGTTAAATATTCCTCCCTAAATTGATCTATAGGAGTCTGAGAGGAAGCAATGCTGTTGTTAATTGGAAATAGACCAACTGCAGGTGGGTACCATATCTTTTCTTAAAAGTACTTTGAATTCTGAAATGGATAAATTACAGCATCTTGTGTGTAGAGTTCTGGAACCTTAAGATTCATTCTTCCTAGAGGCAGGCTGTCAGAAATGAAACATATAACTCCGAAATTGTGTTTAATCCATTTGTAAAAGAGGGTAAGTATTTGCATTATGCTGAGTGTGAGTTCACACATTGGCTTATCATACAATAAACGCAAGATTGTAATCACTTGCGTATGTGATACATCCATCACCAACGCAACAGGCAGAACATTCATGTCATTTGACATTATTTCAAACACAGTAGGTTACAGTGAACATTGTTACTCATCTGTGACTTACAGATCAAATAATGTGAATGAATGTGTGGACCAATAGACACTTTTCGTACTTTACTTGAAAGCATATGTGAAATATAGTGGTGAGTCTGTCCATCTAATTGTAGTGAATGAGTCTATTACTATGGTTTGTTTAAGGTCTTACCTGAGTGAAGTCAGGCTTTTTATCAAAGAAAGCATATTATTACTCAATTGACAGCCAAAGTTTCCTGAACATTCAATTTCTCTTCACTGGTAGAGAAGGTTAGTGCTCTGCAGGGCGTGCAGGAGAGAAATAACAACTGCTTGAGATCTGAGAGTTTTTAGCTCAAATTAATTTGTTCCACTCCCTGTCTGCCATTCTTTCCTCCCTTTCTTCCTTTCTGGAGCTGAGAGCAGCATATAGGTTCTCTCCACCTCCATGGGTACACATAGGGAGGTTGGCTAGGCTAAGAGAAAGTGGCTAGCCAAAAACCGTCCAGGAAAATTTATGGCTGCATCATACGGGGTCATCCTTCCCAGGTCCTGATCCATATAACAATCTAAGTACAGTACTGGAAGCTAAGATGCAATCTTAAGTTGGTCTCTGATGATCTGCTACCAAATGGAGTTTACTGTGTGCTGTTTGCCTCTGCTTATGCTTTGCTGATATGATTAAAAAATAAAGCAAATTGTACAAAAATGCCAGAAACTGGTAGTACCCTTTCTAAAGCTGGTAGCATTTTTTTTGATCATCTGACCATGCAGAAGTGGAAAGCACCAGGTGTATGGAGCGTAGTCTTCCACAGTGGTGGCCCCTGATCTGAGCAGGGGGAGGCACCTCATCTTGCCATTGTGGGATAAGGAATCCTGCTCTGATCACAGGCAACCTGTTTCTTCAACCCTTATTTAGTCCAATCTGTTGAAGTCCTTTTGATCTGTCAGCATGGGATTACTAACAAAATAGAAGCGAGAGGTGCTCTAGCATTCAGACATGCCTGTTTTGATATGAAAAGCAGCCGCTCGGTTTACAAGAACAGAGTGAAATGATCTTGCATTGAGTTTGCATTTAATGGGAGGTGAATAAACCAGTGCATTGCTAGTCAGTCACTGTCCAGATTTGTCAGATGCTTGCTTTTTTAGAAGCTTCTCAAAGCAAGCAAGCAAAAAAAAAAAGTCTTACCCTGTCTGATGCCTTCCAGATGCATTAGATTACAAATCTCATAATTCCCAGACCAAATGATCATTGACTGTGCTGGCTAGACATGATGGAAGTTGTCATCCATGAAACACATCTGGAGGAACCCGGGTCAGCTAAAGCTAGAAGACTGGACCGAAATTAAAGATCCATCTGGCCATAACATTAGCTCCATTCATTGTCTGCCATTCTTTCCTCCCTTTCACAAGGGCAAGGGGCAGTTCAGCAAATAATGAATGAGCCCACTCAGAAAAGTACAATGTAGTGTGTTTCATGGAAAGGATGGGCAGGCAAATGGGCTCACACTGAGGACCAAATTGAATTTTACAACATCTTTATTCCAATACCTTTTTCTGAAAGCAACTGTGGGTGCTTTGGTGTTGGGGTAGAGACAGAATTGGGACTGAAGCTATAGAGCAGAGGGAAGTTGTGCAGATGTATATATTTAAAATACAACCACCAGCAGCCTGATTTACTTCCAGCATAGATCTCTCTGCACCGAGTGTAGTGTGCTGTTTTGTTTTGTTCTCATCTTAGCCTCAGCTAGCATGCTTCTTGAGGAGGGGGAAGAGGAAGCTCCATCTTCTCTGCCCTCCATCTGTGTTTCCTTTGCCTATTCCAGCTCCTACTGAAATACACCCACCGAATACTATTGGCTGTCAACTATCTATTCTCAGAAGTTTCCCAAAGGCATCTTCGCTGATAGTGCTACAGTATTCACTGAAACCAGGTCAAACTCACACGTTCTTGGAAGTGAGAATTTCCTGATAAGTACTGGGGGGGGGGGATTGGTTTGGCACTGGCACAAGATTTTCTCATTTTCTGTATCTAATTACCTTGCTTAGTTTTCCAACTGGTCACTGGGAAGTAAACATGGGCTCCACTTACAAATATGATGGCTCAGGAATAAAGCTGCCAGGGAATTGTTTTTATGGAACACTAACATGCTCTCGGGTTCTAATGATGTGCTCATCTCTATTGCCTTGTCCGACCATTAAAATACAGAGAAATGACCCTGAATCTCTTGATTAGAGGCACTGGGCTTTAAAGCTCCCCTGGAAGATCATTCAGAAAATTCAATGACAGTGCCTTGATTCAAAGCACAAGATCAAGCAGGATGATCCATTCAAGGGGCAAATTCACACCTATGGTTAGATCTCTGAGTGAGCTACAGCTTATTGGAAAGAGTTTCTGACCATCAATTGCTTAATATAGTAGCAATTATAACACAACTTTTCACATCTAAATTATGCCAATGTCATGAAAAAAACTTTTGTAACCAAGAATCAACTTTAAACAACTGACTTCTATCTCACACTGCTATATAGTTTTCTAATTCCATTCCAGTTCAATTGGCATAAAAGAAGCCTATGTGTGTATCTTAATGGAGAAGGCACATTCAACATTCACAGCTCTAGTATAGGATTTGGGACATGGTGAATCTTGTAGATCTGATTTACTCCTCTGTGAGAAAATGTAGGGTTAATCTACACATAAGCTGTAAGAAGCCGTAGGAATGTTTTATTTGGAATAAACAAAATAATTTCTCATGAAGATGTCCAACTGGATGTTGTATCTAAAGAACAGCAATAAATTTCAGCTACTAAAAGCTTATCTTGATTTAGTAGAAATTACATTTTTATGAGGGAAATATGCACCCAGTAGAACAGAAGGGAGGAAAAAAATCCTGTAAAATTAGATCACCTTAAGTGCAGTGTAAGGACAAACAAGGTGAGACAAGAATTTAGTGTCTGTGGTACTTGAAAATTATTTATGAAGCAAGATTTTTTAAAAAAATTAATCTTACTCAAAGATGTGGAAAGAAACTAAGTTATCTTTCTGTACAGGTGACAGGAAAAGTTGGTATTTGTTATTTTAGTTTATTTTATTTTGTCTTGCTTCAGAAGAGAAAATTAGCCATAAATTGTTTATTGCATGAAAACTAGTGCAACAAGAATGATTTAAATGCTTCCCATGGCCACTTTTTAAAATTAAAGTTTGTGAGATGCTACAGAATGGCAAATCCTCATTGAACAAATGAACGAAGGCATAGCTGCAGTTAGTGTTAATGAGGAAAACAAAGGCACTAACAACTGGGAAGAAACAGAACAACTGTTTCCTGTGCCTTATTCACACTCTATGCCCTGTTCCTTTTTGGCACAGCTAGAACTAGCAGATTTGGCTCCCAGGGAAGCAGCTCTGTGTCCCACTCATACTGTGAAGCGTGGGTGCAACTCCCCACCCCCCATGAGGAAGGAGGAAGAAAAGATGGTGTCGCCCTAAAACAGTGATTCTCAGCCTTGGGTTCTTGGATTAAAACTCTCCAAAGCCTTCACCACTAGTAGCTGCAATGGCCAGGATTTCTCAGATTGTTGTCCAAAAACATCTGAGGACCCAATGCTGGGAACTGCAGCTCTAAAACAAAATGGAAGTTCATGCTTTTAAAAAAAGGTAATACTGAATAGGTCCAGGACGAACTGCCATTTATTTTCCTACCACTCACTGGTAAATTAAGCACTTGATTTCTGTGTTTTCCATTTTGCTTCCCTGAGCCAAAACCCAAGTTGCTCTACACTATTTCTATCCCTGCCTTTTGGGAAATTTTGTGAGAAAGCTTTTCCTTATTGGAATTTCTCGTTGGCCTCTTCAGCTGGCCACACAGCACCCAGAGCCAAATGAGTGTGCTTCATTTTGTGACGGAACTCCAGAACGGGTGCATCAGATACCTTCAAACACAAATCAGTCAGGCTCTCCAACACGAACCTGTTTTCTGCCCTTAGGGAAAAGGAAGCTGTCTCATACTGAATCAGATTGTTATCAGTCCATCTAGTCCAGTCCATAGTTTCAGGTAGGATCCTTTTCTAGTCCTACCTGGAGATTCCATCCTGGTATTCCATGATGGTCTCCCATCCAAGTACAAACAAGATCTGCCCCCGGTGAGTTTACAAAATCAGTATGTTCAGAGTGACATGGGGGAAAATTGTATTGATTCAATTTGAAGATACTAAGGACCAGTTTGCATTTTGGGGGTTACTGTTGACCTTCAGTTGTGTACCCCTGTTGGTTTTGTACACATTGATTATCTCTCTTTGGGTGATTGCTCCTTCCTTCCTTTCTTTTTCTTTTCAGATACATCCCTGAACAAATGGAAAACCAAACCTTCATCAATGAATTGATTTTCCTTGGTTTTTCAAACCACCCTGACCTTCATGTTCTATTCTTTTTGGTATTCCTAGCCATTTATGCAATTACTCTAGTGGGCAATACCCTGATACTAATCTTGGTCCAAACTGATTTTACCCTTCATACACCCATGTACTATTTTTTGTGCAACCTGTCATTTGTAGACATCTGTTATACCTCCACTACAGTCCCTGTTATGCTGGCAAATTTCTTCCGGCCAAAGAAAACAATCTCCTATGGGGGATGCATCACCCAGCTGTTCTTCCTGATAACGTGTGCTGGAACAGAATGTGTATTACTGGCTATCATGGCTTATGACCGATATGTGGCTATTTGCAGCCCTTTACATTATTCTAGCATCATGAACCAAAGGGCTTGCATGAAGATGGCTGTATTTTCTTGGTTGTGTGGCTTGACAAACTCACTAGTGCACACCCTCCTCACATACTCCTTAATCATCTGCAAGTCTAATGAGCTTAGCCATTTCTTCTGTGATATCCCCCTGCTCCTGAAGCTCTCCTGCTCAGACACCTCCATCAATGAAGCTGTGCTTCATCTTGCCAGTGCTCTGATAGGACTCAGCCCTTGCCTGTTCATTCTGGTCTCTTATATCCGCATCATCAGCACCATCCTGAAGATCAACTCCTCCAGAGGCAGAACTAAAGCTTTCTCCACCTGTACCTCACATTTGATTGTGGTTGTTGTGTTCTACAGCATGGCCAACTTTAATTATAACAGGCCTAGTTCTGGGTACTCTCTGGATATCGATACATTGATTTCCTCACTGTATTGCATTGTCACGCCCATGTTAAATCCAATTATCTATAGCCTAAGGAATAAAGAAGTGAAAGCTGGCCTGGTGAGGATGGGCAAAAAGTATATCTCTTCACCCTAACTTTAAGCAGTAATAGGTATAATATCTTCAGTTCTTTAAGCATGACATGGCAAGAGCTGTATTCTCGAAGGCTTTCATGGCCGGGGTCTGATGTACAGAGTTCTGACTCCTGTCCTCTGAAAATGCCGGCCACAGAGACTGGTGAAACGTTAGGAAGAACAACCTTCAGAACATGGCCAAAGAGCCTTAAAGAACCCACAACAACCATGGCAAGAACTGTTTATCAGGGCCTGACTTTCCCCAGTGATAAGGATGGCCGGGCTATTTATATAGATTTGTCAGAGAAATATGTAGGTTTTAGGTGCCTAGGATTTTTGGGTCAATATAGTTTGAATAGTGGGTGTCTTCTTGGAAGTAGTACAAAAATTTGAACTGTATTAAGATAAGGTGACCAGGGCATAACCAAATGTAAACATTTGCTAGATGAGAAGAATCCCTGTAAGGATTTCACTCTTAATACAAACATGTTGCTCAGTATTTATCTGAAACATACAGTAGATTAGTCAAGAAAAACACGAATGTCACAAATAAAAATAAGATGTCCCTCTTAATATTTATTGCAGGAGCCTCTAGAATCAATGCTGCTGCTCAAAAACAGGTTTAAAATATTATGAGGTTGGAATGCAAATTTTTAACAGCATGAACAATCATCAACAATAATTTGCACTTTAATAATAAGCAAAATGTCATAGTTGAGCTGATTTTGATTAACATTTCGTTCTGAGTTTGGACACCAGCCAGGTGAAGCAACATGTTCCCCAAAGGGTAACTTCTCAAGGCTTAGTATGCTTTGATACTTCTTAAAATTTCATGAGAAGAGCAGGATCACTTGATCTTTCTTTGGCAAATGAGGATTTGTTTTCTTGCAGGAAGTTGTTGTTGTCTTAATATAAAAGTGTAATCTTCCATCTTCTGTCCACTATATAGCCCTAAGGGCTTGCCTCCTTTTTGGCTGCACAGTGGATAAACAACTGAGGTATAAATTAAAAAGCTCTGGGTTCAGATCCCACCTCTGTCATAAATTTAACTAGATGGCCTTGCGCAAGCTGATGTTCAGCTTCCCTTTCTTTCTGTCCTCCCTTCTGCAAAAACTGGGAAAAGAATAGTGGGCTACCTAACATGACTGTTGTGCTGATTGCAATGATCAAATGCACATGAAAGCCCCATGGACATTTCAAAATGTTACATAAATTATGGTTATTATCCTACAACTTGTATTGATCAGTCATTGATTGATGATGAGGCATCCTTCAGTCTCGAGAGACTATGGTAACATGCTCTGAATAGAGGACTTGGAACAGTGTCTAGTGTGGCTGAGAAGGCCAATTTGAGAGTGACAATCCCTTCCACACTGAAGACAGATACAATCTGTCCCCTGTCCAGCTCCCTGATTTTGCTGGTTTCGGGACTGCCTCTTTGCCTCTGCCTGCTGGACAAATATCTCTTCAAAATGGGAGAGGCATGCTGTACCACGTTTCCGCTGTACCTGAGGCTGAATGCTCAGATGTCAAGGTTTCCAATCTGTTGAAGTCCATTCCAAAGAGCTTCACATCCTGCTTGCAGATATCCTTGTATCACAGTTGTGGTCTCCCTCTGGGGCACTTTCCCTGCACGAATTCTCCATACAGGAGATCAGTCATTAATGGTGTGGAGACTCTGGTTACCACTGACATATCTTCTCTGCATAATTCATACATTTCAGTTTCAACCGCATCCGCTTCAATGGCTATAAAGTGACAGGGAATTTATGGGTGTTTCCTCTAAATGTTTAGTTACAATTGTTTGCAGCACAGAAATTAGTGGCTCATTTTTCAAAGGGCAGAAAAGTGGCAGTGTACCCTAACCCATTTCCAGAACGGGCTTTGAGAGGATATAGAATGCTGCTCTCCCTGGAGTTTCCTGTATCTTTGGAAAGGCCAGCTTTCTTGAAGGAGATTAAAGGAGAGATTGAGTGTCTTCTGCTGTGTCAAATATAGAAGAGGCAGAGGAACACAACTGTGAGCTGACGTCTAAATGCCAGTGGTTCAATTATAAGTAGAGTGCTTGAGTGCCCCCCAGGAAGGTCAATTGCAGGCTTCTCTGGCAATATCTCCACAACCTTGACTCGAGTGAAGGACCAAATTGTGTTGTGTATTGGCCTCTTCCAAGGGAGGAACATCCAAGGGCCTTGACACTGGAACAAGACAAGGTGCTTTCCAGCTCTTGGACTACAGTCATTTGAGAGCTGGAAAATGTGATGTCTTGGCAATAGAAAATTCATCCTTGAGGGAAACTGTGCAGATGGTACAACAGGATCTACTGTAATTACAGTGGAGGCAGTAATGAGAGAGGTTTTAGCTACATATTATTTGTTCACTAAGTGGGGAAAATTGGGGGCCTTTCCTTTCAATCTCAACGTCACTGTGGAAAGCCATCACCTGTGCATTCTGATTACATAAACTCAAGAAAGAAAGAGCAAGTTGTGGTGAAACATGCTCACATCTTTCTTTCTTTCTTTCTTTCTTTCTTTCTTTCTTTCTTTCTTTCTTTCTTTCTTTCTTTCTTTCTTTCTTTCTTTCTTTCTTTCTTTCTGGTGACTTTATTTTGCAAAGATTCACAATATTCAGTGTCATCAAGACACATTTCTGTTACTTTCAACTTACCACCAACCAATCTTCTTTCCTTCCCTCCCTCCCACCTATGTTCAGGGGCTGAGTGAAAATTCAGGAAGCGACATTTTAAAGTCCAGTTCCCACCTCACCTAACTCATTCCTCCATTTCCTGCACCCTCTTGCAAGATTCTTGCTCCCTCTCCTTCAAAATGCAAAAATCACACGGATTGGAGGCTTGGATGCAGGTCCACTGAAGGTTCTGTGCATGCCAAAGTTCAATTCCTTGTCAGGCAGGATCCATTCCCATCCCCCTCAGTTATCTCTGAGGACTCAGGGTGCAACTCCACTGGCAGCCAATCTGGAGCAATTCAGCTTTGCAATAAGGTCCCAATGGTTTGGAGAACTAGTGTCTAAAATGTTCCTCAACCCAATGTAATTTGATACACACCCACAACCCATGGCACCCCTTCCCTTAACACCACCCTCCTAACGATCCTTCCATCTTCTTTCTTCCTTTTTTCTATGCAGAGCTAATTGAGAGCTAAATGTAATAGTTAAAAAAATACTTTAGACAATTACGAAAAAAGATTGTGGGTGTGTATGTTCCAGCTATCTCAAAACATCATGCCCTGACTTCATGCAACGTCACAACACTATCCAGAGTCATGCCCCCTGTCCTTTTGTAGAATGAAACAAAAAATGATCACACAGTGAAAACACCATTCCAATCATTATGGCTTTTAAAAAGTTGAAGCCCCTGGCAGCAGAGGAAAAAAACCTTCTAATTAGAAACTAAAAAGGACAGCTGATTTGCATTGGACTTACCATCATGTGAATGTTGAAAAATAATTTGAATTGACCCATGATAATTTGGGGAGCAAATCTCAAAGTAATTGACAATGTAGCCGCAGCCTGAGTTGGTTTACTTGCTACTGCTGCTGAAAACTGTACAACTGCATCTCAGAAAACTTCTCCAGTTTTTGAATGATCTGTGTCACAGATGATAAGCCTGAAGCAGGGCCTGATTTGTTTTCAGAAACACTTGATTTTATGTACGATTTTCTCTTTCCCCCATCTCCCCAGTATTTGTATATCTGTCCACCCATCCATCTGTTTGTCTGTCTTTCGCATGGAAGCCTATCATCCCTCAGTGCCCTCAGTACCTAAAAGACAGCTGCACACCCAAAAGCATACACCATATTTTAGTTTAGGTAGGGAAACATTAAGCTCTGCTGCTATTTTGGGGTCATAGATAATCGAGAGAAGATAATTTTTTAAATAGGGGGGATCTATTCCAATTTTAAATAGGGGGGGATCAACTCCAATTTCAAATAGAGCAGATCAACTCCAACCCAGAGCCGGAGTCCCAAAGGCAGTTCATGTCATTCTGGCAATTCCTGTGACATCGCTGGAACCAGTTGTCTTGGCTCTTGCCTTTCCATTGGACTATTTCAGTTATGTGGAGAGGGGAGATTTGCTGCTTCGGTAACAGGCTATCCTTCATATTATTTTATCCAGGCTTCGTGCTCTGGAGAGGAAACTCCAGCTCCACATACAGCATTGAAACAACACAGGAAGAGCAGTTACTAGTTATAAGTCTTTGCTCGATTGGCATAGAGCATGATGCCAGTCGTAAGATCAAATCCACGCAACGGAGTGAGCTCCCGTCGCTTGTCCCAGCTCCCGCCAACCTAGCGGTTCGAAAGCATGGAAATGCAAGTAGATAAATAGGGACCACTTCAGTGGGAAGGTAACAGCATTCCATGTCTAAGTCACACTGGCCATGTGACCACGGAAGATTGTCTTCGGACGAATGCTGGCTCTATGGCTTGGAAACGGGGATGAGCACCGCCCCCTAGAGTCGAACACGACTGGACAAAAATTGTCAAGGGGAACCTTTACCTTTACCTTACCATGATGCCAGGGGCTACATCCAACAGTAGCTACCCCCCGCCTTAAGATGGGCAGTCCCCAGCCAGTAAGGTGCTACCTCGCCACGGTCAGTTAAAGTCATGGGGTGTGTGGGGTATAGGGTGAAAGCCGACAAGCAGATTGATAACCCTGCACCATTCAAAAATCATAAGAAAATTTATGCCCTAAAATTGGGCACCTGGAATGTTAGGACAATGACCCTGGCTTTTCTGATGACCTGCAGGAAATAGACGATGTGCGCAAGACAGCTGTCATCAACATGGAACTGAGAAGACTGCAGATGGACATTGTTGCCCTGCAAGAGATGAGATTGCCAGAGATGGATCTGTCAAACAAAAAAACTTCTCATTCTTCTGGCAGGGAAAAACCATTGCATGAGACCAGGGAATATGGTGTTGGCTTTGCGATCAGAAATACTCTGCTGAGATCCATTGTTCCACCTACTGTGGGGAGTGAAAGAATCCTGTCTCTGCAGCTCCACTCATCAGTGGGACCGGTCACCCTCATTAGTGCATATGCAGCAACACCGTCATCCACAACAGAAGTCAAAGACAAATTCTACAACAATCTGGCAGCTACTATAAAAAAAACCCCGAGAGAGCACCACTCTTCATTCTCAGAGACTTTAATACTAGAGTTGGTGCTGATCAAAATTCTTGGCCCACTTGTCTAGAGTGGCATTGGGAAGATGAATGAAAATGGCCAACGCTTGCTGGAGTTTTGCTGTTATTATGGTCTTTGTTCATCAATACTTTATGTAATACGAAGCTTCAACACAGAGTTTCCTGGAGACATCCAAGTTCGAAGCATTGGCATCAGCTCGATTTGATCCTAACTAGACATTCTAGCCTTCCTAGTATTACGATCACATGCAGTAACCAGAGTGCTGATTACAATACTGATCACTCTCTGGTGTAGTAGAGTAAAACTGCGAGCAAAGAGATTATATCACATGAAAAAAAGAAGGAAGACCATGTATTGACATCAGCAAGACTCGCAATCAAAGAAGAGTGGGGGAATTTGCCCAATTGCTTAAGGAAAGCCTTCCAAACCCAGCTGATGCAAATGCACCTGAATGATGGAGACATTTCAAGAACGCTGTTTATAACACCGTCTTGTCCACATTTGGCAAGAAGACCAAAAAGATGGCAGACTGGTTCGAAGCCCATTTGGAGGAGTTGATGCCAGCCATCGAGGATAAGAATAGAGCTCTAGCAGCATACAAAGCCTGTCCTAGTGAGTACAACTTGCAGGCTCTTCAGCTTGCACGTAGCAAAGTCCAACAGAGTGCCAGGAGATGTTCCAACAATTATTGGCTTCAGCTCTGCTTTCAGATACAGATAGCAGCAGACACAAATAACATCAAGGGAATGTCTGATGGTATCAAGGAGGCTTTAGGTCCAATCCAGAAGAAATGTGCTCCTTTGAAGACTGCTACAGGTGTGATCATCCAGGACCAAGCACAGCAGATGGAACACTGGGTGCAGCACTACTCTGAGCTATATTCTAGAAAGAATGTAGTAAACAAAGAGACATTAAATAACATTGAGTGCCTGTCTGTCTTGGAAGAGTTGAACAGGTAACCAACTTTAGCAGAAATAAAAGTGGCCTTGGATTCCCTATCCTCCGACAAGGCACCTTGGAAGGATAACACCACATCCCTGTTTAAGTGCGGTAAAGAGATCATCACCACCGAACTGTACGAAATCTTTTGTCTTGGCTGGAGGGAAGGTGGAGTACCACAGGACATGAAGGATGCAAACATCATCACATTGTACAAGAACAAAGGAGTCAGAGGCTACTGCAATAACTACTGTGGCATCTCTCTTCTCAGCGTTGTAAGCAAGCTGCTTGTTGTGCTGAAGAGACACCAGGTGCTTGCAGACAGAGTCTATCCAGAATCACAGTGTGGATTTCGAGCTACTAGATCAACCACTGACATGATATTCTCCCTCAGACAGTTGTAGGAGAAATGTAGGGAACAACAACAGCCACTCTTTATGGCCTTTGTAGATCTCACAAAGCCTTTGATTTGGTTAGCACAGATGGCCTTTTTAAAATCCTTCCCAAGATTGAATGTTCACCTCGACTCTTTAACATCATCAGGTCCTTTCATGAGGAAATGAAAGGCACTGTAGTTTTTGATGGCTCAACATCAGATCCCTTTGACATCCAAAGCATTTTTGGTATCATCTGGCAGGACAAAGTTCCAAATAGAGTAGTCCTAGAACGAGCTGGAATTTTGAGCATGTATACATTACTGAAACAGTGATGTCTACATTGGTTCAGGCATGTCGTGAGAATGGCCGATGGCTGGAATTCAAAAGATCTCCTGTATGGAGAATTAGTGCAGGGAAATCACCCCAGGGGGAAACCACAGCTGCAATACAAGGATATCTGCAAGCAGGATCTGAAGGCCTTAGGAATGGACCTCAACAGATGGGAAACCTTGACATCTGAGCGTTCAGCCTGGAGGCAGACGGTGCATCACGGCCTCTCCCATTTTGAAGAGACCCTTGTCCAGCAGGCCGAGGCAAAGAGGCAGTCCCGAAACCAGCAAAACCAGGGAGCTGGAGAGGAGACAGATTGTATTTGTTTTCAGTGTGGAAGGGATTGTCACTCTCGAATTGTCCTCCTCAGCCACACTAGATGCTGTTCCAAGTCCTCCATACAGAGCACATTACCATAGTCTGTCGAGACTGAAGGATGTCTAATCTAACTCCAATTTTCAGGTTGTCACTTTATTGTTCTGCATCTCTAAGTGGGTTTTTTTAAAGGTTTAGGATTAGAGCTTTCAACTTCTTCCTTTCAACTTTTTTTAAGTCCTCCTAACAGCCATCTGAGGGAATGGGTAAGAGCCCTTTTTTATCTAGCTAGAAATGGGAGAAATCAAGTGCATGACATGTGCAAAGCCTGTCTCAGAAGTGAATTACTTTTCAACATGAACACTGTGGAGTTTTTGATTTTCTTTTGGTATTTTAACATACCTGCATTCTGCATATTAACTGACAGAAATTAACAATCCCACTGGATGAGAATTTTGGGCAACAACTGGTTGTTAAATTAAACGAAGATTCCCCGACCACTCCACCCTGTGAAATAAACCATGTCATTGGTTCCTTTTAGATATTTTCCTCCATTCCACAAGAGGGCAGCAGAGCCCAGAAAGAAGAAAACAGGTGTTTTAACATGTACCTTATGGATTATACTGCTAAATCAAAATCTACATATATCTCATCCAACCCACCCTGCTTTAAAAAAACATTGTAAATGCCAGCAACACATATTTTAGGTCTGTATTTTGATTCAGTAATGGCCTTGACATTTCCCCAGAGGCAAAATCCAATAATCCAGCCTCATATAAATTGTGTGCCTTTAACAGTGTCTCCTTTCTTTGTCTTTATTCTCTTACGTGCCAAGCACCCCCTACCAATTTTTTCCCCTTTGAAACATGTAAGCATATAACGGTGCACATTTCCTTGTCTCTTTCCAAGTCATGAAGCTCCCCTCTCTCTGAATCAATCTTGTGAAAGGGAGCTGAACAAGGGCACAAAGACTACCGTGCTTACATTATTTTGAACGCATGTCTGTACTAAAGAATATCACAGCAATTCCTGATTGGTGGCATTTCTGGTGATTCATTGTTGGTTCATCAAGCCAAATCTGGCAGAACCATCACCATTACTCAGAACTCTTTAATTACCTCCTGCCTGTTTGAAGGGATTGCTTTTAAGCATTCACTATGACTAGTAATTGGGCCCTCACATAATTGTCAGCTACGTTTTTTGGGTTTCTAAAATAGCAGATGGAAAATATAAGGATTTTTTTTTATTTTTGGAGTATAACATCCAGAATTCCCCATCTAGTATAGCTGGTGGCCATGATTATGGGCGCTGTAGTCCAAAAAGTGACTTCTCCCAGCTCCTTTTAAAAAGTAAATATCCAAGATTATTTAACTAGGAACTAGCTAGAACTCCACATTGCTAGCACTAGAACTAGGAAATAGTGAGACCAACTTTCTGTGACCTGAGTCCATCAAGATGTTTCTAGACAATATGTCAAGAACTATGGGCTTTGTAGTCAATAACATCTAGAAGATATCATGCTGGGGAAGCTGCATTAAGGCTTCCCTTCCTGCAATGCCTGCTTCCCTTAATACATTTCTCAGTATCAGAATATCATGCATCTTGGTGCCTGTGCTAGTAACCAAACAATGATGTGGAGCAAGAGTGGTAAATACTAGGAACGGTGTAAAAAGGCAGGCAAGACAAAATACATATCCAGCTGTTGAGATCTCTGGGGATCAGACTGGGCCAGGTTTCCTTTAATCGGGATCCTGATGGCCCATTCCACAGGAATACATAGTCCTATAGTCCTGCAGAGTTTAAGAAACTTCATAAAGTGAGTTGAAGAACATGAATTTGGGAAAAATAACAAGAACAGAGGAATTAGATGCCATGACATCCCTATTCAACAAATTTCCACTTTGGAAGGGATTCTGCATGATTGATATTCCTCTACCAAGAATGGGGAAAGGTATTGTTTAAGGATGGCGCACATCTTCTGAATGCAAGCAGTTCCCAGGATCGTGCTTATAGTTTATCTCCTTAAATGAGCTCTTCTTATTCTGGTGTCCTCAAGATACGTTGTCTAGAGATAAACTCCCTCCCTCACACAGCCAATGGTATCTCTGGTGAAGGATGATGGAGGTTGTGACCACACATATTTGGGGAGGCTGGGCTAAAAGATACATCATGTCTATAGTTAAGAAGATTGCAAAGATAGGAAAGATTTTTTTTAATTCTTATTTTAATGTATTAAATCTCAGAAAGCTAGCCAGAGAAAGATGGCTCTGTGCAAGAAGAATCCTCAGGAATGATTAGGGAGAGTTTCTTAACAGTAAGAGTTGTACTGTCTTGAAACAGACTCCCTCAGAAGATGGTGGAGACTTTCAAACAGAGGTTGAGTGGCTCTCCCTTGAGGATTGCTGCATGGGTGGGGGGAGGGGTAGAATAGATTATTCTGTTATTGAACTGTAGATTCTTGCAATGGCTGGAGGCTGGACGAGACGTGGGAACCTTCCATGTCTACGATACAATGCTATGTCTAAGTTCACTTACCCAAATAATTACACTTTACTACAACATTTATACCCAAATCATTTTCAATCTACGATCCCTTTGATTCTGGAGCAATACTTGAAGATTCTCAAGGCTCAATTCTATGCATGTGTGTAGGCATCCTTCAGTCTCGAGAGACGATGGTAATGTGCTCTGAATGGAGGACTTGGAACAGCGTCTAGTGTGGCTGAGGAGGCCAATTCAAGAGTGACAATCCCTTCCACACTGAAGACAAATACAATCTCTTTTCTGTCCAGCTCCCTGATTTTGCTGGTTTTGGAACTGCCTCTTTGCCTCTGCCTGCTGGACAAATGTCTCTTCAAAATGGGAGAGGCATGCTGTACCACATTTCCGCTGTACCTGAGGCTGAATGCTCAGATGTCAAGGTTTCCAATCAGTTGAAGTCCATTCCAAAGAGCTTCAGATCCTGCTTGCAGATATCCTTGTATCACAGTTGTGGTATTCCTCTGGGGCACTTTCCCTGCACGAATTCTCCATACAGGGGATCTTTTTAATTCCGACCATCGGCCATTCTTACGACATTCCTGAACCAATGTAGACATCACTGTTTCAGTAATGTATACATGCTCAAAATTCCAGCTTCTTCTAGGACTACTCTATTTGGAACTTTGTCCTGCCAGGTGATACCAAAAATGTGTCAGAGACAACACAGATGGAATATGTTCAGCTTGCTCTCCTGCCATGCACAAAGGGTCCAGGACTCACTGCTGTACAGGAGTGTACTCAGGACACAAGCTCTATAGACCTGGATCTTGGTATCTGCCATCAGCTTCTTATTAAGATATACTCTCTTTGTGAGTCTAGAGAACCTGGTAGCTACTTTGTCAATGCGTTTATCCAGCTCGACATCTGGGGAGAGAGTGTCAGAGATGGTTGAGCCAAGGTACACAAAGTCATGAACAACCTCCAAATCTTGCGTGGAGATGGTAATAGAGGGAGGTGAGTCCATGCCCTGGCCCATGACTTGTGTTTTCTTCAGGCTGATTGTTAATCCAAAGTCTTGGCAGGCCTTGCTAAAGCGATTCATGAGTAGTTGGAGGTCTTCAGCAGAATGGGCAACAACAGCTGCATCATTGGTGAAGAGGAAGTCCCGCATGCATTTCAGCTGGACTTTGGTCTTCACTCTCAATCTAAAGAGATTAAAGTGATTTCCATCTGATCTAGTTTGGAGATAGACACCTTCTGTTGCAGTTCCAAACTCGCGTTTCAGCAGGACAGCAAAAAGGATCCCAAACAGGGTCGGTGCGAGGACACAGCCATGTTTCACTCCGCTTTGGATGTCAAAGGGTTCAGATGTTGAGCCATCAAAAACTACAGTGCCCTTCATTTCCTCATGATGATTATGTTAAGAAGTCGAGGTAGACATCCAGTCTTGGGAAGGATTTTAAAAAGGCCATCTGAGCTAACCAAATCAAAGGTCTTTGTAAGATTTATGAAGGCCATAAAGAAGGGCTGTTGTTGTTCCCTACATTTCTCCTGCAACTGTCTGAGGGGAAACACCATGGATCCATTAGCTCGAAATCCACACTGTGATTCTGGATAGATTCTGTCCACAAGCACCTGGATCCTCTTCAGAACAACGTGGGCAAGCGACTTCCCTACGACGCTGAGAAGAGAGATGCCGCGGTAGTTATTGCAATCACCCGTGTTGCCTTTGTTCTTGTACAATGTGACAATGTTTTCATCCTTCATGTCCACCTTGCCTCCAGCCAAACAAAAGATTTCATACAGCTCGATGGTGATGGCCTATTTACAGCACTTCAGCACTCCAACAGGGAAGTTATCCTTCCCAGGTGCCTTACTGGAGGTGAGGGAAATCCAAGGTGCCTTTTATTTCTGCTAGAGTTGGTTCCCTGTCCAGCTCTTCCAAGACAGACAGGCACTCAATGTTATTTAATGTCTCTTTGTTTACTATATTCTTTCTAGAATATAGCTCAGAGTAGTGCTGCACCCAGTGTTCCATCTGCTGTGCTTGGTCCTGGATGATCACACCTGTAGCAGTCTTCAAAGGAGCACATTTCTTCTGGATTGGACCTAAAGCCTCCTTGATACCATCAGACATTCCCTTGATGTTACCTGTGTCTGCTGCTATCTGTATCTGAGAGCAGAGGTGAAACCAATAATGGTTGGAACGTCTCCTGGCACTCTGTTGGACTTTGCTACAAGCAAGCTGAAGAGCCTGCAAGTTGTACTCACTAGGACAGGCTTTATATGCTGCTAGAGCTCTGTTCTTATCCTCGATGGCTGGCATCAACTCCTCCGAATGGGCTTCGAACCAGTCTGCTGTCTTTTTGGTCTTCTTGCCAAATGTGGACAAGGCGGTGTTATAAACAGCGTTGTTCCCATCGTTCAGGTGCAAGTCCATCAGCCGGGCCTGGAAGGGTTTCCTGAAGTGCTTGGGCAAATTCCTCCACTTTTCTCTGATCTCAAGTCTTGCTGATGTCAATAATGGTCTTCCTTCCTTTTTCTTGTGATACAATCTCTTTATTTGCAATTTTACTCTGATACACACCAGGAAGTGATCAGCACCCTGATAACTGCTTGTGGTCGTAGCACTTGGAAGGCTAAAGTGTCTAGTGAGGATCAAATCGAGCTGATGCCAATGCTTCGTTCTTGGATGTCCCCAAGAGATTCTGTGTCAAAGCTTCATATTGAAGAATATGTTGCTGACACAAAGACCATAATAACAGCAAAACTCCAGCAAGCGTTGGCCATTTTCATTCATGATAGAAATGCAGCCTAAAATGTTCAATGGGGCTTACTCATGGGTACATTTGTTTGGAATTATGCCCTTAATTATGCTCGTGCTTTCAAGCAGGCTATCTATTGCAGACCATCCTGTCTGAACAGATGTAAATAGGACAATAGTTCTTCCAACATACGATAGAGAGATTTTTGTTCTTTCTCTCTCTTGCATTTCTGAGAACTGTTGAGTCTACGATCCACAGCTTCTCCTGTAAACTCAGCTGCTGTGGTTGGATATTTGTGAGCTGTTCAATAGATGACAGTTACATAATGTGTACATGATTACTATTCACTCTGTTGTGACAATCTTCTGTTAAACATTCAGTGAAAACCTTTTGTTTCTGCTACATTTTCTCTTCTCTCCTTTTCAGTCTAGAATGTAGGCATGTCTCCCCAAACACATGCACACACAGGGACATACAAATGTCCTCTATTTCAGTTTCATTCTTTCTTTCCATTCAGGACCATTCTGTCTTCAGTTAAGGACCAGTCCTACCATTGGGCAGTGTGAGACGACTGCCTCAAACTGTAGATGTTGAGGGAACCAGTGGCAACTTTCCAGGTGTCCCTTCTCAGCTCCCCAGCCATTCCCCTTTCTGAAGAGCAGAACAATGCAATGCCACACATCCTGTGTCACTCCTAAACTAGTCTCTCTGTTATTCCTAAACATATGCCTCCAGACAGGCAAATCTCTCAGTGTTACAGTATATGCCTCACAAAGCTTCCAGTGCTATCTCCCAAAAGACGGATTATAAAACAAAAACCAGCTAATTTGCCAAATGCAGATTGAGGCAAGGCCATGTTAGCATAAACAGCTTTTTCTTCTTAAGGGCGCACTGTTTTTTGTATGGAATTAGTGTCTCTCATCCAATGAAGACTGAAATGTTCATCTCTTACACTAAAGCCTAACTGGCAGATTTCAGTTTTTATTAAAAATAAAAAAAACATCCACAACTGCATGTCTGAAGTCTAGCCACCATTAGTGTAGTAGGATGTGGCAGAGTTTGGGAAGTTACATTTGAGAAGAATGGCTAAAAGGACCTGTGGAAGCTATCCATAAATGGACAGCAGTAGGATAGAAATCTGGTTTCAGGACCACCCAGTTCTAAATAATTTCAGCATGCCATTGCACTCATACTTTTTGAAGGAATCTTTCCTGGATCTGGGATGTAGAATGGGAAGACCCGAGTTCAAATTCTTATTCTACCAACAGACTTGCAGCCAGAAAGGGCAACCACAGGTATACAAGCTTGAGGATAGTTGAAACTCCCTGGCTCCTAATGGCCAACCATTATTTAGTTTCCATAGGTTTTAACTTGTAAGCTACACTGGGAATTCTGGTGATCTGAAGGGTGAGATATAAAAATCAAATAACAAACAAATAAATCATAAGTCCTATTCACTTGCCTTCCTTGTTAATCGATTGACAGCACTACGTGATGTGTTTTCATGAATTAAGAGGTTCCAGATGTTAAATTCCAGCTCCTGCTAGATTACCTAGCTCAATAGGGAGAGAAGACCTAACCTCTTATCTCATGCCAGCAGTGCAGGTGGTGTAGTAGTAAATTTTGAAGTGCAGGTGTGCATCCTGAGAGCATCCATACCAATACCACACAAGAGAATCCAAAAATACAAAGTGTGTTTCATCTCCATCTAGTAGCTGTTGTCTCTAAGAATGGGTCTTTTGTAAAGCTCATTGCTCTTAATTGCCCCTTCAAGAACAAGCCACCCTTAAAATACTTGGCATGGGAACAATAGGTGTGACTCACAGTAATATATTGCCACTGAGAACAATCCATTCTGCACCTCCTGAGCCTTCACTGATTGCTGGCAGATCCATGCCTCAAATCATGAAGGATTTGGGAGTAGCCCCAGCTCATTTGCATTTTAAACAGTCTATCAACTCCTCTGCTCTTAATCATGTGCATGGCTGCATTACCTGTTGGTTCTTTCCTCTCCTGGAGACAGGGCAGCCTTATTCTGGATAAACTGGATAAAACCCAAGTTCTTTCGAGTGGAGAATTTATTCCTGCGTGTATCATAAAGAGAAAAGAGCCACATAGATATCTACACTTGAACGAAGAACATCAGCAACATGGCAAAGTAACACACAATAGATGCAAAGATGCTCTTTTTTGAACCACTTGTACAAATGCACCTCGAGGACAATCTGCCAGGAATGTCTTCTGCACAAGCAGTCTGAAATTATACTGTTTACAAAACAGCAATAGATGCTGGAGATTAAGGGTGAAATCCACCCAGAACCTCTCCTGAAATCAATTGAGCTTGCACAAGAGGATGTTCCCAGAGGATTGTGCCCTTATTCTCCAGAGTTTTGTAGCTGTCTGGTAAACAGTTTGTAACACATTGACAAATTGAGTGTCAAGTTCCCCTGGCGTCGTTGGTTGACAAAGAGTGTAACAGCTATTTTAGAAGCCGGAGGTAGCTGTGGGACTTGAATTCACCCTCCACAGGAATGCATTTTTCCAGGTTTACTTGTTTTAAAATTGGATTATTACATTTGCGCAGGGAGGGAGCAAGAGAGGCTGCAAATTCCTCTACAGTGCACTCTTAGTGCTTCACAGACAGCTGGGGACCCAGGCTAGCTCCACTCTCCTAAGCTTTGCAAAATGCCTTTTGGCCAGTCCTAAAGGAATCTTGGCTACAAAGCAACCACAGCATGACACTAGGAGCCCAGCTAACACACCCAACAATTATTTAACAACAGTGTTCCCTCAAATGGTGAAAGGCATCTGTTTGCCATGTCACATTATTTTCCTCACCTATGTATCTTGCATGTAATGTGCTTTTTCTAATAACTGTATGTTGGACGTTAAAAACAGGCTTAATCTGCACTGTAGAACTGATGGCCAAGGCATTTATTTTTCAAGAAAGCCCACTGTGGGAGATAATCCGTTAATCGAAATTTGCTTTGCTGTTCCGTTTAACCGTGAGAAACTGCAAGTGCTATCAAATATCTGCTATACTCCTGAGCTGCCCAGTACTTGTGACATTAAGCCAAGGCCTTGTCCACAGCAAGCTCACTGCCCTGGGCAGCCAGCCAGCATCTTTGTTATTTAGTCGTTTAGTCGTGTCCGACTCTTCGTGACCCCATGGACCAGAGCACACCAGGCCCTCCTGTCTTCCACTGCCTCCCGGAGTTGGGTCAAATTCATGTTGGTATATCTGCCCCAGCCCAAATACAGTATGTATCTACATGTGCATGCACTCCTTTGGTCAAAGAGGGATAGAGAGATGTCTCTCTCTACAAATACCAAACCCACAACTAGTCCCAAGTCTCACAGAGGCCTCCACAGCTGAAGGGCAAAGCGATGGAAGAAGCTACCTTACATTTCACAAGACCACTAGGACAACATTTTTAATGGATTAGTGGCGGCTCTCTGAATTTCTTTCAGGACAAACTTTTTCCTAGCCTTGCTAGTGAGATCCTCCTCACTATTCCTTGATGGTCTCCCATCTGAGCGTTGGCTGGTCTCAACACTACTTACTTTCTAAAATCAGGCCAGGTCAGTGTGTTCAGAATGACAAGGGTAAGGACCGGCCAGACTGACCTTTCCTGCAAGCTTGACTCTTCAGAGACCCATGGACCCCACCTTAAGCCTAGGGACACTCAGAGAACACGTGCATGCATGCATGAGACCGAAAAAGAAAGAACACTTGGCACATGTTATGGAAGGTGCTGTAGGTTGGGACTTCATGCAGCGTTGTTCCTGTAAGCGTGCATGACTTGGGATAGACCCAGAAGCTTCAACCACCATGGGGCTGCCCTGTATGAGGTCTACTCACTCTAATATTGGGGGCTGCTCCATTTTGGGGTGGGTGGCCCTTCAGCTGCTTCAGGAGACTGCCTCAGGTTTCCATTCTGTGATGTCAGTTCTGGATCCCAAAAGTCCTGTGGCTTCAGCTCTCCCTCCTTTCCAGAAAGAGGACAGGGCTCCCACCACAACTTTAATGGTCACTGTTACATACTGCACAACTGCTTCTGACTTATGAATAAATAACCTCCACATTGTCCTGTCATTAATGACCTTGCCTAGGTCTTGAAATGAAAGGCTGTGGGTTCTTTTATTGAGTCAATGCATCTCATGGTCTCCCTCTTATCATCACAACAGCTGTGTGAGATCAATCAGCCTGAGCAATCAATGAAATGCAATCAAGAATTAATACTCTGAGACAGGTAAGACATCATCTGCCCCAGGGACATGGAGTCCCAGATGTCCTGGTAGAGATCTGCTACTCAATGTGGGAGAGCCATCATGTAGCAGATTCTGCTTTGATCATTCACTGAGGTTCAAGGGGATTGGGAAGGAAGAAGAGAAAGATGGGGCAAGGAGAACAATGGAGGGCACCCAAACTATCCCAGCTACTCGCTGCATGCCAGGCTAAAGTGCATGGAACATCTTCTCCAGAAGAATTCATCTGAATAAGGCTCCTATTTTGTTTCCCATGGGGTCCATACTGTATAGGCATGGGCATGAAGGGTGAGTGTGAGTGGCTGCTGGAATGACCTTGATGCTACCTGTGAGGAAGCTGACTTTCTTTCTTGGAATGGAGTCCTGCTCCTGGTCGTGTGGGTGGGCCAGGGGCTCCCTGTTGGGAGACCTCTGCACCCACCCCTTCAAGGGTAGCTCATTTTTGTTCACATGAGCAATGCAAATGATAGCAATTCTCTGCAGTGACTTCTGGGAATGAGTTTGAGAGACAGTATGGAGGGTCTCTAAAGGATTAGCTCGCTTGTCTCCTCCCTTATTCCTGCCCTCTGTGATCATCAGTAGATGGGTAGGAAGTCTGCTGTGACCCCAACTGGGTGGATCATCTGCTGCTTCTCCCAGCAGTAGGAAGGGGTGTGCACAAGGTGTTTCTTTGCACAGCAGTGCCAGAATCCACAGAGCTGAGGTGCTCCTCCTATGCATGAGGTGGGGTTTAAAGGGGCCTAGAGTTGGTGAGATCTGTTTTCCTGAACCAGAGATCTGTTCAGGAAAATTGGAGATATTAAAGGAACATTTTGTGAAAGATTAACATGATAAAGGACAAAAATGGGAGAGACGTCACAGAAGCAGAAGACATCAAGAAGAGGTGGCAAGAATACACAGAGGAATTAAACCATAAAGATTTGGATATCCCAGACAACCCAGATAGTGTGGTTGCTGACCTTGAGCCAGACATCCTGGAGAGTGAAGTCAAGTGGGCCTTAGAAAGCATGGCTAACAACAAGGCCAGTGGAGGTGATGGCATTCCAGCTGAACTATTTAAAATCTTAAAATATGACGCTGTTAAGGTACTACATTCAATATGCCAGCAAGTTTGGAAAACTCAACAGTGGCCAGAGGACTGGAAAAAATCAGTCTACATCCCACTCCCAAAGAAGGGCAGTGCCAAAGAATGCTCCGACTACCATACAATTGCACTCATTTCACATGTTAGCAAGGTTATGCTAAAAATCCTCCAAGGTAGGCTTCAGCAGTATGTGGACCAAGAAATCCTAGAAGTACAAGCTGGTTTTCAATGGGGCAGAGGAACTAGAGACCAAATTGCTAACATGCTCTGGATTACAGAGAAAGCCATAGAGTTCCAGAAAAACATCTACTTCTGCTTCATTAACTATGCAAAAGCCTTTGACTGTGTGGACCACAACAAACCATGGCAAGTCCTTAAAGAAATGGGAGTGCCTGATCACCTTATCCATCTCCTGAGAAACCTATATGTGGGACAGGAAGCAACAGTTAGAACTGGATATGGAAACACTGTTTGGTTCAAAACTGGGAAAGGAGTACGACAAGGCTGTATATTGTCCCCCTGCTTATTTAATTTATATGCAGAATACATCATGCGAAAGGCTGAACTGGAGGAATCCCAAGCCAGAATTAAGATTGCTGGAAGAAATATCAACAACCTCCGATATGCGGACGATAGCACTCTGATGGCAGAAAGTGAGGAGGAATTAAGGAACCTTCTAATGGGGGTGAAAGAGGCGAGTGCAAAAAACGGTCTGAAGCTCAACATCAAAAAACCAAGATCATAGTCACTGGTCCCATCATCTCCTGGCAAATAGAAGGGGAAGAGGTGGAAGATTTTACCTTCTTGGGCACCATGATCACTGCAGATGGTGACAGCAGCCACGAAGTTAAAAGACGCCTGCTTCTTGGGAGGAAAGTGATGAAAAACCTAGACAGCATCTTTAAAAGCAGAGACATCACCTTGCCAACAAAGGTCCACATAGTCAAAGCTATGGTTTTTCCTGTAGTGATGTACAGAAGTGAGAGCTAGACCACAAAGAAAGCTGAATGCCGAAGAATTGATGCTTTTGGGTTGTGGTGCTGGAGGAGACTCTTGAGAGTCCCCTGGACTGCAAGGAGAACAAACCTATCCATTTTGAAGGAAATCAACCCTGAGTGCTCACTGGAAGGACAGATCCTGAAGCTGAGGCTCCAATACTTTGGCCATCTCATGAGAAGACTCCCTGGAAACGCCCCTGATGTTAGGAAAGTGTGAAGGCAGGAGGAGAAGGGGACGGCAGAGGATGAGATGGCTGGACAGTGTCATCGAAGCAACCAACATGAATTTGACCCAACTCCGAGAGGTAGTGGAATAAAGGAGGGCCTGGCATGCTCTGGTCCATGGGGTCACCAAGAGTTGGACATGACTAAACAACAACAGCAGAGTTGGTGAGTGCAGGAGGGGAATCGGCACTGTCCAGGCAACCCTACCTGACAAACTATTCCGCTGAATTGTGACAATTACACAGGACACATTGGCTTCCCAAATTGTTGTTGCTTGATTTGCAAGTCAGAGCATAGACCTAGAAGGAAGTTTGGGCTGAGTTGCTGGAGTCAATACTGGACTTGGTGGGCAAAGTGCTTTCTCCTCTTTTCTATAAAATTCCCAGTGCTCCCCTATACAGCCTGTGATGTGCCTAGTGCAATGCTCCCCATCTTCTCCCCAAGTATTACTCCTGCCATGTGTATTATATTAGCATGTATTTGTTACATTTGTATCCCACTAGCCCTCCAATAATCTCAATATGACATATGTGGCTCCCTTCCTTCCCATATTATCCTCACAACAATCCTGCAAGGCACGTCAGAGAGAGCAGATGTGATTGGCCCAAGGTTACCTAGTATAGTTATGGCCAAATGGGGTTTTGCAACCAGATTTTAGGATTTCTAATCCAACACTCGGCCATTGGTATGAGCAGTGAGGCAATGGCCTTATGCCCTGTTTAGTTTGCCCCATAATCTGCTATTGTGTCCCTGGATTGTTTGGTTTCCCTATGTTGTGAAGATGTTTTTATTCATCCCACTTAGCAGTCTTTCCCTGCCACTGACTAGCCTTTGGGGTGTGGGAGCATATGGATTTCTGATTGTGCTCAGCTCATGGTGGTCTTTACTTTGCCAGCATTCTGGTGCACTGATCCGATGGGTAGGGCATTTTGTATTCTCTTCCATGGATGGGCATCTGCTGACCAGCAGAGGGCAAAGGCACCCTCCAGATTGTAACACTGTCCTGAGTGGTGTCAGCTGACATTCGCACAAGGTGATCATGTGACCTTGCAAACCAATGGAGACACACTAGACATGATAGAAACCCTTCTTTCTAAGGTGACCTCCACTTTTGAACAATTTGTCATTGTAGCAATAAAGAATGGTTTCCTTACACCCCTCTCATGGCCAGTCACTTGTACGTAGTCACACTTTCTCTTGTCTTATTTGCCTAATGTGTATCAGACCTCTTGCCTGCCTGTCTCTACCTCTCCTATTTCTCTACCTTGGTTCCTGTTGGTTAATCCAGCATTTTCTGGAAAAAGAAGGTGCTTAGTCTCAGCATGTGATCTGCCTGCCTGGCTTAAACCCAACTCACAACTTCTTTGAGTAATGCTGAACTGATATGTATTGGCATTTGGTTAACAGTCATCTTTTGTTTGTGAAAGGTTGACATTTAGAACAGGAACCAGACTATTAACAGTGGGTGAGCCCCATCCATCATTTCAGGCAAGCAAGAGCTGAGCAGAGCAGTGTCACAGTATCTGGTATACAATGAAACAGGCAAAGAGAGGAAATTACAGATCTGAGAACATGAGGGATTAGATTAGATCATCTTCATGATTACCTCCAGCTATGTTTGTGTGTTTCAGCAATCAAAGAAGATTCAGTTAATTAATTGGTGAAATACCGATAATTAACGGTCAAATATTTTCATACCATGAGCCTTATTCAAACCGTGAAAAGCATTTGGGTGCATAATCCTGTGTCCCATTTCCTGCAATATCTTGAATATCTTGAACTGATAACTTCAGTTCTTCCAACAGCTACAGTACTTCTAAGCGTGCACCCACTCACTTAGGACCTTTGTGAGTCACATGGAGAAGGCTTCTGCTTTGTGCAGTGCTTCCCTTCTAAGAACCTCACACATTGGCAAGATAAAAGAAAAAACAAAACAAAACCATAAACTATTCTAGCAATTTAAAGGTTAAACATTTATGTTCATGTGATCTTCTGTGGATCAAAGTCCACGTCCTCAGGTATTGGATGACAAATACATGACTTATATTTAAGGTTGCTCAGTGCTGATCCTCTAGCTTGCTGGGAATCTCCCTAGCTTCCTAGTTGCCATGAGATGCAGTGAAGGACACTGTCCTATTGGCAATTCTAAAGCAAAATTCAGATGCCTTTCTGCTTGTCTTCTGCATATAAGGCTGAGTGGGAGGGAAGACATCATATTATCCTTCAGCTCAGGTAGCAAGAAGTCTGGTTGTGTGTGGTGTATCTTCAGCCTTCATTAAAGGCTGAAGGATGCATGGCCATCTGCCAGCAATGCTGTAGCTGTGGATATTCTGTTATCATGAGGTTGGATTAGATGCCTGATTCATGAGAACTAGTATTGTAGTTGAGCTAGAGATCATGAGACAGAAGTACCAGAGCTTTTCAGTTAGTAGTAACAAGCTTCTTATTGGTTGCCTTCCTCAAGCTTTCATATCTCTTTGAGTTATAATGCAAACATTTATCATCATAGCACAAGTGAGGAACTGGGTTGAAGTCTAGTTGATGTGGGCCATAGTTCCTGAGCCAAATTCAATGATTTATTTCTCCTAAAAGTCCTAGAAAATTTATAAATACTGTACATAGAAAGTCCGTGTTATGTCTAAGCTATGTGCTGTTAAATCCCAACTGACATAGGAACTCTAATAGGGCTATCAAGGGAAGTTAAATATTTAAGTAGTGGTTTTACTGGTTCCACCCCACCCCCTAGGAGTTTCTATGGATTCAAATCCAATTTTCCAGGGGCGTAGTTTGTAACTCTATCCACTACATCTCAATGGATATAAAGGAAGCCTAGAAGTGCTTTTTACAGGACGATAGACTTATGCAAGGAGAAGGTTAGACCCAGGAAAGGCTTCAAGAAAGTTTGTGCACACAAACCAACAACAGTTGAGGTAAAGGTAAGCAGCTACAGAGTGAAGCTTCAGAAAAAGGTGCAGCTCATGAGGACAGGAAACTACTACAGTGACAGCCACACTTTGAAGTCTAAATGATTTTCTGTATTTAAAAAGGAGCATCTTTAGAACCCATTGCATTGTTTCCAAGCTTTTTCTAATTTTGGGGGGAAATCAGGAAGAAATAAATATTTCTTTAGTTGACTAGATAATTCAGTGAGTTAGGTATCTGTCTGCAGAGTTAGAAGTTGGGACCTCCCCACTGTGTCTCTCAGGAGAAGTACCAGCCTGTGTAACCTTTGGCAAACTGCACAGTCCCAGAATACTCTCAGAAGAAGAGAATGATAAACCACTTCTGAGTACTTGCTACCTGGAAAACCTTGATAAGACTCACTGATAGAGATTCATGTATTCATTTATCCACTTTGAAGTTTGGCACTTCAAAGCCCTGCCTCCTCCGGTGGGTACTCAGAGGCAGCAGTCTGACTTCCCTGCTGTGCCTCCTCTGGACACTGCCTCTGAGTGGGTGCCTGCCAGAGGAGGCAGAGCTTTGAAGTACCAAATACATGTTTGGCCGATAAACGAACCAGCACAAACCACTGAACTGGTGGCTCATGCCCATCTCTAATAACCAGAATTGATTTGTTGGCACACAATTATTATAAAAGATTTCTTGAATGACTTTTGAAATTCTTATTATAGTAGCAGAAAACACTTTTTGTATTTTACAAAAAGCTAACCATTCTGAACAGGACCTGGATAGTTTCTCACTCAGTACTGGTTGCTCTGTATAATACATTGTTTCTACTAGCATTTTTTATTATTCAGATATGATGTTTGACTGTATTAAAAACCCTTTTGTTGCTGAAAACATGGAAAGCAAAACAAAGAAAGCAAAACAAAATAAAGAAAAAATGAAGAGAAAGCCTTAGGTATCTGGATGATTAGCTTCCTTAGCTCTCTGGTTCCCAATAATGCAGGGACGACAATCTGACAGCCATAAATATGATATGTAAAACAGCTAAAGAACTTGGCCTATTGCTAATGATAAATTTCATTTCTTTCTAGGAATTCAATGGACAACCTGCATAAAACAGAGACCAGTGAAAATTCACAGGTTAGCTTTTTGTATGAACCACGGGGGCAGATGCTAACTGGCTTCTTGGTTTTTCTCAAAAAAAAAAAAAATCAGAATAACCAGAAAGGAAAGGGAGCATCTTCTATGACCACTCCTCTCCTGGTTTTGACATAGCTCTATTCCTCTTGCAGATTTGTGTTGCTAGGAGAGGTGGAGGAGGGGGGGGGAAGGAAAGGAAGGAAAGAAAACCAACTCAGCCTTAGCATAATGATTATGCATAGATCTATTGTGTATTCAGACCAAGTCCACCTGCTGGACCTAACTAGAAACTGCACCATTTTATTACATTGCTTGGTAAATACCTGGACATAAAATAATGAACTGTATTATTGTATGTGTCTTCCTGTCTTGGTAAATATACTTACATTTATAAGGAAGAGAGACATTAGAATTCAGTAGTAAAACCCCACAAATTTTACAGCTAGCAAAATGCAGATTTTACTATTGGTTCTCAAAAGTGGGCATTTTAAGGGGTGGTGTGGACAGTTGCTATGGGAGCAAAAGCTCTTTCCACTGTATCTTGCTAGAGCCAGAAAAAAAAAACATTGCCAAATGTTGTTCTGGTTGCTGGTCCTGGGAACTAGGAAACAATGCAACAACCATTTTTGTCAAAAACAGTGGCTCATGTTTCAAATATAGATCTTGTGCGGCCATGTATCCAGACTCTCTCTCTCTCTCTCTCTCTCTCTCTCTCTCTCTCTCTCTCTCTCTCAACCTCCACCTCGCTAAACCAAGAGAGAGATTAAGTTCATGTTGGTCATTACTACTTAGTACATCTGAATTAGAATAGTTCAGATGTACTAAGAATTAGTATTTTCCCTAGGAATACTGTACTAATTATTCCCCATCTAACATTATCCACACAAGATGACCAAACAAGGTGATCTCCCAAGTTCAAGCAACACACAATCCAAGTTCAACTTCTTTTTTTCCCCTGTGGTGTAGCAGAGGGTTCTGGGAAAGAGTGATGAGTAAGTCACAAACTGCTGCAATATCACAGAAAGTCCTGGAGTGTGCCTTTCAAAGTGCGTGATGCAACCTCTTCCCTTAGCCACCTCTTAGTTTATGAGACAGTTCCCAGAATGTACAGTACATTACACTGGCTTGAATTTGACCATTGTGAATGCATTCAGTACTTCAAAAATAGGGTAGTTGTCTGTTGTTCTTTAGTCATTAAGTTGTGTCCAACTCTTTGTGATCCCGTGAACCAGAACACACTGGGCCCTCCTGTCTTCCACTGCCTTCTGGAGTTTGGTCAAATTCATGTTGGCAGTTTCGATGAAACTGTCCAACCATCTCATTCTCTGTCATCTCCTTCTCCTCTTGCCCTCAAATGTTCCCAACATCTGGGTCTTTTCCAGGGAGTCTTCTCTTCTCATAAGATGGCCAAAGTACTGGAGTCCCAGCTTCAGGATCTGTCCTTCCAGTGAGCACTCAGGATTGATTTCCTTCAAAATGGATAGGTTTGTTCTATCTGCAGTCCAGGGGACTTTCAAGAGTCACCTCTAGCACCACGATTCAGAAGCATCAATTCTTTGGTGGTCAGCCTTCTTTATGATCCAGCTCTCACTTCCATACATCGCTACTGGAAAAACCATAGCTTTGACTATGTGGACCTTTGTCGGCAAGGTGATGTCTCTGCTTTTTAAGATGCTGTCTAGGTTTGTCATCGCTTTCCTCCCAAGAAGCAAGTGTCTTTTAAATTTGCTGTCACCATCTGCAGTGATCATGGAGCCCAAGAAAGTAAAATCTGTCACTGCCTCCATATCTTCTCCTTCTATTTGCCAGGAGGTTCTGGGACCACTGGCCATGATCTTAGGGGGTTTTTTTATGTTGAGTTTCAGACCGTTTTTTGCACTCGCCTCTTTCACCCTCATTACAAGTTTCTTTAATTCCTCTTCACTTTCTGCCACCAGAGTGGTATCATCCGCATATCGGAGGTTGTTGATATTTCTTCCAGCAATCTTAATTCCAGTTTGGGATTCATGCAGTCCTGCCTTTAGCATGATGTATTCTGCATATAAGTTAAATAAGCAGGGAGACAATATACAGCCTTGTCGTACTCCTTGCCCAATTTTGAACCAATCAGTTGTTTCATGTCCAGTTCTAACTGTTGCTCCTGTCCCACATATAGATTTCTCAGGAGATAGATAAGGTGGTCAGGCACTCCCATTTCTTTAAGGAGTTGCCATAGTTTGCTGTGGTCCACACAGTCAAAGACTTTCGCCTAGTCAATGAAGCAGAAGTAGATGTTTTTCTGGAACTCTCTGGCTTTCTCCATAATCCAGCACATGTTAGTAGTTGTCTTCTGTTCAGCAAAAGTAAACAAACAAGGCTAACTGATTTTCTGGTCCTGGACAAGGGCTGTTGAGCAGCTTTACTATTTTTTTCCACAACTTTGGGTAGTAGAGCAGTAGTGGGCAGGACTAGTTGTCTTAGGGTATTTCCACCACATCTACATTTTCTGGAAGGATGATAGGGCATCTTCCTCTTCCGTCCCTTGTCTCTTGTCTGAATCCATGCTTACTCCAGCTTTAATCCGAAGTCATATAACTTATAAATAAATGGTTAGCTTTCTGAGCACCAGGCACATTGATCTAAAAAGATAAGTAATCTGAGAGCAAATAAGGACTTGGTAAGTAAGCAATAGCAGTGCCAGTAGCTTGGGAAACAAATATAAGTAAACAGCTTTCTCTTTAATTTGATTTATGGATATAGCACTTTTAATATGGAAAGCACTTCACAATATTTATTTAGTTTACCCTCACAACAGCCCATACAATGCAGCCTGTAGATCATGATAATTCCCCTTTTAAAGATGAGAAATTAAGACTGAGAAACAATGATTTGCTCAAGCCCTTGGCATTGTTGGTTAGAGATGGTAGTTTAGTGTCTTCCATCTGTATAAACAACTATGCATACATTTCCTCATTTGACCTACTTACCTTTTCTCACCATTTTCTATTTTTGGATGCTATCCAAAGAAAATTGAATATGAAGGAATTTGGTGGGAATTACTCGTGAGTACATTTGATCAGTGTCTGCCCAAGTCTGCCATGGCTTTCCCTTCTGAGCTGATGCACAAAATCAACCAGTTTCAGACTTGGGTTTAATGACAGCTGGGCCAGCATAATATTCTGACTTATAGCATCCACCAGAAGAAAGTGCCAAAGCAGAACTGCTGTAGAACATTAAGAAGATAAAAATCAAGACTACAGAAGAACTACATTATTTTAATCATGATTGAACTTAAATAGTGAAAGATTTTGTATGCCTTGATTCAGTCATCAATCCAATTGGAGACTGCAGTTAAGAAATCAGAAGACTGATACTCAGAAGGGCATCAATGAAGGAATTAGAGAAGATAATCCAATATAAGGATGTATCACTGAAGGCCAAAACCAAGATCATCCACAAGATCATCCCGTATTCCTGATGACCATGCATGGGCATGAAAGCTGGACAATTAAAGAAAACTGACAGGAAACCAAAATAGATTTGTTTGAAATATGGTGCCGGAGAAGAGTTTTGCAGACATGCTGGAAAGATGAACAAGTGGGTCCTAGATCGAACCAAGCCTGAACTATCTCTAGAGAGAAAAATGATGAAATTGAGGCTGCCCTACTTCGGGCACATCATGAGAAAGCAAGATTCTTTGGAAAAGACCAAATTGCTGGGAAAGGTGGAAGGGAGCAGGAAAAGAGGGAGACCAAATGTGAGATGCATTGACTCCATAAAGGAAGCCACAGGCTTGAATTTGCAAGTGTTGAGCAGGGCTGTTGAGGACAGGACATTTTGGAGATCACTAATTCATAGGGTTGTGACACATTAGTGACTTAACGGCACAAGAGAACAAGTACAAGCATCAACCTGATTTCGTGCAACCGTCTTACACTTTGCAGCACTATTCTTGCATGTACCGTCCTAGAAACTATAATCTTAGTAAGACTGGACAGAGGATGACATTGTGACAGGCATAGAAGAAGACAGACAGGTTGTGATACAGGCACGGTGAGGGAAGTACTTGGGAAATGACATCGGCATAATCTTAAAGGCTTTCTAACCAACCAGTTGGCACAATTCCACAGGCCTGAGCATGTAGGTACAATCTCTTACAATGGGACTGCAACTGCCATGAAGAAAAGGAGGTCAAACGTTTAAAACAGAAGACCGAAAAAACAGTTCAATCAAAGTTACTGCCATCCTGTAAGGCTATGGAGACAACATAATTACAAATTTAAACAGTTTACATTTTAGTCAGTGCTGGCATGTCAGGCAGAAACAAAATGTAAATAAATAAATAAATAAATAAATAAATAAATAAATAAATAAATAAATAAATAAATAAATAAATAAATAAATAAATAAATAAATAAATAAATAAATAAATAAATAAATAAATAAATAAGGAGGCAAAAACGTTGTGGCATCTTAGAGACTAACTACTGTATCATAATGTGAGCTTTTGTGGACAAGTCCACTTCTTCAGACATCTAAATCTTGTAAGAAGAAATGAACTGGTATGATATACCAGATGGGTGGGATATAAATCAAATAAATAAATTAAATAAATAAATAAATAAGCTTGTTCACAAAAGCTCATATTAAAATATAGCAGTTAGTCTTTAAGGTGTCATAAACATTTCTGTCTTTTTTAAAATTTTTGTTTTGTTTTTGCCTGACATAAAATCTTATGTCTTTTTCATATAAATAAAAAGATACCTAATAGCATTGGCACCATTATGGATTCATTATAATTATTACAATCAGAATTCATTTCTGTTTTGTCTTCTGTGTTTTTTGTGACGTGACTCTTCTGGGACTTCAAGTTCATTACTAATTGTTTGATTATTAATTTAGCTGGCACATATCTGTTCTCCTTGGGTTGATCAAATAAGAGCTCTTTCTTCATGGCTACCATGGCTGTACTGTATTTGCTTTTTGGACACTTCTGTTATTATGATTTTTTTTTCAGTGCCACAGGAGTTCAGAATGTGTGTGTGTGTGTGTGTGTGTGTGTGTGTGTGTGTGTGTGTGTGTGTGTGTGTGTGTGTGTGTGTGTGTGTGTGTGTGTGTGTGTGTGTGTGTGTGTGTGTGTGTGTGTGAGAGAGAGAGAGAGAGAGAGAGAGAGAGAGAGAGAACAATATGGAAAGCCTTTTACAGTAATTCCTTTTCTTTTTGCATTGCTATTTTCTTTTAGAAGCAAAAGTTTCTAATCCCTCAAACGAGCTAGCTTCCAAGTCCTAGAAGACTCCTCAAAAGGCTAGGTGTTACAGAGTTAGCTGGAAGGGAGAAGCAGAAATGTCCTCAGAATCATCCTGGACAGATACAGAAACCAGATTCTGGTGTTCAAAGTTTCAAAATGAAAACCGTCGACTTTTACAATGGAAAGGGGAGAAATGGGAAAACATGCAGAAGCTGCAAACTGGAGATAGTGGTTGCTATCTTGTTGCTTAGTGTGGTAAGTCACAGCTAGAGTAGGTCCATCACTCAACAAATCACCATCATACAGTAGTTGCAATTTACTGCACTAAGCAACAGGGTTTCAGCCAGTGTCTTCTGAACATCTTGCAAATGTCCATGATTGAGGTAGTGTGGCAGAGCAGGCTAAACAGTGTTGCTTGGGAGCTGGTTAAGGTGCAATATGCCATTTGGTGCGATCCACACATCCAAATGGTATATTAGAGTTTAAGTGACTCTATTTGGTCCGGATCCTTCCAGTTTTACAGTAATTTCTGATACCAAGAAGTGGTTTAATAAGTATGCCACTTCAGGATACCAGCATACCGAACACTTCCTCATTTCCTCAGTGGAAGGGGAATGGAAATGAATATTTTTTTTACACTGTAATAATCATTGCTGATGTGCTGCACCACTTGTTATATTTTTAAAAACTATTTTCTTTGCCTTTTCGGAAGGGCTGATTGAAAAACTGTCAGCAGCTGAATCCACAAAACAGCCCCTCTGCCAAGGAGCAAAGGAAGTATTAAATTTGATGATATCCTGAAGTAGTTGGTATCAAACATTCAAACTGGAAGGAACCTTGGCAGCCTGAAGGCTTGCTTTTTTTCCATTTCCTGTTATCTTGCATGCTGGAAATGGACCAAACTAGAACAATCCTACCTGAAACAAAAAAAAGTCGAAGCTTCTGACATGGGCTCAGAAAGGGGTGGGAAGGAATCCTCTGGGAACTATTTGGTTCACTCCAGTGATTACACTGTGTGATTGCCAGAAAAGGAATGAACCAACCCATCCCTGCAGTGGACCAAACAGCGTGACAAATGCTTGTCTTATTGCACTTGTATCAAGATGTCTATTGACACAACAAAGCTCTATTTCACAAAATCCAGGGATTTTCAGTTAGGTAAGGTACAAAAAAGTCTATGCAACACTGTTCTGGTGCTGTGGTTCACCAGACTGTGTATTCCAGGGTTCCAGAGGCTACTGTCATGAGAGTTACAGTATTGTTAAATTGCTATAACTAGAGTATGTAGTATAGACACATTGATACATAGATATATTGTAAGCCTGGTATATGCTCAGTTGGAAGCTGATGTCAGAGTGCTGTCCCATTGGCTGAGGAAGGTAGTCTTTTGCAACCTGGAGCCCTCCAGAAGTTGTTGTTGTTTAGTCGTTAAGTCGTGACCGACTCTTCGTGACCCCATGGACCAGAGCACGCCAGGCCATCCTGTCTTCCACTGCCTCCCGGATTTTGGTCAAATTCATGTTGGCAGTTTCGATGAAACTGTCCAACCATCTTGTCCTCTCTCGTCCCCTTCTCCTCTTGCCCTCAAACGTTCCCAACATCTGGGTCTTTTCCAAGGAGTCTTCTCTTCTCATGAGATGGCCAAAGTATTGGAACCTCAACTTCAGGATATGTCCTTCCAGTGAGCACCCAGGCTTGATTTACTTCAAAATGTTTGTTCTCTTTGCAGTCCAGGGGACTCTCAAGAGTCTCCTCCAGTACCACAATTGAAATGCATCAATTCTTTGGCGGTCAGCCTT
The DNA here is from genome assembly GCF_051106095.1 of Pogona vitticeps. NCBI lineage: Eukaryota > Metazoa > Chordata > Lepidosauria > Squamata > Agamidae > Pogona > Pogona vitticeps. The sequence goes on along the minus strand of NC_135785.1, from coordinate 219,488,017 downwards.
CTTTATGGTCCAGTCTCACTTCTATACATTGCTACTGGAAAAATCATAGCTTTGAGTATGTGGACCTTTATCGGCAAGGTGATGTCTCTGCTTTTTAACATGCTGTCTAGGTTTGTCATCACTTTCCTCCCAAGAAGCAGGCATCTTTTAATTTCGTGGCTGCTGTCACCATCTGCAGTGATCATGGAGCCCAAGAAAGTAAAATCTGTCACTGCCTCCATATCTTCCCCTTCTGTTTGCCAGGAGGTGATGGGAACAGTGGCCATGATATTAGGTTTTTGATGTTGAGCTTCAGACCATTTTTTGCGCTCTCCTCTTTCACCTTCATTAAGAGGCTCTTTAATTCCTCCTCACTTTCTGCCATCAGAGTGGTATCATCTGCATATCTGAGGTTGTTGATATTTCTTCCGGCAATCTTAATTCCGGCTTGGGATTTATGCAGTCCTGCCTTTCACATGATGTATTCTGCATATAAATAAGCAGAGAGACAACAGACAGCCTTGTCATACTCTTTTCCCAATTTTGAACTAATCAGGTGTTCCATATCCAGTTCTAACTGTTGCTTCCTGTCCCACATATAGATTTTTCAAGAGGTAGATAAGGTGGTCAGGCACTCCCATTTCTTTAAGGACTTGCCATAGTTTGCTGTGGTCCACACAGTCAAAGGCTTTTGCTTAGTCAATGAAGCAGAAGTAGATGTTTTTCTGGAATTCTCTGGCTTTCTCCATAATCCAGCGCATGTTAGCAATTTGGTCTCTAGTTCTTCTGCCCCTTTGAAATCCAGCTTGTACTTCTGGGCATTCTCAGTCCACATAGTGCTGAAGCCTACCTTGGAGGATTTTGAGCATAACCTTACTAGCATGTGAAATCAGTGCAATGAGTACAGTTGTACAGGACTGTAACTCCCCTCTCCTTGTGCGACACAGCATGATATGTCTGTAGGGTTCCAAGTGGGGGAAGACAATTACAATATTTATGTCAGATCTTTCTATGTTTATTGTTTCATCCCACCACCTGCCAACTGCAGGAAATAATGTCACATAGCCTTCTTCTGTTTTGGCTGGAAAAGGGGTTCAATATGCCCTCCAAGCTGGGTCCCTCCTCTGGGAAGTAAGGTTCACAGTTCAGTCTCCTTAACCAGCATGACTGAAAATGAGTCATTGAAGAGACCACTTCTCCTGCAATTAGGTGGGACCTAGTATTTAAAGTATGTTCATTTCAGTTAATTATGTGCCTGCTAACGTAAGAAAGGATCCCCTTAGATATTTGTCTGTCAGTGAAATGAATGCATTGTTTTGCTGAATCAGAACTACAAGGTGTATGACAAAAGCATTTCTCTAAATCTTACTGTGTCATGCATGCAAATAATCATCATGCGCACAAATAAATCTTTGTGATAATTTCTGTATCCAGCATCTGTTTTCCTTGGAGCCTGGAGACCTCTGGATAGAAATGCTAATAACCATAGCAATATTATTTGCTCATTTTGAATATTTTTCTAAGTTGTTTTGCAAGATAGGTTTCCTGACATTCCAGGTCTTGTACAAACACATCCCCAGATTTTGGAACTCAGTCTGACTAATCCTGCTGCTTCTCTGAATATTTCTGCTGTTTCTCTTTCTGGTTCTCCCTGCCTTTCCACAGGTTAACAGAATGAAGGATCTGGCCATTATGCTGGCCTAAAATTACACAGTGAAACAATTCTTTAAAGTCACAAAACTGATAGCTCAAATGAGTCTTATAAAGCAGACATTAGGTAAAAATTAAAGATAAATAGCTTTGCAATTTGTATGACCATAATTTCCAGAATCTTTGAAAGTGAGTACTGATCAGCATACTAGAAAAGGAGGCTAAACACATCAGTTGTATGTGTAATGTAGCATGTATTTGTAATTTGGGTGGGCTTATTTATATTTAAATATTATTTTAAACATTAAAACATAATGTGAATGGTGGTAAACTGCAAGTAACTTGACTATTAGCAAATTTTAATTGGCCATAATTTATTTTTTGTATCCAGACATCTTTTTCTTGCACATTTCATATTGCTTTATTAGATCTGTTTTTCCTTATATTTGAGCATTCATACCATCTGGAATTTTGCAACATTCTGTTTATGTTCCATTTTTTTCATACATCACATAACAAAAAGCAAAAATATCTTCTTTTGTTGTTTTTCTTCTCTTTGACTGAATCATTTGTCTAATTCCCAAGCCAAAAAGTGGTGCAGGTAAAATTTTTGTACTGAAAGAGACAGATTTGCACAATTTTACCTTTGTGAATGAGTATCAGTTTAGGTAGAATTGTTTAGTGGTTTCAGTAATTTAGTCAACATTGAGTCAGGAGGCTCTAATTCTCTTCTCTTTCTTAAGGTAGCCTTGGGCAAAGTGCTTAATCACTGTCTGTTTCCCCATCTACGAAACTAAGATAATAATGTTTGCTCTTTTGTAAAACCATTTTGATACATTTGGATGAAGCCAGCTTGTGTTTGTGCAGAATTTCCTGGGGCTCCCCAACTTTTTGCCAGGCCAAGAAGCAGAACTTTTAGTGGTGCCTCTGGGCACAATGCATGTTCTTCAAAGGGGAACTTTGTCTTTTTGTCTTGTGCATCTTCGTAGTCAGTCATGTGGTTCGTGTTCAGTACAGAATGAATCCTTGCAAATCCATACAGAACACTGTGCATCACAATCACTAACACCCTCACTTAGCTTTTGTACTACTGAAATCATGATATGCAGGATTCCAAGACCCAAGAAAATGCAAACTAGAGCTGTTAACAATAGCACAACCAGATACTGGCTGGAATCCTAGGTACTGTGCTATAACTCAACATTATACCTGTGGTAGCTACAATAATGGCAATGTGGAAGTGCTATTTACAAAGCACTTCTGCTGGCTCACTGGGCAATTGGTTGTAATGGGAACCACATGACTAATTGTGGAACTGCACAATCTGCTTTGTCTGACTATAACACTTGGCAAAGCTACTCTAGCATAACTTTACATTACACCACAATGAACTAGATTCCATCTACTAACTACATATAGCAGAAATATTCTGTTCTAGAGTTTAGAAAACTTACTTTCTCAGTAACATTTCCTACATAAAAGTTCAATCAATCAATCAATCAATCAATCAATCAGTAAATAAATAAATACTTCTGAATCTACAAGATATTTTGGCATATGCATCCATAATTTCAACATGTTCAAAAGTTCTCATCTATCTGTTTGTCTGGCTGCCTGTCCATCTGTCTCGGACAGTCATCCTCTTCCACCATGTGCAATTTGTAAGGGAGGCCTAGGGTTTCACATTTCCTCAAGCATTTTGCATTTGTGGATTTATTAGCATAGGTTTGTACCAATAGTGTTACATACCATTGATGCAATAATTATATCTGTATCCTCCCCTTACTTTTTTCTGGAAGTGAGAAGCGGGATGCCCCCTACTTCCTGAGGACAATTTCATATGAACCAAATGCCATCCAAGTTACAACATCTGAACTCTTGAATCAAAAAATGTTAGGAACCCATTTGTGTTTGTGGATGAAAATCTAATTTGTCAGATTCATTAAATATCTTCCGCTGCAGGTATGTATAATAACTTAATAATCTTAGAATTGTAGAACTATAACGGACCCTATGGATCATCGAGTCAAGCCCCTGTCAATGAGATACAGTGGGGAATTGGACTCCCAAAAGCTGTCTCTGCAGCCAAAATGTATGTGTACATTTATGTAAATACATACTGACAGAAACAATCTGAAAATCATATACCAAAGTCCAAGTCAATTTCAATTCAATTACAGTTTACACAAATGCAGAAAAACATTATTCCCAACAACAGGATCTGGTCATAAGAAAATCTTCTTAGCCTAGTCTCATAATATACTGTCTCTATGCAGACTGAGACAAAGAGAATCAAGTTCTAACTCTCCAGTGTTGAGCTGTTCCTCTGTAAACCTTAAAGATATCTAAAATCTAGATGAGGTCCTAGAGAGGTGTAATTAGTAAGTAAGAGCCATAGGAGTTCCAAGCTGGGCTGAGCCCATGATGGAGGACAATTCTTTTCTCTTGCACTATTTTCTCAAACAAAAACTTCACCCCAAGCTACCATTCTCATCATTCTGTCACTCTCTTTCTCCTGATGGAGGAAATAAGTAGTATGTGGTAGGGTGGTGGTGGTGAACTGGTGGCTTTTCCTAGGAAAAAAAGAGATAGGAGGAAAAGGTTACACAGTGTAGCAGTTCTGACATGGATTAGCTGTGACCTCCACCCCTGCAGCTGCTATCTGCAAAACTTTAAAGAGCACAGAAATATATTCACACATCTCCACAATCACGTTTATCTCAGCCTTAAGGCATAAGTCTCACTGAATGTGACAAGGTGTACTTTTTAGCCAATTAATATGTTATCCCATCTTTCTTCGATTGCAGCTCTTAAAAAAGCACACACGAGATTCTGTTGTGGTTGTGCAGCCAGACCCATCCCAGACCCACATCCACTTAGCAATATCACCACAAACCTTAATGCCTGGGGACCTTACTTGCTAAGTATACATGAGCAAATATTTTTACCAATGTGCTCTGCAGAATCTTTCAAGTTGATGCCAATGGCTGTTTGAGAAAGGGGCAAAGCCTGGAAAAGTTACTTTTTGGAACTGTATCTCTCAGAATCCTGACAGTGGCCAAGCTAGCTAGAGAATTCTGGCAACTGCACAAGTAAATTCTCCACATTCTGTAAAATGGAAATGTTTTCTGTGTGTATCTAACAATTGTGTCCTCATTCTTCATCCTATGCTACATTATTTGTGTTCCTCAATTTTTTTCAAAAGTATTTGTGCATTTCTTAATAAATGCAACATGGTGTATTAGATAGAGTGTGGGACTAAGACTCAGGAAACCTGGGTTGAAATCCCCATTCTGCCATTGAAATTCAGTAGGAGGTGGGAATGGTAAACCACTCCTTTAACATCTCATGTATCTTGAAAACTCTATGAAAGTTGCCATAAATCAGAAACAGCTTGATAGCACAAAACAGCAACATTTTCCCCGCAAACTCCACAGAACTCAATTTGACCAAAGGTCAAAGTTGTAATTGAAATCTCTTTCTTCCCAGTGACCTTCATGAATCCTTTTCTTTTATCCCAAATTTTCTCCAAGGAAAGAGAAAACACAGCAAAACTCCCCCCCACCCCCGGTTAGGTGGGTTAAAGTAGGAAACAGTTGATTACCCCCTAATCATCCAGTGAACTTCATGGCTTAATACTGTATAGATTTCAAATCCTGGCCCTGGCTATTCTACCACTCTGGCTCTTCCATCTTCCATCTGGATTCTGGAGTGATCAATAATAAAAACAGATATTAAAGGATACCAAAGATTTGGCTCTTGTTCTTAGTACTCTTGATGACCTTGAGTGACCTCCATGACTTTGTCTCCTTGGAGCAAAGCTTGTGAAGTTTAGGTTGTAGGGCTGCCCACTGCATACCATAATCCTTTGAGTCCCTCCTCATGGCTCAAGTTCATTGTGTATGTAAGAAGCCACTCTTGCTCAACACTCTTCACCCACATCTCTCACAAGTTGTTGTGAGGACAAGTAAACGAGGTCACAACCGCAGTGGAACACTTTGTACACTGGCAAAATGCTACAGGAAGGGGGTGGATCTCAGGAATACTTGGAAAATTCTTAAAACAATGAAACCCTGAGATGAATATCTATGATTTTAAGTCTTTAGTACTGTACTGTATATGTATATCTATATCCACACACACACACACATAACTGTAACAAATAAGAAATCTCAGCACTTGCAAATTACAAAGCGAAATTTCACCACTCGCCATGCCTAAGATATGATGCAAAACAGTTTGATTCGTCTTTCTACTCCCCGCCCCAGTTGCTCATTCTTTAATCTCTCAACCCTCCCACCCCCCTTCCGAGCATCTGAAGAAAGCAAACGCTTTGCAGTGTTGTGTGCACCGTCTCTCTCTCTCTCTCTTTCTCTCTCTGCCATTTTACTGGGACACAGCAGACAGCTCTCTCTCCCTGCCCCCAACCCAGCCTGGGCTTTTTCCTGTCTCTTAACTCCACCAGTACAGCAGTCAGCCGAGCTTGCGGGGTGGGGGGTTGTGGGGGGGGGAGAAGAGAGAAAGCGGGTAGGCCAAGCCCGCTTGCCTGTCAGTGGAGTTTTAGTTTGCATTCTGAAGAAAGGAGGAGGGGGGAGGGAGGGAGAATGTCTTGTTTGTGGCTTGTCAGCAATTGCTTGAGACAAGCTTCCATGTGTGAAAGCTACTTGGCATGAATGCCTGGGCCATACCAAGTCTACCGGCAGCGAGAGGGGGAGACAGAAGCAAACACAGAGTAGACCGGAGCAGACAATAGGCCCCTCAAGTGTTCCCCCTAAGTTGCTTTGATGTTGTCCTAGTGTCTTGGTACCAGGAGGCCGGGGGACTGCAGGGAAAGGGTCGCGGGTGGGTTTTTTTTTTTTGTTCCCCTTCACTCCCCCTCCCCCTTTCGCCTTGGCGGAATTCTCCCCATAACACACAATTTTAAAAAAAGAGAGAGAAAGAGGGAGAGAAAGAGAGAGAGAGAGAAAGAAAAGAAAAGCGAAAGATTGAGAGAGGGAAAGAGAAAAGGTAAGAGAGAGGCGACAATGTTTCCTTCTGTGGCGACTGGAAGCAGCAGAAGCAGCAGCAGCAGCAGCACCGCAAGCTGGGCTTATTTGCTCAGCAGCCTTGAGCGCTCCATGCTTGGCAAGGAGAGGAGGGGAGACCAAGCGGCGGCGCGCACAGGCAGGCGGGGGGTGGGGGTGGGAAAGGAGGAGAGACTCTCGGTCTGGAACTGCCTCCCTCAGCCGCCCCCCCCCGTCCTCCTCCCCAGCGTCTCGGCTGGCCACTTCGGGAGTCGCGTCCAAGGGAGCCCCGGAATTCGCGGGCTTCGACTTTCTCTCCTTGGCTTTCTGCTCCCGCGTGTCCGTGCATGTGTGGAGGCGGCTCTCGGTTCATGCTGTTCTTCGGTTACAGTGGCACTGCCGCCCCCCCCATCCCGTCCCCTCCCCTCCCCTCCTTTCCAGTCCCCGCCGTCCGCCTGTTTTCCTCTCGCCTCTTCTTTTAGCTTAAGCCCAGGAGAGGTAAAAAGAGTGGAGAGGAAAGGCGGCCGGCCGGCTGACGGGAAAAATAAAAAAAGGGCGGCTTGGGCGCGCGGGCAGCGGGGCGGAGAGTTAGGCGCAGCCTTCAGGGCGGCTTCTCCGGCTAGCTAGAAAGGCAGCTCCGAGCTCTGCGCCCGGTTTTGCTGCTCTCCGATTCACAGCACAAGGGCCGCCGCCGCCGCCGGGGGCTCGAGCCGCCGCAGTGGTTGCATTGCGAGCAACAGCCCTTGTTGGCTCGGGGCGCGTGTGGCTGCTCTTACACAAGACCCAGCCCAGCTTGGCTCCTGCCGCCGCCGCCGCCGCTGCTGCTGCTGCTGCTTCTTCTTCAAGGGGCTTTGAGATGCCTGAGGGTCCGAGGGCTGTGACTGGTGGGAGTGTTGGGGCAGGGATCTGTGTGTGGGAGGATGAGGGCGGGAGAGAGAGAGAGAGAGAGAGAGAGCAACTGGGGGTAGGTGGAAACTTTTCCCATTCGGGAGGGGCGTGGATCTCCGCCTCACATGCCTCAGTTTCCCCTGTTGTAAAAAAGAAAAGGGGAAAAAAGAGGACAAGACCGACATCCATCTAAGTACAGTAGATTGTTGGGGGGGGGGGAGAACCCAACCAAGCCCCAAATTTTCCCTCCCTTTCCTTTTAAAGCCAAATGACTTTTTGAGAAGGTCAAAGTTAAACAGGGTTTTGATTTCTTCTCTGTTGAATTCTTATTTCAGAAAAATCGTAAATCGTTCGCTCTCTCAGATTTTAAAAAACACAAACAAACGACGAAGCATAGCTCAAGTCCGTGTCGGTTCTCGATGAACACGAAGCTTTAAATGAACACAAAGCTTTATTTTTTTTTAAATCCTCCCCCTCCCACCTGTTGGCTTCTTGTCTTTTTCTGTTGTGGCTTTTTGCAAGATTTATTGTGCGATTAATACTGAGAATGAAATGGGAGGAGAAATAGTGTTATTTTACCCGCCTCTCTAATTGTATCTATGCTTTTTGAAAAAAAGATAAGAAAGAATAGCGAGATGCCAGGAACGAGACCATGAATCTTTTGTCATTGTTCTGTTCAGATCTGGTGTTTTCTCCATCTAAGGGAGACATCCAAATAAATCTGTATATTTTGAAAAAAGGCTGGGGTTTGGGGGGGAGGGGAGGAATTGAATTATGGATTTGATAGAGTAAACAAAATTTATTTAGTGAATGTTGCCATTTATTGTTCAGCAAATAGCTGGAAGAGTGTGAGGGCAACAATATGAGAGGGCTGTTTGTTCATTTTTATTGCTTTTGTGAAAGTAACCTAGCTGCTAGTGGGATAATGTTAAAAGAGCAAAAAAGAGAGAAGGGTTGGTTTTGGTATTGCCACTCCTTAAAGAACATGATGATGATATCACTCTGACTTCTTCTTGTGGATTTTTGCTCCACTTTGAAATATTGGTAGGATTTCAAAAGACGCTAGAGGTGAATTCTATGTGTCTTTTAGCTTTGATAACACACAATAACTAGAGTGTATTGCTTTGGGACAAATACAGAATGTAGAAATCTATAAAAAGTCTTGAACAACACTGATGTTCATCAGCCTAATGTCCCCCCCAACACAACCTGAGCCATATGCCAGCTATTATAAGTAGAAGAAAGAGAGAAAGACCAGTGTTTTCTTAGGCAGGGCCTTGCAGAGAAACATCATGTATGTTAAAGAATCTAAGCAGAATGGGGAAGAGGGAGAGGGAGACAAAATTAGTCTGAGACCCTTTTCAGTCTAGCAAGGAAAATGGAGGCTTCTTTTGCTTCTGCAAAGTGCCAGAACAGGATTCTGTCCATCACCCCCTCAATCTTCTTCTGCATCCAAACTTTCTTTGCTAAGATAGCATTATTCTTATTGTTAGCTACTGCCCATGTAGTTTATGTAACTTTATAATGTGATTAAGGTGGTAAATAGGACAATGGAAAAGGCAGCCTTTCTCTTAATGGGGCAAGTCAGAGTAAAAAAAAAAGAGGAGGGACACTACTTTGTGCATCATTTTGTGGAAGAATGTCAACAATAGAAAAAGAAAGAGAATGGCTTTCCTTACACTGCAGAAGGATTTTGCTGGCAACACTTTTCCTATCTGGGTGCAGGAACAAAAAGAGTTGTAAATTTATGTATGTAGAGTTAAAAATTCTATATTTTTAATATTAAATTGCATATATACACATACTGTAGTGGGAAGTTGATTGTATAGGGAAAGGATGTGTAGGTATAATTGCATATGTACAGTGAAATGACCGTATGATAAACAATGCAAATATGTATACAGCATGACTGGGTGACTCTAAAATCAGACAAACTCATGGAAGCTCTTACTGCAAGGTAAATTCTGGCATAAAAAACACAAGGCTTTGACAATTGTTGAGAATGACAGTCACGTGGCTGCTTTGCTGTTTGTTGAAAAGGGAGGTACAGTACGTAGTTGTATTTAGCAGATGGAATTGGGTAGACAAGGCTAATAAGAAAGAGTTCTGAGTGAGTGAAGATTGAAGCATGAATGAAGATTTCAGTAGACAAGGAAGGAGGTGTCTGTGCATAACTAATTTAGTAAAGACGAAGCGATACCCAAACCTTGCCTCTTATGAACAGTGTAGTGATGCTCATAACATTTCTGTGTATCGATGCAAAATTGACAGCTTCCATTTGTTATTCTGTACACTTTCTCATACGGATAATAAAATCAAATAAATACTCTGGTTTTATTTCATGCATCTAGCACTGCTCACAGTGTACATCAGAGTGAACTGTCAGAAATGTGAGAAAATGTATAGTACAAAGAATTACTATACATAACACACTTCTTTCTCAGTACCAAACATATATATGGCAGAAGTGTAGTGGTTCTACTAATTCTACACTAGCTTATTTCCTGTCCTAGTAGACATGAAAGTGCTGTCCATACTAATTCCAAACTAGTTTATTTCCTGTTTCTGTCGTATCATGATGGTAGGATTTAGTACAAATACTAAACGCTTTACAAAAATGTAAAATGTTTAATTTGTAAAGTTCTTAATTGTATATTCAGTATCCCAGCAAGATAACATAGGGGCATTGTATGGTTATTGTGGCACACTGTAATTAAAGGTATAGCAATCTGGGTCTGTTGTGGATCTGTTGTGGGTGTGTCTAAGGAAGTGGGTTATAATTCACAAAACCTTAGACTGAAATAAACATATTCATCTTTAAGGTGCCATAATATTTCTGTTTTTATTCTTGTCCTGTTTGGTTTGTTATATATACTGAAACAGACTATAACATAGCCACCTCTTTGAAAAGTAGTGCTATTTGCTATGTGGTACAGAATTTGATGTATTTATTTACTGGGGCGAGGGACATGGTGGCGCTGTGGGCTAAACCGCAGAAGCCTCTGTACTGCAGGGTCAGAAGACCAGCAGTTGTAAGATCGAATCCACGTGACGGAGTGAGCTCCCATCGCTTTGTCCCAGCTCCTCGCCAGCCTAGCAGTTCGAAAGCATGCAAATGCGAGTAGATAAATAGGTACCACCTTGATGGGAAGGTAAAACGGAGTTCCCTAGTCATGCTGGCCATGTGACAACGGAAACTGTCTTCGGACAAGCGCTGGCTCTTCGGCTTGAAAACGATATGAGCACCACCCTCTAGAATCGGACACGACTGAACTAAACATGTCAAGGGGAATCTTTACCTTTACCTTATTTACTGGGGCACCTTAACGTGGGGAGGAACAAGTCAGGGATTGGGTGGAACCTCACACCAACATTTCAGAGGTGTGCTGCATGCCCTAGTCATCAACCATGCCCTTATCCCTCAAAATGATATCTAAAGCAGAAGGGGAACGTCCTGCCGATAGTGGTGAATACACTTCCTTACGAATGGGATGGAGATGTCACTAGCACCTTGGATAACGGGTTTATACCAGGGAGTTAGCTAACTAATGTGGGAGCAAAGAATTCTATTTCCATTTTTTGTAGTTTAGCACAAGTTATAGGTTGATTATGAAAACCTAGTCTAATTTGACATGTCAGCCATTTTTACAAAACTGGACTTACATCAGTGGGGGGGGTAGTTGGTAGATGAGGGGGTCAGGAAGAGCAGCAGTTGGAATGAAGCAACAGATCAGGAAGTCTGGAGTAAGGCTACATCCCCTCCATATCTTCCTCCCTGCAGTCACCCTAGGCATGGATTGTTTTCACAGCCACACTTTCATCTTTTTAAAAACAAAAATGATTGTATCAAGTGCAACCATGATACAAGTGAACCAAGTGAACACTTTAAATACTTTTAAACATATATTCAAAAGTGTTAAAGTTAAAATGCTGTTTCAGCAATAAAGAAAAATACATTACTGTATTTTATTATATAGTAATTTAAAGGAAAAGATTATTGAAATATTCCACAATAGTGTTAAAATGAAAAGTAATTTTAGTGTAATTTTAATGTAACATATACATATATTTTTAAATGCTGCATGCCTGATAGGCAACATTCCAGCATGGTACCTTTCGCTACAGTTCCTTTTTAGCACTTGAAAAACAACAACCCATAGGAGGATATGCACCCAAGATTTTTCTGCCCCTCTTCTCAAAGGGTAGAGTCCATGGCAAATCTACATGTAGCATAGAGCAGAAGAGCAGTGGCATGGTGTTGTGATGTGTAACACACTCATGTATACACATGTACATACACAAACCCCAATAATATCAACCTAAGCAAACAAAAGAGGGGGGAACCCAAAATATTTGGGCACTTTTAAAACAGATCTGTTGTAATGCAAGCTTTTGTGAGTACATATATTGTAAATAGTCCATATATTGTGAATAGTCCATATATTGTACCCTGTTTCCCCAAAATAAGACCTAACCTGAAAATAAGCCCTAGTATGATTTTTCTGCATGCTCGTAATTATAAGCCCTACCCCAAAAATAAGCCCCAGTTAAGTGAAACCCTACATTGAGCAGCAACCAGAAGAAGATGACATGACTGTAAAATAAAACATATCCTGAAAATACGCCCTAATGCATTTTTTGGAGCAAACATTAATATAAGACCCTGTCTTATAGGGAAACGTGGTATATGCACACATATATTGTATTTCTTTAGACATGAAGTGCAGTATTTGGATCTCGGTTCTCATGGTTGTGGGGTAGGGAAAAAGTGAAATGGGATACAGAAGATGGAGTAGGATATTGATAATGGACTTTCAGAGTTTTGATTTTATAAACATCCTGACAATAGGTAATAGGCTAATGCTAAATGCGTGTAGGCTAAGAGTCGAAGTGAGATTTTTGGTTTTGAAGTATTGAAGCAGTGAATTCTGTTGTCAGGAATGAGTTGGTTGTGCTGATGACAGAATTTTTGTGAAAAACTAGTAACATTTTAGCTATATGCAAGATTGATGTGTTGTAAGTTTCCACGTTTTTAACTTTATATGCTCCATGGCTGTTGTTTTCTCTCATTTCTGGACCACGTGGAAGCAAATACCTTATTTCATTTATGTATTTCCACATGTTTGAAAAATTCGTGTGCCATAAAGGTAGATTCATTGTAGACTTCTTATTTTGATTTGTGACTGTTTCATTTGTGTGAAATCACCTAGTTGCAGAGGCTTTATTTTGCGTTTTGCTTTGTTTTTAGCTAAGCCTATGCAAAACCTTTTACTAAAAAACTTGTTGCATATTTAAAGCTTTCTCACAGTCAGTTGTTCTTCACGCTTGCTGCTTTGCATCAAGGATCCCCACCTGTTTGAATGCAGCCCGTAATGTTCATACCTACTCATGGCTGTTTGGTTCCCTATTTAATTCCAATCTAGTTCCTATTAGGTAAATCACAGAGCTCAACAACAGTGAACCGTTAATTGGCCCCTTGGTAGCTGACTGAAAATAAACGCTGCCAAGGAGTGTTAAGAGGAAAAGAAGAATGGGGTGATGGGCCCTCTAACTCTGGGTGTGAGGGGCAAGGGGACACAGCGAGTAGTAAATCACAGCTAGTAAGGCCATAAACTGCAGTGTATGAAGAGGGAGAGTTCATTTTTAGAAAGGGCTCCAGGTTGCTGTTATCATCTTTTCTTTCAGGTGGTAGCTGTGGGACAAAAGGAAATACCCATTCAAGGTTTTGTGATACAGTATTTGCCTCTTTCAAAGGTGTTGATGTAATTAGATCTTAATTTAAAAAACAACAACAACTACAGGAACAATGAGACTGACTAATCCACAAGACTGACTCAAGGCCCAGAAAAAGTGCCCTGTTCCCTTTCATGCCACTAGTTGTAGACCAGCCTGTGCTGAGTAGGCCCTTTGTGCCTTCAGGACAGCTACCATCTCAGGAGGAAGTGGGCAAACAGCAGGCCAGTCCAAATGTGCCTTCCATTTGGTGGCTTCTGCTGCTGAGGGGGGAAGGGGGGGGCAGAGATGCTAAACTGTGTATTTAATCTTCATTTTTAAACTTGTGTGAATCATACTGATGGCCACTTGCCAAGTTTTTCTCAGGAACTCCTCTGGTAAGCTGCATTTCTCTGGGCAGTATTTTGTGTAGTTGGGTTAAAAGACTGTTGGTATCTCTCCCCCCTCCGCAGTTCATTCCATCAACATAGTTCCTGTCTTGTGGACACTCCAACCACAAAACATTATCTTTTTTGGAATATTCATGTGCTGTGAAACTTATCAAAAATGCATAGGCCACAAATTCTCTTGCTTGTCTGCTATTTGCTCCAGACATGCCTGTTTGTAAATTCTTATACACATATACCATACATAGATCCTGAGTACATAAGATATCCATTTTTCTCCTCCCCCCCCCCCCCCGTACATAGAATGGACAGAGGTACAGAAGCATCTCACCTAACATAGTACTGTATCTTTGTTTTCTGCTTCATTAGGCATGTTGGAAAGACAGTACGTATGTTCTAGTGAACTGAGCAGAGAGATCTTGTAAACCGCAAGCATTCTTAGATTTTGGTGCTGAGTTGAGATGCAACCTGAGGCTAACTGATAATACAGTTAAGGTTAATTCTTTTCTTCTTTATCCCAGTCATGTTATATTTTTTTTTCAAGACAGAGAACAATCTTATAATCTGAGGGATACATACACTTCTAATGTGTGTGTAATGTTGTTTGTATACATAGCATTATTCTGTGCCTAATTCAACAGTTTCCATATGAATAAAATGTAAGACCCTTGGATTTTATATGTGTGCTCAGCACCTATTTTGGGGTATACACTACTTATATGAAATTTATAGTATTCACGTGCAATGCTGGCTTGTGGAAAAAATACATAAGGAGAATCATGTGTTTGGAAACACTTCAGTGTTTCATGGCTGGGCAAAATGAACAAATTCTTTATCACAACTAAGTACATACGCTTCATATAAACACAACAAATGTATTTTCTAAGCATATTTACATGGAAGTAATGTAAAAATGGAGATCTTACTGCATTCTTCAGCAATGGCGTGAGCTTGGCTTCTTCCTTGTTTCAGAACTGAGATGAGAAATGTGCAGCCTGGCAAATCAAATGCTGCTTCTGATATAATTGTTGTTACTCCCCCATGCTTCAGGTGGGCTGCCTGCCTTTGTATGAACCCTGATGCAATGTGAGCCTTGATTCAATGCTCATGTGTTTATCCATTCATTCATTACACGAGGGGAAAACTACAGTAGTTCTTGTCAGTTGACTCATAATAACTAGTTTTTACCAGATTCTTCCTGCTATTTTCAGGGAAATGGGAAGTGATTAAAATGTGGGCTGAGGAAATAAGCATGCTAACAAATTAACACCTGCCAGTGGTTTTCAAGCAATATATTTTTTGCTGTTGGTTTTTTTCAGTGACATTTACATATGGATCTGGGTGGTGGGCTGTGAGTAGCACCTGCATGTATGTGTATGCGTGCGCATGTGTATGGTGTATGTGGGCATTGCTCATTTGAACCCATTCTTCCCCATTCTGAGCATGCAGCCTTTGCATGATTAAGATTGCTTTGGGTATCCTATCCCCTCCATCAGATGGGCAGGAGAGGGATGTATGCAGTTTAAACAGAGATTATCATAAGTAGGGAAGGCTTGCCCCATGTGCTTCTTCCCCTGTTTAAATCATACTCCTGAGTCATGTCTCCCTTGTATATGAATGTTTTGTGTGCTGACTGGAGCACGATTCTGTTGAAGAACTTAGAAAGCAGCCTTATACTGAGTCAGATCATTGGACCATATCATCAACTTTGACTGCTAGTAGCTCTACAGGGTTTAGGCAAGAGAGCCACTGTTTGGAGATCTCCTGTTATTATCTAGTGGACTTTCATCCAAGCTGTAACCAGGTCTGACACTGCAGAGCTTCATAAATTATCTGAAACCGGCATGTTCAAGGTTGTTTGCTGAAATTTTGAGTGCTAGAATTTACATAAGGAGAGTCATTTTTATGCACTCTTATTCCAACAGGCAGGAATTTGGGAGGGTGGTAGCCTCCCCTCGAGGCTTTTTTTATTTAATTTTCTTTTTTGGGGGGAGGCTATCAGATGCCACGAAATAATCTCTTGGTTGCCAGCCTTCATGGAAGAAGAAGGAAGAGTGAAATGAATGAAGTCAGGATGTGCTTGCAGACTAAAGTACAAAGCAGGCAACCTTTGTATCAGATAAAGCAGACTGATTTTTGTTTAAATTAGGGCTTCAATTTAGTTCCAAGAAATATAAGAAATTAATCTTGGGGGTTTGCATTGATTTATTATTTTAATTAACTGATTAATGTGTTTACAATATGTGCCTAGAAGAATAAAACAATATTTATGAAGCAAAGCATTCCCCCCGCCTTGTTGATGCTGTGCCAGCATTGGAGCAGCTAGCCTATTCTGGTATATTTTTGATATTGCAAAGCCATAGAATGGGTTGAAGTGACATTTACACTATCATGAAGTAGCATGAAATAAATGAGTAAGAAATCTTTGTGTCATATACAGGCAAAATAAATAATAAATAACAAAATTAAACAAAATCGGGGAATCAGACAAAGAAATCCAGACAAAATCTCAAAATATAATAGAGCTTCTGAAGCAATCATTGAGTGTCTTTCTGATGCAGACAAAAAAATCTGAGATTGTGTGTGAAACTATTAAATTAATCTCTAATTAGAATCTTATCAGTTCTCTGAGTTAATCAAGATCCAGTCCACCCAACACATAGCTTGTAAAGTTAGAAGGCTACAGAAAATGACATTGATTTAATCAGTACTTTTGTTTCTGAGTTACTTAGCCTGGTGTCAGAAGGGAGTGGCAATTGTTGCATCCAAAGTCAAGAGGTAGATTCTTGTTTCAGTATGTGTACCCTGAGACTATCCTAGTTACACTATAAGGACTAATGCAAACATTGACTTAAACTTAATTTGAAATGCAGTGTAACAAAGTAATTCTGTGTATTTCTTTTGATTTAATACTTTGGGCTCATATTGTTTTGGAAATGATCCTTCGAGTGCATAAACACAGAAATACTGAATTAGTACTGTTCCAATTTTAAAAATTAGTACACCTTTTAGACCTTGGAGGATTGAATCTATCTACATAGAATATGTGTGTGTGTTTATACACTCTATCTTATAGATGATACACTTATTCAAACTGTAAGTAACCATTGATAACTATAGGACCAGAAGCAGAAAAACAAGAACAGCATAAGACTAAATATAAGTAGAACTGGCAGCTGCAAGTGCTAAAAATTGAAGAGCTGAAGGTACTCAGAAATTTTAAAATTAGAATATATGGGAGGATAAAAAGGTCTCCATCTGGTGCTGGGAGTACTACTGTATAGGCACCAGATAGGCCTCTCTGGTCCGGGCATTCCACATAATAAGCTACTGCACAGTTATTGGAAATTAAGTTAATGTTCTGATACAGTAGCTGAAATTCTGTTTCTTAACATAGTAAATTGCAACTGGAGTAGGCCTATTGAATCAATGGAACTTATAAAGGATTTGGCTCACCAAACTACTGATTCAGCTGGTCTACTCTACATGCATCTTACTAAACAACATGATTTCAGCCAATGTGCTGAAAAGCTGGTACTTACAATATTAACATACCCCTTGTAAATTTTTACTACCATGTTTCCCTGCTCCAAAAATGCATTAGGGCTTATTTTCAGGGGATATTTTAATTTGCTGTCCTCTGAAGATGCCGGCCACAGAGACTGGCAAAACGTTAGGAAGAACCACTTTCAGAACACGGCCAAGAAGCCCGAAAAACCCACAACAACCAGTGAACTGTTGTCTGGCGTTTTACAAAAGGCTTGTGGTGGTATATACTTAGTGGCTAAAGGTGTACCTTGGCTCAAGGATCTCTGACTGTCTCTAGATGTCAAGCTGGATAAATGCAGGTTCTGTAGACTCACAAAGAGAGTATGGCTTAACAAAAAGCTGACGGCATAGAGCAATATCTAGGTCTATAGTGCTTGTGTCCTGAGTACACTCCTGTACTGCAGTGAGTCCTGGATCCTTTGTGCACGGCAGGAGAGGAAGCTGAACACGTTCCATATGCGTTGTCTCTGACGCATTCTTGGCATCACATGGCAGGAAAAAGTTCCAAATAGTGTAGTCCTGGAATGAGGTGGAATTTTGAGCATGTATACATACTGAAACAGTGACGTCTACGTTTGCTTGGGCATGTCATGAGAAGAGCTGATGGTCGGATTCCAAAATATCTCCTATATGGAGAATTAGTGCAGGAAAATCGCCCCAGAGGGAAACCCAGCTGCAATACAAGGATATCTGCAAGCGGGATCTGAAGGCCTTAGGAATGGACCTCAACAGATGGGAAACGTTGACATCTGAGCGTTCAGCCTGGAGACAGGCGGTGCGTCACAGCCTCTCCCATTTTGAAGAGACCCTTGTCCAGCAGGCCGAGGCAAAGAGGCAGTCACGAAAGCAGCAAAATCAAAGAGCTGGACAGAAAAGAGATTGTATTTGTCTTCAGTGTGGAAGGGACTGTCACTCTCGAATTGGCTTTCTCAGCCACACTAGATGCTGTTCCAAGACCTCTATTCAGAGCACGTTACCATATTCTCTTGAGACTGAAGGATGCCTACAAACGTAGGGATGGGGGTTAGGATTAGGCTTTACATTTTTTTACCCATTCCGCTCTGCCTTATCTACCACATGAATTCCCACTTAAGTCATAATTTAGGAGGAGGAAGTGATATTTTACACCTCTGCCTAATACTTAAACCATAGTTAGACTTTATGTCTGCACTAGTCCGTGGGATAGGCAAGAATGCTAAGGGTATGTCCATTATTTAAAAGAGAAGAACATTAATATCTACAAAAGTCATAGATGTACACATTTTCCTGGATTTTTCTGTCTTTAGCAACATGGTTTCTTATTTTTTCCTTCATTGTGGTGTGTTCTTCCAAATTAAGTCTCCCAAACTCAGCCATATTCACTATGTAAGCATCCCATTGCTTGTGATGAATTAACTGTCCCTCCCATAATTTGCATAGACCCAGATGTTTAGTTAGGAGCTCCATGTTTGCTTCCTTACCAGTAGTTTGGAGGACATCTTTAAAATATGAGCCGACAGATATTTTCTGCACCATCTGGGAATCCATTTAGTCATGTTGTTAAAAACTATTGATTGGCAAAGAGAAGGGCTGTTTAAAATGTAGAGTTATGGAATTTCTAAGAACTGGATTTCCTAGCAGTTAGCAGAACCCCAAGTCTCCATGTCCAGTGACTTGATTCCAGAAGTGGCATGTGATTTTGAAGATGACTGCACTAATCTTTTGAGACACAGCCTACCTTGCCAAGCAGCACAATGAAGCAGCTTGCTTTAGGTGTCATGTCAGATATACCTAGTGTGGTGTAGTGGATAGAGTGATGGACTAGGACACAGGAGAGCTGGTTTGAATCCCTGCTCAGCCATGGAAATTCACTATGGGAAATGAAATGAGAAAAACCACTTAAATATCACACTTAACCTTGAAAGTTGTTAGGTCACTGTAAGTAAATTCTGACTTGACAACACATAACAACAAGATATACAAAGGCAGGATATAGGTGCCTGGATGATCAACAAAAATTTTAAAAGTGGTAGCCCTAGGGGTGAGGGATGGATGCTTTAGCCTTCATAGAATCTCTTGGGCCAGCCTTACCTTAAAAAACAATGACTTTAAATTGCTTCCAGTGCTTGTTTTCCGTAGAAGAGTGGCTACAAACAAAGGAATAAGAAAGATACAAAAAATACTTTGTGAAATGCAGATCGAATTGCTGGATACAAAAGCATAATTTGCAGGTACACTTCTCTCTTGAATTGCATGGATCTGAGCAGCAGAGTTTTGATTATACACAGGGTTTTTCCTAATAAATAAATGTTCCAATAAATAAAATGTAAAAATCCAATAAATACTGTTCTGCTATCCATCTCCAGGAAGTAGCCTTAGAAAGATGAGTCAGAGAACTGTTTATGCTTTGTAGTTTTGTTTTGGGGCCATAAGATTTATACATGGATTTTGAATTAGGTGGGGGTCCTTCAGACAGAAAAGTTCTCATTCCCAGAATGAGGAGGACAATGATATATATGGAAAGATGTATGTAAAGGAAAACTTGTTTAGCTGCTTTGTAATAGTAAAGGGCACATGCTTGGAAGCAGTCCCTCTTGAATACAGGGAGATTAAACTTCTGAGTAGACTTGACTAAGTTCATATAGGGCAACTATTTTCAAGCTTTTTTTTGCCATGGCCCTTTTAGGAGCTCTTTTCATGTTCCAGACCCCCCTGTCAAACAAGGAAACAACATGAACAAATATATTTCAGAAACTGCTCACATTTTTCAATCTGTGTCCCTCTTCAAATGTGGCAGGGCCCCCCAGGGGGCCATATGGCCCCTATTGAGAATGGCTGATTTAGGGCATGAACAGCTGAAGATTTTAGATGTCTTGGAAATGACAGTTATGGGGATCTAATCATATTCTGATTGATAGATGAAAATTTTGACATAAGTGATAGTGAGTTGATGATGGTTCAGGCTTCTGATTTCCAAAGATGATTACATAACTTAAAAATCCAGAGTTTAAGAGGTTTTGTGTGCAAATTTAATATTAATCATAGTTCTTTGTGGCCTCTGTGAATCAAACCCTAGGTGATCCGCACCTGCGCAGAGCCTCATCGGAAAGTTCTAGGGCTTCTGTGGTAGCAAAAAACACATTAGAATAAGGCCCCTCCCCCCTCGTATAAGTATCTTGGCGCCAAGGCTGTCCTTTCAGTTTCTTTCAACCGCCGTGTTGAGAGCCTCCTGGTTCTGCTCCTGTGAGTGAAAGAGAAAGAGAGTTTATTCTTGATTCCTTCCAGTTTCAATCTTTTTTCCTTTAACTATTAGAATAGATCAAATTTATTATCATCAGAGATATTTTTTCCTTTTTACCTCGCTCGGTCTCTGGTCAGAGCAAACCCCCCCATCATTGCTTTCCCCCCTCAAATTATTTTCTCCTGTTCATGGCCCCTTTGGATCTGTTTAAACACTGCGTGGTCTGTGATAAGAAAATACCATTCTCCAACAGCCACGCCAAGTGTCTTTTTTGCTTGGGAGAGGCACACCAGACATCCTCCTGCCAGCATTGTAAGAACTTCAAGCGCGGAGTCCTCTGTTCTCGCTTATTGAGATTAAAACTTTGTCTTTGGGAACAATCCCTTTAACCAACCAAAATGGCCCAACCTCCTTGTAAGGCCACTTCACAAACCAAAGCAATGGAAAAGGCTCTTTCTGAAGCCTCAAAACAACATCCATTGACCACACCATCTCACTCCGATGCTCCATCCACTTTGTCTAAAACTTCCAAAACCCATAAATTGAAGCGCTCAATACTGAAATCCTCGATATCGAAGCCCTCCACTAAACGTCAAATGTCTACCGAAGCCTCTTTGGTTCCGTAGCCTTCTTCACCTAAAAGACGTAAACAGCATAAATCTAAATCTGCAGTCATTTCTCAGCAGCCTCAACAAACTTGCGAATTAATCTCTATTGGTTTGCCTTCTGATTATGACGCAACCCCCTTTCATCAACCCTGCTCTCAATCACCGAAATGGGATGACAGAGTTGATTGATTAACATCTTCTCCTCCCAGTCCTCAATATTCTGTTCTTTCGAGCAACCCTTCCGTAGTTGCTTCACCTGACAGGGTCGACTCCAAACAACAACTAGAGACCATATCTGATTGTCCACTGTGACCTCTTCAGAGACATCGGCCCCAACAGTCCCTGGAACAGTCTATATTGTATCACGTGTGGTTCAGACCCGCATTCAGCATTCTCACCGGATTGACATTTGCCCTGACCAGAGCTTGACCGGACAAACCACAACCCCGAATCAACCAGTTGCTCTATCCAGTTCGGTCATACCTTCCCACAATCTTGAAAGCCATTGGTGTTGAAACGGCCATATCACCATGACCCACATCAATTCCAACTTGCTCCCTACCTGGCACCTAAAAGACCCAGGACGGTCAAGCAACTTTATTCTACACACAAGGCTTTTACAGCTCCAGCCTCCCAATATTTTCCTGCTAATTCAGATGAGGGAAATCACTCCTCTCACTCAGCATTTCCAGCGTCTATATACTCCACTGCTTTACCTACTCGTCAACAACTTCTGTTTCGACATCACTGAGACACAAGCTCTGATATCAATGATCTTCGATAGCCATCTTGGCCCATGGATACTCGTTCTCTCCCTCTATCGACGCACAATTTCCATTGCCCAATAGAACCAAGCCATCAAACTCGACATCACTATGACCCCGAGTTCAACACCAACACTCAGCCATATCAAACAATATCATGGACACTCGGATGACATATCTCGATCTCAAAAATCCTTGACACCGACAAATCCCCATGGACATGCCACATCCATTGACATTGAGTCACAAACATCAGTACTATGATGCTCAACCTATTGACACCGAAGTCGATTGGCAATCCATCGACTCCCGACGCGACCCCGATTATTCCGATCACGGATCCAGACCTCAAATACCGTCAGTATTACTTACCTCACCAGAATCCAGTCTTGTCAATGCCAACCCACCATCGCTGGCAGAAGACTTCCAAACTTACACCCAACTTATGATCCATATAGTCTCTCAATCTCCAAATCCACCACCCTTCGACAGAACCGGCTGATCATCTATACAACCCAATCTCTAAACATACAACTACTCAACTATCCTGGACAAAACCAGCCTCTTCCTATACCATTTCTAAACGAATCAATAACCTCTACAGAGTCCATGATCCTGGAGCATTTTTCTTTCAAAAACAGCCAGCTCCAAACACTATTTTTGTCAAAACCTCACAATCCAGATCTCAACATCGACAGACATACCAAATAAATGCAGTAGAAGGATTGACTCAATGGGAAGATGGCTTTATTTATCAGCAGTGTTCACCATGCGTGTTGCTAACTACCAGGGGGCCATGGGTGCATATCAATGTTTCTTTTGGGACAATATGTCAACCTTTGTCAAATCTTTTATCAAAGATAAAAAGGTACTCGTCCAAACCTTTCAACAAGAAGTTGTTTCCGTTGCCAAACAACAGATGCTTTCTGTTAGGCACACGGTAGACGCCACAGAGAACTCTTTGATTGCCTCCTAAGGTATAGCGAAATATACTTCTTCAGCTGATCACTCTTTAATCCCAACAGTTTTTCTGGTGTCAAGACAGCATTGTAGATTCTTGTGATCTGGGAGAAAGCCAGTGGTCTCATTTTGTTCATGTGTCTTAGCAACTCACAGGGGGTAGTAACATTTAGTTTCGAGGGACAGATTGACCCAGTACATTAGTCCATACCACATGATGTTATTGGTTTGCATTGTCCATGCTAATGTGTCGAACCTGGACAAGACGGAGGTTCTGAGGGTGGGTGCCCCCACCATTGGTGGCGTGGGTGACTCTCTCTCATTTGGGGGGGGTGGCCCTTGCCACCAAGAATGGGGGGTTTGCAGCCTGGGGGTACATCTGGACCCGACGCTCACCATGGAAACACAGGTGGCGTCAGTGGTCTGTACCGCCTTTTCCCACCTTTGGCAGATAGCCCGGCTGCGGCCCTATCTTGATGTGGGGACCCTCACTACTTTGGTGCATGCGCTCGTAATCTCGAGATTAGACCACTGTAACACGCTCTATGTGGGGCTACCTTTGAAGTTGATGTGGAAACTCCAGGTGGTGCAGAACGCGGCGGCCAGACTCCTTAGTGGAGTGAGAAAATAGCATCACATCTCCCCTATTCTGGCCGCGCTGCATTGGCTGCCCATCTGGTTCCGCATCGACTTCAAAGTTCTGGTGCTTATGTACAAAGCCCTAAATGGTTTAGGGCCTCGATATTTGGCGGAACTCCTACTCCCACCAAGATCTACCCGTGTCACCCGTGCGAGTCAGGAGGTGAGGCTGAGGAGCCTGACGCCGAGGGAGGCCTGGAAGGAAAAAACAAGAAACCGGGCCTTCTCGGTGGTGGCTCCTCGCCTCTGGAACAACCTGCCTCCAGAGATTTGTGCGGCTCCCTCGCTGGGTATTTTTAAGAAACAACTAAAAACATGGATGTTTAGGCAGGCCTTTCCCCCCAGTTAATCCCTGACTTCTCCCTTGCTTTCTTTATTATGTTTTCCCTTTTCCATCTTATAGAATTTTTAATTGTGTACAAATTCCTTTTTAATTATATATTGGTTTTGTATTTTGTGTTTTGTGTTGTAAGCCGCCTAGAGTGGTCAATATGACCAGATAGGCGGGGTATAAATGGAATAAATAAATAAATAAATAAATAAATAAATAAATAAATAAATAAATAAATAAATAAATAAATAAATAAATAAATACCGTCTCCAGACATTTGAATGCAAGATAACGCATTTCAGAAAACATGTAAATATCACACTCTTTAAGACATGTTATTTGCCTGTGTTACTGTTAAAACTGGATTCTCTTGTGTTCAAAATGGAAAATTGAAAGTAAGGATACTCTGTAAAAGCCCCAGTAGTGAGGTTAGTGACTATCCAAATACCAACCTGCTTGCCCTCCTCTACCTTCCTTACCTTTTGAAAAAGAAGGCAAAAAAGAAGTCATTCTAACCAGTGCTAGTAGGAACTGTGGAATAATGGATAGAAAAGTCCTGTTGTGAGCTGTTGATGTTCATCCTTTTTCATAAAGATGGGGCAAACAATAACACCTGGTAGCTTGTGTTCCACAGGCATCTTTTTATACCTGAACTGTCCCATATATATTTATGGAACCACTATTTTGAACTTAATTTCTAGAAATGGAAACATCGAGACAAATGGCTGAGTTTCTTAGTCTTTGGTGTATCTGTTTGGTAAGTGGCGATAGAAAGGCCTACTGCACATGATCAAAGGTGGGTTTGTGTGATTTTTTTTTGCTTCAGTTTCTCACCTTTCCTGAGAGCTAGGTACCACTGTGTCTGGTGCTTGTATCACTTGTAGAACACATTGACATACATTGGTAGCAATTGCCTTAAGCTCACATTTTGATCTTATCCTTGGGGATATAAGCCACATGGGTCAAGCTGCCACAAGTCCTTTGACAAAACAGGCAGTCATGTGAGAAAGTGCCAGCTTAAGACTTTGTTTTTCCTTCAGTGGGCCCATCATACAGTCCCTGAAGTGTATCCTGGTATCCCCAAAAGAGCTGTGTAAAGTCCAGGAGGGGCCACCTCTCACAGTTTGCATTCTCCTTTGAAGCCATCCACAAGCTATTTCTGTCCCATGCAACCAATTGGGTTGCTTCTCCTGTCAGACTGGCCCTAAGTGTATATCAGTGTTCCCTGATGAACCCACTTCTTTAAGATTTTCCATGGCAGAAGAGCCACGCATGTAGAACATAAGGACATTCATTAAATTGATTTCTGCTACAAAAATCCCCTGAAAAGGTCAATCCATGAGGTTCCCCACTTAACTTCCCATGTAAAATTGCCACAAGAAGACACTTGCACACTAGGCATTAGTACAATACCTCTGATTTACAAAGTGTTTCATGATCTCTGCTGTATTCACAGCTCCCTTGTGTAGCACGTCACTATTATGCCCATATTACTCACTAGAAAGTCCTGGGATTGACCCACATATATAACTGACCCACATATATGTACCTTATAGAGGGATGATGTGAGCCCACATAATAGTCTGATTATGACTCTCTCTTTCTCTCTCTCCCTCTCTCTCTCTCTCTCTCTCTCTCTCTCTCTCTCTCTCACACACACACACACACACACACACACACACACACACACACACACACACACAAACAGAGAGAGAGAGAGAGAGAGGTGCTGTCTGTAGCTCCAGCCATTGGTTCACATAATTAATATATGCTCAAGTGATGTAGAACTGATGAATACTTTTGGGGGGTTCTCTGTATGAAATACATACTAAAAAGTTCACAGTGTATATTAGACCCTGTTAATATAGACGTCATGGTGGCTGAGGGGGGAAAAGCCCCTATATCATTAAGTTATGGGGGCATAATTTGTATTGCTTTTGGTTCCTTCAGTGTTTTTGGAAAGAACAAGAAATATGTGTGTGTTTTTTAAAAAGTATTATACACTGGATTTTAGCTGAACATACAGTCTATACTACAATATACAGTATATTGCTCATTTTTATTGTATGATACCACTACATTACAATTTTTGGTTAATCCATTGGGTAAAATGTTTTGTAAACACAAAACAAAAATATTTTTACTGTATTTTGTCTGATGGTATCAAGCATCTTAGTTCTTACTGTATTATGCCTGATGAATCCTCTCCAGTCTTTACATCCTTCCAATCCTTATTTTTTTCCCTCCTGCCATCTTTGAAGTTTATTACTTAAGCTTCTCGCTGAAGATTGCTTGTTTATTTCAGTGTTCCACCTGCACATTTTGCCCACACATTGAGCTGCACATTACAGTATCAAGCTGTCACAAGGCATGAAAATATTTTTATAATCCCTGACAGCCATGATAAACATCCCTCCCGAGGAATAAACAAACAAGGTACACACCTTGCCATTACCAGTAGTTTATAGCAGCCAGACCTTTGTCATTCTTTAGCAAGGGATACCTAAGCAATTTCAGGGCTAACAGCCTGAAGTACTGTTGACGTAGATGAGGTAGACATAAGAATTTACGTAATTCCTGTGGAATGATATATTGAGTGATTATCAGGGAAGCTCTCTCTGTGTTGCAAATCTGTCTCTTCAGAGGAAAATTTATTCAGATGTGATGCCTACGGTCAGTCCTATTTTGAAGGAGGAAATCAACTAAATATTTTCTAAGTATTTATGTGGTTTGCCCTGGTATTTTTTAAAGGTGTGTGTGTGTGTGTGTGTGTGTGTGTGTGTGTGTGTGTGTGTGTGTGTGTGTGTGTGTGTGTGTGTGTGTGTGTGTGTGTGTGTGTGTGTGTGAACAATAGCATTTATTTCAGAAATGAAAGCTTTGAGGACTCAGTATTACTCTGATATTAAATGCAATTAAATGACATTAAATGCAGTGAGCAGAAGGAAGATTCTGGAAGCCCCTGACTTTCGGAGATTATGATGCTTTTGAAAACCCTGAATGGAATTTAAATGTGCTTATGAGTGAATGTAATGTTGAGCATAAACCCTGGAGTAGCAATCTACTGTCAATCAGTTTCTTTTCAGTGGAGACAGCCTGAAATGGGGAGAAACCCTTACTTTTCTTGTCTTTTTGACCACCTTGCTTGGGAATTTTATAAATGTAGAGATCAATGAACAGCAGTTGTTTGTACGATTAAAAATGCACATATTTTTATAGCAGAAAAATTATTCTTTCATCTAAATAATATATATATGGTTGACTCATAATTATATTTTTGTTCTGGTTTAAATGATTTCTGTGATGCCGAGGGAACCCACTTCATAAGCATCTTATATTATTCCCTGTACTCTAAATATGTCCCCTAGAATCAGAGATTGGTAGATTTATTGCCATTTAAAGGTGTGAATTTCCTCTATGTCCCTCCTACCAATTGCAGTGAAATTAGATTTCTTGGGGGTTTGGGGGTCCTTTTCCTTTTCTTCTTTTTCTGAGTGTTAACTTGTTTTGAAAAATAATGTGGAGACTCCCAAGATTTGCTCAGAACAGGGCCTAGCATGCCTTATGTTCTTGGCTCTGTCATGTATACACACATACAGTATATGAAACTCCTTAGAGATGCTGTTCGAACTTGGCAGAGGCTCATGCAGTCTGACATCTGTGCATGTTTACTCAGAGGTAAATTCCAGTGATCGTGAGGCCTACCATAATTAAGAGTATGTACGCTTACAGCCTTGGGAGAATTCCAGATAAACACATGGATATTTTTTTCTAGAGCATTTGGGGGTCTAACCTACTGTTTATTAGTGATACAGTTGTTGACAAATGTTACATCCCATCACATTTTTTCTGTCACATGCACCTGTGTAATCCATATTTGCAATGTTCTAGAGGTACATCTTAAAAAATAATGATCAAAATAGCTGAAGAGGCCCTTGAATTAATTCTATTTTACTGAATTGTGATTCCAGTTCTATTTCTGCTGCGGACCTTCTGCATAAGATTAGGCATACCATTCCCCGCCCCGCCCCCCCAAAAAAAGTGCAAGTTAGAGGCATCACCCAATAGGCTCTTGCAAAGATAAATGACATAAGCATAATGAAATGTTAAATATAATTATGAGATGAATTAGAAGTTATTAATAACAGTAATATAAAGATTTGCTTTCTCTCAAACTGGCACATTTGGTACAATATGTGAGCTCAGTTTCTTCTCTTGCAGGTAGAGACTGTATTTATTCATTAGTTGTAGGCATGGTATTTCCAAAGAGATTTAGCTCCCTGTGGAAGACTGTATTATTCCAAATATTCCAAGAAGACTTTGTTTTCTGGAGTTCCCTGAAATGTCAAAGAGGATGCTAAGATTCAGCTTTCACACTGTATTTTAATCAAGAGTTGCACCCTAGTATTTTCTGTGACACTACAAGAGGCCTTTTAGGCAGAATCCAAAGAAACAAAACAAAACAAAAACATGTGGCACCTTAAAGACTAACTATTATAGTTTAATATTTTTGTAGACATGTCCACTTCATCAGACATAGGGAAACAGAATGAAATATTGAATGAAATATCAGTTTCACAGGTAGAACATTCTAAATAATCATTGGCTCTTGGGTGTATGGTACATCTATCTGTACGCTGTAATTTATGGCCTATGTTGTTTTACGGTAAACATTTGTAAAGATTCCCCTAGAAGAGGGTTATAAGCATATACTAGGCCTGAGCAAAAATGGGGGCGGTGGGAGAGAAAAGAGAGAAGGGGTATGTGTGAGTTTTTGGAAGACTGGAGGTTCAATTATGTCTGACAAAGTGAGCGAGTCCACGAAAGCTTATATTAACATATAATAGTCTTTAAGGTGCCACGTTTTTGTCTTTTTGTTTTGTTTTGTTTCTTTGGATTTTGCACAGACTAACATGGCGACCTCTGGCAAAACTACAAGAGGCCTTATAATGTACTCAGAACTGTGTGTTGCAGCACCCATGAAAATATTGGTTCCCCAATGATATGTTGTTTTTGAAGCCCATCCAACCCAGGGGACTTAGTAATTCCTTGACCACCTTTCTATTAGATCTTAAAATTGTGGAATAAAAACAGTCATTTCTCCTTTTGTTCTGCTTTTCACTTTTTCCAGTGAGGGAAACACTGGCTTCTCCTAGGAGAAAACTTGTCCTCTTCTTCCTTGTTTGTTTTTAAGATCCTCAGCTGTTTCTGCCTTTTCTATGCTGCCCTTCCTCCTGTACCTCCCTTCCTTCTGTTCATGTCATTTCTCATTCTCTCTCACTCTGCATGTCTCACTTATTTCACATGTGACAGTTTTCTCATCTGTCTTCACTCTGGCATCCTTCATATTCCTCTTCTGTTGGCATATTCCTCTTTTTTACCTCTTCTGCTAATTAGATGTTGTTGCTTTCTTGGTTTTGGGGTGTCTGACCCTTTTAATTTTTCCTCTTTTTTGTACAAAATAGCAAATATCAGATGTAGGTGACCTGTTTGTATAGTGATACAAAGAGTCCTTGTATAATAATCACAGATTGTTAGACATTCTCATGTTCAAGTCCTAAGGGTCAGCTTATGCTAGGCTTTCCTCCATGGTATCTACTACAACATCTGGCTTATTAGCCGACCAGTTGTCTTTATCCAATTTCTGAGTGTTTATTCTGGTATTTTGCAGACCACTTTGCAATGACTGTTTCCTTTATGATGTTTCCCCTGCGGTAATGATTTTTGCGTGGAGGAGCTGTCTGCTGTTATGACTGACATCCCTGGGAATGGCTTCAGCCTGCAAATATTCTCTTCCTTCATATTTCACCTTTGGCAGAATGTGTGTGAGGGAGACTCTGTGACGGGGAAAAAGGGATCTGTGGAAGCAAAGAACATACTAGTGACTTATGTTCACTGTTTTTACTGCTGTATGAAGTATGTTTAAAGGTGAGGCAAATTCTGCTTGCCATATTTTCTTTTCCTTGCAGTAATGTATTCAAAGAAGAAATATAAGGTAACTTGTGTGTGTGTTTAGTCGTTTAGTCGTGTCCGACTCTTCGTGACCCCATGGACCAGAGCACGCCAGGCCCTCCTGTCTTCTACTGCCTCCCGGAGTTGTGTCAGGTTCATGTTGGTTGCTTCGCAGACACTGTCCAGCCATCTCATCCTCGGTCGTCCCCTTCTCCTCTTGCCATCACACCTTCCTAACATCAAGGTTTTTTCCAAGGACTCTTTTCTTCTCATGAGATGGCCAAAGTACTGGAGCCTCAGCTTCAGGATCTGTCCTTCAAGTGAGCATTCAGGGTTGATTTCCTTTAGAACTGATAGGTTTGTTCTCCTTGCAGTCCAGGGGATTCTCAAGAGCCTCCTCCAGCACCACAATTCAAAGGCATCAATTCTTCGGTGGTCTGCTTTCTTTATGGTCCAGCTCTCACTTCCATACATCACGACAGGAAAAACCATAGCTTTGACTATTCGGACTTTTGTTGGCAAGGTGATGTCTCTGCTTTTCAAGATGCTGTCAAGATTTGTCATCGCTTTCCTCCCAAGAAGAAGGCGCCTTTTAATTTCAGGGCTGCTGTCTCCATCTGCAGTGATCATGGAGCCCAGGAAGATAAAATTTGACACTGCCTCCATATCTTCCCCTTCTATTTCCCAGGAGGTGATGGGACCAGTGGCCATGATCATAGTTTTTTTGATGTTGAGTTTCAGACCTTTTTTTGCACTCTCCTCTTTCACTCTCATTACAAGGTTCTTTAATTCCTCCTCACTTTCTGCCATCAGAGTGGTATCATCTTCATATCGGAGGTTGTTGATATTTCTTCCGGCAATCTTAATTCCGGCTTGGGTTTCTTCCAGTCCAGCCTTCCGCATGATGTATTCTGCATATAAGTTAAATAAGCTGGGGGACAATATACAGCCTTGCCGTACTCCTTTCCCAATTTTGAACCACTCAGTTGTTCCATGACCAGTTCTAACTGTTGCTTCCTGTCCCACATATAGGTTTCTCAGGAGACAGATAAAGTGGTCAGGCACTCCCATTTCTTTAAGAACTTGCCATAGTTTGCTGTGGTCCACACAGTCAAAGGCTTTCGCATAGTCAATGAGGCAGAAGTAGATATTTTTCTGGAACTCTCTGGCTTTCTCCATGATCCAGCGCAAGTTAGCAATTTGGTCTCGAGTTCCTCTGCCTCTTCGGAATCCAGCTTGTACTTCTGGGAGTTCTCGGTCCACATACTGCTGAAGCCTACCTTGTAGGATTTTGAGCATAACCTTGCTAGCGTGCGAAATGAGTGCAATTGTACGGTAGTTGGAGCATTCTTTGGCACTGCCTTTCTTTGGGATTGGGATGTAGACTGATCTTTTCCAATCCTCTGGCCACTGTTGAGTTTTCCAAACTTGCTGGCATATTGAATGTAGCACCTTAACAGCATCATCTTTCAAGATTTTAAATAGTTCAACTGGAATGCCATCACCTCCACTGGCCTTGTTGTTAGCCAGGCTTTCTAAGGCCCACTTGACTTCACTCTCCAGGATGTCTCGCTCAAGGTCAGCAACTACATTGTCTGGGTTGTCCGGGATATCCACATCTTTCTGATATAATTCCTCTGTGTATTCTTGCCACCTCTTCTTGACGTCTTCTGCTTCTGTTAGGTCCCTCCCATTTTTGTCTTTTATCATGTTCATCTTTGCGCAAAATGTTCCTCTAATATGTCCAATTTTCCTGAACAGATCTCTGGTCTTTCCTTTTCTGTTATCTTCCTCTATTTCTTTGCATTGTTCATTTAAGAAGGCCCTCTTGTCTCTCCTTGCTATTCTTTGGAAGTCTGCATTCAAGTTTCTGTAACTTTCCCTATCTCCCTTGCATTTTGCTTCCCTTCTCCTCTCTGCTATTTCTAAGGCCTCGTTGGACAGCCACTTTGCTTTCTTGCATTTCCTTTTCTTTGGGATGGTTTTCGTTGCTGCCTCCTGGACAATGTTACGAGCCTCTATCCAAAGTTCTTCAGGCACTCTGTCCACCAAATCTAGTTCCTTAAATCTGTTCTTTACTTCCACTGTGTATTCATAAGGGATTTGGTTTAGATTATACCTGAGTGGCCCAGTGGTTTTTCCTAATCTCTTCAGTCTAAGCTTGAATTTTGCTATGAGAAGCTGATGATCAGAACCGCAGTCAGCTCCAGGTCTTGTTTTTGCTGACTGTATAGAGCTTCTCCATCTTTGGCTGCAGAGAATATAATCAATCTGATTTCGATATTGCCCATCTGGTGATTTCCATGTATAGAGTCGCCTCTTGTGTTGTTGGAAAAGAGTGTTTGTGATGACCAGCTTATTCTCTTGACAAAACTCTATTAGCCTTTGTCCTGCTTCGTTCTGAACTCCAAGGCCAAACTTCCCTGTTGTTCCTTTTATCTCTTGGCTCCCTACTTTAGCATTCCAGTCCCCTAGAATGAGAAGAACATCTTTCTTTGGTGTCAGTTCTAGAAGGTGTTGTAAATCTTCATAGAATTGTTTAATTTCAGTCTCCTCAGCAATGCTGGTTGGTGCATAAACTTGGATTATTGTGATGTTGAATGGTCTGCCTTGGATTCGTATTGACATCATTCTATCATTTTTGAGATTGTATCCCATTACAGCTTTTCCCACTCTTTTGTTGACTATGAGGGCTACTCCATTCCTTCTACGGGATTCTTGCCCACAATAGTAGATATGATAATCATCTGAGCTGAATTCGCCCATTCCTGTCCATTTTAGTTCACTGATGCCCAGGATGTCGATGTTTATTCTTGCCATCTCCTGTTTGACCACCTCCAGCTTCCCAACGTTCATAGATCTTACATTCCAGGTTCCTATGCAGTATTCTTCTTTGCAGCATTGGATTTTCCTTTCACTTCCAGGCACGTCCACAGCTGAGCGTCCTTTCGGCTTTGGCCCAACCACTTCATTAGCTCTGGAGCTACTTGTACTTGTCCTCCACTCTTCCTCAGTAGCATGTTGGACGCCTTCCGACCTGAGGGGCCCATCTTCCAGCGTCATATCTTTTAGCCTTTTGTTTCTGATCATGGGGCGTTCTTGGCAAAGATACTGGAGTGGCTTGCCATTTCCTACTCCAGGTGGATTGCGTTTAGTCGGAACTCTCCACTATGTCCTGTCCGTCTTGGGTGTCCCTGCACGGCATAGCCCATAGCTTCTCTGAGTTACTCAAGCCCCTTCGCCACGACAAGGCAGCAATCCATGAAGGAGATAAGGTAACTTATCATTTATCAAAACAGAACTAGGAGAAATACACTCTGTTCCTGAAAATCCTATAATTCATTACAATTCAATTTGTCCAAACGGTCAGGGATTTCAGACCCTGTTATATCCAGGTGGTACCCATTGTGATGTAGTGTATAGAGTGATGGACTAGGACTTGAAAGGCCTGGGTCTGAATCTATGCTCAACCATGGAAACTCACAGATGTTGATTTTCTCAAATCCATAAAACTGACTTGTCCTATTGTCCTCATGTGTTGCATGAGACTGCTGCGTAGTTCCACATGGTTCTCTAAATTCTCTTTTTCTTGCAAACCATGATAAAATATAAAATACATCTTTGTATATTTCTTTACTCCTTGGAACTGTTAGTCACCCACACCTAGATTCCTGGATTTGTTGTTGTCATGTGTCATCAAGTCGGAACAGATTTATAGTGACCCTAATAGGGGTTTCAAGGTATGTGAGGTAATCAAGGAGTGGTTTTACCGCCAACACCAACACCCCACAAGTTTCCATGGCTGAGCAGGGATTCAAATCCAGGTCCCTTGAGTCCTAGTCTGTCACTCTGTATACTACACCACAATGGGTACCATCAAGACTGAAATCCCTGCTCGTTTAACAAACGGAATTATAATAGATTATTCTTGGGAGCAGAGTATATTTCTCCTTTTTCTGTTTACTTGTACCTCACAAATAATAAACAGCATTGTTTAGCAGCATTCCCCAACCAAGTATCCTCCAGATGTATTATATCTCTCATCTCTATTTAGCTTGGCTTCCATATTGGAAAAGCTGTTATGGAGCATAGGTAGTACATACCCCTCATGCCTAACTTTAGTTCCCACCAAATCCACTGAGCACTAAGGAAAGACTCTTCTGTAGTAATGTTTATTTCTTTATTGCCTTGTTTGTGATATATAGCCACAAATTTTAGAAACATCCTATAGTTTGTGAACAAAAGTGAGATGAAAGAGGAAGTTGTAAAATAACAGTTGCAGGAACAGTCCATGGTCTGCACTGGGGGCAGTCTACCCCAAAATAATGGGGAGGGAAATATTCCTCCTGCATCGGCCAAGAACTGCCTGTGACACAGGCAAAAATAAACATACAGAGCTCTTTGTACAGTATGCATTCTGCTACCTTCTTATGAAAGGGAAAGAGCTGGAATTTAGTTTTGTGCTTCCAGGCAGACCTGTTTGGAATAAAAGACACAGATGATATATTTTGTTTAAGACAATTTATATCCTGCTTTTCTTCCTTTAAAAAGACTGCTCAAAGCAGCTAACATCAGTTTAAAAATCCAATACAGTGGTGCCTCGCAAGACGGGCGCTCCCTTTAACGACAAATCCGCATTACGATGCGGTTTTTGCGATCGCAAAATGACATTTTAAATGGGGGAATTTCACTGCGCAATGATCGGTTCCATGTTTCGGGAACCGATTTTCGCTTCCCAACGATCAAAACAGCTGATCGGCGGGTTTTCAAAATGGCCGCCAGGTGCTCAAAATGGCTCCCTGCTGTGTTTAGGAGCCATTTTTCGCTGCACAGGCACCCGAAAATGGCCGCCGCTATGGAGGATCTTCACTGGACGGTGAGTTCTTAGCCGATTGGAACACATTAACCAGGTTTTAATGCATTTCATTGGCTTTTTTATTTTCGCTTTACGACATTTTCGTTCTGCAGCAATTTCGCTGGAATGAATTAACGTAATGCGAGGCACCACTGTGCTATCTAATATCAATACTATCAGAAAGTGCCATCAGATAAAGATAAGGCTGTTGTGTTCAAAATAGATATATGATTATGTTGGTGGCCTCAAACACGTTTGACCACAAATAAGTGGTCCTGGTCTTGTCTGGGATGTTTCTGTGGTTTGAAGGCCAAAACATTTTCCATCCCTAGTTGTGTAGAAACTTGACTCTGAAAAAACCCAAGCAGAAAGTTGCTTCACAGCTGTGAGACCTGCTCCAAATCTGTATTCAAAGGCTAGAGGTTAGTTTCTGATTGACTCAAAGCCAAAGTTGTTTTTTTTAAAAAAATAAGAACTGGGAGAAGATTCAAGAGCTTCTACTTGTTGCTGAAAACAGGCTTCCCCTTAAAGAGTGAGAATGTACAGTATAATGTGTAGGAACAATCTGAGGCAGATTGCAAAATTATAGAAGTCTATGATGGTTGAAATCTTATTCTATGTAAAAATATTGTGTGGCCTTGATGAACTGAAGAGCCACAGATATTTAGACTGTAAAGCCCAGTTGAGTACATATTTATTGAGACCACTATTACCTTTTGCTGTCCTCCAGTAGACTTCAAACTACAGTGGTGCCTCGCACAACGGGCACCTCGTAGAGCGATGAATCCGCTCTACGAGGCCGGTTTTGCGATCGCAAATGTGATCGCAAAACGGTGCCCGCATAGGGAGAAAATCGCAGAGCGAAGGTCGGTAAGCGGTTCGCTTACCGACCTTTGCTTTGCGACCCGCGGATCAGCTGGTCGGCGGGTCCAAAATGGCCGCCGGAACAGCCGAAATGGCTGCGCACAGCGTTTTCGCGCCCTCCCCTCATTTACCGAGGGCGCGAAAATGGCTGCCGGACCCAGAA
Organism: Pogona vitticeps; assembly: GCF_051106095.1. NCBI lineage: Eukaryota > Metazoa > Chordata > Lepidosauria > Squamata > Agamidae > Pogona > Pogona vitticeps. The sequence goes on along the minus strand of NC_135785.1, from coordinate 219,452,476 downwards.
AAGCATCGCTGTACGGTGAGTTTTTGACCATTTGGAACGCATTAAATGCTGTTTAATGCGTTCCAATGGCTTTTTTTGATCCGTACAGCGATGCTTTCACACAGCGAGGGTTAATCCGGAATGGATTAACCTCGCTGTGTGAGGCACCACTGTATAGTTTATTGGGAGTGGTGGTAAGGAGCTTTAGTTTCTAAAGACAATGGCCAATATATTACAGTGTACTTTAGCATTAATTGCTAACAGAACTGGAACTTCTCCTTCATGTCCCAGTTTTGTGTCAAAATGATGCACCAGAGGATTTCATAGCACACAAGAGTAGGTTTTATGATGTACAGGGACTTCAGGAAGGAACAGAGAGATTGCCAGTTGGAGCACACTGGCCAGTATTTTAGAAGTTAGAAGAAAAGGAAATGAACATGTATGAAAAATTTGCTAATAGCCTGCTCCTCATAGATCTTGTTGAAATTTCTCACCAGTTGCCCTGATGTGTGAATGAATGATTCACACATCTCCTTTGTTTCTTATGTCTTGATATTATTCTTCTCGTGATATATCATGTGAATGTTACAGAGAACTTTCCTTGGGGCAAATGATGGTCAAGGACAAGACTGAATGGGGCCATCTGAGATAACAGTGTTAGAGTCTCAATTTGTAGATAAGTGACTTCTCTTTTGCAATTTGGTTCCCATTAACCTGGTCAGAATGAGCTAGTATTAGACTTAGGACATTTGAATGATGTTTTTCTGAAACAAACTACTGAGAGTAGTGGAAGAATGGAAAGTGCTCTGTACTAAAAGCAGTGACATCCAGTTCATCCTGTTTTCAACTGACACGACCTCCCAAATGATTCCTGGTTAGTCCAATCCATTTCTCCTATTGTTAATTATTACATTTCTGGACTACTTTTCCTTCAGGGAACTGGGGCAGTGTAAATAATTTATTCATTCCCTCCATTCCTCACAACAACCCTGTGAAGTAAGTTAGGCTGAAAGATTATGACTGACTCAGGGTTACCCAGTGAGTTATATATTAGGATAAATTATGTAATGGTAAGGCAAGAGAAACCAGAAGTCTTGTGACAATGTTCAGACCAGGCCTGTTACCAGCTAAATTATTTTTTTTTTCCTAATGGTAGGAATGGATTGATGGCAGAATAGATTGCCTTGGGCTCTTCTTTGCTGGAGATATTTAATCAGAGACTTGCTGGCCATCTATCAGGAATGTTGTGGTTGCATTTGTTGTTGTTTAGTCGTTAAGTCGTGTCCAACTGTGCATGACCCCATGGACCAGAGCACGCTAGGCCCTTCTCTCTTCCACTGCTTCCCGGAGTTGGGTCAAATTCATGTTGGTAGCTTTGATGACACTGTCCAACTATCTCGTCCTCTGTCATCCCCTTCTCCTCTTGCCTTCACACTTTCTTAACGTCAGGGTCTTTTCCAGGGAATCTTCTCATGAGATGGCCAAAGTATTGGAGCCTCAGCTTCAGGATCTGTCCTTCCAGTGAGATTGTGGTTACATTCGTCCGTTCGTTTAGTCGTGTCCGACTCTTCGTGACCCCATGGACCAGAGCATGCCAGGCCCTCCTATCTTCCACTGCTTCCCGGAGTTGGGTCAAATTCATGTTGGTTGCTTCACAGACACTCTCCAGCCATCTCCTCCTCTTGTCGTCACACTTTCCTAACATCAAGGTCTTTTCCAAGGAGTCTTCTCTTCTCATGAGATGGCCAAAGTACTGGAGCCTCAGCTTCAGGATCTGTCCTTCCAGTGAGCACTCAGGGTTGATTTCCTTTAGAATTGATAGGTTTGTTCTCCTTGCAGTCCATGGGACTCTCAAGAGCCTCCTCCAGCACCACAATTCAAAGGCATCAATTCTTCGGCGGTCTGCTTTCTTTATGGTCCAGCTCTCACTTTCATACATCACGACAGGAAAAACCATAGCTTTGACTATTCGGACTTTTGTTGGCAAGGTGATGTCTCTGCTTTTTAAGATGCTGTCAAGGTTTGTCATTGCTTTCCTCCCAAGAAGCAGGAGTCTTTTAATTTCGTGGCTGCTGTCTCCATCTGCAGTGATCATGGAGCCCAAGAAAATAAAATCTGTCACTGCCTCCATATCTTCCCTTTCTATTTCCCAGGAGGTGATGGGACTGTGACAAACCCAGACCTACTGGGATCTATCACACAGTTACTAAGCTGCCACCAACCATTCCCTATAATAAGTCACACAGACCAGGGATGGATTTTTAAACAACAAAAGAATAAGGTTTATTTTAAATACAAACAGGGTAAATAAAACAATCAGGTGAATAAAATAAAGTAACGTGGCTTATTCTCACACACACAAGCATACAGTTTGGTTCACCTAGAACCTTTAACTTAAAGCACAGACCCTGAACCCATCAGTTCTGGCTAATCCACAGACACCTGAACTTATCAGGTTGGTACTCTGACACACAGTAGTACCCTGTCAGACACCCAGACTCCCACAACAGCTTCTTCTTCCCCAGCTGCTGCTTCGTCCCAACCCAGTGTCTCACAGTCTGTCTCAGCATCTCCCTTCACCACACAGGCATCACATATTTATACAGTACAGCCCCTCCTCCTGATGTCCCGCCTTCCACTCCCCATAGGATGGAACTTTCCCTCCAAACCCATGACAGACAGGTAACATCAGTGCTGTTATGTAACACCTCCCCTCTTTATAAGTTGTTTTGTAGGGGGAAAGCTAACGTGCTTTTCACCCAAAAACAACCTGTATAAAATACACAACAACATTTATACATACCATATAATACTTACATATACTTACACTCCAAGTTAACCATAGCAAATATGCATTTAAACATTTTACCATATACAGTACATCAATTTACCTTTATTAATACAAACCAATTTAAAACCAGGTACATTTTAACTTTTTGTTTTCATTATATACATATAGTCCATGTTCTTTCGCCGTCTTCAGTCTTCAGGTCTTCTTGATAAGGCGTCAGCAACACAGTTCACTGACCCTCTGACCACCTTCACTTCAAAGTCATAGTCCTGTAAGTTCAAAGCCCACCTCATAAGTTTGCTATTGTGGGTTTTCATTGTCTTTAACCATTGCAATGGTGAATGGTCAGTACACAGAATAAAATGTCTTCCCCAGATGTAAGGCTTGGCCTTCTGGATCGCGTAGACTATGGCCAAACACTCCTTCTCCACGGTTGCCAAATGTCTCTCACCTTTTTGAAGTTTCCTACTCAGGTAGGACACTGGATGCTGGTCACCATTCTCATCCTCCTGGCACAGAACTGCTCCTACCCCGCTGTTAGACGCATCGGTGTAGATGATGAACTCCCGGTCGAAGTCTGGAGCACGCAGGACAGGATAGTTGATTAACGCCTCCTTCAACCTCTGGAACGCCGCCTCACAGTCGCCGGTCCACGGGATGCGGTCATCAGCCTTCTTCCTCGTCAGATCGGTCAGCGGAGCCGCAATCTCGCTAAACCTCGGGATGAACTTTCTGTAGTAGCCCACCAACCCAAGAAATGATTTGACCTTTTTCTTGGTGTTGGGTCTAGGCCAATCACGAACTGCTTCTATTTTGGCCTCCAGGGGTTTTATCATTCCTCCCCCTACCATGTGACCCAAGTATTTTATTTCTGGGCTACCCAGCTGACACTTGCTGGCCTTTACTGTTAGCCCTGCTGCACTTAACCTCTGCAGCACTAACTCCAGGTGTATCAGGTGATCTTCCCAGGTATTACTGAAGATCCCTATGTCATCAATGTAGGCCACTGTAAAGTCACTGAGCCCTGCCAAGGTCTGGTCCATCAGCCTTTGGAATGTGGCTGGTGCATTTCTGAGACCAAAGCTCAGGACTCGAAATTCATAGAGACCAAAAGGGCTGCAAAAGGCAGTTTTTTCTTGATCCCTGGGATCAATTCTTAATTGCCAATATCCCTTTACCAGGTCCAATGATGAGATGAACCGACAACCCCCTATGGTTTCAATCAGGTTGTCTAGCCTGGGCATTGGGTAGGCATCAGGAGTGGTTACACGGTTTAATTTCCTGTAATCAACACAAAACCTAATGCTCCCATCAGGCTTGTCCACAAGGACTATTGGAGAGGACCAAGGACTAGAAGAGGGGACGATTATGTTCTCCCTCAGCATTTCGTCCAGCTCCTTCCGCACCTTGTCCCTATAGGGTCCCGTTACTCGGTATGGGGATACTGCCTGCGGGGGTGCATCCCCGGTGTGGATCCGATGCATCACTCCCTTCACTATCCCCGGCTTGTTGGAAAACACCTGTTGATATTTACTAAGCAGCATTTTTAGTTCTTGCTGCTGGTCTTGGGTGAGTGCAGGACTGATCTTTACCTCCTCTGGGTTGTATTTTACTTCCCCTCTACCCTCCCAGAAGGGTAATTCAGCTTCCTCACTCTCCGCTGCTTTTATCGCGAATAAAACCCTCTGTTCCCCTCTGTAGTAGGGTTTTAGGGCATTCACATGAACCACCCTCCTTGCTTGGTTCTCCTCCTGCTCTATTAGGTAGTTCAGGTCTGACATCTTGGAAATGACCCTATATGGTCCTGCCCCTTTGAGCTGCAGTTTATTCTCTCTGCAGGGCCTAAGCCAGAGCACTTCCTCCCCTGGGTCAAAGTGCCTCTCTCTAGCTTTGTGGTCATACCATGTTTTCTGTCTGACCTTCTGAGCTTGCAGGTTTTCTGCTGCCAGCTCTAGATTTCTCCTTAGGTCATTTATCAAGGTGTCTATGTAAGTCACAACGTCTTGTGGGTCATCCTGGGTGATCTGCTCCCAATTTTGTTTGATCAAATCAAGGGGCCCTTTCACCCTTAAGTGTGCAGCAAACATGTCAGAGTGACCCCTTTGTAAGATCATGGGGCGATACTTTTCAGGTACCACCCGCTGACTTCTGATCCCATCTCCCCCTTTTGAGATATTCCTCAGGGTTTCTCTATATAAAATCCCCTTTTGCTCCAGGAATCTCACTGGGGTTTCAGGTGTTAGCTGGGCGTCAGTCACCTGTTCAAAACACTTTTGGAGAGTGGCGTCTGCCTTTTGCTCCTGTCCAAATCTGCTGTCTGTGGTTAAGGTTTCCACCACAGCTTCTGAACTTCCCCCACCTGCTCCCGTCTCTGGCTCATCATTACCCCCCTGAACTGTCCCTGTGGTGGCTTGTGAGCGTGTAATCACTAGCACCCTTTTCACATGTTCAGCCAGGTCATTTCCCACGAGCACGGCTGCTGGCAGAGTAGATGAAATCGCTATCCGCCAATCTCCCCTCCAGCCTTGAAAGTTGACAGGTACCTCTGCTACTGGCAGAGAGATTACCTGCCCCTCAATACCTGCTACCTTTATGCTCTCATTTGGGATTATAAACTCCCTAGGGATGATATCTGGATGGCACAGGGTTACCTGGGAACAAGTGTCCCGCAGCCCCCTATACTGACGGTCAAGTATTCCTACGTCCACCCCAGCTGTCTCAAACAACTGAGAATCTGTTTTTATCAGCAAGCAGCGCTTTACCTCCACAAGAGGACCATTTTCCTCAGCCTGCTCAGCATAGGTAGCTGTTCCAGACTGAGTAGCCATGGCAACAGGCTCCCTCTGTGACACTGAGCCTTGCTCTTTCTGGACACAGAACACAGCTTTTGGCTTGGTCCCACTAGAATTCTGAGGCACCATTCCTTTTAGCTGCTTTAATTTCTGACACTCTGAGATTAGATGACCCTTTCCCTGACAGAAATAACATTTTCTGGCGTATTTTGATTCTCTCTCATCTTGTTTTGGTTTTCCCTCCAAAATCTGAGGTCTTAGTTTCATATCTGAGGGCTTCCCTTCACCATGGGCCCCTCCCCCTTGCTGGCTTTTCCCTTTTATTCTCAAATCCAGCTCCTTTTGCTTGGCCTCAAACTCAGCCCTGATCTGTAAAATTTCTTCCTCAGCCCTAGCTTTTATCTCTTTTACTTTCTCTTCAGTCTTATCTCTGATTTCTTTTAATTTAATGTCTTTTTGCTGAGTATATTTTTCAAGATCTTGCTCACTTTGTCTGACCTGAGCCTCATACTTTTCCTTCTTTGACATTTCTTCCCCTGATAAATTGTTAATAAACTTATTTAGGAACTTCAATTCCAATTGTACCAGTCTAATTTGGTGTTTCAGTTCCATCTCTTTTATCCTCATGGCCATTCCCCTTTTCTTGGCATCTGCCTCTGCCTGACAGATTTCAGCTCTTTCTTTTCTTCTGATTTCCATTTCCCTCACCCTCAGTTCATGCTGTTGGGCTAGGAGTATTTTTCTGAGTTCTGGGTTCTGCTCTCCTGTGCTGTCACCTTGCACTGAGCCAAATTCATCCTCAGAACCTTGGTCAATCTGGGGGTCTTTCACATCACTCATTTCTGCCATCTGGCTTCGAGTCAAGGGCATAATCCCCCCTCAGAACAGGCTGCTTTAAAAAGTCAAGCCTCAAAATAAAACGACCACTTTTTTCCTTCTTGCCTCAGAACCAGCTCTCCTAGAGATTGCTGCTGTTCTTCAGCACTAAATTTGCAACAGTAACGAGTCAGAGCCTACCCCCCTCTGCTGGGCCTCTCAGCTGGCAAGCTAGCTCACTGTTGCTACGCAGTTTTGCCTCAGCGTTTTCCCGCCAAAATCAGGCTGCCTCAGAGCACCTTAATCTAAGTCTCCCCAGTTGGCACGTTCTTCTACTAGTGCACCTCCCCGTGAGGTACACCTAGAAGATTACCTACGCGCCTCAGACTGTCCCTGACTAGACCCCCCTTGCTCTGGGCACACTTGCCAAGGCTTTGCTGGACCGCTGGACAACTGGACCAGTCGTATCCCACACGCTGGACACCAATCAATGTGACAAACCCAGACCTACTGGGATCTATCACACAGTTACTAAGCTGCCACCAACCATTCCCTATAATAAGTCACACAGACCAGGGATGGATTTTTAAACAACAAAAGAATAAGGTTTATTTTAAATACAAACAGGGTAAATAAAACAATCAGGTGAATAAAATAAAGTAACGTGGCTTATTCTCACACACACAAGCATACAGTTTGGTTCACCTAGAACCTTTAACTTAAAGCACAGACCCTGAACCCATCAGTTCTGGCTAATCCACAGACACCTGAACTTATCAGGTTGGTACTCTGACACACAGTAGTACCCTGTCAGACACCCAGACTCCCACAACAGCTTCTTCTTCCCCAGCTGCTGCTTCGTCCCAACCCAGTGTCTCACAGTCTGTCTCAGCATCTCCCTTCACCACACAGGCATCACATATTTATACAGTACAGCCCCTCCTCCTGATGTCCCGCCTTCCACTCCCCATAGGATGGAACTTTCCCTCCAAACCCATGACAGACAGGTAACATCAGTGCTGTTATGTAACAGGGACCAGTGGCCATGATCTTAGTTTTTTTGATGTTGAGTTTCAGGCGGTTTTTTGCACTCACCATGGTTACATACTCCACTGTAAATTCTGCACTAAACAGTGATTTGGAGTTCCAGGGATTATTCCAACTTTGCAATTGTATAGTTCTGTCAAGAATTACAAGAAAGCTAAGTGGCAAGGGTTTGCTCTGCAGGGAGAGACATGAACCATTGGCTTGTGCAATGTGGAGGCCATAATTGTGTCTGAAATTAGCTATACTTTTCGTTAACAAGAGCATTTCTTCAACAAATGTGTAAATAAAAATCTGTCATACAATTCAACTATACCAGCAGCTTGATTCATAGCCTATTTTATTCTTCTGTTTGGATTAGGTGATCATACAGGGACTATGGATTGTTTCGGTGTCAGTGTCCACATTGGCCCCTCAATCTAATGTGGTTCGGTCTCTTTCACAACCCACAGCTCTGCTTCCTTTAGTCCCACCCTCTGCCAATCGCTGGCTCTCTTTTTATGGTTCACTTTAAAGCTGGTGGGCTGTTGAAAGTGTTGCACAGTGTTAGGAAGAAGGGACAATTTTCTGAAGTTCTCCATAACATATAGACACCATAGAAACATAGTAGTCTACTGTAGTTTATCAGAGTTGTTTTTATTGTTTTTAATTTTTTTGTCCGTGCAGAGATCTAGCATTAAACTAATATATCAATGCAGTGATAAGATGCTCTAGTGCTAAACTTAGTAACTTTGAAATAGCAATCAGGTTTCTTGGGGACTAAGAAGAGAATTGAGGAGGAGTATTAGTTGATTTTTTCAGATGAAGAGTGCTTGTACTACACAGACACACAGACACACAGAGAGATTTATTAATCACCCTTGCTTTTTCTTCTGGACTTTCTGGAAGTCATATTTGTGGGTATAAATGAGATCATTTGGCTTAATTAGTTCCAAGCTTAATTAGCAGCAATTATCCCAACATGGGAGTAATACCAAAGTAGGAAGTACCGAGTCCTCGATTAGATAGATCTCTAATTGGTGTTACAATATTGTAATTAAAGCAAGCTTATATAGCTCTGCCTCTGCAAGTGATTTGCTTTATGTCTGATTAAACAGGGAGTCCAGCAGCCTCAAGGAGACTGTTGAACACTGATTCAGAAGATCGTTTGCTATCCCTTGTTCTGTGTGTCGATGAGGGGAATGATGAAGCATGTTTGTAGAAATGGTTTAGGCTAAATTATTCTGTGTTGCACTTTGTCCAAGGAAATAGCTGTATTGTCACTCAAAGCTTTCAGAAGCAGATACTCAGAAGACATAAAGATCTGTCCCCCGGTGCCAGAGTGTGGAATGGCATGAGTGAACATTCTTCCCTTAGTTCTTTGTAGGATGTGGTCAAACTGGGATAGTTCAGTGTATCTCTCTGCATGGGCTATATTCCATGTTTCTGAATAAATGGGCTATAGTCCATAACAGTTTATGTGAAATAGCCATGTCAGTCTTTAAGATGCTGCAAAACTCCTTGTTCTTGTGTTACAGCTGCACTGTGGAGATGTAGCAATGCCTAATTTGGTCTAGAGTGGATAGTCTGTTTACACATATTGAAGGATGAAATATTTGAATCTGTTCATGTTTTTTTTTCTGCAGACATGCCCCATGTGTTCTCCCTTTCATGCTGTTATATGTTCAGTTATATGTTCAGCAGTTATACATTCGAGTGGAAACTGACTTGCTTGCAGCTTGCTAGCCTGAAGGTATCCACCCTTAATCTGATTTTGGAAGCTATGCATGGTCAGGCTTTTTTTACTATTTGGATGGGAAACTACCAGATAAAACATGCAAAACAATCCCAGGTGGAGTTGGAGAAGAATCCTGCTTGAAATGGGGGGCACTACCAGTCAAAGTTGTCAGTACAGTGGTGCCTCAATTTATGACCATAATCCGTTCCAGAAGATAGACGTAACTCGAAATGGTCGTACGTCAAAGTACCATTTATCATTGAAATGCATTGGAATGCGATTAATCCATTCCATAAGAAGAAGAAAAAATACCCCCCCAAAAAATAAAATAAAAATAAAACACTGCAAGCCCCATAGGAACGTGCTGAGGCTGCAAAAATAAAATAATTTAGAAATAAATAAATAAATAAACCACGGAGCAAGCCCCAAAGGCACTGGGGCTTAAAAAAAACACCCCAAAATAAGCCATGGAGCAAGCACAAAAGGTGCTGGGGTTTAAAAACCAAGCCAAACCAAATCAAAAATAAACAGTGAAGCAAGCCCCATTGGAAGGTACTGGGGCTGCCAAAAAAATCACCAAAAAAACAACAACACAGCACACCACAGAAACATAATCCCCCCCAGCCTAAACCCACCCTGCAAAACCCACCCAGAACAGGCAGTTTTTAAAAAGCAGAAAGCAGCACCTTACCTTACCAGGCAGTCCAGAGCCTCCCTGCAAACGCACACACTCTCACTCAGAAGCAGAAGCCAGGCAGTCCTAAGCCTCCGACAACGACGCACTCTCTAACTGCTGGGGTGAAAGAGCTACAAAGAAGCAGCCTCTTCACCAACAGAAATTTGAATTTCCCGCCTTTCCGCTGCCTTTTTCTGTTTATAAGTGGAAGCTCCGGTTGCAAGTTGAAGCAAAATTTTGTGCCCGGACTTGGTCGTAACTTGAAATGGTAGTAAGTTGGAATGTTCGAAAGTCGAGGCACCACTGTACTGGTTTAGGTGGATGGGTTTGCTCACTATAACACATCTTCTCAAGTTCCTTTGTGATCACTAGATGGGAAGTCTAAGAACTTTCCCTGCAAAATTACCCATGTATTCCCATGTACATGCTATTCAAGCAAATGGTTATATTTTGAAAGCAGCAAGTGCTTACGTTTTGAAAGTGGTTGCATCATTATTTCATCTAACTTTCCTTTGTGGTTTTTATATGATACAGAGCTTTGAATGAGAGGGAAGGCAGGTCTTCCTAGTCCAAACTTTAAATGCAGTCTACTGTGACACATTGCTTATCATACTGCAGCTCTCAGCCTAGCAATGAAATCAGAATTAATGGATTTGTGGCAGCCTCTGTGACTTCACACCTGGAGCAATAAAGAAAGAATATACAAGCACCACAGCAAGATTTCTATATCAGCCTTCAGTTGAGAACTGCGGATGAGTGTATTGATAGATTGAGATCAAAATTTGCTATACTGCTGGAAGTGTTTTAGAGTGACGGAAGCGTATATGAGGGTGTGAGGGACAGTCTTCCTTGGGGAGGGGGAATCCAAAGGTGTCCACTGGTCCAGAGGTAAAGGCCACAGTCCAACCTTCTATTGCTAATCAATTTTAATAAGCAGATCAACAAGATAACTATAAACTAGTCTTAATGTAGAAATATTCCTCAGCGAGTCCACAGATGTGGAGTGGCTACTTCACTGGAGGCTTAAAATTGTCCCCATGTCTGTCCTCTGTCATGCAGGAAGGAGGAAGCCATGCATTGAATGGTCCATACTTGGGCTTCCAGTTGCCTGAGGTGGTTGAATTGTCTCCTCCAACATCGTAATTCAGTGGGTGTGGGAGTTGTTGGGACAGGTTCTGCAAGAGGCTGTTGATGCCTCATCAGGGTGATAGCATCCCATAGCAGCTTGATGCTTGTAGCATTTCCTTGGGTGGCTCAGGTTGGAGCTACTATGGCACTTCCACCAAAGTCTCTCCTTTTTCCTCTTCTTTCTCTCTTTCCTCCTCCTCTTCCTTCATGATCTTCAAACACCAGTCCTCCCCTTTCTTACCTCCCCCCTCCCCTTTCATAACCTCTAGATCTCCCTCCTCTTTTTCTAGACTTTTCAAACCCTCACTGCTCTCCCTTAACATCACTCTTTCAAGAACATTGCCTGCCCTCTGGATCTTCTGGGCAAGTGCCATCTTTTCCTCTTCCACTCCATTGGTGATTTTGGTGGGGTTGGTGCCTTCACAGAAGGTGTCATGGCTACTTCCTGGGGAAAAATCATTTGGGGAACAACTGGGGTGGAAGGTGTGAGGAACAGCCTGACACCCAGTGGCCCTGCTGACACACACACAGAAGGAAACGGAGACTTAATCATTAGAGACCATGATGGAAAACATTAGCAATAGCATGACAAAACAGCAAACACATTTGCTAGACCGGGCTATTTGTGCAGATCATATTTTATCCATTAACATATAGCATTATTCAGGAAAGTGGTTTCATCCCACCACTTTCAAAATCACAAATGTATGATAGATATATGGATAAATATGTGATTTAGTGTTCAGGTCTTAAACTGTTCAGATATACCTGGCTTCTTAATTAATTAATTTTATGTGAAAAGAAAAGTATAGAATCGCCATCTGTTCAGGCTTTTTTCTGGCACCCGTCTTGTTTTCTCATCTAGTTCCATCAAAGTGTTGATTAATAGGAAAATGTTATCATTTTATGAATTTAAATGAACTGATACTCTGTTGGGCAAGCAGCATCCTATACGTACTAAAACACCACTGGTTTCCTTATTCCATCCTCTTATCCCCACAATAACCAGATGCTATTACAATTCTTGCCATTTTCTAAATTCAAAGACTGTTGTTCCATGCACTTCATTAATACTCTTCTCTTGTATGTATATTAAGTACATGTGTAAACTAGTTGCAGCCAATAGCTCAGCTACATTTGAATCCAATTTTATAATATTTTAATAAACAATGGGTGTTTCTGAGAAAGCTTCACTATGTCCAGTGGTGAGTTCTCCCTAGTACAGCCGCCTAGGGCGGGATATAAATAAAATAAATAAAAATAATAATAAATAAATAATGTGTTTGAGATCACAGGCTCTTGGGTTTTCTTGCTTGTATTGCAACTGCTGTACTGTGACTGCAGTTTCAGACAGACTGGCCCTAAGTTTAATTATGTGTATGTAATAATGTGCCATCAAGTCAAAACTGACTCGGTAAGTGATATTTTTGAGAAGTGACTTTAACAGTTCTATACCCCTAGTGAACTTCCATGGTAGAATCAGGAAATAGAACCTGAGTCCTAGTCCACTAATCTGTCAAGTACATCATATTTGGTACATTATAGAATTAATACACATGACATTTTTGTTATGTAAATAGTAGTGGTTAGTATCTATCTATCTATCTATCTATCTATCTATCTATCTATCTATCTATCTATCTATCTATCTATCTATCTATCTATCTATCTATCTATCTATCTATCTATCTATCTATCTATCTATCTATCTATCTATCTATCTATCTATCTATCTATCTATCGTTTCCACTTTTATATCAATTAGTGCAAATACTTCCTGGGCGGTTCACAACACAGAATAAAATCATGCACTAAAATCCACAGTATACAATAAATAAAATAAAAATACAGTGAAAACCTATCACTAGCTAAACCAATAACATATCTTTAAATAGAATTACATAAATTAAACACATTTAAACATCTCATGTCAATAGTTCAACATTAGTAGAAGGCAGCTTTATATAATTGTGTCTTGATTGGCCTCCTAAAAACTGAGAGGGATAGCTTCTGGCAAACCTTTAGTGTATAGGAAGCTTATTTCAGAAGGGGTAGGACAGCTTTGAGATTTTAGTGTGTGTGGAAAGTGGAGGTTTAAGCCGCCCTGAGTAGACATGGTCTAGAGGGGCGGGGTATAAATAAATAAATAAATAAATAAATAAATAAATAAATAAATAAATAAATAAATAAATAAATTTATTTCCTGACAAAACCCACTTATCCAAATATGATATTTGCCTTTTTAGGTAGATTTCCCATGGAATGCATACAGCTTCCTAGCAATGATTTCTCATCTCAAACTGGTAAATTGAGATAAGAATGAGTAAGATGTGTCCTGAATGTCCTAATTAATGTTCACGTTAGGGAAGGATGTGCCAAATGGGCATGAGGTGTGGTGAAAGCTGTTGCTCTTCATCACAGAAATTGTATGAAAGAACTTGGAGAAATTTCCGAGGGGGCATGCTACTGCTATAATAGTGTATATTGTGAAAATGTGCATGTACTTCTCGAAATGTATATAAGATTCTGCCAAGCCAAAGGCAAAAGTTGTGGTTTAAGTTGAAAGCCACAAAGAAAACAAAGAGGTTACCACTTTCCTTTTGTGTGGCCATAACATTTGACAGTTGCTCATCTGAAAGCTGTTCTGCTGCTTAGCACAGTGGTTTAGATATCTGGCTGCAAACCCAGGGGTCGGGAGTTTAATTCCCCACTCTGCCTCTTTGACAGGGGCATGACTTGATGGTCCATAAGGTCCCTTCCAGTTCTGCAGTTCTAAAATTACTTCTCTTCCTCCTTTTATTTTGCATGCCTCTATCACCTGAGTTCAATGAGTGTACCACATCCTTCAGGTATAGTTGTGTAGTTTCATTTAGAATGGTGTTAATATTTTGATTAACACAGAACATAACTCTGTTATTGGCAAAAAAAACCCCACACCTTTGACCCGATTTTAATCCGCTGTTTTCTTTTTTTTAAAAAACAGCAGTTGTCTGAGGCCCTGGTCACAAGAGGGGAATGTTACGTAGTTTATTCAATACTTTCCATACCTCTGTTGTACTGATTCTCAGTCACATGGTATATACAGTATACTGAGACGAATTTCCCAATAACTTTTAGCAATAGCAATTTATGTCATCTTATTGGAATCATTACGGCTGACTGCACCATAGTACAGGTTTATTTTCTCTCTTGCTTCAAGGGGCAATTCAGCACCTTGATTTACATATGTATCTTTTAAAAATATTTATTGATACATCGCTATATTGAGAAGGGGTCTCAGTTTGGAAATAACGTCCTCTGTTTTGCTGGCTGCTTCTGCAAAATCACATTCGTCCATCTACTTCCCCTACCATCTCCTCTGCCTTTCGGCTTAATCTGCCATTTTCGCGCACCCCCACCCCGCAACCCTCCAGCCCACAACTGTCTCCTTGCACTGATCGGTGAAAATGGTGTGTTCAAATGCAGCAATGGCTCAAATTGCTTTGTGACATACTTTTACCAACATATTGATGTACCGGTCACAAAAAATAAAAAAATTAAAATATGTGCACTACAGTAGTGATGGCCACCTTCCTGGCTTTGATTCTGAAAAGAAGCAGGGCAGGTCATACACATAGGCAATTTGTGTGGCCAGGGTCTAAGTGTCCTTTTCTCCACATGCTGTGCTTTTTTTTCTTTCTCACTTCTGCTACAAGTTTACAGTACATCTTTGTTTCTCAGGGTTCTTCCAGGTGGAGGATTTATCCTCCAAAATATTCCCCATCGCTGGCTGATGATATTGGTATTTTTACTGCCATCCACATGATGTAAAGCTGGCCTTGGCAAAAATCACTGACTGTGAACTTATTTATCTCCTTCCAAAGGCAGGTTCTTTGTTTTGTTTTGTTTTGTTTTGTTTTGTGTCTGTTAAGGATCATTGTGGCAGAGATCCTCCCTTCCTCCCTCCCTTTGCTTTCTACCTGTGCCCAGAGCCCAAGCAGCCACATAGCCTGACTGCAGCATTGATAGGCAGAACATGCTAGCCAATGTGAGGGGCAGCTGCGAAACTGCTGCTGCTGTTACTACTGCCACCACCATCTACAGGTGCCAGAGGTTAAACCTGATATATTTGCTTCAGCCTTCCAAGGCAAGGCAGAGTTGGTATTTTCAGCAGTTTGTTTGCTTGGAAAACATGTCTCTGCATATGCCCATCTGCGTGAGCCCAAGACAATACTTGCTCAGCCATGGCAAACAGGTGCAAATCAGGAGGAAAGAAGGCACTCCGTCCGTGTTACTCCTCTGTTGCTCCATGCATACCAGAGCACTCTTTTTGCATCACCATCCTTTTCTCTGCTTCCTTATTACCTCTGTTCCTGTTTGCTCAGTCTCCCAGTCTACTTTTTCTCTCCCTCCATTGTTTGCTTGCCCTCCTCTTTTTTTTTTGCTTCCTTCCTCTTCACCTAGGTGTCCTGCAGCTTCATTTGTCTTCTCTTCTTCTTTTCTCTGTGTACCCCATCAAGTTTTTGTTCAGGATTACAATAGTTTTATTTGCACTCCAACTCTGTCATGCCCTCTTTTTTCCAAGCCATTATCCTCTCTGCACCCTCACTTCTTTCTTCCTTTCCCTAGTCCTTAATTCTGTTTGCATTTGGGCCTCGCAACTACTCTGTATTCTCACCTCTGGTCCTTCCTTTTCCCTATGCACCCTTATTTATTCTCATTTCATTGATCATCCCACATTTTCTTCCTATGGTCCCTATGGTCTTTTTCAGCCTCATACTCCTGCCTCATCTCTGCTACTTCTTGGTGTATTACATGGCAAGAACACACAAGGTTTTCGTTCTTCCAATAGTTCACACCAGTGAAGATGTCATCGAACCAGTCAAGACAGTGAATGTGTACCTGGCCCTTCTGTTCTTGATTTCACTGAATAAATAGAAGCTGTCTGTGGTATGGGAGAAAAGAGCCTACCACCATAATCTTGAACTAGTTCCCAGGTGCCTGAGGATTTTCTTTGTTCCAACAGGCCAGAAAAACAATCATGTCCCCCTGAACCTGGTAAGCAGTGCAGACAAAATAATGTGTTTTGCCAACTCCAGGTTCCCAAAAATCTTGTTGCACTTTAAAGAGCATCAAAGTCCATTCCAGTTCTTGTTATAAACTGGCCTTAAAGGTGCTACTAGTCTATTTATTATAATTAGTACATCAATCATAGAAGCTAACCAGATTGCTCAGTGGTTTAAGTGTCTGGTTGTGGATCCAGAAGTTGGGCGTTTGATTCCCCATTGTGCCTCCTGCAAGTAGAGCCAGCCTGTGTAGCCTTGGGCAAGCTGCACAATCCCAGGATTACCCCAGATGAAGGGAGTGTTAAACCACTTCTGAGCATTCTCTACCTGGAAAACCCTGAAAAGTGTCAGCATAAGTCAGAAGTGACTTGATGACACATGATTATTTTCATAGAAATGAAGATGTACTGTGAACATCCTAGTATTACAGATACCTTTTCAGGATATCCAGAGCCACTGTGCGATTCTTAGATTTTTTTTTAAAAAAGAAAAACACACTATAGCAGCATATCATAGCTATAGTGGTGATAGTAGACAGCAAACTACTGGAGGGCTTTTCCCAGTGGATATATACAGTATATAGGCGTCAAAGGAGGAGCCTCGTGGCGCAGTGGTTAAACCGCTGTACTGCAGCTAAAACTGTGCTCACAACCTGGGGTTCAAATCCCAGGTAGCCGGCTCAAGGTTGACTCAGCCTTCTATCCTTCCGAGGTCAGTAAAATGAGTACCCAGCTTGCTGGGGTGGGGGCAATGTGTAGCCTGCATAATTAAATTATAAACCGCCCAGAGAGTGCTTGAATCGCTATGGGGCGGTATATAAGCAGCATGCTTTGCAAAGAGCATTGGGGGCAAGATGGAACCCTTTGGTACCCATTTGCAGAGCAGAAGTGCCTTATTACTCTCTAATGATATTGATCATTGAAGGAGGGCTGAAACAACTGCCCAGGCCATTTATAAAGGCAACAGGTTTCCTTACTGAAGGGAAGGTGTTGAAAATTTTTTGGGAAGAGAACAAGTGGTTTTCTAAAGTGTTAGGAATTTTAGTATTAACTCCTAAGGCAGTGTTCTCTTCAAAAGTTATTAAGCTGGTTAATACTTACTTTGAGGTTACAGCTTCATGTTGTAGTGGCTTCATGTCTGGTATAAATCTCACATGCATTTCCTCCTTGGTTAATTTGGGGTTTGAGGTTCCTCAACCTTTTAGCACAGCAATGTCTTTAATAGACTCCCTTCTGAGATTTGCATGGCCCCTTCCCTGGGCATCTTCAAATGCCAATTGAAAATCTGGCTGTTAAGCAATCCTTTCCTCCATCCACTGTCTGATTTTGTTTTTTTGCATTTTCTCCCATCTTGGATCATTGTGTTTTTAGTAGTACAGTATATTGTTATGATTTTAAATGATATGTTGTTACCCGCCCAGAGTAGTCTATATGACTAGATGGCTGGGCTATAAATGAATGAATGAATGAATGAATGAATGAATTTGGGTTGCTTATAAAGATGTAAGAAATTGTATCTGGAATTCCCTTAGAAATAGACAAGAAAGCTGGCATGTTTATTTGTTAAATAGCTATAAACTGTTTGAAAATCCAAAGTTTTGTAGCTACTTCATTTTAGAGCTTGCATGTCCATTAGAAAGAATTAAGCTGCAACCTTATATATCTGGGAACAAGACCTATTAAACTCAGTGGAACCTATTCCACTGGGTGGAATAGGTATTTATGAGTTACTAGTAACTTTATGAGTTACTAGAAGTGTACGATGTACCCGTTCAGATGGAGGTTCACTGCCTTTGTGAATGCTCCCCTGTGTAAAATGCATTCTTCCTGATACTCTTGCACATCAATGTTTTAATGGAGCCTCTTCCCTCATGTGCTCTTTAATACATGTAGGATCATTTATGCAAAGATCTGTCAAATATATGGCACCCTGCACTCAAACACACATTTTCAGTTAAAAGGTGCAGTTCTGAATGTTGCTGTCATTGATCTGCTGCTGATGTTATGTTTTAAAAGATTTTCTATTTGTTTTCTGTGCATAAATTCATGTGATATGGGGAAGCATGGAAGATTGCAGCAGCTACTTCTGTGAGTGGGAAAAATGCATATTGCAATGTATATAGTCATGAAAGAGCTACTGCAATTTTCTGTGTGTTCCTACTGCAGACTTTTCACTGCTTATGGATGTTCTGGGGATTAGCCAGCTGTGGTAATGTCTGCACTGGCTCCCATTCTGCCATTCATTCTGTGTAAGATCACCTTTCAGTCTTTTGCTTTCTCTTTCTGCTGGTTCACAACAGGATGCATTCAGTTCTTCTCACAGCATAGTGGAAGTTTTCTCATTTTATTACAAGTTTTGTAGTCACCTCATGAAGGGATCCTCATGAAATTAGTGAGTCCAATATGCATTGAGGACTGGGATTGCCATTCAGATGATGGAAAGATTTTTAAAAAAACAATGACATCCAGGATCATTCCAACAACATGTAGGAAAAGAGAGGCCTTGATGGCTAGGTTAAGAGTTGCATGATCAGATGCAAAATAAAATTAAGATGTTTTAAATTTGTCAATAAATAGTCTGAGATGTAGTTTCTTTAATATTCATATGGCTTTTCTGTTAAAATAATGAATGGCTTATAGTAGAAACATGGAAGTACTGAATAAAAACACCAATAGTAAGATTACGTAATGTTTTTGTATATCAAGATTAGCAACTATTATAAAGCAAAGTCTCTTTGTGCGTGTATGCATGTGTTTGTATGCTTTTGTTGAGAGGAGTTATGTCACTCTCACACAAATAAATGCATGCAGGGTATGATTATCCAATTATTAGCAAAAAATTAGAGAATGTTTGACATTCCAGAAGTTTTGATACATTGGGCATGTAGGGTAGGGGTTCTAGGAGTTGAACATCTGGCAGACCTATATGAGTAGTACATATTAGAACACATTATATGAAACTAAAGCTGATACATAATATGACAGTGCAGGGAAATCGCCCCAGAGGGAGACCACAGCTGCGATACAAGGACATCTGCAAGCGGGATCTGAAGGCCTTAGGAATAGACCTCAACAGATGGGAAACTCTGACATCTGATCGTTCAGCCTGGAGGCAGGCAGTACATCACGGCCTCTCCCAATTTGAAGAGACCCTTGTCCAGCAGGCTGAGGCAAAGAGGAAGTCACAAAGGAAGCAAAACCAGGGAGCTGGACAGGGGACAGATTGGATTTGTCTCCAGTGTGGAAGGGATTGTCACTCTCGAATTGGCCTCCTCAGCCACACTAGACGCTGTTCCAAGTCCTCCATACAGAGCACGATACCATAGTCTTTCGAGACTGAAGGATGCCTACTAATATGACAGATGGGATGTTGAATGGGCAGCTAAGCTGCATATATATTACATTGGCTCTAAAGCAACTGCAGTGATTGTCTGTTATCAGCTAATATACAGTCAGTGCATTAGCTCTAGAATTTGTAAAAATTACCTGCTGAAACAAGGTCTTACTGTTGACTTATCAAGCTGTAAGCAACTTGGGACTGGGGTTTCTTGCTAATCCACCATCCTTGATCTAGGCCTCCATTATCACTGTGGTTATCAAAGGTTGTCTTGTTGGTAACTCCCTGACCTGGAGCTGGTAGTCACCCCAACGTGGCCCTTGTGCATTTATTCAAATCCTTCCTATCAATATTTGGGAGGTTCCAGCTATGGTGTACTTTGGGCTCTTGTAAGACACCCCACTTTGCCAGACTAACTATCCTGACCAATTCGAGAACTGAGTTTTAAATTTTTAGTTCTGAAATATTTAACCTGATTATTATTTCCATTGCTTATTTGGAGTACAGTATTTTACATTTTTTTATTTTGTTTTAATGTTGTTAATTGTTTTTAATTTGTAATACATGTCTTCAGGACATCTTTATGTCCAGGAATTGATGCGATAAATAACTCCAAATAAACATTGACTACTGCAGGCATATCACTTGGACAAATGCTATGTGAAGAAGAGGTATGATTCGCTCTACATATAGACCAGAGAGAGAAACACAGTGGACAGGAGACAACTATTTTTACCAGGAACAAGAACAGATAAGAAGAACGTTTAAAAATGCATTAAAATTTTTGGTTGATAATTCGAAGAGCTTTAAAACTATCAGAATTCTACTTACTCACAGCATACATAGAAAGTCATGCAAATGATCCAACCTATGCAGCTGGTCAGCCTTTGTGCTCCTCACTGTCCTGCAGTTTTTCCTAGTAGGAACTCCAATACTGAACTGAATTCTGGAGTTGTTCCATCAACATGAACAGAACTTCATAATACAATGGATTTCAGTCCCCATTATTTCACTTTCTGCTCCAAGTACAATTAACATTGGTTTTAGCCCATTGTAGATAACATAGATTAGCTAGAGGAAAACATCAATCAATATGGAGAGATGTTTAAAACAAGGTTTATGGGAAATTAATATTTTACTTTTGTGTCACACATTAGGATGAGGAAACAGATAATGCAGAAGTCAGAGGTGTCAAGGACATGTTTTCCTAATTATCAGAGCCTGGCTGCCAGTCTGAGAGCAGCCCACTAGCCATGTGGCTACTGTGGCCCTAATACATCTGCTTGTTCTGTTTCCTGCCTGAAACTGCAGAGCAGCTGCAGTCCAGGATCTCACTGGTCCACGTACGTGGCTGGTCTCTTTTTGGTTTGGTGGATTACCTGCGAAACCTGATCTAATAACATTTAGAAAAATGTTTATTTCATGTGAAATAAATAGCAAACATTTTTGCTAATTCACTTAAGTTATCTGAGTTGGCTTTGTACTCAGTTCTCTGCTGTCCACATTCCTTGTTTTTGCAACACACTTTGCATTGAATTGTGTCTACTCATTTGTGGGGATTGGCAAGTAAAGTATTCTACCTTGCAGGGAGGTAGCCCTGGTGCCTTTTTCAGATCTCCCAACTCAGTGATTCTGTTATTCTAGGATGAGCAAACTCATCCATATTTTAGAATCTCACAGAATGCTTTTCTTTGAGATCAGTTACTCCTGAATAATTTGGAACAAATGTAGAAACAACTGGAACCTGATACTTCATCCAATCCCTTCTCCCTTTTCTCTCTCTGCCACCACTGTGGCTATTCAGTGCATCCTCACTTCCCTTGAATTTTACTCAGGCTAGTATTCAACTCTTGTTCCTCGTTTAGTAATGATTTGCTTGCAAGCCAAGCTCTGTTTGGGTTCTGTTTTGTATTTTGATTCCAGGTTTTGATCCCATATGTGAGCTGTTCATCTTCATTGCAGATTCTGCTTGGATTTCAGATCCCCAGTTGTTTGTAGGTGATTGACATATTTTGCATCTGATGCAGCCTGTGCCTAGCTGACCTGTTTGTTGATTTAGAGCAGATTCTGGTGGAATTGCTGCTGGCACACAAATGCTTTGTTGATGTTTCGCCCCTCATTTACACTATTTAACAACAGACTGGAGGCTTTAGGTGCATGTGTGCCTGAAATAAGTGTTTGATAATTGTGAGCTCCCTTGGTTTTTCTGTAGCTTTCTCCTGTCCCTTATGGACATTTTCGCTGAGAGAAACACTGTAGAAGATTGACACCCGTGTGCTGCTGGAGTCATGTTAGGAGGCTAACAGAGGAATGTGACATAGCTCCTACGAGGGAACAATCTACAGTATGAGCAATACCCACTTTCAGACTGCTGGAATGTAAACCAGATACCTCAGCCCAAATGATCAGAAGGTTTCTACGAGGTCAGGAGCCTGGTATGTGACAGTGACTTCAGTTAGTTCAGATCACTCTTCCCAAGTGAGAACTGCACATGAAAAAGAGTGTTTAAAAAGGTCTTCCCTGAAGAGCTATTATGTGTTGCAGTGTCCTGAACATTCCATTAATAACTCACCTTAGCCTCTAACCTTGACCACAGGTCACAGTAGTTATTTCACTGACTAAGTGTTGAAATCAACTTTTGCTGCTTGAGGATTATTGTTCTGTCAGGTGTATTATGGTATTTGTTGTTACTGTTCTCCTCCTCCTCTCTTCTTCTTCTTCTTCTATTTTCTTTTCATCCTTACAAGAGGTGTTGCAGGAGTTGTGGGGGCAGTTTTCCTGAGGTATGAAATGTCATTAATTGTATGGTGAAGGCATTTGTTTTGGCACTGTGTTTCTTTTGAGATTCTTTCTTTGTACTGTATTTGTGTCCAAGATGAGTAGGTCTCTCTCTCTCCATATAAGATTTGGCAGTGGTGTTGGGGAGTCAGGACCTGAACCTTTTCTAGTTTTAGAACTTTAGCTAATGCTTAGTGACCTGCCCTCTAGAACTCATCCCTGACCTTTAATTTATGAAGGATTGTCCATTAATAAAGATGCCACCCCCCAGTATTACTCTACTTGGTGAACTTGGATGATAGCATGTATCAGTAATTCCTAGAGTTGGAAGGGGCCTATAAAGCCTTGGAGTCCAACCCCCTGCTGACTTAAAAATCTGATCAGATGGTAAATTGAATTGGCATAAATGTTTTTCTTTTAATTTCATTTCTTTTTGACCCCACCTAAATGTTGGAGTGTGTGCATGTATGTGGGCACATGCATCTACCAACACTTTATGCATCCTCCGCTGAGGCTTATGCCATAATGCTAGAAGTCTTTAATGCTAGAAGATGCTTTGCTGTATTTACTGCAACAGGCAACCACAGCTACTCCATGGGAATATTGTCCAAGGGAATCTACATTGGACAGAATAAGTCCTATACTATTTCACTGATTGCTATGCTATATACAGAATATGTGTAATGATACAGCTGCGTTTCCCACACACCATCATCCCTACATCAGTGATACAGGGTTATGATTCTTGACACTCTACTGGAAGAGGTGCTTTTACAACCTATTCAAAGCTTTTGGTTAGCACAGCAAGTTTTGGGCTTGTGATGTACGTTGCTGTGATCACCACTGTGAGAAGGACCCACATTTTGCACAGCAAACAAAATTCTGTTAATAACTAGAAAAAAAATCTTTGAAAGAAAATTGAGCTGGAGTATCAGCTTTGGCAGGGATCCGTGTGATTTGTGTGTCTGATTCCCCTCCCCCCCCCCGCCCCAGTGCTATAATGTTTGGGAGTAAACAAGAAATTTCTCTAATAAAATTGGAAGTTTGACAAAAGTAAAACATCTCAAGTCACTTGTTAAACTTTATTGATTTAAAAAATAACATTTTACTAATAACAAACTGATAAGATAGTGCCTTGAATATGTGTCTTAAGAACAATACAATAAATGCAAATGTGGTGTGCAGAAAGCATGAATTTGGCAGTGATGTTACATCCTCAGGGCTTGGAATAATATGCAAATAAGTTGAGGTTATTATACAGTTACAGCAGATATTCATTTGTCTTTAGCAGTGTAGGCCTTGGCAGGTACCCAATGATGCCGACTTCTGACACTTTCTCTGTCTCAGTTGATTTATCATAAGTTTTAGGCAGTAATCCTAATCACATATTCCAAAGATTGAATGCCATGGGACTCCATGGACCTGCATTTGTGAAAATATACTCAGGATTGCACTCTGTATCAATTAATAAATTCATTCATTAAATCTCCACAAATTTTTATATGAGAAAAAAACAATCAATCTAATGAAATTCAGTTAGTTGTATTCACTGCTTACTACTTACTGCTACGTACTGCAATCCTCAGCAGCCTATTTCAGTCTATTTTGGAACCCTTTTGGAATACCTTTGTAGAGGTTTAAGTTGATTGGAGAAATTAGCAAAAATGATAACTTGCAGAAATGGAATTAAGTTGCAGAATGAAAGTGCTTTCTGCTAAGGCAAATCCATCATTGGATATAACCCACCGAGCTTCTTTAGTACAGTATAATAATTTTTCTTAGATTTGTACACACACACACACACACACACACACACACACACACACACACACACACACACACACACACACACACACACACACACCCCTATATGTGTATGCTCTCGTTCTGTGTGTGTGTGTGGAGAGAGAGAGAGAGAGAGACTTAATTGATTGGTTGATTGATTACAGTGGAGTGCAATCTCGAACATATTTATTCTAAAAGGAATCCTGGCTATGAGTGATAGAAGTTGTAATCCAGCACATTTGGAGAATGCCAGGTTAAGGAAGGCTACTATGGCCATTTACTGGGGAGCCGAGAGCAGACATGTGCATGATTGCACTGTTAACTGTGTCCAAGTCAGATGCAGTAAGGTGGTAGGTATCTCTTCTGTTCACAGACTTTCCTATCAGAGTAGAAAGCAAAGATTGAGCTCTTACTCCCTGAGTTCCAGGGAAACAGTTCATCCGTTGGCTTCACTGATCTGTTCCTTGTGTTCGATCAGAGATTTTAAGTGGGGACTCTCAGATTTAAGTAAAAGTTTCAGATAACTGGAGAAAGATATATTTTTTTATTTTGAAGTTTTCCTTGTTTTATAAACATTTAAAAATGCAGTTATTGTCATTTCAGACACAAGTGAGGAGGTGAAAAAACAGTGACTTACTTAAGTTTATTGTTTTCTGCTGGAGTCTGTGCATACTTACAAAGAAGTAAACATGGTACTCAGTGGGATATAATTTGCAGTTAAACTTCCTTGGATTTCATGTTAGGGATGTGCAAAAAGCCATATATTATTTTGATCTAGAGAAAGCTGGAGTCAAATTATAAATTCTCTTATCCCCTTGCCCAATTGCCCCCTGAAGCTGCAACTTCAAGTAAACTACACTTTAGTTGCTGGATTGCTGGTTACTACAAACTTCTGTTGAATCCATCATCTGGGCTGCAGGTTGAGGAATATGTGACAAAGTTTAAAGCTTTGCTTTAGATACAGTGAAAGTAGTAGGGCACAACTAGGGTAGGTCCATTGAATTAGTGGGGATCTGTAAGTTACATTGATTCAGTAGACCTACTCTCATTATGACTTACTATGGATTACTGCCAGTGTGTACCACATCCATCAGCTGTAGAATCTATTTATTTATATATTTATTTAATTTATATCCTGCCCATCTAGACTGAAGTCTACTCTGGGTGGCTAACAACACTCAAGAATAATAAAATAAAATAAAACAGCAACATTAATACAATTGAAGATAGCAAATAAATTAGGTATCGACAGGAGGGAAGGCTTGCCTAAAGAGCCAGATCTTGAGTTGGCTCTTAAAAACATCCAGCGAGAGAGCCAGACAAATTTCTGGGGGGAGATTGTTCCAGAGAAAAGGGCCCACTGCTGAGAAGGCCCACTTTCTTGTTCTTTCTCTTTGGGCCTCCCTTGGCATTATGCCCCTCAGCCGCCCATCTTGACTAAAGTGAGTGACTCAGGTAGATCTAGGTGGGAGGAGGCATTCTACCAGATCTTTCTAAACCGTTTAGGGCTTTATATGTCACCATTAGTACAGTACTTTGAAATCAATGTGGAAATGAATGGGTAGCCAATGCAGGGCAGCCAGAGTAGGGGAGATATGTTGATGTTTTCTCACCCCAGTAAGAACTCTGGCAGCTGCGTTCTGCAGCATTTGAAGTTTCGCCATCAATCTCAAAGGTAGCCCCACATAGAGTGCATTACAGTAGTCTAATCTTGAGACTATACACACATGGACCACAGTGGTGAGGGCGCCCACATTAAGATAGGAACACAGCTGGGCAATCCGCTGAAGATGGAACTAGGCAATACGGACCACTGACGCTACCTGGGTCTTCATGGTAAGCGCCGGGTCAAGATGGACCCCCAGACTGAGAACTGAATTCTTTGTGGTGAGAGTCAACTCCCCAAAAATAGAGGGAGTTCCCCACACCAGTGACATCAGGGCAACCCACCCTCAGGACCTCTGTCTTGTCTGGGTTCAGCCTCAGACCATTCACCTGCATCCATTTCAATACAGCCTCCAGACAGTGCTGAAGGGATGAAATGGCAACCACTGTTGTTGAAGAAAAGGAGATGTAGAGCTGGGTGTCATCAGCATACTAATGACGCAAAGCCCCATACCCCCTGATAACCTTACCCAGCAGCCTCATGTAGATATTAAACAGCATTGGGGAGATAATTGAGCCCTGCGGAACCCCACAATTAAGATTTAATGGAGCCAATACACTCTCTCCAAGCTGTACTCTCTGGGGACGGTCCTCCAAGAAGGATCTGAGCCAGGCTAGCACCAGACCACCGATTCCTAGCTCGGAGAGCCTCCCCAGGAGGATACCATGGTTGATGGTATTGAAGGCAGCTGAGATATTGAGAAGGACCAAAAGAGACATTTTACCCTTGTCGGCCTCCCTCAGCAGGTTATCCAACAGGATGACCAATGCCGTTTCCATGGCGTGACGTGGCGTGATTCTAACTGAAATGAATCCCAGGCGTTGATTTCATCCAAAAGGACCTGGAGCTGGTCAGTCATCACCCTCTCTACTATTTAGCTGAGGAAAGAAACATTGGCGATGGGCCTATAATTGCCAATGTCGTGCACTGCCAAACTTGGTTTCTTCCTAATGGGCCTAATAAGTGTCTCCCACAGAGACCCATTAATTATTGCAGTGGCCCATTCGGTTGTTATAGGCCTGGCTGCTCTGATTAGCCAGTCCGGGCAAGGGTCACAGGTTGAAAGAAATTGAGTTTCATTGTGCAAGGCAGAGTGCTGGACGTGTCTGCTCTATCTACAGTACTGGGTTCAAAAAAGGAGAGAGCTCCCGGTGGATGGCCTCCACTTTAGATTTTTAAAATGCTGCAAATTGGTCAGGTGAAATACTAGTAGGAGGCCTATCACTTAGACTAGTTCTGGATAGATTGCGGAATATATGGAAAAGTTCTGCCTGCTGATCTAGAGAGTTCTGCAGATGTGCTTCCTCATCAAACAGAGCATGCTGTAAACTTTAGGCGTAAATTCTCACTATTTGTTGAAGAGCTATTTTTTTTTAAAGTACAAACCCGACACTATTTTCTATGAGCAATATTCAGTATTATCATTTTAAGACTCATTAAGATTTTTCTCTTGCTGCATCTTCTTCTAGATTTTGTTAATTTATTTGAGTAGGTATTTCTTAGCATAGCTTTAAAAATGTATTGGTTTGCAATGTGAGATCATTGCAATGACGTGTCTTGTTAATGTAGTAGAATTGGTCTTCTACAGCAGGAGTCCCCAACCTTTTTAACACCGCAGACCGGTTGTGCACATGCACAAAGGGGCTGTGCAAGGGGGAGTGCGGGGATGGGGTGGGAGATCTTTCTCCACGGCCTGGTCCGGCACAGGGCCACGGACTGGCACAGGGCCATGAACTGGGCGTTGGGGACCCCCTGTTCTACAGTGCAACTTGTTCAGCTTTGCTAGGGTCCCCTGATACAAACATACATGGAGATTGCAGAATTGTTTAGGGTCATTCAAGGGCTTTTCAAGTGGAAGAGGGGACTTATCTGTGTATTGGGCCTCAACACTTTTTAAACACCCTTCAGTTTTAGAAGCACTTTGCCATGCAGCCTTGGCAGAGAACTATCTTAAACTCCAGCTGAACTTACAAAACTAATTTCACAGTTCTTTAAATCCTGGAAATATAATGCTGGAGCAGAAACACAACAGATTGCCTAAGGCCACCTATTTAGTGGAAGTTGCGACTGAAAGCCAGGAAGAGAAGTGTCTTTCTGATTCACAGCCCATATTCCTGGTCACTGTGCTTCTCACCTGGGGGTGAATGGGGAGTTGGATTTCCAGTGATCTGTTATGATTCCATCTCCTTTGCGTGATGTCACATCCCGCTATTTGCCATTAAAATGTGTGTCTCTGAAAGTCAGAGCCCAGGATGGAATGTGGTTTCTGTTGGTGTACCATCCACCCAGCTGTTTGATAGTTTCCCTTCCTGAACCAGCTGAGCAAGTCTTGGGGGTGGTGTTGGAGTCCCATTGGTTTTTTTTAGCTAGGAGACTTCGATGTCCATGCTGAGCAAAGGAGATTAAAATCAATGGTTTATTTTAAATTTTTTTAAAAAAATCGGATTTATTTTAATGAAATGCTTTTGGATGAAAAATCTATCTAAACATAGTTTTCTATTTAAAATACATTATAGTTCAAAGATTATTCAGCATGAAACAGAGCTTAGTTATGTAGCATCAGGCTGTATACTCATGCAATATTTACATTTGGTAAACTATTTCAATTAAATCCAAGTTATCCAAGCAGAGAAAACATGCACTTTTTCACAGTAAAAATTGTATGAAATAAATAAAGTTCAGGAGGAGACCTTCAACCCATGGTTGTTCTTCAAATATATGTACAAACAATGGACACATTACAGTAGGACTGTAATATCTGTGAGGGATCTGTTCCAAGCCTCCCTGTTGATGCTGAAAAATGCGGATGTAGCGAACACTATACTTTGCATGATCTCTGGATTCCTCTAGTGGCCATTTCTAGTAAATACACCCTGGATTAACCATCTCTATGGGGAAACATCGCTAAACAGGATGCAAAATGCCATTGGAACGCATCAAACTTAGTTTAATGCATTCCAATGGCTTCTGTACTCACCGTTTAGCGAAGTTTCCCCCATCCGGCAGCCATTTTCGCACCCTCGGTAAGCGAGGGCAGGGCGCGAAAACGCTGCACGCGGCCATTTTGGGTCACGCAGCGGCCATTTTGGAGCCGCCGATCAGCTGATTTCCCGACATCACAATGCGAAGATCGGTAAGCAAAACGCTTACCGATCTTCGCAGTGTGATTTTTGCCCATTGGGGCTGCCGGTATGCCTTCGCATTAGCAATCCCAAAAAAGGGATCGCTATGCGAATTCGTCATTGTACGGTGCGCTCGTTATGCGAGGCACCACTGTATATACTTTTTGGGGGTGTTTAGTATTTTTAGGCAGCGGATAAGTGAATCTGCAGTTTCTGATCCTGTGGATGGGAAGTTTCTACTGTACCTTAAATGCTAGATTTGAAGATTATTTGGAATATAGTTTTTATTTTTCATTTTTAAAAAAGATTTTGTTTAATCACCTCAGTTAATAAACACTGATGTTTAAGCAAATAGAAAAATATGTATACCATATAATGGTATTGTTTTAGTTACATAAAACAATTTAATTAGTTCTCCAATTATGAGTGATTAACTTATTAAACTAAAATCAGTCATGATATAACTTTTTTACTAATCTGATAGGTTATTATTCTGAATATAAAATCTTCATCTGGTTCAGATATTAAAGATGATAACTACCAGCAAAAATGAGTCTTTACATTTAAAAATCAAGATTTAAATTGAGTCTTACTAACTAGAAGAACCTCATGGCACAGAGGTTAAACTGCTGTACAGCTGCCCAAACTGTGTTTATGGCCCGAGGTTCAATCCCAGGTAGCCAGCTCAAGGTTCACTCAGCCTTCTATCCTTCCGAGGTTGAAAAAATGAGTACCATGCTTGCTTGGGGGGGCAATGTGTAGCCTGCATAATTAACTTGCAAACTGCCCAGAGAATGCTTTAAGTGCTATGGGGCAGTACATAAGCAGCACACTTTGCTTTTTGCCTTAGTAATTTAAATCATGACTTACATTGTGATTTTAATTGACTTGAATTAAAACGAAACCACCCTAATGCCAGGGCAGCTTTGTCAGATGTGCTCCGGGTTTTGTGTCCTCCATGATGACCATGAGTCTGCCCCATATGGTAACTAGCCCCATCCATGTTGCAGAACACATTTTAGACCTGTTTTTTTGTACTGGGATAGATGTTGGTGATCTGGGTATGAAGGAACTCTCTGCATTTCTTTTGTCATAGATAGATCATTACCTGGTGGGTTTAGACTCACTGGAACTCAGAGCTTCTGCAGGGTTGCAGGACTGGTTATGATGGTCCACCCCAGGAGGCATATGGATACATCAGCCATGGGCCATCTCTCTGGGATGGTACTTGAGGGCATTGTTTTATGGTAGCTCTGGTCCTTCCTTGAGGGGAAAACTCAGAAGGTACTGCTGAGAAATTACAGTACTTACTGTTTGATATGCTGTCCATTGGCCAGTGGGGTCCCTCAGAGTTCTGTTTTGTCCCCCATGCTAACTTCAGCATCTACATGAAACTCCAGAAGAGGTTGTATGGAGTTTTGAGGTTCGATGTCACCAATATGTGGATGACACCCAACTTTTATGTCTCCCTTTCATCTAAATCAGAGGAAACTTTCTTTCTAGACTGGTGTCTGGTGTCAGTAATGGTCTGGATAAAGGTGAATAAATTGAAACTTAATCCAGGCAAGACTGTGATCAGTTGAAGAGCAGATCAGAGAATAGGGATCCAGATCGTGCTGGGTGGGTTACACTCCCTCTGAAAACACAGGTGCACAGCTGTGGGTTGCTTCTGGATTCCTCTCAGAGTCTAGGTGCCCAGGTCTTGGCAGTGGCCAAGAGTGCATTTGTACAGTTAAAACTAGTACACTGGCAGTGCCCTTTTGTGAAGATGTCTGATCTGGCTATGGTGACAAATGCCTTAGTTACATCCTGGCTGAATTATTATAACATGCTGTACATGGGGCTGCCTTTGGAAAGTATTCAGACATTTCAGCTGGTCCAAAATACTTCAGCCAACTTGTTAATGGGGGGCAGGTTACAGGGATCACATAATCCCCCTGTTACAGCAGCTCTGCTGGCTGCCAATCATTTCTGTACAATTCAAAGTACTGGTTTTAACCTATAAAGCCCTAAATGGCTTGGCTCCAAGCTGTCTCAAAAACTGCATCTCCCTCTATGAGCCTAGCCAGGTTTTCAGATTTCCAGGGGAGGCCTTTGTCTTAGTCTCAGCACCTTCACAGATGTGTTTGTTGGGGGCAGACATGTCTGTGATTGTCACTGCTCCCAGACTATGGAACCCCCCTCCTACGGGAGACCAGGCTGGCCCTGTGTTGTTATCATTCTGCAGGGAGGCAAAGACCTTTCTCTTCAGACAGGCATTCCCTTAGTGACTGGCTGTCCGAGAGAATTTTTAAGCATGGGATTGTTTGTAATTTTGTTGCTTTTAAATCTGTTTTAGTTATGCTTTCATCTAATATTTTTAATATGATGTGTATTTAATTCATTTTTAATATTCATAACCATTATTGTTTTAAGTTTTTAATATTGTTTCTTTTTAATGATGTGAGCCACCTTGATATTATTTTAGGAGATAGGCAGGGTATAACATTTTAAACAATAAATGAATACATGCAGTTGTATTCATTCTGTTAGTCTCAGCCTTGTTAGGAGGGACATCAAGAAATCAAATACTGTATATTGTTTCTTATGGTCTTCAACTCACAAGTCGTTGGTTGTGAGATACTTAGATCCTTCATTTCCTGGCAGAATGGCCAGTTCTCCACAAACTGCTAGTGTCTGTTATTTTTTCTCATATATCACAGGAAGACATTCCATATGATAATCCGACTCTTCTAATTTTGGATAATCCGACTCTTCTAATTTTGCATCTGCTGCAGCAGTGCTTGCTAACTAGATGTATATCAAATACTATTCATCACTTTCCTTCAGTACTGCTCTAAAATCTCTAAGAATATGTATGTAATTAATAGTTTCCCTGGATATTTAAATATGTGCCATACTGAAAATACTGAAGAGACAAGATTGAGGAGATAATGCAAATAAAATTGGAGGATGTTTCCTTTTTCTTTTCTAATCAATTTGTGGCCAAAATCCTGTTTGTCCACCGTCATAATTATTGGTGTAAATTTCATTGGTGAATTCTTGCTGGAATTCACCAATGAAATTCACACTAAGAGAGTCACAAAATATTGTAAAGGTAAATCTGAAGCATTATGGTTGTTGGTATAGTTGGAAGATATTCATAATATATCAAGTTTCTCTATTGTCTTTTGAACATCAAAACTACTGAATTACAGTATTTGCTGTGATGCTGCAGAACAGAGAGTGCAATTCCTGAAAATGAAAGTATTTCCTTGCGCAAAGAATAAATCATGTATTTACACAGTATCTGCCGTTTTCACCAGACTGCCAGAAGCATGATCAATATTAAGATTTTAAAACTACCCTGAATGTAGAAAAGACCACAAAAGAAAGAGCTAAAGCGACCCTTGAGATTTGCCAAGCCCTGTTTATTCAGGGGAGTTGGCTGGGTAGCTCTGTGAGTTTGATTCCTTATTGCAGTCCAGAGGCTGGGAATTTGATTCCTTACTGTGGCTCCTGGCAGAATAGCCAACTTTTGCGGCTCTGGGCCAGTTGCATAGTCCCAGAAAACCCTGGAAGAAGACACTGGTAAACTACCTTCAGTACTCTATAAATAACTTAGATAGCACTAGATAGCATTGCCATACATCTCAATTGACCTCATAGTGCATAATTATTATTAGTTATTTATTCAACGGGGTCTACCCTAGTTGGAAGTATTGCTGCATCAGCTGATTGTTCAGTTCTCTAAATATGTTTACAACCTGGTTCAGGCATTAGTAAAGCATGTGTGGTCCACAGATGAGGAGGGGAACACACTGCCTCTTCACACTCCATCATTATATGCTTAAGCAAAAACAACATGTCTTACAACTTTACTGTATCTTCAAAGGCTTTACACATGAGCTCAATTCTGCATGTTCTGGCTTACATGTAGAGCTGTTCTACAACAGAGTTTCTTCTTCAAACATGTTTTTTGGTGTATGGAAGGTGAGGGGGTTAGGCTAGCACACTCACCTTCTCCTATGCAAACATGCATACTTTATTAAAACGTGAACAGAACGTATACATTGCCTATACATGTATATTCCTTTAATACTTTTGGACTAGAGGATATGTTTGCAGGTATAGTCTCAGAGAGAACTGAAGTGTGGAACACCCAACGTTATGGTCATGGAGTAAGGAATGAAAAAAGAGAAGTACACTATTTTAAATAGGAAGGTGAATCTAGTTACCTGTATTTCCTTTCTGTCAGGCCTGAACCCTGTGAGGCAGGGCTTGAGAATTTTTTTTTACTTAAGACTTCTATTTTAAAGAAAACTGTTCTGCAGAGCCAGTGCGGGAAACAAAGAGCCAACCTGTCTTCATAAATCAGCAGGAAAAAGCAGCAAGGAAATGCTGAAGAAAATACCGGCAAATGAAGAATGACTTATGTAGACACTATTTCAAAACTAGTTTTGGACTTACTTAGATTGTGTTGTTTTCAGAATTGGAAACAATGCATATATGATTAAGTAAGACAATGTGATATATAAGAAGCTGGTAACATTATCTGCATTTGTGTAGATCCTTTTCATGTGAGTCCCTCTTAAGAGTCCCTGTACTGTATTAAACATAAACTGGCTTAGGAGTTATAAAAACGTAGAATGAAAATGAGAGGTAAAAAACAGTTCACAGTTTTATTTTAAATTACACCACAGCTTTTTTGCTACCAAAGTGTATTGTACCACCACAAGCAGAGCTTGTAAGAAGCTCCATTGCACTATAAAAGCTTATTTTAGTCCTCAGTACAAAACGAGGAGTGTAGGATTCTTCCCAGCACTTCTTGTTTGCAGCCATATGTTTGCTGTACCAACTTTTCTTTCTTTGGGCCAGCAGTGAGACTGAACTCACTGTCTGTCATATAAGTGCAATCACTTGATCAAAGACAAGACAATTTGTGCAACCTCTAGTGGCTCCTGATTCACTGCTGCGTCTGCTGAGCCCTGAAGCACCCCATTCTGGAGCATCTTGGGATCTGTTGGATCTTGATGAGTTGGAAAAACCAATTCATGGGGTTTTCCTGCATATCCTCACTGGCAACTTCAATTGGCATCAAAATTATCTCATCCTTGTGAATGACATTTATCCTGGTTTAAATGCAAGAGAAAGTAGAGTAGACCAAGTAGACATGGTCTAGAGGGGCGGGGTATAAATTTAATAAATAAATAAATAAATAAATAAATAAATAAATAAATAAATAAATAAATAAATAAATAAATACATACATACATACATACATACATACATACATACATACATACATACATACATACATAAATAAATAAATAAATAAATAAATAAATAAATAAATAAGAAAGCCTGTGATGCTGTTAAGATTGTCTTGGTTAAAAGATCTGTAGATTCTTGATGCTGAAGATTGTGGTAGTTATTAGTATCTGGAGTTATGAGGCAGAGAATTTGGTGAAGACAAATATTCTTTATTCTTGTGTTATTTTTAAGTAGTACCGGTAGCCTTTCTGAGTGCAAGGAAGTCACTACAGCAAAAAACAAAGTGTGCTTCTTATGTACCGCCCCATAGCACTTAAAGCATTCTCTTGATGGTTTACAAGTTAATTGTGCAAACTATACAAAATTCAATAGCATTAAGCTCAAAATGAAATTAACAGGAATAAGTGCAAAGTTATACACCTAAGAACACAACACCCCCCCCCCGACCCAATGCACACTTACAAGATGGATACTTGGCTCAATCATACTACAAGAGAGAAGGATCTTGGAATTGTTGTGGATCAGAAACTGAATATGAGTCATCAGTGCAACGTGGCTGCAAAAAAGGCAAATGCGATTTTAGGCTGCTTTAACAGAAGTATAGTCTCCATATTCCTTGAAATATTGGTTATACTCTATTCAGCACTAGTTAAATCTTATTTTGAGTCCAGTTCTGAACACCACATTTTGAGAAGGATGCTGACAAACTGGAACAAATTCAGAGGAGGGCAACAATGGTGATCAGGGGACTTGAAACCAAGCCCTGTGAGGAAATTCTGAAAGAAGTGGGCATGTTTAGCCTTGAGAAAAGAAGACTAAGGGGAGATATGATAGCACTGTTCAAATACATGAAAGGTAGTCATACAGAGGAGGGGCAGGGTCACTTCTCAGTCATCCAGAGTACAGGATGCAAAATTATGGGCTCAAGTTACAGGAAGCCAGATTTTGGTGGAATATCGGGAAAAACTTCCTATTAGAGCTATTGGGAGGTCATAAGCGCTCCAACACTATAGGAATTCTGGAGAAAATAAGACAATCATCTGTCAGATGCTTTGACTTGGGTTCCTACATTGAGCAGAAGTTTGGACTTGATAGGCCCCTTTCAACACCATTATTCTATGATTCTTAATTTAGTGAGGGAAAAAATCTATGGATTTTCTTTTACTGTTTTGCAGGTTAATACCACTCCTAGAAAGAAAATTAGAAAAAAAAATTGTGGGCACAAAGAGTTAGTGTTGGGTCACCTTAATGTCTGCAGTTAGCTCAGAACCTGTTTTGTTGATTTTGTGGGAGAAACAAAACAGTTTTTTTAAAAAGTGGTTTCCCCCCCCCCCTTGTTTTCAGAGTGTGCAAATTGTTCTTATTAAGATTTCTACACATAGTATAAAGACCAGTGGCAACTCTCATATTTGCCAAAAAAAAATTCAGGTTTGTATGTACTTTAAAAACAGTTGTAAAGCCAGATCCTGTTAGAATATATAAATATTATTCAATCAAGCATGTATATGTATATATGTTTATATGTGTATATAAAAATAAATGATATATATATTATTTGCATAAGAGAATATGTGTAACCAGTTAGATTGTGTCTAGTGTAACTAAGTGTCAGATAACAAACTATTAACTGTCAGATATACAAAAAAGTGACAATTAATGTGAGGTTTATCTGTAATATATCGGTTGATATGCAAGTGTTCAGTTATAACTTTTTGCTACTAGCTGTCTGCTGTTAGCAAAGAAGATTCTAGGACTTGTCTGTTAATAAGTGTATTATGAAACTGTTACAAGAGGTCTGTCAAGCACTAATCAAATCTGTATCAACTATTTTTAGTTTATTCTTCAACATATTTTCCAGTAAACATTCTTTAAAGTTTATTATAACTGAACGAATATTCTTTTATCTGCTGGCACAAACATAGATGCATCAAGGGAGAATACTATTCATAATCTGTGGTTTTTTTATACTCATACTTAATCTGCTGTGGAGAAACTCACAAAAAATCAAGAGATCCTTATGTGTAATCCTGCATAATATTTTTTGCCATCACATAAATTTATACAGTATAAAACATCCTAATCTGGCCTTTTGCGTGTATTCAGGTTTCTCCCACAATGAATTCTACCATATAAGAATGCTACAGTTGACAAATAATCAATCCTGTTCAGTGGAAGGTAGGGCAAAATATGCTGTCCCAATCCACAAGGAAGGCATGATATAAAAATCTGTCTATATTCCAGTTCCAGCTCAGTATTCTATTGACTTTCTTCTGAGTGGATAGTCCTGGCATTGTAGTGTTATGGGTTCACACTGCTTTGTATGTATTGCTGTGGTGATTCCATGAAGAAAGTCCACCCTCTGCTTGGAGAACAGCATGCTTGCTGAACTGATACAATCCCATGTTACTGCACTGATGGGATTTGCTGCTCAGCAGAAGCTCAATAGGATGCTGGCCCATATGTTTATGATGATATTTGTAATAGGCCCCAGCAGCTCAAAAGCCAAACTATGGCTGGTAAAATAACATCACCTTTATAGGATCCCAGATGAATTCTAACAATTGATAGCTTTTCTAGCAGTGTGCCACTTACCCAGGGCAAAACATGTTTGACCTGTTGTTTTTTTTGGTTGTCACACAAAAATAAATAAATCAACCCCAGCATTTTTTGCTTATGAATCCAGATTATGGTGAAAGACAATTGTGATGTCAGAAAGATATGATTCTCCTTTTTCTCCATGCATAA
The DNA here is from genome assembly GCF_051106095.1 of Pogona vitticeps. Taxonomy (NCBI): domain Eukaryota; kingdom Metazoa; phylum Chordata; class Lepidosauria; order Squamata; family Agamidae; genus Pogona; species Pogona vitticeps. The sequence goes on along the minus strand of NC_135785.1, from coordinate 219,415,803 downwards.
AGATGTAGATACTCAGATAACAGATCTAAATCTGAGATGGTAGGTGAAATCCTGTTGTGTATCTACATGTGTGTAAAACAAAGCTGTGGAAGCTGTAGAAAAAATGTGGCAGGGCAGAAGTAACATCCATGAAGCACTTCTGCAGGTGTGTCACACAACAGTCTCAACGTGAACTGCACAACGAATTTTGCAACTGCAGTCATGAACCATGCAGTCATGAATTTTGTAATCAGTTGCACAAATGTGAAGTGAGACATGGGATTGATTGTACAATACTGGCTGCTTGGGCTACACTTTCACAGGTCTACTACACTTCCACAACCATTAACTTTGTTATGCCAAATTGAACAGGATCCCAGCCCATGTGTTATTTTAAATAAATAGTCACACATGTATGTATGTTTCTATATAGTACGCTTTCAAACAGTGTTACAGATTTATTTATAACATTTGCATTCCACACACACCCCAAACTTTGTAGTCTGAGCAGCTTACAGTAAATATAATAAAAGATGGCGGCCAGTGGTTGCCTCCTTGCAATATAGTAGACATTGGCTGTTTGCTTATGTTGCTTGGAAGGCAAGCAATTCATGATGGCGTGAACATCCCAAAGTTCTGTTTTCAGAGTAGCTCCAACTGCAGGTTGAGTTCAAAGACACAGCCAGTTTGCTTCGGAGGCAAAAAAAAGACAGTTTTTAATTTGGTAGGTGTGCTCTTTGTGATCTGCCTGACAGCAGAAAGATGGCAGCTAGTGAACTGATATAGACCATGTAACCACTTTGTTGTAAAAAGTGATTGTGGGTAGAGTTCATGTAGCATGTGCTATAGCTGCAAAATTGTGTGGTGTTTCTTGTTAACAAGTAAGTAATTTAGAAACTTCCGTATGTTGCACTTTTGCACTTGTTTAGTTGGTTTGTAGATTGATATGTGCATGTTAATGGCAAAAAACATTTTTATTTAGAAAGCTGTGGGTTTAGTTATGCCCCATGTATTGTTCATTAATTTTTTAAATTGAAAATCACCAAGGCTTATGTGGAAAGATACTGTTTTACTGGGAGACAGAAGGAACCAAAGCATGATAATAACATTCACTTCTATTACAAGGCATTCCTGGTGGTTTGACCCTGATACTACATTGACACATATAGTTTTTTTTATTATTATTATTGGAGAGTTAATTGCCCCTCTGTGAGCTGTTACTTGGCTTCCAAGGGAGGGGGTTCAAGGATCATTCAGATAGTAGATGTCATCCTAACAACTATTACTAGTCCCTGCTAGAATGGTCCCATTAAATCAGTTTTTAAGGAATGTGTACACACCTATGCTAGCCTTATTGATTCAGTGAGTCTACTCTAGTTAAGATAACCAATAGTATTCTGGCAACTATTTCTACTTTGGCATGGAGACTGTCATTATTTCTTCCAGTGGGGAGTATACGTGGCTCATAGGGATTCAGTGTGATGTATTTCAGTATCTGCACTCTGTTAGCATCTTGTGTCCACAAGCAGTTTTTTTCCCCTTCCTGCTGTCTTCTCAGTTTCTAGAGATTTTGTGTTCTAGTGTCCAAGATCTCCATTGAATGGAGAAATTAACTCATTAGATTAAAGCTTTCATTGACTGTGTACATGAGTGGGATGCCCAACAAGACTTAGGAATGCTGGGGTTAATGTTTTATCATTCCCAATGGGGAAATGAAACACAACTTCCCTAATTCACAATTTGTATAAATGATGTAATAAGGCCCACAGTGTTTTCAAAGGGACAGAGAGGAGGACAGGGTTAGCAGAGTGATTATTTTATGTGGTCATAAAAATACTATAATTCTCACTTAATTTAAGGATGGGCTACCATTCAGCTGTATGAGCTATTCTTTAACTTGTCTGAATTCGTAGGCCATTATTCTTGTTTGCTTACTTTTTTCCCCACCATATCCTTGCACATGGTTTCCATTTAAAGTTTTAAACTAAGGCTTCGAGATTAAAACTGTGCTCCTTTTGCTTTCTCATGCTGTTGCACTTGTACTCCAAAAAGAATGATTGCACAGGGTAAAGAGATGGGAAATTGTTGCTAGTGCACTATTGTTGCCAAGTTGGTACTGCTTATGCTTCCACGAGGGCCCTTCCAGACAGATAGCTGTTAATGCTACCAGTCAAAATGTATTGTGCAGCTTTCCCACCTTTCTATCCTTAACAAATCTCTTATGGTATGAGAAAAAATAGATGAACATTGGGAAAACATAGATGGGTTCAAAATGAAATTTGGGCTGCTTGCAAAATTCTGTGTTTGAATTTGAAGGGTTTTGAGAGTTGAAGTCGGACACATCCGGAAGATGTTGCCTTGGAGAATGCTGACTTACTGATAGCTTCCTACATTTGAGAGATGAAAAAAGAGACATCTCTGTGGCGCAACATTGAGGCCCAGACTACAGTTTATGATTAATTTGATTAAATAAGATACATGATGTGAAATTAATGCTTAGTATTTCCTTCTCTTTCCTGTGGTTGCTACATGTGTGTGCTTGTCTGTGTGTAACCATGAATTCATCAAATGCAATGACCCATGTCACGTGCTGCTGAACTGAAACATTGGCAGAGCATGAATCAATAGTGGCCATAGATTCATTAAGGTTTGTGTCTTATTCTCACACCACGGACTGGTGTTTGAATGCCTGCCACAACCTAAGGTTCTTTCTCAGTCTGCTGTTTACTATATTCGTTTATTCTGTTTTTACTTCACGGGCATGTGAACCAGGGCATGTTAGTAAAGTCAGTATAATAAGTTTATTTGTAAAATTAGGGGTGTTTTATCCCATCATGGCCAGAATCTTGTTGTAAAATGCCACATGTATAATGGAAATTGTACAAGTAGTTTTTACAATTTAACATCCTTCTACTTCACAGTTGTGGGCACAGTGAAGTGTATGACCTGGCTGTGTCTGATCACATAACAGGCATCTGCAATGACTGTGCATACCAGTTATGCAATCTTTGGTTTATGCTGCACAAACCCAATAGGAGTTTGGCCCTTGAATCAGGTTTCAAACCTACACCAAAATAGCTGCAACTCAAACATATTTGCTTACTGCAGCACATCCAGTTATGGCTCTATCCAAATGTGTCCGATAACAACTGCTGTCATCTCCACTTAGTACATATGAAGGGTATCAGGTTGTAGAATGCTAGTTTGTTGGAGAAACAGTTGAAGGTGTGTGCAGATGGGGAGAAGTGTGCTGGCCTTGGTGTTCATAGATTCACATTTATATGAACACACATTTATATGAACATGCATCTATCTCTCCACTTAAATATTTAACTTCTAGATCCTTGTGGGAGGTGGCTGAAACATGAACTGTGATAAATAGATGGGTATACCATCAGCATTTTTTTTTTAAAAAGCCATTTCTGTTATCTTTCCAAAAACCAAAATACAAATAATTTACCAAAGGCAGGAGCAGAAAATAGGAACTATCCTTACTTAATAGGAGAGTTAGGAAATATTACTTTTTAAAAACCACAGCTCATCAAATCTCACATCTGAGGGGGAATTCCTGGTGTTAAGGTAAAAAAAAGTAACGTTTCTAAGCTCTGGTAAATAGGGACACCTGCAACAAACGTGTTACTTTTTTTCATTTTGTGCATTCAGGGCAATTGCATCAGACTAAGGAAAGAGTTCAGTTTTAATGTGGAGCTGATCACTGTTCTCCAAAACCGAAGTCCTTTTCAGTGTAGTCTTATGGACCACCTGAAAGCATCACAGTTTAAGGATTACCGAAGTATATAATGGTTTCATTTAGCAGCAAAGACTGGAAGTACAGACAATCCTGCACCTTACCCCTCACCTGTTAGTCCTGACCTCCACCTCCATCCTTGATCAACTTGTCTGTACAGCCTTATGCCCATAAAAGCACTATGCAGAAGAGTTATTTACTATATGTATCCTGCATTGTTAATAGGGATAAGTAGATTCTATGAGTTCCACTCCATTACTGTTCCAACATTCTGATATCCTTTAAGTTCCACTTCATTTGAATTCTGGCAGGAAATGCAAATTTAAAATGTCAGTAATGGATTATGTGCATGCACCCACACAATAATGATTAAAAACAAAAACATAACATCCCTCCCAATGTTTGCACTCATGTAGGAAAATTTATTAGAAAGGGTTTTTTTAAAAATTATTATTCCCATTTTAAAAGAATCATAAGAATTTATTTTGATTCTGAAAAGTAAAAAGTATATAACAAAGAAAACATTTAAAAGTTAAATTTTAAAATGTTTAAAATTACATTTTTAAAGGGAAGATGTTAATGCCAGTGAAATTAATTTCTTCCTGCATAGAAAGGAGAATAAATTTTGGGCTAGTGTTAAATAACTTGAATTATCACCTCTGTTTATGGAAGAAGCAGATGAAAAGCATGGAATTTGTTACTATATTTTAAAACATTCTTTCCTTCAGTGAACTATGAGTGAAATCCTTTATCTTCAGGATAATTATGTACAGTAGATAGACTCTAGTCTTATTTTTTTTATCCTCACAGAAACTTGGCAAGAGAGATAGCAATTGGCTGAAGCTTATAAAATGAAGATGATTTTTTTAGGTGACCAGAGTTTTGAACATGGGTTCCTACAATTAAAATCTAATGCCCTGTTCCCTATTTATTCTGTAAAGAATTAAGAATGATCTTTCAAGTATATTTAGTGGCATTTAGTAGTCCCTGAAACCATTTCCTTGCTTCTGCTCCCATTTAGTTAGTATTGCCAGAGAGAAACAGGAAACAAAGGGTAGAATATACAGTGTAAGGAGGCGTTATAAGATATGAGAGGCAAAAAAAAGCATTAAAACAGTAGCAAATAGATGAGCAGAAGAAAAGCATGGTAAGAAAGTGTGGAGGATTAACTAAGAGAGGGATAAGAAATATAAATAGTTGGAAGATTGGCAGACAAATGGTTTTATGACTAGATGGTATCCCAAGTAGATCTGATTGACACAATTTAAGAATTCCTAAGGTAATTTAAGAGTCTGAATCATTTTTTTCTCATTGCAATTCTGGCAACCTGGGCTCCAATTCTTGTTCAGCCATGGAAGCTCATGGGGGTGGGAGGGAGGTGGCACTGGTAAACTACTATTTAAATGTCTCACATGCCGTGAAACTGCCTATTAGGGTCACTGTAAACGGGATCTGACGTGACCGCACACAACAACAGTAATTCAGAGGAAGGGATCCAATGTCCTTCATGTGTGAAGCACTTTACCAGTTGTTGCTTTCCTGAAGTGTCTTGTGCTTTTGAACAGTCTTTCCCCAGTTTTTAAGGGCCATATTCTCAGGTAGAAAGGCAATCGTTCAGCAAGATGGGAAAATATGCAATGTGCTAGCACACATATGATAATTTGAGTTAGCTGAGAAACGTCCTGAGCTGCGAAAGAATGAAATTTTAGCTAATAAAATGAACTGTGTATTCATTTTCCTCTAATGAATAATCAATACTGTGTAAGAAGAGAGCCATTTACCTAGGTCATTTTGAAGTTCAGATAAGAGATTACAGCATTTTGCCCTGAAGTCCAAGAGGGCATGGAGTCTGAGTCATATCACATGCTGACTGCGAAGGATACACAGTTTAACATCATGGATTCCTGAATTTCAAATCTCCCACCTCATGGGTCAGATAGTTGCACAAATATTTGAGTAGTGGCTCAGAAGGATCCATTCGTTTCACACATGGCCCCTGCTGGATGGATATACAGTATGATTGCTGGTAGGGTTGTTTCAAAAAGATCTTTGGAGAGCTGATAATGATGTAAATCCTGATCAATCTTGCAGCTGAAAAGGACGAAGAACTGCAAAATTATTCCCTTGCCTTTTGGGAAGGTTCAGTATTTTGTGTCACTTTGATAAAAGAAGAAAATGAAAACATTTTTTACACAGATTAAGCCAAATTGTACCACTAAATGAAACAATGCAAATCATAATTTAACACATTTAACATTTATAGCACAAAATGAGAATTGCTGTTTTATTGCATAGACTTTTAAGGATTTGGTACAACAAAGGGGCTGTTCGCATATTTTCTTTTAACAGTCAGCTACTTGACTACACATTGTGTTTGTGTGCTTCAATTTTAAAGCAAAAGGGTACCAGTTTAGTACTGAGATGTTTTGTGTAAAATTATAGATCTTGCAGTGAAAACAATCCCTTGCTTGCCTAAAGGTGAGGCATCTCATGAAGCTTGAAAATTACTTCTTGAGGTGTTTCCTTGAGTTGAGACAGCTCGAATCAAGAAATGAAAATGTATACAGTACTTTATATCTAGGAGTGGATATATCTTAGATAAGAATGTCCTATGCAAATGTGAAATGCTGCCAATGGGTATTCCTATACAGCTGTCTGAGAGCTGCTAATTTTAAGGTGGAGTACACTATATAGCATCCTTGAATTCACAGATGTGTTGCTGAATGTTAATTCAACTTGAGACATGTTGCCTGAAGTTTCTGGCTGTACTGATTGTTGCTAAGTAGAGAAATCAAACTGACCTGTGAAACCAAACTTCTTTAACCCAAAATAGTGTGAAGGGTTCCCTTCAGGAGAAGGTGCAGTATTCACATTTTCCAGTGAAACATTCACTGACAAATATGTCTACTACCTTACAATGTGGGAAACATGAGGAACTTTGCTCATTTCTTCAGTTTCTGCTTAAATACTAAAATACAAATGACCTATGGCTGTATTTGTAGTGTTCTGTGGTCGCTGTTGTTCCCCCTTAGTTACTGACTCATTCTGTTGCTAAGAAGTGAAATCCTTAGTTATACCTATCATTCTGTGAACTACCTTTTTTTTTTAAAAAAGGAAGTATTTTATATTCTGTTTCCAGTTTTAAAAGTTAAATCATGCTGATAATAGTACTGCTTGCTCTGGTTGCCAAATATGTACATCTGGAGTACTTTAAAACCTTTTTCTTTAAAAAGGGGCCTATCTGTTATGTGTGAATAAGGGCGCACCTCCTGTGAAATGAATGCAAAAAACAAAACAAAACACCACCAACAATCAAAAAACCCTTCAGCAAAAAATTTCTTCGCATTTTGAAACAGACATTACAGCAGCATTCTACATCCGGTGTCATTTTGATGTGCTAGACTACAACTTTGACTATCCCAAGCCAGCTTAGGCCATGCTTGGGAGGAAAGATATAGTTTAGCTCATCTGGAAGGTAAAGGTAAAGGTTCCCCTTGACAATTTTTTGTCCAGTCGTGTTCGACTCTAGGGGGCGGTGCTCATCCCCGTTTCCAAGCCATAGAGCCAGTGTTTTGTCCGAAGACAATCTTCCGTGGTCACATGGCCAGTGTGACTTAGACACGGAACGCTGTTACCTTCCCACCAAGGTGGTCCCTATTGATCTACTTGCATTTGCATGCTTTCGAACCACTAGGTTGGCGGGAGCTGGGACAAGGGACGGGCACTCACTCCATTGCGTGGATTCGATCTTACGACTGCTGGTCTTCTGACCCTGCAGCACAGGCTTCTGCGGTTTAGCCCACCACGCCACCACGGCTCATCTGGAGGGTACTACTAAAAGGTTGCATTCTGTTTCTTGATAGAGGAAGGAAAAAAGAAGAAAAAGATAATTTTGAAGCAAACCAAAATATAAATGATTTTTTTAAAAAATCATAAAACTCTGTGTAAGTATTTAAGCCTGCATTGTTTATCCTTTTACATGGAACTGAGTCCCATTAAACACAGTACATTTTCTCCTAAGTATATGTACATCTTAAATCTTTCAAGGCGTATCAATAATGTTTTGAATTCCAGTTGCAAAACCATAAAACCATGGAGAAATAATAGAGGACGACAAACTGTTCTTTAAGAAAAGAGTTTAAAGTTAAGTAACTGGGTGTGGGGCCAGATGTTGGAAGTTTAATCCCCCACTGTGCATTCCAGAAAAGTCAGCCTGTGTAGCCTTGGGCAAGCTGCACGGTCCCAGGATGCCCCCATAAAAAGGAAATAATAATACACTTCTCAGTACTCTCTATCTAGAAAATCCTGAAAAGGGTAACCAGAAGTCAGAATTCACTTATTGGCAGTCAATTATTATCATGAAGCAATAACTTATGAGGGTACCTTCCCCCTTCAGTAGCGTCAGTCACATGAATTACTAATGCAGGCACGTTGAAGTTGTGGCCAGACTTCAAGCTGTATCACTTGGTAAAGGCCCTGACCTTTATAACATAAAACAGTGTGTGGCAGAATCCTCCCCCCCCCCATTATCTGAGTAGTGGAAATAACTAATGACCAAGCGGCCACATGATGAAGATCTTACAAAGTAGTAAACTGGTCTTCCATATTGTATCAACAACATGCCTCCCTGCAAAAAAAGGAGATATGAGGGGAGTAGGTAAGTGACAGTAGGCTTACAGTTTTCTTTTCCTGTTTCCTTGTAAAGACTATTTACATGACAGATGCATTTAACTGGCAGGTGCAGAATTTCCCACCAAGGACACACAGTGATGAAGAAACTATCTGTTGAACTGTAGCTGTAAATGGCAGAAAACTTTTGTCTGGAGAAAAGGCGGAACAATGTTAGTTGGCCTGAGTATTACCTAACTAGCCCCCATCAAGTTGAGGATGAAATGAGTTTGGAAAGAGCATAGTGAGAAGAGGTAGTGATTAAGACAAGAAAACACATGTGGCCCAGTAATAGGTGTGTAATTTTTGTAATTGCTACTTAATGGCAGAGGCTGAATGATACACAGTGCTAACATTAAAAAATGTTGCATTATAGGAAAGCAGCCATTTGGTCCTCAAATGGATGGGGTGATTTGGTACAAATGGCGTAGGAACACAGAAGCAGACAAGTAGCTGTAGATCTGTGATGTGCTGAAAACTGAAGCGCTAATGGCATTCCGTTCAGAGAGCTGGGAAGCAAATTACAGGCAAGTTAATGCTCCATGAACATCTGCGACCCTGTGAATTGTTGGAAGGAAATAAGTTGTAGTAACAGAGAATAAGACTCAAAACTCATCTATCCAAGCGCAAGTATCTCAAGGTGAAATAACAGAAGGAGAAGAGGCGGGAATATTGATTTCTGCCCTGAAAAACAGACAACAACGCCTACATATTCCTGGCAGGGAATTAAACTCCCTAAACGTATCATCTTTTTTTACTCTTCCAGTGTCTGCTGTTCTGGGACATTGATTGTTCATTCGCATACAATATTTGATAATCTTTATATTACATTTACAGTGTCAGGATCACAGCTTCTGGCTAAATATGACCTTAAGTGATGTGCCTACAGTAGCCTTTTAGACTCACCTGTTACGCTACACTGGATGCTTGAATGCTGATGCATTAGAGTGTAATACATACATATTGTGACATTTATGCAGACTCTATTGCACACATATACAGATTCACAGCTTTCCCCTGTGAAACATCTGCAAACAGTAGGATGATTCATGGTATAGCTTTCAATTATTCTGAAGGTAAAAATCTGCAAATTAATATACCAATGAGCTTTTCTTTCTTAAAGTGAGATGCACACAGAGTAAAAGATGCACTTGTAAAGGCAACACTTTTTTTCAGCACCAGTCTGCTTCTATAAAGAGCAGTTTACAAAGCCAAGTCCTTTCATTCAGAAAAGATCCCAAGGCTAAGCTGCTCAAATTAAGCATGCCAGTACAGTTTTGTCCGCAGTGTTGTAAACTATTGATACCACACCTGACCCTGTAATGCACTTTCCCCAGTCTATACTGTGCATTTGTTGCTTTCTCCTTCAAGTTGCTTCATTCAAATCTTAATACTGCTGCAACAGAGTTGCCACCAGAAAATACTTCTGCATGGAGAGACTTTACATTGTTACCTGTGGATCAGTAGCATTCCTTGCACTGTTAAACTGGTAGGCTTCTTCTTGGAATAAGTTTAGGCAGTAACACTGATCCACACCGTAAGACCCAAAGAAAAACTGCTACATTTTGGATGCTGCGTAGTCTGCTTTTAGTAACCTTTTACAGTGGCAACCGTATTGCTGCCTTTACATAAAATATTGAAAAATGATATTTTATAAGCATGCATATGTAATAGTATTCAGACAGCCTCTTGAACAAGGAAAGTCAATTCCAGAGAGGGAGACTGAAATGCACCTTGCTCAGATTCCTCCCTAAATTACCTCCCTCCATGAAAAAGTTTTTAGGCCTCTGTATCTTTTTTCATGTGGCAGAAAAAAGCTATCCAGGGGTAGGGCTGGCCCTCCTATTGGTTTTTGTGACACAGTTGCCTTGAGGTATCGGTGCTGGAAGTGGAAAAGTCTCCCCTCTCCTCTGCCACCCCCTGCCTTGGAAGGGCTCCTGATGCTTTTTGGAGAACTGCTGCAGTCTGTGCAACTATCTGAAAACTGGCAGAGACTACAGGCTTTAGCTTCCAGTGTCTTGACCACCACCTCCTCCTGAGGAAAGGGTGGTCCTTTCTTGCTGAATGGCTGTCATCATGGCCACAACAGGTCCTTTGGGGAATGCTCAGTTCAACATGGAGAAACTGCAAGTGAGAAAACTCTACACAATGTATAATACATTAGAAACATGACTAGTTTTGAAACTGCCTAACAATGCAGTACAATACAAAGTGTACAAATACGTATATATTTTGATTTATAAATTTGTTGAACACAGTTTGTTTTCTCCTGGCAGTGTAAAATCAAAGTAATAAAATATGTTGTGATTAGTTAAATGTTAGCACCTAGGAATCTGAAATGCTTGGTTAGCCAGGCAGGCACCTAAATTCCTTTAAACAACCCTACTACTAACACCTTACTAGCTTTAAATACTTCCTCAGCTACAATACACAAAGATCTGTGTCAATGATGATGGTGCTTGCTAATTTTACTAACCCAAGTGCATTCTAAATGCATTGGAGTGCAACTCTGTTGTTTCTAGACAGCATGGCCATTGGCTGGTCATGTTTCCAGGCAGCAAATATTAAGGAAAGTATTCCCTGTATGGCGTAGTGGATAAAGTGATGGACTAGGATTCTGGAGAGCAGGGCTTGAATCCCCACTCAGCCATTGAAACCACTCCTTAAATATGTCACTTACCTTGAGAACCCTGTTAGGGTTGCTATAAGTCAGTTCTGACTTGACAGCACAGAACAACAACAATAAGAAAATTCTGGTTTTACTGTAGCAGCTAAAATGTACTCTTAGTGTTGCATTATTTGCTAAGGAAAGTTCTTTCTCTGAATCCAATTCAAGTTGTTTGCCAAGGCTGCTAATCCTTAAATAGTCTGGGGCCTTTATATTCAAGCCTAGCTGTCATTCTTCAGTTTAGTTCAACCACACTGGTGGAATGTCTCAGTAGGGATTTCTCATATGACAATCCCTGCTTTGGGAATTCTTTCTCCCCTATGGCAGTTTTTACAACAGATTTCCGCAGCAGACAAGGCTGTATACTGTACCAAGATAACTTCAGAAATGAAGAAAGCAGTGGACTCCTCACTCCCAAGGAGGATCCAAAATAGAAAGGCAAAATAGAGTCCCAAAAAAGCAATATGGAAAGATGAATAAGATTCTATCCAGGCCAGTTTTAGTTCAGTCTTCGTGTTCCCTATTCTCACGCTACACCTGAAATGTGTGGGTATGTAGAAATGGAGAGAAGTGCCAGTGAATTTGTAGATTTTTTTTTGGTGTTAACCTAAGTCCTGAATGTGCCATTTTTATATAATAATTTAAGGATCCAAACCTGTGACACTAGGGCAAAAACAGATATAACATTATGTGTGTGAATGCATTTATCATGCCAGGTTTTTCCTTTTAACAAGAGAGATTATGGGGCAACCTGAGGAGGATTCAAAGTATGGTAAAAACACAGGTAAACTGCCTTATACTGAATCAGACCTTTGGTTCCTCTAACTTGGTATTGTCAGTTATGACTGACAGCAGCACTTCAGAATTTCCCCAAGAAGCCCTACTTGGAAATCCCTAGTAATCCTTGGTGGTCTTGTATAGCTGTTCTTAACCTTGTGTGTCCATTTTGGCCCTTTGAAAAAAATACACAGGACATTTTGCAGCAAACAAACATAAGGACAGACTGTAAACCTACTCAAGGCTCTTCTTCCTTAAGTACTTAGGGATAGCCCTGATGCCCCAGATGGTTAACAATCAGTATGTGAAGTGGGAAGCCTACAAGTATTTGGTTCTGAACTCATTCCTTATGCCCCAACCCAGCCTCTCCTCACGTTAGTCCCTTTCAGATGTTCAGGACTGCAACTCTGATCATTCCCACATAAGCCAGGCAATCCTGGCTAGGGATGACAGCAGGAGTTCATCATATCTAAAGTTTCCACACATGGTGTTTATGAGGATCAGTTGGGGAGGTGGAGAGCCATGTCTCCTGTCTTGAGCTCATTGGAGATGGAATATAAATGGAATAAATATATCGACTGTTTTAGTTTTGCATGTTAATACATGTGTTTTATAGATCTGCTTATTTTTTCACCATTAAAGTGCTCCTTTTTAGGTTGACATTCTCTTACTTGCCAATGGAACATTGTATGAGCATTTCCCCACATGGCTTAAAGGCCTCTGAAATTGTTATCCCCTTTCATCCAGATAATGTCTAAAGAAGAAGCCAGTTCCTGTGATACAATATTTGTGACTCAGATTCCATCCTGGGTAGGCAACCAGCATGTTAAAATAGAGTTTCCTGAATGAGTAGAAACTTGCCAATGGATTGAAGGTTTTACTGGAAGAAATCCATTCTCACCCCACTCAGCAAAATGGGGCTTACTTCTGCATAAAAATGCATAGGACCAGGATACCCATGTAGCATTTCAAAGAAATGACAGACCAAGGATATTTTCATTTATAAAGCACCTAATACTTAAAGGGGTTGCAGAAAGATGAAAAAAGCCTATCAGCTTACACGAAAATAGACATGATTCAGAGGGAAAAAAGGGGTGGCAGGAACATGGGAAGATGGGAGAATGGTTCCAAAATATGATGCACACAAACCACAATCCTACTAGGAGTTTCTTCATTATTTCAGACATGGGAACTTGGAATCTATATATCCAATGCCTGATGGGGCTAGTAAGTATATATTTTTATGTACTTCTTCCCTCTTCTTTGTAAGCTTTTAAACTGTTTCATATTAAACTGTATAAATACAGGATATTTACATTTTTCTGTAAGATGCAGTTCATCATATTTCAGTTCCTTATCTGTGCGGTATTTAAAAATCCTTCTCACCTACCTAATTATAAAGTATATCTGTGTCAATAGTGGACAGGTCATGAATAGTGATGGCATTATCTTTTAATTTTTTAGGGGTAATTTTCTCTTTGCATGGGTTGTGGACTATCAAACAGGACAAGGAAACTTGTTCTGATAACCACAGATTTCTGTGTGTGTTTGTTTTCCAGTGTCATTCTACTGGGATCCTGGTACTGCTCTTTGCCTTTATCTTCTTGCTTGTGAAGTGAATCAACAATTGAATCATCAGCAAAGTTCCATCTGTCAAGTATTACGAAGTCTGGGATATCATCCAGAAATGGATTTCCCATAGTTTCTGTGTTTTGAAATGATTTTGAAATAACTAATTTTGATTTGCCTTTGAGCAAGTCATTCAGCCTATATGTCCTTACATGTGATATAGGATGTTTTGAGGATGTCTTGATCATCCTTGGGAAAATACCCTTTCTCAAACTACTTCAGTGGGCTGGTGGCTGTGGGCCAGAGAATATCTGCTATCAGAAAGCACTGGGATTTCAGTATAACTGCATCCACCAATCCCATACTTTTTTACTCTGAAACCTGATCCAGCTGGGGTGCAGTTAGTTTGTTTCTTTTAGCTATATTAGTATGTTGCAGCAAAAGCTATGAAGATTCCGCTGGCATCACAGAGCCGAATACACTTATTATATTAATAGATTATAGCCCACTTCATTAGATGCATTGAGTATATGTACAGTATGTCTAGCTGGAGGTAGGTCTGCAGCAGTAGCGTTAAAAGGGAAATGTAATGTAGAATGTACTGATGGTGGCAATGCCGTGATTATCACAGGCAGTTCATTAAATTATTTCTGTCTGTCACCAGAGGTTTGAAGCGAGATGACCAAACTTCATCACACTATATCATTAGGCTACCAGTACCAGGATGTTTGCATTTATCAGCAACTATTTTTGTGAATGGTAGTAGAGTGATTGTCGATATGCTCTGCCGTTCTGCATTTAGTTTCCCTCTTCCCTTACTATTTACAATCCCATCTCAAACCATATTTATCACATGTGTACTTGAAATTCTAACACTTCATGTGGCTGATGAAATAAGGCTGTAGTCCATGAATACTCATTATAGTAAATGTTTTAGTCTTTAAGTTGCCACAAGTCTTTCTTGATTTTTTTTCCTTGTTACTTGTGCTGATTGTAAATCCTTCAGTGATGGGAGTAAAGCAACGATTTCATGTAGCTCATGCGTTTTTGATAGCCACTTTGCAGTTGGTAGAAGGCAGAAATATTAGCTCCTTCAATGTTTCATGGTACAGCAGGAAGACTTATTTCCGGGTGTACACTAAAGAAGATCCAAATCAGTGTTCCATTTCACTGGAACAAGATCCGAGAATGTGAAAGCTGGACTCTAACATAGTATATCACTCTTTGATGATTCAGTGGATATATTGACCAAACACCTGTTGCTTAATGTAGTAAATCACACTACTGTAGTGTTGGTTCATTGAATCAGTGCGGAATTGTTAACTCCTGTGAAAGTGTTATTTATTCAGATGGGCCTACCTCTAACTGCAACTTACTTTTAACATGTAAGTCACAATGAAAGTAGGCCTGTTTGAATCAAAAGAGGAGATGACTCACCAAATCTCTACTAATTCAATGGGCTTACACTAGTGTGTTTTACTATGCCAGGCAACAGTGTTTTGGCCATTTTGGAAATTTTTAGAAAGAAGGAACATATTCTGATGGATACTGTGAATGACCAGGAGAGTGGTTCCATGAAACACGCAGTTTTTGTGGACAGAATGGTCTTTAGGAGTGAATTTGAAACTTTATAGGACATCATTGCTGATTATACAGACTACCATTTTACAGTTCCATTTATTGTCTTTCAGAGTTGTCTCAATGGTCAGTTTTTGCAAAGATTATGGATGTTGTATACCAGTACATCTGGAAAAAGGGTGGCCTACATATTCAAACAATTATTATATTATATAATTAACATTTAATCACAGATTCTTGACACTTCAATTTCAAAGTCAAGATATTTCAAGCCTAAATTTGATTATTGCTTGAATAGGTTGTAGGCTTTGCAGACTTGCCTCATACATAACATTGGTGAAAAACTGAGTTTTGTGTACAAAGCATCTTTGAAAGATAGTAGTGACTGCAATATTCTTTAATGCAGGGGTCCCCAACTTTTTTTACCCCACAGACTGGCTGGGGAAGACAGGGCATCCCCATGCTCGTGCGCATGCATGAACGAGCACTCACATAAACAGCAGCGTGGTGCTTGTTCAGGCACACTCACACTTGTGTGCATGCACAAATGGCAGCGCTCATGTGGGGCGCACATGCACTCATGCACATGCATGAACAGCGGTGCTGCGTTTGCACAGGTATGCTGGAGTGTGCATGCATGCGCAAATCAGGTGTGCGGGGTGAGTGTGTGCGTGGGGGTAGTGGGAGGTCTGTCTCTACGGCCTGGTTCGGCTCAGGCCACAGACCGGCACTGAGGTTGGGGACCTCTGCTTTAATGTACCAAATTGCAGCTTTCTTCATTTTTATGGAACACTGAAATCTGAATCTAAACTCTACTTTGGGTGTATTCGTGAAGGCTTTCACGGCCAGGATCTAATGGTTGTTGTGGGTTTTTTGGGCTCTTTGGCCATGTTCTGAAGGTTGTTCTTCCTAATGTTTCATCAGTCTCTGTGGCTGGCATCTTCAGAGGAGAGCATAGAACATAGCCAAAAACCCCGAAAAACCCACAACAACCATTTACTTTAGGTGCTTTTAAAAACATTTATTTCTCAGTGAAAGGCATGTCTGTATCTTCTTTGACATCATTCATCTGTTTCTATTTGTAGCACAGGAGTTTTTGAAAACCAGTCTGTCTCAGAATTTCAGGTAATGGCTTTAGACACAAACGAGCAGAGCTCTATTTTAATGAAAAACAGAGAATAGTTTCAGCATTTTCACTGGTTAACATGGACTACTTTGTATTACTCTATAGCAAAGTGAAATTGCTGTTTAACACTGCTATGGGACTCTATGTGGAAATTCTGAAAGCCCACAGAAGTCACGCCTGTTACTGAAGCTGAGCTTTAGCTTCAATTGGGGTTGAACTGAAGGATCTGAATAGTAACTTTAGTTAATACTTTGGCTTTGAAAACAACTTTGTTGTAAGTGTTAGGAAAGTGGTGAGTACAAACTCTCTTTCTAAAACTTTCTTCTGCATCATCAGAATCCTGAATAGCATGCCGAAACAGAAGTCATGAAAAAGTCACGTTGTTATTGTTTACAAAGTACTATACAGAAATTATCTTTGATATGAAGAGGCAACTATTAACTAACAAGGATTTACAAATTCCTCAGTGTGTGATAATCTGTTTACATCTTTCTAGAGCAAGGGAAGTTTAGCTGAATCTGTAACAGTTAACTAGATCTAGATTACTTTGGATGAAAACATTTTTATGCCTGCATATTCAGCAATAAGTCTGAACTGTGTTAGGGATGCTTATTCCAGGTAAATAAATACAAGATTGTAGTCTACACATAGAGACTTTTTTGTAATTTTTTTTTATTTGAACATATAAATCTACAAACTACAATAAAATACAGTATATAAAAAAATCTCCCCCCTTTTGAGGACAGAGATTCCAACCTCATTTAAATCCCAAATTTCCCAAGTTTCCAGAGAGCATTGAAAAAACACATAAATCATTTTGCCCTAAACTTTGATCTGTCCCTGGGCCCAAACATATATTAAATTCCAGCTTTGTTTTGCATAGTCCCTTGGTTGTTCTCATAGTGCTTCTGAGAGTGTGTCTGGTTCTGCGATATCCAAAAGCTTCTTCAGGAACTCCTCCGTCGTAGGTGTATCTTCACTTTTCCATTTTTGGGCCCAGAGTAACCTAGCCACTACAAATATATACATCAAGCAATATTTAATTTTCTTATCAGTAATATTTAGTAGTGCTATTTCAGGTTTAAAATTTAATTTCTGTTGAGTGACTCTTTTATTATTTCCCACAGCTGTAACCAATAACCCTTGGCTTTTTCACATGTCCACCACATATGATAATAAGTTCCTGCTTTTTTTTACATTTCCAACAAATATTGCTGCTATCCTCTGACATTTTTGCCAGCTTTACAGGGGTGTAGTACCATCTATAAAACATTTTGAGGATATTTTCTCTTAAGTTTACCGGCTTAATCATTTTATAACTCTCTTTCCACATCATTGTCTAATGATCAATATCAATATTATAACCAAAGTTACTTGCCCATTTTATCATCGTCTCCTTTATCCTCTCATCCTCCAGATCATATTCCAATAGGTATGTATACATTTTCTTTATTATGTTCTCATCAGTGTAAATCCACAGTTTGTCCACGTGGACTTCACCCTCAAAGAAGCCCATATTTTTATCTTTTTTATACCTCGATTCTAGTTTATTAATTGACCACCAATCTGTCGCCACTCCTAGTATAGACGTTATCTATAGAACCTGGGTGGGCATGCTTCATTTGTTAATTTACACACAAATCCTTCATTTATATCTTTATTGAACAGATTCACAAAGCACCAGACAAATCTCAAGAGAAAAAAGGCAAAAATCCCAATAATTAAATAACTATAAAAGGCAGAGCACAGACTTATAAAATCAGAATGAGAGCTCAAAGGGATATTAAAGTATCTGTTTAAGCAATACCTAAAAGCATCTAAAATGTCAGGGCAAGTAACAGCTCTTCACCACACACTGAAAAGACATAGCATCTGTACCAGGAACATATTATTTAAGATGGAGTATCCCTGAAATGGAATGCCATAATCATAAGAAACAGTGAAATGGGAATGAGTTGTGAAAATGTTGAGGGAGATATAGTAGGCTGCTCTGCTTTAGATTGCTAGTAGTCAATCCTTTTAAAAATATTTTTATGGTCTTTCATATTAAAAATACACATTCCCAATACGTAGAAGGGTGGCGTATTAGCTGTTCTAACTAGGAAAGTATTCTTTGTTATGTGCATGTTTGTCCGATCTTGAAATTGTCTCAAGACAGTGTCCTAGCTTCCAGTTGTCTCAAGGCAGGATTTTCTTTCCTGCCACTTCATTTTCACAATTCTGTGATGTTGGTTTGGCAGCAAGTTGAGACAGAATAACTGGTCCAAGGTCATCCAGGGAGTTTCATTCCTACATGAAATCTTGAACTTGGGTGTCCAAAGTCCCAGTGCAACTTTTATCCCTGCGATTCCCCAGATTTGGATTCTGAGATGTTGCTGGACTTCATTCCCCAGAAGTTGTGCTGGCTTGGGTAACACTCCCCCCCCAGACAGCATGGCCAATGAATAGGTAGTTGGAATGATGTGGGCCGAAGTTTCCCCACTCCTGTGCTACTCACTTTCATAATTAACTCCACTTATTATGTCATGCTCCAATTTGTTCTACACACAGAGTTCAGCTCCCTGAAGCTCAAAGCATTGGCTAGTGATTCTGGGTATTCTATTCCAACAACACCACTGCTGCGTGGGGGGATGTTTGGGAACTGCTGCTCCATACACTATGCCACATTGTCTTTCAAGAACAGAAGAAGAGCCCCCTCTAGATAAGACTGGGGGCATCTAGTACAGCATCCTCTTTCTAGTGCTTGCCAACTAAATGTTTCTAGGCATCTCATTTCAAGGCCCAAAGGCAACCATCCTCTACCACTGTTTGCATATAGTCCAGCAACTCTCATGAAAAGGAACGTCATTTTGAACCTGGAAGTTCCATTTTGTATTTAGACTAACTACTGTATAGATCCATCTTCAAAGAATATGCTAAATCCTGTTTTAATATCCTCTTCAAAGACTATGGCCACCATCATATCATGCAGTTGTAAATGTCATGACTTAATTATGTTTGGGGAGAACAAACATTTTCTATTCTCAATATACTCCTAATCATTTTCATTGAATGGTTTATAGCATTGCTTGGAAAACTTGCTCTTTTTTTCAACTGCATCTCCCAGAAACCCCTAGTGGGCATGGCTAGATCCAAGAACTCTTCCAGGTTGTGAGACTCCCATTTGTACACTCTCCGATTCTTGTGTGGTTGGCTAAAGCAAATTAGCTCTAAAGAAGGGCTAAGTTCCTTCCTTCCTTCCTTCCTTCTTTCTTTCTTTCCTTCCTTCCTACCTATATCCTTGGAAATGCTTCCTTTCTCACCATCCAGAACTAGGAAACTGGAAAAGCCAGCTTCTGGTTGCCCATCCAGCCATGAAGCTGTATTGGCTCAAGTGATCACATCACCTGAACTGATGCAAATGTATTTGATTGGAAAAAAAGTAAAAGCCCCAGCAATAGATGAAAAAAAAAAACCCGGGGGAGGGAATCTGGGCCAATTCACATTGACTTGTGAGTCATGTAGACAATGGAAAATAATATGAATCTGCAGGGCTTGAATTTTTTTTAGAATGTCTCACCAGTCAGACAAAAATTTCACCAATCAGCATGACTGGACTACAGTATAGCCTTGCAATTTATGTTTAAACTTACATTTAAATTTAAACTCGGCACTTTCGACATACCATTGTGTACAAACCCAAAATAAATATACCCTCAGATTTGGGTTGCTTTATTACCTGCGTGCCTGTGGGGTCATGAAGCTTGTATTTTGAATGCATTTCATTTGACTGTATCCAGCAAAAATAAAACTGAAAGCAAAAGCTTTACATATTTATTGGTTCTATTGTTTTTATATTTTGTAATGCCGCCCAGAGTAGACCCAGTCTAGATGGGTGGGGTATAAATCTAATAAAATAAATAAAAATAAAAAGTGCCCAGCCTCTTAAGGAGTCAGGTCGTTCGGTTGAAATTGGAAGCAGGGAATCTCCATATTCTCCAGCATGGGACTACTCTACATTCTCCTGCAGAACTATATATCTATATGCTGCTCAAACTCTCTTCTCATGAGAAGAGGGCTATTTTTCCTTTTGCAATGGGAAGGGGGAGGGGAGGACTGCAGGATCAGAGAAAGAGAGGGTAAGGAGGCAAAGACGGAGGGAGCTGTGGCTCGTCAAGCAGCATTTTTTCACTCATCACAGATGAGTGGACGAGTGGATTTTTCAAGCCCTGTGAATCTGACAGTCTCAATTCAAGAAGTACTTCCCATATTATTTATCAAAGTAGTAAAGTCAATTTCTTCTCCACCAAAAGACATAGATTACTGATCATTATTTGGATATTGGTTTTATATCTGTGAAATCTTGTGAAATATATACACTTTTTTCCTTGAGTTGCATAGGTCTGAACAGCATGGTTTGGGTTATATGGGGATTCCCCCCCCCCCAATAAATAAATATTAAATAAACACTGTGCTGTTATTTGTCTTCAGAAATGTCCTGAGAAAGGTGGATTTCAGAGGGTTGCAACTGTTGGCAGTGTGGCAGCCCCTGGTGACTTGGCTCGGCCCCTGTCCTGACGTGGCAGCTGAGAAGGGTATTGGGGCACGTTGAGAGGCTGATGCAGGTTGGTGGAGGTCACACTGTTGTTGGGGAGAGGATGAGAGAGCATGTTTCCATTTTCCTCCTCTGATAGAGTCTTTAGTTACATTTTTGAGGACATAGGAGTGATACACAGATTTTGAACTACATGGGGTCTGTTGTTGAAGGGAGAAGTGTACCATGTAAGGCCAATAGCTTTTTTGGAAGTGCAGCTGCAAAATGGCCACAGTCTCTGGTATTCTGGTGGGTAATTTGTAACCCTTCAGATATTATGAGACTGCAGTTCCCATCAGCCCTAGCTAGAATAGCCACTGATCATGGGAACTGTAGTCTATTAACATCTGGAAGGCCATGTGTTCCTCATCCATGGTATCCACCATGAGGTAACTCACAGAAATCCTTACCACTGGCCATAATAGACTGGGCTAACAGGGGTTGAGGCCTCCTCACCACCACCTCCCAAAAAATGAAAAGGCTGCAAAGCACACGTTGGGCAAGGAAAGGTGACTTATCTGACAATCATGGACACAGCTTTCATTGGCCATCAGAGTCTTGATGAGGGGAAATATTTCCATTCCTATTTAAATCAATCAGTAGTAATTAACATTAGAAAAGGACTGGAGCCTCCACCCAGAACATGTAGTGGAATTCTGGGTGTGGTCAAAGGAGAGAAGTAACTCATTCTAGATTCCCTGTTCTGTTTCACACAAAGATAACCGATGGCAAGAGTGGTGCTGACTTCACCACCTTTCCTTCACTTTTACACATAGTGGTAATTATTTACAACTGCAGACACACTCTTATCTACAGCCCATTTTTTTGGGGGGGGGAAGTCCTCACTAAAACCTGAGGATTTTTTTTAAAAGGTATGTGAACAGTTCTTCCTGTTCTTCGGCTTTCTCCGTGAATCCCAGCAAAGTCTGGCTGCCTGCTGTTGCTAGCTTTGCATTTTACTCTTATATATTTTCCCCAGTTCTCTCTCCTCTCTTGTTCTTACTTGCCTTTGGTTAATATACAGATCTATGAAGACACATGGTCCCACATCTCCTCTCCAAAGGTATATATAAAGGAGTCTTATGTCATAGAAGGCTCCTGGGACTTGGAGGGCTCTCTTTGCCCACAGTTTCTTATTGCAAAACTGCATGGGCAACTCTAGTGACCTGGAACCAATTGAAGCCTCTTGAACTATCAGCATTCTCCAAAGAAGCAACTCTTCTTTGTTGCTCATTCTAGGCCTAGCAGTATTTGCACTTCAATTTTTTTGTCTCTGTGTTCTTCCTCACTGTTCCTTGCCTTTTCTTCCAACTTTTTCTACTAGTCCTATGACAATAAAAGTTCAATGCCACCAATATTTTGATTTGTCCAATTGTGCTTAGACCTCTCAGGTATTTTTTTCTCCAAGCATCTTCCTGCTACCTTATTTGGAGTTAAGTCCCTCCTTTGCTTTATAGTTGTGTAGTAGTTTGATTCACAGCCCTCTCCCCCTGCATTTTAATGGCATCCATCAGATAAGCTGTTGGCTTGTTAGATAGTACTTATATAAACAATCTTTTCCCCTTAATAAAGCTGCATATTAATCAGTCTGTGTTCTATAACAGAATGCATGTATCTTCCATTAAAGCTTGTGTTCGATTGCTTGTTTACTTGTAACTGCAAAGGGCAACTGGACGTGCAGTTGCAAATACTCCTGAATTCCTGTACTCTGAAACAGAATAAAAGAGAGAATGCTGGTTTATCTCATGAATTGCGTTGGGCCCAAAGTGGAAAACTATAGTGTACCTGCAAAGTTTGTACACATCCTGTCCTCAGCCTTTAGGCTGTGGGGGGTGGGGAGGGGGTAAACATGAAGTGGGAAATTCTCAGGAGAGATGAGGTTGAGAGAAAGAAACAGAAAATCTAGAAGAGCAAGTTGGTAGATTGAACTTTTTAAGAGTGACTGGTGGAGAGGGAAATGTCATATGTTGTATGAAGAAAAGAGCCCACAATATTTCATTTCACCACATTGCCACTTAATTGGCAAAACGTGCAGAAATGATAGATGCTCGAATTCAGCCCCTGAAAATTTACCACAGCCATTGTGGTTTGTAGATCACTGTGCTTAGCCACAATCCACAGGCCAAGAGCGGATATATTAAATCAATATGCACAGCTTTTAGTTTTCTTTAGCTTTTCTGTACTTATTTCACCAATAAAGAGTCAGTGGGCACACTTTACACACATATGAAACCCAATGGCAGTATCCCCACCAGTTTTAATGGAGCTGAAGTGCATTAAGTGAAATGAAACAATAAATGCATTTGCTTTTGCTGATAGCCTCCAGAGTTATGTAATAAGGCTCAGGATGGGTGGAGGAGGTGTAAGAGAAGAGGAACTGATTTGAGAGTGGAGCGTATTTACCAAATAGATGGAATGCAAATCCCAAATTAATAAGAGGAAGCTTCCTAACCTTCCATGGGGTCAGAAGGTTTGGCTTTTAATTCCGGTGTCTGCTTACAACGGAGTAGGGTGGTGTAGACGTTGCCTTTGATTCAGAGTCTGCTATGCTGGAGGTTGGAATGAGGGGGAGACACCACGAGAAGAAACGTGTCTTGCATTGTTTCTGCTCTGCTCCTGCTCTCTCGATTCCCTCTCCCAGGCACCTCTTTTGCCTCTCGTTTTTTTTTTTTTTTTAGTAAGAGCCTGCTTTCGGTCTTACACATTACAGGCTCGGGAGGTGTTTTCCTTTTCTTTCCCAGCATGCAAAGATGTGGCCGCCGTACCTTTGAGTCGAAAGGCCCTAAGGTGTGGGAAGTGCATGGTGTGTGTCCTGCCTGGGTGTGGCTTTAGGCTCGGGACCAGCTCTCTTCTTCCTTCGCGCTCTGGCTGGCTAGCCTCCCTCTCCCGAAGAGAGAAAGCCATGATGACTCGCGACAGCCAACCTGGTACCACGAGAGGCTTTTATGCCATCTGATCCCTTACTACGGGGATTCTGAGGAGTTCCTGATGGAGGCTGCTAGGGAGGCATAAAAAAAAAAAAGGCTTGCGTGTCCCTTTAAGAAGTGCCATTGGGTGGCTGCGTCTTTAAAAGGAAGAGGCGGTGGGAAGAAAACTACCTTGAGGTATGGGGTTGGTCTATGCTAATTGAAGAGGCGGTGCCAGGATGAATGGAGGGAGGTAAGGGCGGTACTGCTTACAGGGGAGGAAGGGCCCATGTATTCAGGCCTGTGTCTTTAAGGAACCAGTTGATACCATTAGAGAGACAGAAAAGGGGAGTAGATCTTATCCCCCTCCTTCTCCTCCTCCTTCCCTTTCTCCTTCGGGACAATACCATTTTCGTTGCTGGGAGGAGAGGCGGGTCCAATGGCTTGAGGAGTCAAAGTCAGCCCGCAAGTGAGTAGGGGACGTTCCATTGATTGGGTGGGGCGGGGGAGTGCACGATAGGCGGTTTCATTCGTTAAAGGGGGGGGAGAGAGAAGAGGTAGAGGGGTGATGGGCGGTACCATGTGGGAGAAGAGGAGGAGGGAGACTGGCTGGCGGACAATGGAGCCTGTGTGTGTTTGCGGGAAGAGAGCGAATTCACCGTCGCCGGGGGGAGACGTTGCCGCCGCCGCCGTGCCGCCCCCTCCTGCCCGGGGCTGAGAGGTGACCGCGGCCGGGCTAGGCCACCTCCCTCCTTGCCTCCCTCCCCCCCCCCGCCGCCGCCTTTGGTCGGGAGAGCGGTGAGCGTGAGGAGGGGGCGAGGAGCCTCCGCATGGTGCCCGCACCCGCCGAAACTGCGGGCCACGGGGAGGTGAGGAAGGGACGCGGGAGGGGGCAGCGCGGTGGCAGAAGGAACGGGAGCGGGGCGGGGCGGGGTGGGGGGGCTGCCGAGCGCCGGCCTGCCTCTTTGGGGGAAAGTTTCAGAGTTTGGGGGCTGGTCAAAAAAACCTGGTACGGGAGGGCGCCTAAAGCGCGTGGGGGAGGGAGGCGAGCTTGGTGAGGCGGGAGGGGGGGGGGTCGCTGTTTGGCAAAGCGAGCCCCGGGTGGGGGCAGCTCCCAGGAGTCGCCCTGAGGCGTGCGGGGGGGGAAGGGGGAGCGGGAGCAACGCAGGCTGTGAGGAGGCCGGAGGGAGGAGGAGGCGTGTCCTTTGCATGTGGGGAAAAAGAACAAACGGGCAGGGGGGGACGTTAAGCCTGGGAAAGGGGCGGGAGGGGTGTTATCTGCACGTTGAATGGGCTGCGTGTGTGTGTTTTGGGGGAGGGATTGGGAGAGGGGAGTGTGGGGAAAGATGCCAGATCGGGTTTAGGGGAATCCAGTTGCGGGGGGGGGAGGGAGGGAGGGAAGTAGGCATGTTTGTGAGAAAGGAAGTAGTACACCTGGGAGGGTGCCAGAGTCGCGAGGGTGAGGATCCCCTCTTTTCCTCCTCCTCCTCTCTCCATGATTAAATAGAGGGGTTTGCTGTTGTGTAGATGGCCCAGCAAGGAGATGAGGATCTTATTGCTGATGGTTTTGGAGGTGAGAAGCCAAACTCTTTCAGTGCCTTATGGAAGAGGGATGCTATCTATGTCGGTCTGCAGGCACCTCTGGCGGGCCTTTGGAGGATGCACTGGATGAAGAAAATTAGAGGCTGCTTCTAAGAATGGGGATGGTTTCTGAACTCAACAAGTGGAATGGAAATGGGTGGAAGTAGTATGTGACATTCCATGGGGTGAGGAGGTACTAAGGAAGTAGCACTCAGGCTTCTTGAATCTGATACGTAATTAAAGTCCTTGTATACATGGTAAGACTACAGGGCTTCCCAGTGCAGGTTGTGGGTGCTGCAAGAGAAGTCTGTGTGCAACAAGTTCTCTATTAATGTTCAAAAGGAGCCTTGAGTTTAGAAAATCAAGGATCTGACAACATTTTCCTCAGTGCTGTATTTGCCTTTTCCTGTTTGCCTAGTTGCTGACAACATTTATGACAGATAGGTAGATGGTATGAATCTTTTGTGATTCTGCCAACCTTAGACACTCACACTGAAAACATTTTTTTTTGTTTCTTTTGTTTTTATTCTGCAGTTTGTATAAAATAAAAGCGATGGAACTGCAGGTTCTTAGAGCAGTAGGTGTCTTGTTCTGCATTCAGAAACTACATTTGTAAGAGAGTAGAGAGAGCTTGTTTCAAAGTTTTGACCTCTCAAAGATTAATTCTTTGTGGCACTAGTAACTTTCAATGCTGAGTTGGGTAGGAGTAGTTCCACACAATGCAGTGCTGCATTTCTCACCATATTTTTATTGAGCATGGTCTTTCAGCTCACTCAAATATCTATAGTAACTCATGGAATAGGATAGAAAAGATAAAGAGTTTGGTTTGCCTAAAATGCAAAATACTTTGGTGTGTGGTACTAACTCTTGACCTCTAATTTCTAGGTCTCCTTCTGTTGGTTTAGCTGAGCTCTCGCTCACTTCATACTTTTTATTTTATTTTATGAAAGGCCCTTGTAAATATCTGATAAAGCTGAATAACAATATGCAGTTGGTTTGCTGGGTATCTTTCTGTACAAATTAAGTCTATGAGTCCTAGCTCAAGCTAAGTAGGATGAAGGAGAAGCACAGAGACAGAATGCAGTCACGTAGACAGAGTGCTGAATTTATTCTCCACTATAGTTCTTCCAAACCTATTTGCTGACTTGAAGCACTTATTTACCATATTATCCTAAATTAGTAAATTTTCTATGCTTCTAAATGGGAAAATCACATTTGTCAGAATATATACCTCTCTAAAATGTTTATTTCAGTTTTTATTAAGTACCGAGAACATTGTTCATAGTGATTAACAAATGCTTAGTATTGCTTATAGAATTATTTTCAACTTCCCTTTTACTATAACTGGACTTTCAGTTACATGTAATCAGTGTAATTGGACGTATAATGAAGGTGTGGTGTCACATATATGTTGTAATTGCCTGGATAGCTCACTGGTTTATGTATCTGGCTGTGGAGTCAGAGGTTGGGAGTTTGATTTTTCACTGTTCCTCCTTGACAAGGGTGGACTTGATTCATAAGGTCCCTTTCAGCTGTGCAGTTTTAAGAAGATGGTGATTTTCTCTGCATCCCAACATGGATTTGAACCCATGCCTCTTGAGTCCTAGTCTCCCACTCTATGCACTACCCTCTACACTTGCATTACAAGATAGTTAACTTATTATTTGTGTGTCTTTTATGCACATGATTTTGCTATGATAGCAACCAGACAGTTATGGTCGCGGTGTGTGTCTCCTGATGGTGCAACGCCTGGGATCCTTCCCTGGTGTGCCTCAAATTCAGTGTGTTCTTCTGTTCCCTTTTTAGTTCCAAGCTTTAAAATGGGGAAGAAAGCTTTGGAAGGGTGTTTGGAGCTTCTCTGGAGTGCCATGAAGCTGTTGGGACCACCTTTCCATTCTTAAGAGGAGGATTGGGCCTTATTTGTTCACTTTGTTGCTGCAGAAGCTTTATATTCTGCTTTCTGGGTACAAGAGCCTTCTTTCTGGCTAATAGATTAAAGGCATAGACAATAATATCACAATAAAGTAAAGAACTGAGAATTAATCAACAACAGAGGGTTGAAACAACCTTTATACCAAATAGGTAGAGTCAAACAAATGCAAAGACTGGCAAAATAATATCTTGACTACTTGCCTGAAAGATAGGAGGGAGCAAGGTGAGCCTCCCAGGAATAGTCCCTTTACAGTCTTAGGACTGCTGTTGAAAAAGCTGTCTTTGCTCTAACCTGCCATGCCTCTAAAGTCAGAGGCTCACTGATAGAAGACAATCCTGTAAATAGTCTAGCTGGAAACATTTAGACTCTAATCCTTCAAATAACTTGGCCATAGATCATTTAAGGCTGGAAACCACTGTATCTCACGTAATGGGAATATTAATTTCTATGAAACATATTAGAGTCAATTTACCAACAACAACATTCTGCACTTGCTGATTTTTGGAACATTTTGATGGCGGCAGCAGCTCCACTTAGGTAAAGGTAAAGGTAAAGGTTCCCCTTGACAATTTTTGTCCAGTCGTGTTCGACTCTAGGGGGCGGTGCTCATCCCCGTTTCCAAGCCATAGAGCCAGCGTTTGTCCGAAGACATTCTTCCGTGGTCACATGGCCAGTGCGACTTAGACACGGAACGCTGTTACCTTCCCACCGAGGTGGTCCCTATTTATCTACTTGCATTTGCATGCTTTCGAACCGTTAGGTTGGCGGGAGCTGGGACAAGCGACGGGCGCTCACTCCGTCGCGTGGATTCGATCTTACGACTGCTTGGTCTTCTGACCCTGCAGCACAGAGGCTTCTGCGGTTTAGCCCGCAGCGCCACCACGTCCCTTCTTAGCTCCACTTAAGGTCACAGTAATCCAACCTAGAGGTTGACCAAGACATACATGACTACCTATCTCTGCTCTTGGAGCACCTTAGAAGTATGGCATAACTGTAATGATGATACATTTTCTTTCATTCCTAATGCTAACTCTACAAGGAAAACTAGAGCTCACCGTGCTTATGGTATGATGAGTAAACTGTGGTTACTGTGATACAAGAAACTTAAGAATAGTTGTTATAAGTTAATTAATTAGTGGCAAAGTCTTGTTTCATAACTTATGCCCATGGAAAGGTGATGATATCATGGGCAAGAAATGACGTTTGATAATAAATTCTCTGTTTTTCTCAGCTTTTCTGAGTCCCTTGTAATTCCTTTCATCATATAGAAACAGCAGCATGTCCTATGGCTCCCAGGTGCTTCCACTCATTGAAAGCATGCACCAGGATTTCAGTCTAGTAATTGCTATTAACTAAATTTTTAACAGCATTTCCCTAAATTTCTGTGAATGCTTGTGATTCACTGAATCATTTTCCTCTTTATCCTTAATTTTGGAATGGGTAGTTTATAGTTGTGAAATAAAACTAGAAAGATTATTACAATGAAACCAGATGATAGCAACTGTTGAATAGCAATTATAAATCCAGTTATTCTGATTTTACAGCAGGTCAGTTCTTCGATCATCATGGCTTCTTGGTGTATTGATAATACTTGACTTTGGTCAAATAACTGTTTGACTAATCAGTTAAGTAACATAACAGCTCTACTGATGCCCTAGAAGTGGGATGTTCCAGGATGAGAATATTAGCTTGATGGGGGTGACAACAGTTAAAAGCGGCCTGTCTCTGATCTTGGCACAGGCAATGCACATGTGCATGTCAGAATATCTGGCTGGACTTGCAAGGGAGAGAGTACATAGATTACATATTTTAAATGGGCTGTTAAAGGGAAGAACCAATTTCTTTTTTATTCATTTGCATGGCCCTCATGAGGGGTTTAATATCAGCTGCTAAGTTCTGTATTTCTTTCAGAGGAGGATGTGGGATAGCATTGGCTAATTTGAATGAAATAATTAGGATGAGGGAAGTAGACATACATTTGCACTCACTTCTGTTTTAGATTTTACAGTACATGTATGGCTTATAGTCAACTATGTTGTGGGAAGTGGGAGAAGTGAGGAATAGATGAGCAGCCAAATACGGGAAAGAAAGATTAAACTGTTATTGTCTCTCCTTCAATTCTATGAACACCTTGCCTTACTGGTTTTCTCTACCTCCTATCACAGTGACTAGTCAGTGGGAGTCTTCAATAAAGGATCTATAATGCAAGGCTTAGGGAGAAGATGAGTTTGCTTGTATCACAACAGGCTTTGGCTGGGATCCTGTTGTATAGATGTGTTGGTGCAACTCCAGCAGAATATCTTTTAAGTGGCAAATTGCCACAAGAAGTCATGCCGTTGGTGTGTGATAGGAACTGCCTATGTTGATTTCTTAACTTGCGGCAGTTTGCTTGGGAAAGTTGCTCTTTTGGCATTATGCTGGTGTAAGTAATAGGATTCCAGCCTAGAAATGGGAACATACTGTAGTATGCAGTCCAAAAGAAGATGGATAAGGAGGTAATGTTACTTTGCTCACCTTTCTTAACAGATTACCACTGACAGGTATGTATATGCCTGATGTTGACTTTAAGGAACAGATTATGGGTCCAGTTGGTAAATAACAATTGCACACAACTTCCTCACTAATAGGCCATAACAAATTGCCTGGCTGGACTTGCAGAGTTGGTCTCAAGCCTACTTGGAAACTCCAAGACTCTTGGATTTCAGTAGTCATGGTGTCATGAAGACTTTCTTAACAAATTTATAGTGTATTGTCATTTTTGAAAGATATATGTGGACCTACCACACAAAGCTGTCTTAACATTATTTTCCTTATCAGACACTCCTTTTTGTATATCCCCACCTCTGGTGTCTGCAATTAGGAAGGAAGTAACTAGCAGAGGTAGGACATCCTCAGCTGTCCTGCCCTTGTTTGCCAGAAAAACTCCCTTGACACCAATGTCAGTGTCCTTCTGATGTCAGGAAAAGGTTTCGTTTCCTCTTTATTGAATTAAACAATTATACTTGCTACACTCACTGCAGCAGGCATGATGTACATACTATCTGCTGAGTACGACAGGCAACAAGGCTTTTTAGCTGTTACTTGTCATTGGGACTTTTACCGTACAGCAGCTACAGATGGAGTGATTCCATCTTCCTTTCCCACAGAAGGGGTACCTTTCTTATTGTTGGAGTCACTTTCTTCTATCTGAGTTGTGGGGAGGGTGGTGTAGAACAGTGGTTCTTAACGTGGGCGATAATGCCCCCCAGGGGGCGATTTCATTTTTCAGGGGGGCGGTGGAATGAAAAGGGGCAGCGTGGGGGCGCTGGAGCAGAAGGGGGCGGTAGGGGGCGCTGGAGCAAGCCAAACCTGTGAAGATGGCTGCAGCCTTTTTACAGTGTGCATGAATATATATTTTCCTCCAATTTTAATTTAGTTTCAGACTTTTTGTCTTGAAATTTTTAGTTCCTGCATTTGGTTTTATGCCCTTTTTATATTTCTTTTTGCGTCTTAAAATTCACTTGCAACTAAATCATTAAATGTTACTTTTGGGGGGGCATTTCATTTTCTTGGAATTTAATTTTGTTTTCAGGGGTCATTGGATTTAAGTGTCATAAATAAATAAATAAATAAATAAATAAATAAATAAATAAATAAATAAATAAATAAATAAATAAATAAATAAATAAAAAAGATTTCATCACCACGGGGAGGTGGGCGATGATAACTTCCTCAATGGCTCAAGGGGGCGTTTCTTTCAAAAAGGTTAAGAACCACTGGTGTAGAACCAGCTGACCACAGTCTTTGGTTTGGCTAGCAAGACCATTGAGTAATGATTCCTGGTTTCAAACATTCCAACAAGTAATATAAGCTGGTTTTAATGATTTTATTGGCTCTGTTGGCTCGTATTGATCTGTCTGCTGTTTTGCTATGTCTTACTATTGAGTGGTATGTATGTGTCTCACTATTTTTATTTTTGCCCTTAAGGGTGACATAGATTTTTTAAAAATCTATCCTGCTTTTCTTTCATGTTTGAACTCAAGAGGGGCATACATAGTATTCCTAGGCAGTTTCCCATCCAGGTATTGACCGGAAGCAGACTTGCCTAGCTTTAGCAAGTTGTCAGTATCATGTGCCCTCAGACTAGTTTTATGAGAGAGATGTGTTCTTGTTTTGCTGCTCTTTTGCTGGGCAGGAATAGGATGGTGTGTGATATGGGAAGGAACCGGTTTTGTCAGAGGTACAGATGAAATGAAATGTTCTTTCCTCTGAGACTTTTAAATCCTGTGAGCTTTTGTTTTAGCTGACTTCATGTTGACATCTTGGTCATTTTCTAGAAGAAAATCATGACCACCTGCTTGATGTAACTGTTTTTAGATGTCTTTTGCCACTAACATGTTTTGAAGCAGCTTCCTGATCTGACATGGGGCTGATGAAATGGGTAGTTGCAGAAAAGATAGAGATGCAGAAAAACATGGGAGAATTCTAAGCAGACATGGTTTAGAAGTCCTGTTCTATGGTGATGAGACAGTGGTACCCAGTGAAAATTTTACTACTTTGCAACTGTTTCACATTCATAATGCAATCCACAGAGCAATTCAAACTGGTAAAAGGGCTTATTTTGCCACTTATTAATAAACAGGTGGAAGCATCAATATTCTTCTGCTTGCTAACAGAGAACACTTCACTTTCATCAACTCTGAAACTGGCACAATGTCTTTAAGGTCTGTAGAAGATTTTCTCTTGGCTTGTGCATGCTATTGCTACGGGATAAACTATTTTGTCTCAGAATTGTACTTAAAAGGTACCTGGGAAAGTCTTAGCATTGACACAGATACTTTAGGGGAGGGGGAACATTTCTCCTGTCTGCAAGAAGCAGATATGAGGTCTGTTGTCATAAACCAGACTTTAGACCTCACAGATCTTTTAACAGTAAGTTTATCATTTGATATGATGCATGAGTGGGGTGATAGCTGAGTATTTTCAGACATCCTAAGCATAAACTGACTATCTAGATCAGGGGTCTCCAAACTTTTCACATGGAGGGCCACAGAATGAATTATTGATATCTTTGAGGACTGAAGGAGTATGTGTGTGCACGCACATGCTCCTGCGCACCCGCATGCGCGCACACACTCCTGCTTGCATGCACTCCCGCCCTTATGCCCGCATGCACACATGCATGGCCCGGATGAAAAGGCCCACAGGCTGTACTTTAAAGACCCCTGATCTAGATCCATAGTGATGTGTATTCTGGTTTTCAGGCTGGGATGGAGTGCAGGAAGGCACTCAGTCATCCTGATGGACAGTCTAAACCAGTGGTTCTTAACCTTTTTGAAAGAAACACCCCTTTGAGCCATTGAGGAAGTTATCATCACCCTCCCTCCCTGTGGTGGCGCCGCGGCAGTGGCACCACATCCGCTGCCAGCACCAGCTGCTCTGGATCCGGTGGCGCAGAGAGGAGGGTGATGATAACTTCCTCAATGGCGGTGGCGGCGGCGGCAGCACGGCAGCTTCATCTCCCCCTATCATGCCCCTTCTGTTTCTTTGCCCCCGCATCACCCCTTTTCATTCCATCGCCCCCTGGGGGGGATATCACCCAGGTTAACCACTGGTCTAAACCAGTAGAGAGTTGGGGAAATGTATATTGGTGCATGTAGTCTTTTCAGTTCCATGGTCATTATTTTCTTCTGAGCTCTCTTTTTTAAGGAAGGAACTGCAGGCTTTGCTTTATGGTTGTTCATTTCTTTCCCATAGGGGAAGTGCTTGTTGATCATTTTGGTCTTAACAAAATTATTCAACTTGGATTTTCAAGATTTGGTTTGTCTCATACTTCAGCTGCAACACGAAGTAATCTGCGAAGTTATTTTGAGCAATATAGTGAATGTAACTTGCTTTGCTCATGGAATTCCATGGGATTCTGGTGTGGCAGTGGCTTTCCTGTGCAGATGTTTTGAGAGCAGTGATGGTCTGGATAATGGTGAATTAGGTTTTTGTTTAAAACAAGTGTGGCAGCATAGATGCTAAAAGATTAAAAGGACTTCTTGTCTGAGAAAAAGATCTGTCTTGAGCAACATCTTGTTCTTGTTTAAGGGCCAGGTTCTGTAGTTTTAGGATACAGTGGACCCTCTACTTACGGAATTAATCCATATTGGAACGGTGGCTGCAGGTCGAAAAGTCTGTAGGTCGAGTCTCCATTGACCTACAATGCATTGAAAACCGATTAATCCCATAACCGGCTGTTTTTTCCCCATTTTTGTTCCATTTAGGTTTTTTTCTAGTCTGTAGGTTGATTCTCTGGCTGCAAGTTGAACCTAAATTTTGCGGCCAGAGAAGTCTGTAAACTCGAAAAGTCTGTAAGTCCAGGGTCCATTGTATTTATGGACTTGGCATTGCCTATTGATGCCAAGGTGACAGGTAGCCTGCAGTACCTTTTATGAACTCTGGTTGTTTAGAAGCTACATGTATACTCAAAGATACAGACTTGGCTACTGTCAGCCATAGTAACATCCTGATTAAATTACAGTAAAACAGTTCATGTGGTGCTCAACATGAAGATGGTCCAGAAACATCAACTGTTATAGAATATCTACCCAATTATTGATGAGAGTAAACTGCCATAAATATTAGTTGAACTGTAAAATAACTTCACTTAATGTTTCCAAGCCAGTTCATACTGCTGGATTTCCTTTAGAGCCCTAACATTCAGGGCCTAAATAGTCAGAGTCCAGGTTATGCTTATTTCATATGATTACTCAGTGAATTTCGAAATATGGCTATACAGCCCTGCTCTATATTCCATCCTTCATGGATGCCTGATTTAATGATAGGGCTCTGTCTATGATAGCCCCAGAATCATGCTTTCTGAAGGTTTGTCAGCTTCTCTTTTAGAAATTTGGGAGCAGATTTAAAAAACAAAAACAAAAACACCCTGTTGCTTTTACTTGTGTTTCTCGCCATGTATTTTGGTATTTCTTAATTGTTGAGTTTTATGTAATGTTCTTTGACAACTCCAGTGATACACCTTATACAGGAATCATAATTCTTGTGTCTGTGGTGTGCATTCATTCCACCATCTTCTGGGAAAAAATGGCTGGAATTCTATTTGTCAAGGCATAATATTACACTGTTGCAGGGTTGTGGAGGTTGATTGCACAATTGGTTGCATGGTTCCAAGACTGTGCAATATACTGGTGGAAGTACTTCATGGGTAGCACTTCCATCTTGGTACAATTGTACCTGCTGTGAACATAATGTTGAATTATACATGGCTACTCAAATTTTATTTATTTATTTATTTATTTATTTGATTTGATTTGATTTGATTTGATTTATACCCCGCCTATCTGGACTACTCATCCACTCTAGGCGGCTTACAATATAGGATAAAACAATAAACTCAAGAATGTGCATAGTCGTTCAATAACAATTGTAATAAAGTAGAAGAAAAAAATAAAGGAAAATAGAAAGAAATCAGGTAATGACTGGAGGGAAGGCCTGGATGTATAACCATGTTTTTAATTGGGTTTTAAAGATTCCCAGCGTAGGTGCTGTGTGAATCTCTGGAGGGAGGTTGTTCCATAGGTGAGGAGCCACCGCCGAGAAGGCCCGGTTTCATATCTTCTCCTTCCGGGCCCCTTTCGGCATGTTGTTACCCCTCTAGGACCCCGGAAAGAAAAAAAAGTTGGATATAAATTAACTCATACAATGAAATACTGATTCAAGAAGCCAGTTCACTGGCCCAAAGATTTACTATTCAAAAGTAGGGATTATAATGGTGCAGTGAATATCATTCATGTGTTTTTGAAAAGGTAATTGTGGTGTTCTTCTGCAGCAAAACACTGAAGAATCTTGTTGCACTTTAAAGAGTATCAAAGTCCATTCCAGTTTTTGTTATAAGCTGGCCTTAAAGGTGCTACTAGTCTATTTATTATAATTAGTACATCAATCATAGAAGCTAACCAGATTGCTCAGTGGTTTAAGTGTCTGGTTGTGGATCCAGAAGCTGGGCGTTTGATTCCCCACTGTGCCTTCTGCAAGTAGAGCCAGCCTGTGTAGCCTTGGGCAAGCTGCACAATCCCAGGGTTACCCCAGATTAAGGGAGTGTTAAACCACTTCTGAGCATTCTCTACCTGGAAAACCCTGAAAAGTGTCAGCATAAGTCAGAAATGACTTGATGACACATGATTATTTTTATAGAAATGAAGATGTACTGTGAACATCCTAGTATTACAGATACCTTTTCATGATATCCAAAGCCACTGTGCGATTCTTAGATTTAAATCAAAAAACGAAAACACGATAGCAGCATATCATAGCTATAGTGGTGACAGTGAACAGCAAACCTCTGGAGGACTTTTCCCAGTGGATACATACAGTATATAGGTGTCAAAGAGCATTGGGGGCAAGATGGAACTCTCTGGTACCCATTTGCAGAGCAGAAGTGGCTTATTACTCTTATGATATTGATCATTGAAGGAGGGCTGAAAAAACTGCCCAGGCCATTTATAAAGGCAACAGGTTTCCTTATTGAAGGGAAGGTGTTGAAAAATTTTTGAGAAGAGAACAAGTGGTTTTCTAAAGTGTCATTATTGAATTTTTGGGTTTAACTGTTAGGAATTTTAGTATTAACTCCTAAGGTAGTGTTCTCTTCAAAAGTTATTAAGCTGGTTAATACTCACTTTGAGGTTACAGCTTCATGTTGTAGTGGCTTCATGTCTAGTATAAATCTCACATGCATTTCCTCCTCGGCTAATTTGGGGTTTGAGGTTCCTCAACCTTTTAGCACAGCAATGTATTTAATTCAGTATCCATGTTAAAGGGCCCCATAGCACTTAGAATGCATGAACTAAAAATTGCCTTGGACTGTGAGTTTAGTGTGCCATCTAAATGTGGAAGTAGATGGAAAAAATACTATATTTTAAAAATGTATCTGAAAATACTGATTGTTCAAAACTAATATTTCCAAAAATGCATTGAATTATGTATAAACAGCAATAATGAAAATCATAACTATGGTGTAATGTCATATGTCCCTCAGGCTAAATGTTGAGTCCTATTCTTTATGTATATGACACAGAGAAAGGTGGGAGAGACATGCTTCAGTGCACCCACAAATTTTAAGTGGGCTGATCAGTTAAAATGATGACCTAGGGAATTGATGGGATTAACACAGGTGATAAAGTCTAAACCACCAATGCCCTAGGATTGTTACTCAGTCTCTCTTGCTCTTTTCTGTGCCCTGTTTACCTTGGACACTAATCTGCAACCATATGGGAAGCTGCTGAACTTATCCTTAACATATATATATCTGTTATGGTAAGGCAAGTGACTGATACTTAGCAGCAGAAACAACTGGGCAATCTGTAATTTGAAATTCGCTGATACTCATAGCTAGGGGGAAAGCCCTTAGCACTCATTTGTTAGTGAGATCACTTCCCTTCTTTCGTATCTTAATAGTTCTTAATCTTCCCTTCATAGAGATTGGTTGAACATGCAACAGTTCCCCTTTATTGGTCTCTTTGAGTCTTATTAGTCTTAACTGAGTCTCCTATCGATTTATTATGACTTCTTTATTGTACCCATTTATAGTTCAGTGTTTGCTGCAATAGTTCCAACTGAACTATAAAACCCCCTAAGTCTACTTACCTGCCCTCAGATTATTGGATATTAACTGCTGCCAAGTGCCTCAAATATCCCAGTGAATCCACCTTTTAAATTTTCAGCTCTAGGGGACTTGTTTGAAACAGATCATGTCTGAACTTGTCAAACCATCCCAGATTTCTGAATTTAGGTCAGCATTCCAATATAGAAAATTGGAAGTCTTTCCAGTTTATCTTCATTAGGTAATTTGCCTGTATTTACACTATATATTTGGAAGAGAGTTCTTTATCCTGGACTATTTGGTGCTTTTCAGTATGTATATATCTACAAATGCATTAGAAACACCTGGAGAACCTAATTATCAGGCAGTCTGAAGGTTAAATAAACATTACAGAAAGAAATATTGCAATTTAGTTACTATATTTTATTAACAACCAGTGAACCATCTGGTGAAATTTGCTCCACAATTTGAGTTTTAGAAATTCTAATAAAGGGATTGCCCAAAGTACTAAAACAGTGTTTTGATCTCTCTGTCCCACTTCAGGTTTTGCTTTTTAAAAAAGGGTTTATTGCTCATAAACCTGATATTTCTAGATTTCTTTTTTGATGCCTTAATTTCAGTCTGGTATTGAATACGATGGGGTACTGATAGTATTGAGCCTTTCCCAGAAAAAAAATTGAGCTAGGAAGCTGTAACTGCCACACTACATATTCCCCCAGGAAGTCAATGCACTTGTGACATCTGTCCTGCAGCTTCTTAAGTCCCTGCAAATAAAATTCTTCCGACTGCTGGTGTAACCACTCATTTGCAGCATTAGTTGCCTCCAGAACACTCCCAAATCGTTGTCCCTTTAGGTGATTTTTGAGTTTGATGAACTGATAATAGTCAGAAGGAGCCAGGTCGGGAGAATAGGGTGGATGGGGCATCACTTGAAAGCCTAAGGGCTTCAGTTTTGCCATTGTTTCACTTGCAGTGTGTGACAAGGTGTTGTCATGCAACAGGATGACACCTTTGGAGAGCTTTCCTCAACGTTTTTCCTTGATGTTTTGCCTCAACTTCATCACAGTAATATTTTGCATTGATGGTTGAACCCTGTTGGAGGTAGTCCACCGGCAGAACTCCCTTCTTATCCCAAAAAACTGTAGCCATTTGCTTCTGCACCGACCATTGCACTTGGAACTTCTTTGGCCTGGGGGAACCACTGTGCCTCCATTTCTTAGACAGTTCCGTTGTCTCATGATCATAACAGTAGATCCATGTCTAATCACCAGTTACCAATTTGCCCAGAAAATCTGACTCATTTCTTGCAAAATGTTCCAAAACAGCCACCGATGACTCTTTTGTTCAGTTGTCAAAAGTTTGGGAATCCACTTCGCTGCCAGCTTCTCATTTCCAAGTCGTTGTGGATAATGGCGCCAACTTCCTCATGTTATATTCTCAGATATATAGCAATCCTTTTGGCTGATATTCGGAGGTCCTCCATGATCATGTCATGGATGGCTTTCACATTTGCAGACACAGAGACAGAAACAGGCCTTCCACTGGGTATCTCACTTTCAACACCGAAATGGCCAGTTTTAAAATTGATAACCCAACGTTTAACTATTGTACAGTATATGAAGGGCCACTGTCACCCATAGTTTGTAACATTTCATCATGGATCTGCTTTGCACCTTTCTTTTAGAGAAACAGGAACTTGATTATGGTCCTATGCTTTTTCACATTGAACTTTTCTGGAAGTGCTGCCATGTTCACTTTGAACCTGAACATGAAAGATAAGTTAAAATCATAGGTAGTTGATTTTTGCACCATTGAATACACCCTTCAATTTATAGCTTCCTAGCTCAATTTTTTCTGGGAAAGGCTCAATACTTATTAGCACCCCCTCATACAGCAATTCATGTTTGGTTCTGCTACTTAAACTTATTCGTGCTATTGCAGTTGTTTACATCAAACCTGATAAATGTTGCAGTTCCCCAGTAGAGAGTAATTTTTAAAGACATATTAGCATAGTAATTGAAGGGGGGGGGAGAGTAAATTTAGAATAGTTTTACATGTAAAACTGTATGAGTTAATCCAAATAGATTTTTACTTATTCTGTAGGATGGCTTCTGAAAGAAGGTAAATCAGAATTGGTTTTGATCATGGTACTGGAAAAGCGACAATGCTTGTGAGCTGCTGGTCTTCCCCAAACACTGTAGCTTTGAATACTGTTTTTGAAGAATTTGTACCATTTAGCCATTCTTCAAATGCAGCTGCTCCAAATTTAGTGCAAAGGTGAGCTAAGTACAGCTTGTGGATTGTATGAAGGCCGCAATGTGACCTCCCCAGACTCCCTGAACTCCAGATACCCTCAAGTATTTTTGCCCATTCACTTTGTCTTTTTAAAATGACCTTTCAGTTTGAAAACAGGCCCTGTGTGGTGTGTGAAATGGGGTGTGCAGTTTCATACACTCATCAGAGGCATTCATGGAAGCAATCTGTACTTGTGTAAAAACATTTTTGGGATAAAAGTGCCAGATGGACTATGCAGCTTTTCAAGTGTGGAGGTGGGCAAAAATGGCCCCATATCCTTGGAAGGTGCTCAGCCCTACTTTGAAATATAGTGGGTGTCTTCTAACCCAGTGGTTCTTAACCTTGGGTAACCCAGGTGTTCTTGGACTGCAAGTCCCAGAAGCCCCAACCAGCATAGCTGGTAGTGAAGGCTTCTGGGAATTGCAGTCCAAGAACACCTGGATTACCCAAGGTTAAGAACCACTGTTCTAGCCTTCCCCAACTTTGTGCATTTCAGATATTTTGGACCACAGTGGTGATCAGCCCCGGCTAAGATGGCCAGTGTTGAGGGATCATGGGAGTGTTCAGCAGTGATTTTCTTTCATCCTGAAAATAATGGGTCAAATATTATTTAGCATCTTTAAAAAAAGACTTGGATCAGGATGTGAAGAGATTAATCAGATTCCTAGATAGCACCAAACTGGGAGAGATAGTTAACTAATACCCTGGAATTTATAAGGATTCAGGACAACCTAAACAGATTGGAGAATTGGGCAAAAACAAGTAAAATTAGTTTCAATAAAAGTGTAAAATTCTGCATTTAGAGAGTTTAAAACCAGATGCACAAATGAGGTGGATGACTTCTGACTTGCCAGTAGCACATACATGTGAAAAGGACTGAGTGGTCTTTTTAGACTATGAGCGTAACATTAGTAAACTGTGTGATGTGGTGGCAAAAAAGCAAACGCAATACTCAGTTGATTGAGCCAGAAGTATCGTGTCCAGATCAAGGGAAGTAATAGAGTTACTTTGTTCTGCTTCGGCCATACTTCATCTGGGATACTTTTTCCAGTTTTGGATACGACAGTTTAAGAAAGATAACAGTAAGCTAGAATGTATCTAGAGAAGAGTG
The DNA here is from genome assembly GCF_051106095.1 of Pogona vitticeps. Classification (NCBI taxonomy): domain Eukaryota; kingdom Metazoa; phylum Chordata; class Lepidosauria; order Squamata; family Agamidae; genus Pogona; species Pogona vitticeps. Next base: position 219,375,708 of record NC_135785.1, on the reverse strand, counting down.
GCCAGGTTGCTGAAAGATCTGGAAACCAACCCTTTTGAAGAAAGGCTGATAGGGGTGGGTATGTTTAGCCTGGAGAAAAGAAGACAGAAGTGACAGGACAGCCATCACATGGAAGATCAGCAAGCTTGTTTTCTATGTCTCCAGCGGGTGGGGCCTGAAGTAATGGATTCAAATCAATACAAAGGGGATTTCATCTATCTAATAGGAGGAATTCTTGATAGTAAGATATATTGGACAGTGGAGGGACAGGCTCAAACTTTGAGATTTTTAAACAAAGTTGTCAAGGATGCTCAAGCTGGATTTTCTGCTTTGACTGCCAATTTTTTAGTTGCATATTCAAAGCACACTGTTGGGCCCTGCATTGGTGAAGGTTATCCTGGTAAATAGTAGACATGGAGACTCAGTCTATTTTTTATGTTTAAAAGTGTGATGATTAACAAAGCAATCCAGCATTTCTGCTGTGCCAGTTAAGCATGGCATAAGATCACTATACTGTAGTTGGTTGGCATCCTGTGTACTGTACTCCTAGCAGTAGAGTTGAAAAGAAAATGGCAGTACTTGAAACAGAGTAGCACCTCTGACAGCCACTCACCCACCAATTAATGACAACTCTGCTGACTTGCTTTATTCATGCAGCGTTGTGCCAGAGCTGCCTCTGTATAGCACAGAGGGAACCAGTCTGCACACAGTGATAAAGAATCTACCATAAAATTACAGTCCATTTCCCACAAGATACAACCTGCCATCACACAACACTCTTAACAAGCCAGTGTGTCCCAGACTGCATGAGTCTAGCAAAGGATATTCTTCAGGGATCCCTGTTGACAGGTTCAGCTCCCCTTAATGCTGTTCACACAGAGCCTGCAAATGACTGTCTTTTGACTGGTTAACACAGGGGGGAAGGAAAGATTGATAGCCTGGCTGGAATTGATGGGAGCTGTTATATAACATGTATGGAGGGTACCAGGTTGGAGAAGACTAGGCTTGTGGAGTTGTGACAACTTACCTAGAATAACACACAGAGGGTATCTGGGACAGTGTTTCAAGTACCAGTGAGGAGAAGGAATTCTTTAGGAAACACTAGGTTAAGCAACAGTGGATGTATTTTGAAAGAAAAGAAAAAATATTTTGGCTTACTAGATGTGAGAACTGATGTGAGAAATAGTTAAAATGTATGATATGGATATAAGTCCTGCTGGGGAAATTGTGGAATTAAGAAAACATTCTCCCTTTTCATGTCTAGCCAGCAACATCTCTGCTGCAGGTTAAAGGGGAAACAGACAGGCTAGAACACATCCTTGATACTTCACTGAACGGTTTTGAAAGTACACAACTATGAGACAAAGGAGAAAATGTCACATCTTGGGACACCAATCAACCTGAGTCTTTAAAAACACACACATACACACACACACACACACACACACACACACACACACACACAGAGAGAGAGAGAGAGAGAGAGAGAGAGAGAGAGAGAGAGAGAGAGAGAGAAGTAAAGATGATTATAAATCAGGGTTTGAAGCTTTCTTGAGGGAGAGGGTTGTATCTTGCCACAAAATTTTCTTGAAAACACTGGGTCCCAAATAGAAGGGTGCATGTTCCTGTAGAGGAGTGAACAAATTAAGAGATGCAAAACATATTTTTATCAACTTAAATAATAGTTGAGCTACAGTTGTTGCTTTTGTATTTAATTTTAAGTTGTGGATTGAATTATTTTGTTTAAAATGGGATTGAGTGATGATAAAGGAAAATTTGGTGTGTGTAAGTTTTCTCAGAAATAGAAATGGAGATGGGATACCAAGAAGTTTGGGAGTCATGACTTTGAAAGTATGTCATATGGGGAGGAGTGGCCTTGTTTTAAAGCAGAATATTCTTCAGGGAGTAGATTTTTTCCTTAAAATGAAGGATATGTTCCTTACATAAAAAGGTAACATTTTTAGTCCAGTCGTGTCTAACTCTAGGGGGTGGTGCTCATCCAATTTTTCAAGCCATAGAGCCAGCTTGTCCGAAGACAGTTTCCGTTGTCACATGGCCAGCGTGACTAAGGAACACCATTTTACCTTCCCACCATGGTGGTACCTATTTATCTACTTGCATTTTTACATGCTTTCGAACTGCTAGGTTGGCGAGGAGCTGGGACAAAGCGACGGGAGCTCACTCCGTTGCATGGATTCAGTCTTACAACTGCTGGTCTTCTGACCCTGCAGCACAGGCTTCTGCAGTTTAGCCCGCAGTGCCACCATGTCTCCCATATCCTTTGTTAAAGAATATGTAGCTTTTCAAAACTTCCAAGTGGGGCACCATTGAAGTTTTGTGCGGTACTAATTTAAGCTGCTAGGGAGCTTGCCCTTTCCACCTCCCAAGAGTCAGGGTAATGTGTTGCCAGTTTCCACTCTACAGTTATGTACAGCTGGATGGAAGAGTGCAAGTTAAGCAAACATGTCCCATGTGTGAATGTTGAATGTAGCCCTGCACTATTTCATTTTATTTTTAAGTTAAATTAAATTTATATAGCACTCAATTATTGAATACACTTCTTTGGGTTCTGTTCAACAAGCAAAACCCCACAACCACCCCCCCCACTTCACCCCCTTAATAACATAATCAAAATGGTGCTATAACTGACTTGAATGTGGTAATCTACAGAAAACCTAAAATTTGAACATTAAAATTAATATCATTTGAGGGAATGATGATCTTCAAATCTGCCTTATATAATTCTGTCTTAAGTAGTTTCTTGAATACTGGGAGGGATGGAATGTGGTACACCTCCACTGGTAGTTTCTAGCCACTTTATCACAATTGTTACATTTATATTCCACTTTTCCTCTGAAAAGAACCTAGTGTTGTTAAAACCAAATTAAACAAAAACATTTAAATAGCACCTTTTAAACCATTTAAATGATCGCAGTAACAAAAACCAATAAACATCAAAATAGTTTAGAACAGCATTTTAAAGATATATGTCTTCACACATTTCCTGAAAGCGGCTGAAGTGGGAACTAATTTCAGTTCCCCAGGGGAATATATTTCCATAGTTTGGTATCATCACAAGAGAAAGTCTTCTTCTGTGTGCCCATCAAGTAGGCATTAACAAGTAATTTGGGTATGTGTGTCAAGGGTACCGATCCTGAAAACCATACCATTTATACAGAACAAAATAGTAATATAGATGGACAGGTGACAGGAATTTAGAATTTAAAATTAGATTTTGAAGCTTACAACCAAAGGGGAGGAGAAAATAGAAGATATTGAGTCTGGCAGCAAGTAAATCCTTGGATTTTCATCCCATTCTGAGTCCTGTTGTCAAGACAGCTACAGTGAGGAAGCAGGGAAGCCAGCAAGTAGAAATTTGCAAGCAGATGTAAAACTGAAGTCTTTGAATGAACATGGTCAGAGGTGAAGTGTGTTCTAAAAGTAAGATATCGGGATGGACTTGTAATCTTTATGTCCTAGGAGGTTTCCCATACCACTGAGCTATCTAGCAGTCCATTGTTGGGGAGACAGCCTGGAAGGAACTTTAGAGAGAGGTGGTGCCCCTTCTGAACAATGCTTTCTTATGTAGCTTATACTGTAGTGGGGAGGTGTTCCAGCTTTTCCCAGTCTGGTACCCTCCAGATGATCTGGGCTACAACTTCCATCATTTCAAGTCATCATGTTAAATGACCGTACTGCTCAGTATAACTCCAGGACACAATGTTGGAGAAAGCTGATTTAGAAAATACTCAGTTGTAGGAAAGGAGGAACATACAATGGTTTCTCCCTTCGTTGCCTATGTGTGTGTAATGCTTTGTCTTCGCAATTCAAATAGTGAAGCTCAAGTTCCTATTGCATGTTCAGAAGTCTGAAGCAGAGCATATGTTCTTGGATGGCAGTTTCCATTAGCCCTAGTCAGTATAGACAGTGTTGAGGAATGGTGGTAGTTGCAGACCAAGAATATCAGGAAGGCTGTATTTTTCCTACCTTAACTTAAGAGGTTGAGTGGTGGAAGTGAATACATTCTTCCTGTGCTTGTTATGAAGCCTATCTTGTGGGCCATTTCACCACAGTTTCCATTACAGAAATAGCCCTTTGATAGCATAGAGCACCTGTTGAAGCTAAAGGATGCTTCAGAACCTATCACATACTGAGTTACAGCATATTGTTGTGGGGTCAGACTAACTTTGTAGTCTCTGTTCCATCTTGCTATATGGGAAGATGTTCAGAGTAGTAGCTAATATACCTCTCATGCCATATAATAACACACAGTTTTAGGACATGGGCCTAAGGCTTGAGGCTCTACCCCACTACTGATGGAGTTGTGCTGGCACTGCATTTATTGCAGCATATTGTTCTTCATAATTATTCACCAATAAAGGGGGGGTCAGTTGATATACAAAGAAGATCCTTTATAAGGTGGCACAACTCCAGCACTGTGTACTGGTAGAAACAGCCATCTCTGCTGTGTGTGTACACATGGAGGTGGCGGGGAAGCCATTTCCTCCGGCGCAGCAGGACCACCCGGACAGCCTCCTCGTCCCACTTTCTCAGCCTTTCCCACGTCTCTGCCTGTGTGTATGTGGGGTTATCTCAGCCTTTTCCATGTCTCGCCGGTGCACCCCCCCAACCTCCTTCTCCCTGTCTCCTGGTCTCAGTTCCCTCAGTCTCTGCCGGCTGCACGTTGTCCCGCCAAAACCACCACCCAGAGATAGCTCGCGCCACCTCTTCCCCTCAGGGGTGGCTGCTTTGTCCTTGTCCGCCCTGTCAGGGCTCAATCTCTCTCTCTTTTTTTGGCCGTGTGCATGGGGGGGGGGGAAGAGAAGGGAAGAGTCTCTCCTACAATTAGTGGGACTTTCTTTGGGCACTGACAAAAGCCGGTGAAGCCTAAATGCATAGGAAGCCTTCAGGGGGTGGCTGCGTATTTTCAAGGCAAGAGGAAGGTGGACAGGGTGGGCGCTGGCTGAGCTCTTTTCTCTCGGACCCTTTTCCTGTTCACCATCCCCTCCCGGAAAGCTCCTTTTCTCCAGCGAGAGGCAGGAAGGAAGAATGTTGCAGCCCCGCCGCCCCCACCTCCACCATCAACACCCCCCGAAAAGCCAGTCTAAATGTGCATCCATCGGGAACTGCACGTTTGAAGGGCGGTCGTACCAGGGGTAGGCTACGATTTCCTCCACCCCCCCCCTGTGGATGGACCCAGCAGCTGGAGGCAGAGCCCGGTGGGGAGGCCATTTGAATTTCCTGGGCTCCTACGCTCCGCTGCTGGGCCCATCAATGCTGCTCGCTTTCCAGCCGGGCTCTGCCTCCCAGAGCCCGCCTGGAAAGCCAGCAGCACAGACGGACTGAGTGGCCTCGGGAGTCAGGAGCCTGGGAAATTCAAATGGTCTCCCCACCGGGCTCTTTTTTGTAATGGCTGCCACTGTGTCCCCGTGGCCCAGCTGATGGCTCCTCTCCGCCTGGCACCGGGCCGCGGACCAGGGGTTGGGGATCAGTGCCTTTTAGAAGACATAAATGAAAGTCAAAATGAACTTGATAGGATGGAGCACTGGGCCAAAAGCAATAGAATGAAATTCAACAGGGATAAATGCAAAGTACTGCACCTCGGAAAAAGAAACCAATTGCATAGTTAAGATGGGGGATACCTGGCTCAGGAGAACTACGAGCAAGAAGGATCTTGGAATTGTCATAGATCACAAGCTAAATATGAGCCAACAGTGTGATGTGGCTGCAAAAACACTAATGATATTTTAGGCTGCATTAATAGAAGTATAGTTTCCAAATCCCACGAGGTGCTAGTCCCCCTCTATTCAGCATTGGTTAGGCCTCACTTTGAGTACTGTGTCCAGTTCTGGACACCACTTCAAGAAGGATGCTAACAAACTGGAACAAGTTCAGAAGAGGGCGACAAGGATGATCAAGAGGCTGGAAACCAAGCCTTATGAGAAAAGGCTGAAAGAATTGGGTATGTTTAGCCTTGCGAAAAGGAGGTTGAGGGGTGATATGATAGCACTTTTCAAATATCTGAAAGGCTGGTCTTTTGGTAGAGAGGATACAGCTTTTCCATCTTCTTCCTCCACATACAGTCTATTTGAATTCTATATTGGTGATGTTCATGTTTACAGTTGTTTGGTTGGTTGCCGGAAAAAAATGTTGCCTTCATAAAATTCTACAAATTGTTTCCTACTTTTGTGTTTCAAACACTTCTAATTATTAGCATATCATGTTTTGGTGTGTGATCAACGTACTACTGAATATTTGCAAAAAAGCTTTCAATTTCTTTTTCACTATCTGTAGTTGGAGCATAGGCTTGTATAATTGTTGTGTTAATAGGTTTTCCAAGAAGTCTGATTTATATTAACAGGTTGGACATTGCATTACAGACTCTTAACTGCCTGTACTATCTCTTGCCCCAGTATTAGAACCAAACAGTTTCTTCTGATTTTGTTGTTTCTGGAGTAAAACACTTTGTAATTGGCTATTAGATGATCTCATGCTCCTGTCGACTTTACTTTGTGCACACCGAATACTGCAGTGTTTAAATGTTCTGTGTTTTGCTTTATAGTTTCCGGTTTATCTTGGTTTGTACTTCCCATGTTTCGTGTTTCAGTTGTATGTGTCTTGCAACACTGGACATTCCTTTGACCTCTATGCACATTCAGCCACTAGATATCCTTTTGGCTTTTATCCTAGTTGCTTCATTGATTACAGAGCTATTTGTGCTTGTCCCTCATTCTTCCCTAGTACTTTATTCAGTGCTTTCCTGTCTGGGATTCTCATTCCAGCATTATCTCATTTTGGATTAGTTCATCATAGGATTTTCAAGTAAGAAATATTTAGCAGTGGTTTACTGCACAATACTAGCAGCTTGAAAAGTACTCTGCCAGTGTTCCCTTCCATTATTGCTGCTGCCCAGTAGCTGCCCTTTAGGAGTTTCTCTGTCCTCGTCTCAATTTGAATGATCTATTTCCTTATGCTGATATGACTGTTAGCAGTGAAGAGGATGGATGTATCTCAGCTTGTCAGCAGGCTGCATGGGACCCTACAACCTGATGAATTTGTTGCCTCAGCTTTGACCATTCCACTTTGGGTGACCCTGCTATGAGTTCAGAGTAGTAATGGGGTCTAGCCTTCTGGCATTGTTCTCAGCGTCCTTGACACTCCTTTCACTAAGAGAGGAGGGGATCCAAGAGAGAGGAAAATAGAAGGAGAACAGGAAAAAAGGGAGAAAGGATAGTATTGTATTTTTGTGAAGTCCAAAGAAACTAGTGTTTCCCCCTTAAAATAAGTTATGATTCTCACATCAACTGAACAATTTAATCTCATTGTTTTGAGAGGGATTTGGCTTACGTATGTGTTGTCTTCTAACATTGTAGAATAAATCTCATGAGTACTAGACCAGTGCTCTATAGTTATACTTTGTATTTGGAATGAAAATTGATAGAATTATTGGCCAGTACAAAAATGCTAAAAGTAACTTAGACTTTTTTTTTTAAAAAAAGGGTAGAACTAACGTCTCTCTAGATTTGTGCCACTGTTGGGGAGTACCATAAGAGAGACTGTGTTGTTATTAAAATGTAAACAGCTCCTGAAATCACACTTTTGTCAGTATCTAAAATACAGCTAGAATTCATTAAGTCATTGGTATTCTTGCTCAATCTTATAAATGGATCTAGGATGATGGATATATTAATCGTGTTGCTCACTGCTGGAGAAAGGTTGAAGCATCGACAGTGTCTTCAGGCTTGGGATGTAGTATCTGTTTTGGATTTCAGCGGGTCAGTAAAGAGGACATAAAAGTATTTGGAGTACTATGGTGTGCCATGTTACGGTAGGGCAGGAGAGATCTTTAGAGCTAAATAAAGAGTATTTTTACCTGTGGAAACAATCATTCTACTGACTATAGTGGACTGTTCTCTGCACTAAAGTCTTCATAACTTTCCACTATAATTAGGGTGACTCTATCACTCTTAACAGTCATTTATGTGAAGGAGATGTTCTATTGGCATAGTTATTTGAATAGCTGCTTCCTTGGCTGACTTTTTGTAACACAGCTTGTCTCTTGGTTCTTTAATATGCTGGGACAGACAAGTTGTCAGATAAGCATGTAACTTCTGTTTCCAGGACTGGGCTGGTGTAAATTGTTTCTGTTTTCATTTTAGTAAAAATGTTCATTTTGCTGTGGATTTTCCTCAGTGAAGCTTTTCTTCTATTTCAGGTGCTTTTGTTTGTATGCATAGGGCTTCTGAACCCATCTGCAGAATGAGCAGCACAATGTCGTGACATTGGAATTCTGGTAAGTATCTCAGTATTGAAGGAAGAATATGAAACAATAACTAGTTGCTGAAATCACATTAAAATCTGATTGCTTAGTTATGACATGTGGCAGTAACAAAAGAAACATGCAAATGGAAGTAGCATAGGTGCCCTGAGGGAAAGAGTTTAGCACCTAGGACTGAGGGCAACTTTCATGGATTGTTTCGTGTGAGATGATACACTCAAATAAGTGGATGCTAATGTTATGTGCTCTGTTCAGCATGCTTTGAACAAAGATGTGTGTATTAAGCAATTCAGAATCACTACTAATGTTTTGGTCAAGAGAGAAGAAAATGGACTTAAGTTTTTCAGTAGATAAAAAGGTGGAATACGTATATATTATATCTTGTTTTCCACGTTTCTTGGGTAGCATTACTTCTGTTCATTCCACACATTGTATTTTAAAATATAATTCCTCACATCATACTTTGAAAATTTATCAAGTACAGTGGTGCCTCGCTTATTGACCACCCCGGTTAACGACGAAATCACATAGCGATTTGGTTTTTGCGATCGCAAAAGCGATTGCATTGCAGTGTTTTAAATGGGAAAAAAAATCGCTTTGCGATGATCAGTAAGCTGTTTCGCTTACCAATTTTTGCATAGCGATGTTTTCCCAACAGCTGATTGGCGATTCCAAAATCGCCGCCGGGAAAAAACATGGCTGCTCGCTTTGTTTTGGGACGGATTCCTCGCATAATGGGCAGTGGAAATGGCTGCCGTATGGAGGATTTTCGCTTAAAGGTAAGTTTTTTGCCCATAGGAATGCATTGAAGGGGTTTCAGTGCATTCCTATGGGCTTTTAAAAATCGCTTAGCGATATTTTCGGTTAGCAGCGATTTTTGCTGCACTGATTAACATCGCTAAGCGAGGCACCACTGTATTCATATTTGATACCACCTATAAGAAGAGAGGGGACGTGGTGGCGCTGCGGGCTAAACCGCAGAAGCCTATGCTGCAGGGTCAGAAGACCAAGCAGTCGTAAGATCGAATCCACTCAACGGAGTGAGCTCCCGTCGCTTGTCCCAGCTCCCGCCAACCTAGCAAATGCAAGTAGATAAATAGGGACCACTTCGGTGGGAAGGTAACAGCGTTCCGTGTCTAAGTCGCAGTGGCCATGTGAGCATGGAAGATTGTCTTCGGACAAACACTGGCTCTATGGCTTGGAAACGGGGATGAGCACCGCCCCCTGGAGTCGAACACGACTGGACAACAATTGTCAAGGGGAACCTTTACCTTTACCTTTTATAAGAAGAGAGTATAAAAATCGATATAATGGCCAGAATTCTACTGATGTTCCTGTAAGACTTACATAGCTTGATGTGGCTGATGTGGTGCCTGGGCACATCTTACGTGTGCATGCCTGGTCATTTGCCTGACTGTGCAGCCAAGTTGCACCCTGGCTCTTCTTAATTTAGGTACTGCAAGTTACACAATCCTTACATGAGCATCAGTTGGATTCTGGTTGACACAAGTTCAATATTAATGGTTTTTCCTATTGGATCTTAATTGTAAGTTTCAGTTACGTTGTTATTTCTGACTAGTACCTTGTCTCAATATTTTAACTAAAACAACATAAGAAACTAACATTAAAAGACATGCTATATGTAGACTATTGCATGGAAATTATTCACATTCACTTTTTCTAAGATTTGTTTCAGAAAAAATTCTCAGTATGTAAACTGCTTATGCAACCTGTGATTTTTTTTCATTACTATTAAATATGCCATGAGTGTGCATAACGATGCAGCAAGTTCAAATATTCAACTATACATTGGTAATTGACATCTGGTACTTTGGGCTCTGGAAGAGAACTTTGCGGTTACCATGGAATGAATGCCAGAAAGACAGATAAGTGTGCCCTAGATGAAATCAAGTCTAAACTCTCTCTAGAAGCAGAAATGACTAAACTGAGGCTATGAAGTGTTGGGCTCATCATGTGAAAACAGAAGTAGCTGGGAAAGATGATAGTACTGGGAAAATTGAAAGCAACAGAAAAAGAGGGAAATAAAACATGAGACTGAATAAAGTAGGCCACAGCTTTGAGTTTGCAAACATTCAGCAAGACAGTTAATAACAGAACATTGTGGAGGTCACTCACAGGGTCTTCAGTGTCTATATATGAATACTAAGAGTATGAGAAACAAGCAAGAAGAACTGGAAGTCTTAGTTCAGGAGAGTAAATATGACTTGATAGGGATAACTGAAACTGCCATGGCTAGAATAAAGGAATTGAAAGATACTAATTGTTCGGAAAGATTAAAAGGAGAGATGGAGTCACAATATATGTCAAAAATGCATGTTCCTGCACAGAAATACAGGAGGATGAGCTTGGTTGTCCCATTGAGAGCATCTGGATTAATATAATTGGGGTGAAAAACAAAATAAACATGGTAATTGAAGTATACTACTAGCTACCCAATAAAGAAGATGTGGATGAAACCTTTGAAAAACAAATTGTAAGAACTTCAAAGAGACATGATGTAATGGAAGATTTCAATTATCCTGTTATCTGTTGGGAGACAAATCTGTGAAATACGGACCTTCCAAGAAACTCCTGCCTTGTGTGGCTGATAATTTTGTCCTACAAAAAGTGGAAGAAGAAACCAGAGGGATAGCTTGATTCTAACCAGTAGAGAGATGACTTAAGAAAAAGTGGCAGTAAAGGGAATTCTGGGGGAAAGTAGTCATATTCTTCAGTGGTCCCTAACCTTGGGAAATCCAGATGTTCTTGGACTGCAATTCCCAGAAACCCTGGCCAGCATAGCTAGTGGTGAAGGCTTTGGGGAGTTGCAGTCCAAGAACACCTGGGTTACCCAAGGTTATGAACCACTGTTCTACTTGAGTGCTTGATTTCAAAGGAAATAAAAGCAAAGTGTAGCTGCATAAATACACTGAATTTTACTAAAGTAATTTTAATACTCAGAACAATGATAGGTAAGGGTCCCATAGCAGTATATTCTAACAGGAAAAGGAGTCCAGGAGGGATGGGAAATTCTAAAGGCACAACTACAAACAATTTCAACAAGAAAAAAAAGGTGAGGGACAGCAAAAAAACAACAACAAAAAACAATGTGGGTAGACAAAAAGCTCAGAGAGGACCTGAAAACACAAAAAAGGCACCTGTAGAAAATGAAAGGAAGGCCAGGCTACGAAGGAAGAGTACAGACAAATAGCAACAAAAAGTTACAGGAATGGTGTTAGGAAGGCAAAGGCTGAGAATTTGCTTAGGTTAACAAGTAATGCTAAAAGCAACAAAAACGTTCTTCAAGTGCATGAACAGCAAAAGACAGAGAAAAGAAACAGTGTTTCAGCTATTCAGTGGGTATGGAAAAATGATAACAGACAACAAAGAAAAGGCAGAAGAGCTCAATTCCAACTACAGCTTGGTCTTTTCCAAAAAGACTGTCTATGACCCTCCAGGCAAATGTGAAACACAAAAGGAAGGGACAGAATTGCAACTTGAAATTGATTTTAAAAAATAGTCAAGGAATACCTTGTTACTTTGAATGAGTTCAAATCCCCAGGTCTACTGATTTGCATCCAAGAATATTGAAGGAACTGACTGAGGGGATCTCAGAACCATTGGCTATACTTTTCTTGCTTTCTTCCGTAATGAGTGAAGTGCTGGTTGATTGAAGGAGAGCTAACGTTGTCTCTATTTTCAAAAAGGGCAAAAAGGATGAACCTGGGAACTACAGACTGGTCAACCTGTCATGAATCCCAGGGAAAATTCTGGAGCAGATTATAAAGTAATCATTCTGCAAGTACATTGGAAACAATGCAGTAATAACAGAAACCAACATGGATTTGTCAAGAACAAATCCTGCCAGACTAATCTGATCTCATTATTTTGAACAAGTAACCTTTCTGGTAGATGGTGAAAATGTTGTAATATATCTTGACTTCAGCAAAGCCTTTGACAAAGTATCCTATGATATTCTGATTAGCAAGCTATGTAGGTGTAGACCAGATAGAACAACTGTCAGGTGGATGCATGGTTGTTTACAGAATTGTACTCAGAGAGTGCTTATTAATGGCTCCTTCTCAAACTGGGAGGAAGTAACAAGTGGGATACTACATGGCTCAGTTCTGGACTTCGTGCTCCAACGTTTTTATTAATTAACTAGAAGAGGAAGTTCAGGGAATACTATTTGCAGGTGACACAAAATTGGGTGGAATAGCTAATACCTTGGAAGAAAGGAACCCATTTCAAAAAGATATTGTTGGGCTCAAGCTCTGGGCTGAAAACAATAAAATGAAGTTTAACAGGGATAAGTGCAGAGTTCTACACTGGGGGTGGGGCAGCGGGGACAAATGCACAATTACAAGATGGAGATACTTGGGTCAATATTACTATTACTATGAATGAGAAGGTTCTTAGAAATTTTATAGATCTTATATAATATGAGCCAACAGTGTGATGTGGCTGCAAGAAAGGACAATGCTATTGTATGCTGTATTAACAGAAGTAGTCACCAAATCCCATGAGGTAGTGGTCCCCCTCTATTTGGCACTGGTTAAGCCTCATATTAAGTACTGTGTCCTGTCTTGGACACTGCGCTATAAGAAGGATGTCAGCAAACTGAAACAAGTTCAGAGAAGGGCAGCAAGAATGATCAGAGGACTGGAACCCAAGCTGTGTGAGGAAACACTGAAAGAGCTGGGCATGTTTAGCCTTGAGAAAAGAATATTGGGGGTGGGGGGGGGAAGAGATGACAGCACTTTTCAAATACTTGAAAGCTGAGCCATTTGGATTATTTATTTATTTATTGGACTCTTAAACTCTCATGCAGAATTCTCGCAGTTCCAGCCCTCAGACCCACACCTATATTTCACTTAACTAGCACAGGACCTGTCTTGGAGGTTTCATGCCTGTTTTGACCCTACTTCCAGTTGTTAATGTACAAAAATGTTGTGGTGCTTTCTGGGCATCATAGTTTTTCAGAAAGGGCTCTGTGTAGAATGTAAAAGATAGTAAGTTTACAACTTGCAGAAAGCACCATGGGCAGCTTCCATTTTTGTACACTTACATCATGGGGTAGGCCCCAAATAGGCATGGCGTCTCCAAGACAGATCCCTCTCCTTGTGAGTGAAACAGAAGTGTCAAAGTGTCTGTAGATGTGGGTCTGTTGTCTAGAAATCCCAAAATTCTTGAAGAATCCTGGGAATTGGAGTCCAAAAAGATCTGAATAATACACCCCTTATCTTGGATGTTACTACAGAGAAACTCCCATCCCTTTCTGTTAGACTTAATACTTTGGGTTCTTGCTCATACATCTAACCATTTACTCCTGATGGAAATATATATTTAGGTTCCATCTGTCCATTTACTTATCTTTCCTTTTTAGTTAAAAGTTGGCCATGCACTTACAGGTCTGATTAAGAAGAGTGTTTCCCAACCTGGGGGCCTTGGTTCCCAAAGGGGTTGCAGAGTGTTTTCTGGACGGTCATGGGTAGCTTTATATGTGTTGTAGCCCTTGTTAAATAATTTCTTCCTTGACCTTTCAGAGCACAACATTAAAGTTACCGTAGTGTTATATGTTTGTATGAGAAACAGGTCCTTTAGGGGAAGAAAGAAGCCTCTCCTTTCTGAGAAGAAATTTCTTTACCCTATAAAAATGCCTCTTTATGCAAACATTGTGAGGCAGGTCACAGGTTACATAGCTATTGTAAAAGGGTCGTGACTTGAAAAGGGTTGGGAGCCACTGCTCTAGAATATTGTGATCATTTTAATTGTTGCTCTTTTTTGTTGTGTGATCTGGTGCAGTGTGCCCTGGAGATGCGAGACTTCCTCGCAACAGTAGGAGTCACTCATTTGGAGAATGCTGGAGCTGCAAGAGGGAAAGGCCCAGTGCAACAACAGAGAGAAGCAAAGAGGAAAAAGGCAAGCAGACCAAGGGCACTGAAGAAAGCACTGGGCAGAAAGTGTTTCAGAACTGCCAGCAGAGGAACTTGACAAGAGTCGGTCAGTGTGTGCAGTAGTGTGCTTAGGATTTCTGTCAATGCATTCCAGTAACCCCAAAGTGAGAAATTCCCCATCAGGAAATGCCCAGAGGTAAGTATGGTTCAGTTTCCCTCAAAATCTATAAATAAATATGCATGAATATTTTATTTCTGCATCTAAATACTGTATGTCCTCTGTCATCAGAGCTTCATCTAATAAATACTCTTAATTTATTAGTTGAAGCTCTGATGCTTCAACTAATAAATTAGAGCCTTGACTGCAGTACTGCTGTTTAACCACTGTGCCACAAGACTTCTAAATTAATGTACTAATCTAATAAATACTCTTAATTTATTAGTTTAGTACATTAATTTAGGAGTCTTGTGGCACAGTGGTTAAACTGCAGTACTGCAGTCAAGGCTCTGCTTGCGACTTGAGTTTGATTGCAACAGATTCAGGTAGCTGGCTTGAGGTTGATTCAGTGTTCCATCCTTCCAAGGTCTTAAAATTGAGTACCCAGCTCACTTGTGGGGGGAAGGCAATGTGTAGCTTGCACAATTAAAAAAAGAAAATTGTAAACCACCCATAGAGTGCTTTAAGTGGGGCACTAGATAAGCAGAACCACTTTGCTTTGCTTTTAATTTCATTGAACTGTGTGAGAATTAAGTCCTATTCAGGTGTTTGCCTGCCAGACTAAAAGAGTGGCAGGCATGTGGGTATGCATGTAAATACCACTTGGAACGTGTCTACACATTTGGAAGTACTGTACAGCATTTTGTAATGATGTTTGGCTGAACACAGTTACTAATCCCTCAACAGAGCTGTGTGTTCACTGCTTGGTGCATGTAGAGATTTAGTATACCTATGTTCCCACCAATCAATCAGTTCTTTATTTACAGTCCTTTGATCTGTCATACAGAGAAGTGGACAATCCAGATCTGTACAGTCTCTGGAATACGTAAAAACATCAAACATAGACAAAAAACAAACAAGTATACAAGCAATTCAAAACCCTCCATACTAATACCAGAGTCAAGTATGAGGAAATTTCTTAGATGTCCCCACCATACTGTATGTTTGACCTGTGCACATGCAGGCTACAGCCTGAGTAGGAGTAGGGCTACAAAGAACTGAACAAGCTGGTCCTTTTCGGTGTTACTTTTTTATCAGACACCTCTGTTTCATCAAAGTTGCCATATAGTTGCACTTTTATGTCTGAGAAAGTTGGCTTGTTCACAAACGCTGATATTAAAATACAGCAGTTTTTAAGGTGCTACAATGTTTTGGGTTTTTTATTTTTTATTTTCTTTTATTTTGCTTGGTTTGATAAAATAGTCATTGAGAGGAATGACAGATTAAGTCTGTCTGTTCAACAGTGCACACAGCAATGCTACTTCAGTGCTATAGGGAAAGTAAATACCAGAGCAAAGAGGAAATGCTCCTGTGTTAAATCCCTGACTTGGTGTTTGGGGGAAAACAGTTGTTAACAGATGGACAGAAAGCAGACTGTTCACAAGCTCAAGACACAAACTGAATACAGTGTGAAGAGAAATATCTTTAGAATACAAATAATGTGACTGGAAGACATTTTCCCTAGTGTGAACAAGTTTTTGAAGGAGGAAATTTGACATGACAGTGTCTTCTTTGTTTTACTGCTGGTCCTAATTTCATCATATAGGAGGACAATGCATGAGTTGCATGTTGTTGCTGATTCTAAATTTATAGCTTTTCTCAAGTGGGTCTACTTATACAGCCACTGTAATACTTTGGACTTGTATGATAATAACCTTTGAACTGAAGAGCTTGACGGGACCCTATGGATCCTCAAGTCCAGCCCTTCTCAAAGAGGAACAGTGGGGAATTTAACCCCCAACCTCTGGCTCTGCAGCCGGAGACCTAAGCCACTGAGCTACCCACCAGACTAGCTTTTCTTATCAGAGAGGTCTCCCCTGATGTGCGATATTGCAAAATCCTCTTCGTGCAAGTTAAATGTATATGTTAGTTGTTAGATATTCATATAGATCAGCTCTGAGATTCTGGTCTTACGTATATTCTGTCCACTTGCACAAGGATGAGGCTATATCTTGTACTTTTGTAATTCGCTTTTGCTCTTATTTTCAAAGATATGTATTTGTGTGTTTACCCACTGAAAGATACTTGACATGATTGTGACCAGTGGGCAGGTAATTTAGGATATAAGTTTAGAGTTGGGCATTAATTCAACTGTGGTACTCCAAGCAGGCTGGTCTTTCTTGGACTAACGTTTCTCTGACAGTTGATCTATTCTGTTTGAATCCAGATGGGCAGCATTGTGAACTTTATGGTGCCCTGTATGTTTACTTTGTGTTGGGCTTAGTGAGAGGCATGTTTGTGTACATAGAAACCATTGTCTTTATTGACAGAAGTCAGAGAAGTACATCCCTATGTGACTGACTGGTTCCTAAGATCTTTGTGTTTGCCGCCTTGCTCTCTTCCCTCAAAAAGTAATGCTTCCAACTGTATAGTAAAACTCAGGCATTTTTGAAATAGCAGCCAGATGACAAGCATAGTAATAAAGTAAGTTATTTGTACTTGCTATGTTCTGTGAAGAGGCTGAGTTGGTGGTAACTTGTGCAACTTGGTATTCTCTCATAAATTTTACACACATACAGTCTATATATATATCTTTAACTTATTATTACAATTTTTTCTTTCCTTCATCTTTCCTTTCCAGTAGCCCCAAATCAAAGCAGGAGGTGATGGTTCGTCCCCCTACAGTGATGTCCCCATCTGGCAATCCCCAGCTGGACTCTAAATTCTCTAATCAGGGTAAACAGGGGGGCTCAACAGGCCAATCCCAGCCTTCCCCCTGTGACCCCAAGAGTGGGAGTCATACACCAAAAGTGCTCCCTGGACAAGGTGGAAGCATGGGGTTAAAGAATGGGGCCGGCAATGGTTCAAAAGGGAAAGGAAAGAGAGAGAGGAGCATTTCATCAGACTCATTTGAACAGAGAGATGCTGGCACTCCTAGTGATGAATCTGAAATCAAAGGTATGTCTATACAGGTATTTGAAGGGGCAGAAATATGGGTGGATGCCAGACCTGCTTGAGAGCCTTTGTTATTGATCCTTCTCTTGTGCATAATGTTTTGAACTTGCTCTGAATCCTAGAAACATGACAGCCTACAGTTAGTAAATTTTATAAATCACTATGACATTCTTAAGAAAGCCCTATTCAGCAGTTACTTATCTGATTCTCATCATCACTGTGCTTAAAGGGGAATTGATATTCCTTGATCATCATTTTCTCCACACAAGAAGTAATGTGACTGAAGAAGAGAAATCTTGCTCACATGTAGGCTCTCCACATGAGCAAGAACCATGGCAAATTGCTAGTGGGGAGAGGCTACATGCAAGCAAAAGCCTCTCTTCTTCAGTCATGTTACTCTCTAGATGGAGAAAGCCATGAGGGAGAGAGAGGAGGCACTAGTTATACCTCTCTTCAGTGTGCTGACAACCAGTGCGTAACAACCGAATAGGCTATTGAATTGAAACTGAAGAGTTAGTAAAACTAGCTAGTCTCTGCAAAAGCTTGCCACAGAGAGCACCTCTAAGTCAATCAAGTTAATCGAATGTAACTTAACTTTAGAAAAAAACCAATTTGTTTGTCTTTTAAGACTGTTTTGACTGCCATGCATAGACATAAGGCATGTTCCATGAGCCACAGCATACTGTGGCCAGTCTTACTACTGTAGCTGCCTAACAGAGGCATTCTCTTCCCTTGAAAACCAAGGCTTGGTTTCCTCAACTTATGGGAAAAAACAAACTGCTGGGTTTCAAGAGAAATGTCACACTTGGAATCTCCTGAATGTCGTAACTAGCAAGGTATGCATGTATTTTATATTCTGCTGTCTACAGTGAGGAGGAATTAAAGAACCTTGTAATGAGGGTGAAAGAGGAAAGTGCAAAAAATGGCCTGAAACTCAACATAAAAAAAACTAAGATCATGGCCACTGGTCCCATCACCTCCTGGGAAATTGAAGGGGAAGATATGGAGGCAGTGACAGATTTTACTTTCTTGGGCTCCATGATCATTGAAGATGGAGACAGCAGCCCCGAAATTAAAAGACGCCTGCTTCTTGGGAGGAAAGCGATGACAAACCTTGACAGCATCTTAAAAAGCAGAAACATCACCTTGCCAACAAAAGTCTGAATGGTCAAAGCTATGGTTGTTCCTGTCGTGATGTATGGAAGTGAGAGCTGGACCATAAAGAAAGCAGACCGCCGAAGAATTGATGCCATTGAATTGTGGTGCTGGAGGAGACTCTTGAGAGTCCTCTGGACTGCAAGGAGAACAAACCTATCAGTTCTAAAGGAAATCAACCCTGAGTGCTCACTGGAAGGACAGATCCTGAAGCTGAGGCTCCAGTACTTTGGCCATCTCATGAGAAGAGAAGACTCCTTGGAAAAGACCTTGATGTTAGGAAAGTGTGACGGCAAGAGGAGAAGGGGACGACAGAGGATGAGATGGCTGGACAGTGTCTGCGAAGCAACCAACATGAACTTGACACAATTACGGGGGGCAGTGGAAGATAGGAGGGCCTGGCGTGCTCTGGTCCATGGGGTCACGAAGAGTCAGACACGACTAAACAACGACATCTACAGGGGTTACAAAAAACATAAGGAAAAACCATTTGAAATCTGAGTCTCCTCCTGCCCTTGCAAAATTTAGTGTTTAACTTACCAGATTTGGTAAAGTGTTGTTTGTGTACAATATATCTCTGGATATTTTGTTGTGGCTGAATTGGTACCTTAATGTGGTGGTATTCCATTAAGATTCTTGGGATAGAGTGAATTAAGTCACAACGAAGGACTATAAATTCCCTTGGAAGAACCTTATAATGAAAGAGAGTGCTTACAGAACTAAGTTGTTCTTCTGTATTCTCCATGCTGGCAGAGTACACATAATCTGTTTCAGATTGGGAAGAACTAGCCCATTTGAGACACTCACCCTGCCTTCCCCATCTAGAAAAAAATTACTGCATTGTGTATACTAACTTAATAATACCAGTTTAGTGAGCAGATGGAGATTTTTACATATGTGATCGCCATCTTGCGCGTACTTGAAATGTATCTCTGTCTGAGTTGGAAAAAGCCTTCAGGTTGTCATTCTGTGTTGCTTTGGGATGCAGGTCTAATCTGTCAGTCCCAAAGGTCCTGTTCTGTTTGGCATTCATATGGAATATTCACGTTAGATTTAAGAGTATGCTGCTGGTCTCTTGGTGGTGCTATCTGTATGAATCCCATGTGCCTCTGCATGAAAGTTGTCTAAAGTAGCTAACATGATTTTATGTGTTCGCTGCCAGCATTCTCAGCTATCAGTTTCCGCATTCACACAAATAACATGTCCGCTTGAGTGCTGCTTAGCCACAAGCTTACTGGCTCCGTGCAAGCTCAAGGCACTTGGGGAAGCCACCATCCATAGTAAACTAAGCAAAAGTATGCAATTATATCTGTTCGTTCTGGATTTTCCCAGTTGACCTTCCTTATCTTTCACTTATTTATGTTTGCCTTTCCTTTTAAATTTAAGACTTCTGGCCAGAGCTGTTTGGTATTCAACACTTTTTGTACCACCATTATCCTTTTGATAAGACTGAGCATCTATGCTAAAGTGTTCTAGTTTAGGATGAACCAGGAATCTCTTCTGTTTTTTTCTTTTAACCCTATTAAATACATTCTGTATTTTCTGTTTTGAATGATGCTACTTGCTGTGCAAAAATAGCATCAGTAGAATAAGCAAAAAAGAGGATGACAAATCCAGTGTTGACAAAAAACTTTTTTTTTACAGAGACAGCAAGAAATCCAATGCATTTGAAGTTTTTTTAAAAAATTAAGTTTCAGCTCCTAAAGGAGTGACCTACTCCTAAACATGTCAGCTGTTTACTAGAAATGGGCTATTCATATTTATATCCCTTGGCGATAAAAATATGTATAGTGGCACCATAGCTGCCACAGAGGTCCATTTGCTCCCCCCAGAACCAGCTGGTCCACTCTCCGATTGCTGCACAGCTCTGGGGTCCTTTGTTACTATCATCGTGCCAATCTGGGAAGGAGGCCAGCTGGTGCTTTTCCATGTCTCCATGTAGCTGCCCACTTATCAGGTGGGCAGGGAGACTTCCCATCCTGTTTGCTCGCTGAAGCGGTTGGCTTCACAGGGAGGTGGGGAAACACTGGCCGGGCTCCTTCCCAGATTAGTGCAACAAAGGACCCCAGGCAAAAATAATCCATGTCTATTGTTTACATATATCAGTGTTCTGTTCAGTTCTGCCCCCTTACTTTGTTTGGAGGTATAAAATTCAGGCAATCAGTAGCTAGTGACTCATCCTAAATTTTTTATGTTGAGTCTGGCAATTAGTACTTGAGTTGTTTATTTGCTCTGGAGGCAGTTTTCTCATTTTACATCTTACATTTTGCAGAAAAGATGCATATACCTCAAACTTAGTTAACCTGTACTGTTGATCTCTCTCTTAAATACCTTGGAAAATTAGAAGCAGACAACATCATGCACACAAAAGTTAGAACTGATAGAAAGGGAATAAATATATCAAAAGGCTGTGGTAAATCTTAAAACCAAAATGAAATGGGGGGAATACAATTAAATACACATGGCTTTCACATGGCTTAGTTATGTTCCAGTAATTAGATACCCAGCTGGAATAATAAATTGGACTCAAACGAATTAGAAGAATTGGATCAAAAAAAAAAAAAAAAAACACGGAATCTAATGAACATGCATCATGCACTACATCCAAAAAGTGATGTGGACAGATTATATTTGCCATGAAAAATCAGAGGGCATGGATGACTGCAAATACAGCAGGTAGTAAAGCAGGAAGAAAGAAGTGCCAAAGATTATATCAGTACAAGCAGAGAAAAATTACTTAAGGTAGTGAAAATTGAAAATATTTTGAAGACAACAGAAACAAAGGCTCAATATAAGAAATAACAACTTGAAAATAAACAGCTGGAAAAAATAAGCCACTATATGGACAAGACCTGAGAAACTGATGGAAAGCATGATAATAATTCAACATGGGCATGACTAAAACTGGGGTCAATTAAGAAAGAAACCAAAGGCTTGATTTTTGCTACACAAGAACAAGCACTCCCAAGCAATGTGATGAAAGCTAAGATCCAAGAAATTATTGCTAACAGCAAATGTTGACTCTGCCAAGAAAAAGATGAAACTGTGTCACACCTCATCTGTGAATGTCCAGAGATTACACAAACATATTACAAAGTTAGACATGATAGAGTGGCAAAGTTAGTGCATTGGTTATTATGTAAAAAATATAACTTGCCATCCTCCAAAAACCTGTGGGAACATCAGGTAAAGAAGGTGTCAGAAAATGAGTAAGTCAAGATCTTGTGAGATTTCTGGATCCAAATGGATAGACACCTTGAATGTAACACACCAGACATAGAACAAAGAAAGGTTTGGATCATTAACATTGCAATTCTGGGGGATGCCAAGGTTGAAAATAAAGAATTGAAAAAACTAATCAAATACAGAGACCTGGTAATCGAAATATCTCACCTCTGGAAGAAACACACTTCAGAGGTCATCGTAGTCATTGGGGCTTTGGGAACAATATCAAGAAATTTCACTCAGTACTATAAGCAGTTGCGGATCTCAGAAATCACACCACCAGAGCTACAAAAATCCAGCAATATTAGGAACAGCATACATACTGCTCCGATATTTAACAGATACTTAGCTTTTTGGTTAAAACTTGTATCTGTCATGTAATACCAGTCAGTCTTTTTTATAATTTTGATCATGCCTAGTGTTTTTGAATAAATGTATCATTCAGACATTTCTGAATTTCGGCAACCCTTTGATGGTTCCCAAAATTGGGCTTCCAGGTGTTTTTGAATATCACCTTCCATAAATCTCAGCAAATGTGGTCAGGGATTTGGGGAGTTGTAGTTAAATAATAACATGGTAGCCAGGTACAGGAATGATGCAGGGGTTATTCTAAAAGTGCTAATATAATGACAGTAAGAATGTCCATGTCTGTGTATATTGCAAAAAATATAAGCTTTGTAATGCATTAATCACCAGACTTTGAATCTACTGTTAAGTAGGGGTGGTATGAAGCTAGTTAAAGCACATTTTTAAAGTTCTCTTGTCGATGTTCATGTATAAAAGTTGTAGTAATTTATGAGTTAGTTTTACATAGGTGGGAATTTGAATATAAAATGCATCTTAATTGTGGTGTGCCTAAACCATCTGAGAAAACTGGCAAACTCTCTCAGTTTGCTTAAGGAAGAGCTTCCCATCTAGGTAGACAATGTAAGAAATTTCATTAGGTCTGTCAATGATGTGATTTCATGCACTCTTGGTGTATGTAAGTAGTATTTCAAATTGGACCTATTAGATTGGAGTCTCACCTTTGAAATGATGGAAGACTGAGAAATACCATTTTTAATATAGTATACCCTGTAGTATACTATGTTCACTTCTTAAAGCATGTGAGGTGTCCACTTCTTAGAGCTAGTGTGGTGGTTGCAGTCATTAGTAGTAACTGATGTAATAAGCACCAGCTACAGTGGTGCCTCGCATTACGACGTTAATTCATTCCAGCAAAATCGCTGTAGAACGAAAATGTAATGCGAAATAAAAAGCCCATTGAAACCCCTTCAGTGCATTCCAATGGGCGGGAAACTCACCATCCAGTGAAGATCCTCCATAGGGCGGCCATTTTCAGTGGCTGTCTTGCGAGGAATCTGTCCCAGAAAACAGCAGGGAGCCATTTTATTTACGGGGTGGCCATTTTGAAACCGCCGATCAGCTGTCCAAAAAATCATCGTTTTGCAAAGAATCGGTTCCCGAACCAGGGAACCGATCATCGCAAAGTGAAAAACCCCTATTCAGACCATCGTTTTGCAATCGCAATTGCGATCGCAAAAAGATCGTCGTAATGCGGGGCGATCGTAAAGCGAGGCACCACTGTATCTATATAAAGATGGCCATTGGTAGGAAGCTCAGCAGGAACTATTAGCAAGAATGGAGTTTGTGCTAGTTCTTAAGGCTCCTGTGTCTTTCCTTCCAGATCTTGGCTCTGCTGATCATGCAAAATCACAAGATTCCCAGCATACAGCACACTCCATGGCACCTTCAAATGCTTCAGCCCCACGTTCTTCCACTCCTTCCCATGGTCAAGCTGCAAGTTCAGATCCAGTTAGCATGCAGAAGCCCCCATCCAAAGTGGTCTATGTCTTTTCAACGGAGATGGCTAATAAGTAAGTGAATGTTGATTCCATAAAATGTAGCTATAACTTCAGGTATAATTTACTTTGTGAGACAGAGGACATCTTTAGACAGAATGATTTTTCTACGTGGCTGTAACAGTCTCGTACCATAGTAGCGCATAGGGCTTTTTGCTAGCTGTATCTAGTGAGAAATAATAGTCAGTTGTGACTTCCTGTTCCAAGTATGCCTAGTGAAATAAATTTCTGTATCTTCATTACATCACACAGGGCAGGGTTTATTAGATACATGCTTGTCCCTACATTGTAATTGATTCCTTATGGAAAAACAACAAGTACTGCCCCTTGAGAAAAACTGAATACTTCAGGATTCCCCTCTCTGTAGGGATGAATGTGGGATAGCAAACTTGCTGCCTCCAACCAATAGCTTTTACTGATTACCAAGCCTACTTATGCACCAAATGTTTATGTGATTTGTTTTCTTTAACAAATCATGTAGGATAGACTATTTGAACATACAGTGGGCCCTCCACTTACGAACTTAATCCGTTCTGGGAGGACGTTCGTACCTCGGAAAGTTCGTAAGTCGACCTACCACTTCCCATTGAAATGCATGGGAACGGAATTAATCTGTTCCAGCATTTCAAAAAAATAAAAAATAAAATACAAAAATAAAAATAAAAAGAGCAAGTTCCATGTTGGGACTGCAAGAGAAAACACACACACACATACAAAAACCAACAAAAACATAACCCCCCCAGTCCAAGCCGACCCTCCAAAACCTACACAGAAAAGCTTTTTAAAAAAGGACTTACCAGTCCGAAGCCTGCCGGTGCTCCACTGCCTTCACGCGGCCGGGGCCAAGCGGCCAAGTGCCCGGTTAGCTCTAGCCTCCAGGTGCTCCGCTTCCTCCCTTCTTCTCTGCCTTTGGAGCTTTCAAAGGGCTTCCTCCAATGTCAGGGAAAGCCCTTTGAAACCTCTGAAGGCATGCAAGCCCTGGGAGACCTCCCTGAGGGTCCCCCCCCCCTGCCGCCACAATGGGCGGCTTCGGAGCTCTCAAAAGGCTTAGCCCAGCGTGAAGGGGACTCACCATCGGGTGGAAGGAGGGAGCCAATTTCTCCCCAGCCGGCTTGCTTGCTTCCAAAGCCAAAAAGGCAGGGAGAAAGTGCGGGAAGTTTGAACTTCCCATGCTTTCTCCCTGCCTTTTGGGTTCGTAACCCAATCCACGTTTGCAGGTAGGGTTTACTACTTGCTATGAGATCGGGTTCGTAACCCGAAAAGTTCGCAACTAGGGCCGTTCGTAAGTCAAGGGCCCACTGTACTAAAGTAATTGCAACCTGGGACTTTAAAAGCATGCATGCACGAGGTGATATTCTGTTATGCTATAGCTTGTCCTTTATCAGTCCATTTTCTGGGCTGCATAGTCTCAAAAACAGACTCAGAATTTTTGTGATTGGAAAACTGGTGTGTTCAATGATAACATGGCTGAATTTGTTTCCCCCCCCCCCCCCTTAGGGCTGCAGAAGCTGTACTCAAGGGGCAAGTGGAAACAATTGTGTCATTTCATATTCAAAATATCCCTAACAAGGCAGAACGAAACGCCATACCATTGGTAAGTAACTTCATATGTAGACTAGGGTGAGGAGGGCACTGCAAGTGGCTTGGATGAGAGTTCTGTTATTCTGAAGATGGACTGCATCTTCAGGTGTTAAACAGCATCAGTCCATGGTGACCTCACAGTTGAGCTTTTTCTTACAATCTGTGTTCCTCTAAACTAGAACCATCTGAAGGTGCTTTTGTCTTTTCGTTTATGCAGAATACGCAGATCCCACCACTTCGGATTGATACAAAGCCTCAAGCTCCATCACAGCTGCCTACTTCCCAAGAGCAGACTCCTCCCCAGAATGCCAAAATGCAGCAGACTCCACCCATTCCAGTGTCAGCACCAGCATCCAAACCGACTGGCCCTCCTTGTCCTATTGATCAGGACAATCCTGGCTTAGAAAATAAAGTTACGTCTGCAGGAAGTCCCACAAACTCTACTCCACTGCAGGCAGAGGGATTTGGACAAACGTCAACCCCCAATAATCGAGCAGTCAGTCCTGTCTCCCAGGGGAGTAATAGTTCTACTGCAGACCCCAAAGGTCCCAACCAGCAGGTATCTGGAGGGGACCCACAAAACATGGGTGAAAATCCAGATGGACTCTCCCAAGAACAGCTGGAGCACAGAGAACGTTCACTGCAGACCCTACGAGATATTCAGCGTATGCTTTTCCCAGATGAGAAGGAGTTTGCTGGAGGCCAGACTGGGGGCCCTCAGCCAAATTCTGGAACACTGGATGGTCCCCAAAAGAAACCTGAAGGGCCAATACAGGCCATGATGGCTCAATCCCAAAGCTTAGGTAAAGGGCCAGGATCCCGGACAGAAGTAGGGGCTCCCTTTGGCCCCCAGGGGCACAGGGATATGCCATTCTCACCAGATGATGTTGGGCCACAGTCTATAAACTCTCAGTCTGGTCCTATAGGCCCAGACCATCGGGATCACATGACCCCTGAGCAGGTGGCATGGCTGAAACTGCAGCAGGAGTTCTATGAGGAGAAGAGGAGAAAACAAGAACAAGTTGTGCAGCAGTGTTCTTTACAGGACATGATGGTTCACCAGCATGGGCCTCGAGGTCTAGTCAGAGGCCCCCCACCTCCTTACCAGATGACCCCAGGTGAAGGGTGGGGGCCTGGGGGTCCAGAGCCCTTTTCTGAAAGTATGGCAATGCCCCATTCACTGCCCCCAAGGGGCATGGCCCCCCATCCCAATGTCCCTAGCAGCCAGATGAGGCTACCTGGGTTTGCTGGAATGATAAACCCTGACTTAGAGGGTCCCAATGTCCAAAACACCACACCTAGACCTGGGCTTTCAGGTGTCCCCTGGCCAGAAGATGTGCCAAAAATTTCAGATGGCCGAAACTTCCCCCCTGGGCAAGGTGTCTTCAGTGGCCCTGGCCGAGGAGAAAGGTTTCCAAACCCCCAGGGCTTGCCTGAGGATATATTTCAGCAGCAGTTAGCTGAAAAACAGCTAGGACTTCCCCCTGGCATGAGCATAGAAGGCATCAGGCCTGGCATGGAGATGAACCGAATGATTCCCCCTCAGAGACACATGGAGCCTGGCAGTAACCCTATCTTCCCACGTATGCCGGTTGACGGATCCATGAGCCCATCTAGGGGAGACTTCCCAAAAGGGATGCCACCCCAAATGGTAGCTGGTAGGGAGCTAGAATTTGGGATGGGACCTGGTAGCATGAAGGGGGATGTGAATCTGAATGTCAGCATGAGTTCCAATCCACCAATGATACCTCAAAAAATGAGGGAAGCTGGAGTGGGCCCAGAGGAAATGATGAAAATGCGCCCAGGTGTCTCAGAAATGCATCCCTCTCAGCAGAAAATGGTGCCCTTGCCGTTTGGTGAACATCCCCAACAGGACTATGGAATGGGCCCTCGACCTTTCCATCCTATGCCTCAGGGCCCAGGTGTTGGTCTCCGGAACCACAGAGAGCAAATAGGGCCTGACCAAAGGACTAACAACCGACTTAGCCACATGCCACCACTACCTCTGAACCCCTCCAGCAACCCGAACAGCCTCAACCCTGCTCCTTCTGGTCAGCGCAACCTTGGACGCAAACCCTTGGATGTCTCTGTTGGTACCAGCCAGGTTCATTCTCCGGGCATAAACCCTCTGAAGTCCCCCACCATGCGGCAGGTCCAATCTCCTATGCTTGGTTCTCCTTCTGGGAACCTCAAGTCTCCCCAGACGCCATCCCAGCTAGCAGGAATCCTGGCAGGCCCGACTGCAGCAGCAGCGGCAGCTTCAATCAAATCCCCTCCTGTGATGGGTTCTGCCGCCGCTTCTCCTGTCCATCTCAAGTCTCCGTCCCTGCCTGCACCTTCTCCTGGATGGACTTCATCTCCAAAGCCCCCCTTACAGAGTCCCGGAATCCCCCCCAACCATAAAACATCTCTTGCCATGTCTTCACCAGCCATGATGGGGAACGCAGAATCAGGTCAGCATATTTTCTCCCTGATTCCCTGTCTTTCTGGTTAGTAAGATTGGGAGTTTTCACTTTCCAAATGTCTTTGTTCAGCACTTCTTTCAGCAGCCTGATGTACAGAAATTGAGTAGATCCTCTGTTTCTGTTGGCTAGAGAAATTGGGGCAAAACTCCATTCTATGGAGAATTTATGTTTATGAAGGGGAGTGGGGACTGCTATTAAAGTCATGCGAATGGAATTGCTAAATGAAGCCTGTTGACAAATAGGTATCTTAACCTTAAAAGAGATACGTGAACAAGTTAAGATGATAAATCTCACTGATTCCTTGCATATAGGTGAAGCTAGTGGATCCTAGCTAATTGTTACTCAGAACTGTGGAGGAGTGGGGGCAAAAGGTAGAAGAATATTTCTGTCTAATTCTGATCAAAGATAAGAGTATTACTATTCATCACAGAAAGGTGTTGCTCTTTCCATATTGCATGCTGATTCCTGGGCGCGGAGGGGGGATGTACTGTACAGAGTGCTCTGTAAATTCTTGGAATAAGGAAATTTGTAATGGGGGGAAAATTAGAATGTTCTCACCAGTCAGTTTTGACAGTAAACTGCATTTGGTAAACACAGTGGCTTGTTTGGCTTTATACATTTTTCTTTTTCTTGTGAAGAGGTTGGTTTAATACTGAAGCAACTATTTGGCTCTATTGTGAATTATTAGGCAAATATCTATTGCATTCTTCATGGGTTTTGCTATTCCATAAAATGTCTCCCCTCCCCAAGTGTTGTTTGCCTGGCATAATTGCAAGTCCCAGTTAATCTTTTAGATTTATAGCTCAGAGGCAACTGACTTTTCTCAGCCTGCAAGATTTTAATAAAGCTAGTCCCCAGCGTAGAGAGTTTGCATGCAGTTGTTTGATGGTGCCAGCTTTCTGAGAGCTTCAGTCAGTGAAATCCCATTACGCCAGAAATTAGGAAGGCAACTAAGTCAGCTGTTTAGCTATATTGCCCTCTAGCGCTTCAGAGTGGTCATTGCAATGAAATTGTAGGCGTGCCTAATTTTGACAGTTGAATTCTTTTGTAATTGACTCTAAAGAAGGCTGCCAAGCAGACAGACGTTCAAGCCTTATGGGGGGGGGGACATCTTAAGGCTTATCAAGGCAGACATGCACTTTACTTGAATAAATCATTAGTAATCCTCAGAAGCCCCCTTCATGTATCATCCCCATGGTCCAAACAGGTAGGTCCACCTCTGTTTTTTATATGTTACTATGATCCTTTGAGATGTAGGAAGCCAAGAGATCACAGGATTGGAGGAACTATGTGACATTGGCCATTGCCAGAAGTGTGGCTTCAAAGCCCCTTTCTTTGGGTTTTTCCTTTAGTGCTAGTAATGTGTGACAAAATCTTAAGTTGCATGTAGATAAAACTCTTTGTGAGTTATGGCGTGATGTTATTTGAGCCCACACTTAAGGGGGAAAGGCATACAACTCTCTCTCCATCTACATTCAATTTCTGCTTTTCATCTGTTGTTTTGGCTGATAGCTGTTAGATTTCAAAATGGTATACAGTGGTGCCTCGCTTAACGATTTTAATTGGTTCCAAAAAAAACATCGCTATGTGAAAACATCGTTAAGCGAAACACCATTTCCCATAGAGATGCATTGAAAACCAGATAATCCGTTCCAGTTGGAACGGATTACCATCCTTAAGCGAAAATCCCCATAGGAAAAAACGTTAAGCGAAACCCATTGAAATGCATTGAAGCCTATTTCAATGGGGGAAAAAAATTCACAAAAAATTCAAAAAGACTCAGAACAAAGCCAAATTAAGTTAATGAAGGTTTTATTGGGTGCACTAATGATTCCAAGCATTTTAAACATTTTTTAAACATTTTAGAATATTTTAAAAATAGCAAAAACGGGGCTGTAAAAAAAACGTTAAGCAAAACAAGGGGACCTAAAACTGTCATCGTTAAGTGAAGCATGGTCCCAAAATCGTTAAGCGAAAATCGCCCATAGGGAAAATCGTTGTGAAGCACAAGATCACTCTGAAAAAGCCATTGTTAAGTGAATTTTTCGTTGTACGAAGCAATCGTTAAGTGAGGCACCACTGTATAGTCTTTCTTGCCATTTGTATCCTCTATGTACTACTTCAGAGAGTCTTGATTTTCATTTCAACAAAACTGGAATAAAATGTTTGCAGGGTTGGCCTTAAAAATGGAGAACGTTAATCTTGCCTTACATTGTAGCAGTCTTCAGTGATAATTCATGGTATGCTGTAAATGTTGTTTTTTAATATTGTGTAAGTGGAGAAGAATATATCTTAAACTGGTCAGCTTTTTGTATAAAACATGGCACATAACCTTTTTTAATTTTTTTGCTTCTAACCTCTCCTTAAGCTATTCACTGAACTGAAGATTTATTTATTACATTTGTACCCCAAGCATCTAGTGGCAAGCTACTACTCTGGGCAGCTAACAACACATAAATCACCCACCCACCAACAGAAAACTCCCAAATCATAAAAACAAGAAAAAAGGAGAAGTATCTCAAAGCACGGCAAACTGAATTCAACTACAGTCATACAAAATAACAACAAAATCATGGGGGGGGGAATGTTTCTGAAGCCCTCCTTTAAAGCTTAAATTTTATATGTTTCCTGAAGGCCAAGAGGGAGGGAGCCTGGTATACAGTGGTACCTCGCTTAACAATTACCTCATTAAATGACAAAACCACTTTACGATGAAGTTTTTGTGATCACTATTGTGATTGCAAAACGATGTTCCTATGGGGAAAATTCGCTTAACGATGATCGGTTCCCTGCTTCGGGAACTGATTTTTTGCTAGACGACGATTTTAAAACAGCTGGTCGGCGGCTCTAAAATGGCTGCCCACTGTGCAAAATGGTTCCCCGCTGTGCTTTAGGACAGATTCCTCGCTTTACAGGCACTGGAAAATGGCCAGCCTATGGAGGATCTTCACAAAACGAGCAGGTATTTCACCCATTGGAACACATTGAACCAGTTTTCAATGCATTTCAATGCGTTTTTTAATTTCGCTTGATGAGAATTTCGCTTAACAGCGATTTGAACGGAACAAATTATCCTCGTCGAGCAAGGCACCACTGTATGGCCATAATGTTGTGGCCATCACAAAAAAGCCCCAGTTCCTGGTGGTAGGTTTCTGGGCTTCTCTTGAAGTGATCCTCGTAACTGTGAAGGCCAGGTAGACAATCTTAGGGAAGGTCATTCTTGACTGGTAGTGTGGTTCCAAAAGAGAAAAACTTTATTTGTGCAGGGATTCCACCACTGGACTTAAATTTGTCTTCCTTAGAGGCAAGGTTTGCCAGGGGAGCTTTGGGTAGGTGCTTGATCTCTTCCTGGTTTCCAAACTGGTATCTCTTCAGGAAGCACATGGAATAAAATTCAGTCTCTTATTTATGTCTTATTTTATGACTTCAAAATATAGTGTCAGACTATTAGTTGAACATGTAACCAGAGTTACATTCTTTGTAATGGGGGGGGGGGGAGCTGAGTCTCCTCTTTCAGAAGATTTAGCCTTGCCCTTGAGCTTCTGCCCACGTGTCCCAAGTCCATTGATTCACAGGGCTGTGCAGTGGTTGTGTCTCACTGTGAAAGACACAGAGATAGGCAAGAAAGGAGTCTGTCTCCTCCAAGGATGTGAGGTTTTCCCCTTGAGCATTTGGCAAATTGGCATGGAAACAGATGGAGTGAGATTGCCATCTCTGGGACTACAGCTGAATGACATCTGTTGAAAGGCTCTCAAATAGCAAGCAAAGCTGAAAATGTGAAAGGAGCTGCTGCTAGTCAGAGTAGACAAACTAATGCTTCATTGTGTGTAAAATAGTGTTGCCATTGTGTAGACCTGACTAGAGCATTGCAAACTCTTGAACTTCAGTGAAGCTTCTCAGAACACATCAGTAAGTGAGGTTTTGACAGAGAGTTAACTTGTGTCTCATTTTTTTTATTGGAAGGTGGTGCTCCCCCTCCAACGGTTAGCCAGGCTGCTCCTGTGACTCTTCCTGGAAATCTTCCTTCTAGCAGTCCATATACAATGCCCCCTGAGCCTACCTTGTCTCAAAACCCTCTCTCCATTATGATGTCCCGGATGTCCAAGTTTGCAATGCCCAGCTCGACACCACTTTACCATGACGCTATCAAGACTGTAGCTTCCTCAGATGACGACTCTCCCCCAGCACGTTCCCCAAACTTGCCACCAATGAACAACCTTTCAGGTAAAAAACAAGTACTTCAGGGGTGCCATGTCAAAGAACCAACACAACCACATTCTACCTTTGTGTCTGCAGGAAAGGATATCATAGGTAGAAGTTGATAGAACTGTAATTCACACATGTAATTTAATATTAATATACCTGTTGCAGTGGAGATGCACTGGACATGGGGTTCAGTGTGCTGAGATAATGAAAAGCATATGCTGCAGTAACCAGTGTTTACTTGGGGGCTGTTCTTATAAGCATTTATGGAAATTAGTATGTTTTTCTTTTTTACAAGCAGCCTGACTTTTAAAAGATTTTCTTCTTGTAGCAGAGGACATAAAATGAAAAGGATTGAGAACCACTGTTTTAGAGGGCCCTGCCCTGTCCATATGAATTACATACTCTAGAATTGTGTCTTGAAAACATTCATGCCAAAGGTGTTTAACTTGTGTGGTCTTTCAGAAGTAGCTGGATTGCTTTCCCATCATACTTCACAGTGGGCTGGGCTTGATGAGTCACTAGAAGACCACAGGTTGCCCACCTGTGCTATAGAATTTAGCAGATGTCTTTACCATGATCAACTGTTCTGGCACACAGATATGCCAGAAACATCTACTTAAGTGTTGTCTTAACAAAAGTATGTTGAAATACAGAGTCTGAAATAATAGAAAAAAACTGAAGGTGTTGGAACTGTTTTTACATAGTACTACATATGGGACTTTTAGGGCAGTTATGAATAGTCTTCAATTCAACCTAGAATTCTTGTAGAAAAGGATTTTGCTTTTGTACATCTTCAACAAAAATAGTGTCTTTACCTAGGTTGCTCTAATATTAAAAATATATTTTCTTTTGTCTCCAGGAATGGGCATTAATCCCCCAAATCCTCGTGTTTCAGGTCCTAACCAGGCAGGCCCAATGCCAACTCTTAGCCCAATGGGAATGACACAGCCTCTAACTCACAGTAACCAGATGCCCTCTCCAAACACTATGGGACCCAGTATACCTCCTCATGGGGTCTCTGTGGGACCTGGCCTGATTCCACACAATCCAATGATGGGCCATGGTTCCCAAGATCCACCAATGGTACCTCAAGGACGCCTGGGCTTCCCACAGGGCTTTCCTCCAGTACAGTCCCCTCCCCAGCAGGTGCCATTTCCACATAATGGACCTAGTGGTGGACAAGGCAATTTCCCAGCTGGAATGAGCTTCCATGGTGAAGGACCACTGGGGCGTCCCACCAGCATGCCCCAAAGTTCAGCGGATCCAGCACTTTGCAAGTCTGGAGGTCCTGGGGGACCAGACACTTTCACTGTCCTAGGAAACAACATGCCTTCAGTTTTTACTGATCCGGAGCTGCAAGAAGTGATTCGCCCTGGAGCTACTGGGATACCAGAATTTGACCTGTCCAGGATTATTCCATCCGAGAAGCCTAGTCAGACACTACAGTATTTCCCTCGTGGGGAAGTGCCAGGCCGTAAGCAGCCACAGGGTGTTGGGCCTGGCTTTTCCCACATGCAGGGGATGATGGCAGAACAGAATCCAAGAATGGGGCTGGCATTACCTGGCATGGGAGGCCCAGGGCCAGTGGGCACACCTGATATTCCTCTTGGAACAGCATCATCCATGCCAGGCCATAACCCCATGAGACCGCCTGCTTTTCTGCAACAAGGGATGATGGGACCGCACCATCGAATGATGTCACCAGCACAAACAGCAATGCCTGGCCAGCCTACACTGATGAGTAACACAGTAGGTATGATTCCAGGCAAGGACCGTGCTCCTGCTGGGCTATACAGCCACCCAGGACCTGTGGGTTCGCCTGGTATGATGATGTCAATGCAGGGCATGATAGGACCCCAACAAAACATCATGATTCCCCCACAGATGAGACCCCGGGGCATGGCTGCTGACGTAGGAATGGGAGGATTTAGCCAAGGCCCTGGCAACCCAGGGAACATGATGTTTTAAGCTGCTACATAAAGACTGGATGGTTCCAATCCTTGTTGAGATGAGATTCCAGGTCCTGAGGGCTGCCTGAAAGCTCCAGGAGCACAATTTGGCCATGCAATAGGTGAAAACAGACCAGAGGATGCTTTGGGAAATCTCGAATGTATGGAAATACCTGAAAACAAATGAATTCATTTTAACAGGTTGTTTTTTTAAGATTTATTTTTTAAAAATTATTTTTGTGTACTTGGGTATCCTGTGATGGCACCTGCTTTGAGAATCTGTAGCTGTATTTTGAGAATTGCCATTTGTCACAAGTTGCACCATTCTCTGTATGTTTACGTCCTTTGGACTGGCTTCTCCCAGGACTCTGTTATTTTGGGGGGTTATTTTTGTGTACTGTACTATATTGTAAAAGGGATTTTAGCAGAGACTTTAGTCTTTGGGGTGAGAGGCTGTTTACTTTTAGGTGGAAAATCCATCTTCAGAACTTCGGACTATTTTCCTTCAACTCCAATGTATAGAAAAACCAAACTACGACCTCAGAGCAGAGTATTAATGAAAAGCACAAAAGGAACTTAAGTTCAGTGAGGGGGAATCTTTAAAAAAATAAGTTAAGGACATATTTTTCAAATTATGGAGTGCTGCTCAGCACTTTTTGTCTCTCCCTCCCACTCTTTAAAAAAAAAAAAGCTTCTTGGTCCTCCCCACCCCTTTACTGTCTCCTCTGGCAGCTGCAATACATTGTATTATTTTGGGGAGCATATCTAGGAGAGCCCTTCTCATGCTGGGAGTGTTGCCACTTTCAGGAAGAGGCTGGACTTGGACACTGTTACATTCTACAGTAGTCTTACTGTTTCTTATTATCCTTTTTCTTAGAACCCCCCAAGTGACTTTATTAATGTGGGAGTGGAACAGACACTAAAAGTTATCCTGACTTTTTTGTGGCTTTTTTTTTGTTCCCCAGCGTAAAACGTTCTGTGTAACCTCCATTAAATTTGGTACAAAACCACTTGCCAGGGCTGTGGTGTCAGAAAAAATAAAATATATTGTTTCTTACAAAATGCATTTTTATTTCTCTTTTGCCATAATCCAGGGTGGTTCTGTTTGCTTCCTATCTCAGGTTGCCTCTTGCACCTGGGTTAAGAGTGTATGGATAATATTGATTTTATCTGAAAGCATTTCTGAGTAAAGTTTTGGCTTCCAATGAGAAGCATGTTGACACTAGTTGGTACAACTTAAGCCATGTTCCCATTATTACAACATGAAGCACTTACGGAGGTCCTGCTTTCATCATAGAGGTGAACTAATCCTGACACTGGAAGAAAAGCAGCTGCTCAAACACAATAAATGTATATGCAGCAGTAGTAGTAGTGTAGGCGTGCCTAAGAGTGCCAAGGAAAGAAGTCAACTTCTGGGTCACGATAGCTATATGTGTTTTGAACTGAGACAAATTTTTCCTCATCATATCAGTGCATTCCCATATCAGTCCTTGCAGATAAACAAGTCTCAGAGACCAACAGGTAGCCTTCCCACCACCACTTTTATAGCATAGCTGCCCAACTGGGTTGCGGGGAAAAATCTTGAGAAACCCTCTGTCTTGAAGGAAGCTGCACAGGAAATACCCAGAAGCAGTGGCCATGCAAGTCTTTGTCTACAGTAGTGGGGCAAAGTGTGGTCTTAAGGCTAGTTATGATACCTCAAATCTATTTTTGCAACCCTCTCCCTGCCAAGTGAATTGACATCCTCAATTTTCCAGGAGCAGCAGCTCACCTATTAAACCAATTATATTAAACACACAAAACCAGCCCCTTCTATTTTCTTTGTATCTCCCCCTGCCCCTCTCCTTTTTTTCCCCCATCCAATCCATAGAGCCTGGAGAGGATTCCCAGACAGATTAGTTACAGAAAAACTACCAAAGTTGCCTCCCCCTACAGCATACAATATACAGAATGAACTGAATACTTTTATATTTTGTGGTCTTAGTATAACTTTACTGTTCATAGGCAGAGCATCAGCAGATCTTCTAGAAGTAGCAAATCTTTAAGACCCTCTACAGGGAGAAATTTTTAAAAAGGTGAAAAATAAATAGAATGTTTTTTAACCTAGTAATTTTAAGTAAGACTTTTTCTCTGGAGTGGGAATTCAGAATGAGACTGTCATTCGCCATTTTCTTACCTAGAAAACTCTTCTGGACCTAGCTTTCATTTCCTGGGAGTGATCTTGCAATACATTACAGTACAGTTACTGCTCTACTGTATCAAGTAGGTTCAACATGTGTTTATATTGAGGGAGAAAGCATCACAGGAATGTGAACTCCTCTAAATGAACCTACTCAAAGCTGTTACGAGTTTTTTAATTCAGATATTAGGCTTATGCTTAACTACATTTCTGAACTTAACCATGGCTGAGCTGTTTATTCAGAGTTGTTCAGTGTAAGACCCTTCAGCATCTTCTTCTGTACAAAACAGAAATCCTAAACATGCCTTGTAGGAGTTGTAATGCTAAAAAGGTAAGGGTTATACTTCACAAATAGGCACAAACTTAAGAGATTAGTGCTACCATCTTTAGAGGCAGCTGAAGCATCTGAAAGTTCATGTGAATTTGCTGTAACCCCAGACTACATAGGTAGCAGCTATTTAGAGTCCCCAGTGAATATTTGTCTGCCTTTGACATTTAACAGCTTTGGAATTAGTTCTATTAGCATTGCCTGCTGCCCTCCCTAACAGCTGTATGTCTGGCCCTTAACACTAACAAATGTGCCCAGCTGTTCTTGTAATTGCTTGTATCTAGCTTCGTTCCTTCCAAACTTGCAACAGCTAGCAGCCTTACTTTCTTTTGCATTTCAGCTAACTGTACTATTCCACAATGGCTTTTGTTAAATCAAGTTATTTTTAACTGTTCTAAATTCAGCTGTTTAAAGCCACAATTATGATATTTACTTGCTAGCAACTTGGTGTAGCCATGCCTACTCTCCATCCCTTATACCTAAGGGGACTGTTGAAGGTTTACCATAAGAGATGTGTGGAACTCCTAACGGCTATAGTGCTTAAACAGCAGCAAATCAGCATAGCAATTCTAGATCCAAAGTAAGTTCCATGTGTGTTGTTAGTCCTATCCTTAGTACCAAAACATTCAGTTTGGAGGTTCATGACAACAGTTTGAGCCAAAATCCTATCCTCTGTAACTACACACAGACACAGTGGTCCTTGTTGAAGACTACTTTGCATGCCCTTATGCACACAGAAGCCCTATTTTCAACCAGGTAGTCACCATCTTGCGCAATTGTGAGCCGGAGATCATGCAGGGTATGTCAAAAGCTACAAATAAACAGCTGGAAAATGAAGTGACTACTACTCTGGGCAACCACCACCAGAATTTGCTATTGCCAATGATGTTCATCCTCAGCATGACACATTTTCATTCAGTCACATAAGCGTGTTTCCCCAAACAGGAAAGATTCACCTCCCTTACTAAGGCAAACTATGTGCTATTATGTTACTTTAACTTCGAAGTTGAACCACAAGTGGCTGTTGCTTTGATTTTATGGTATTCAGAAAGAAGAAATTACAACATAATTAGCTGCTGCTAATCAGTTATCTGTTAAAAGTGCCTATGTCTGGGAACAAAGCATTTTATATTCCTCTGGCTTTATGCTATAGACTGAAAGGGCATGCAGAAAGTCCTCCAGTGGACAGAGACCAGCTCTGCATCCTTGTGGAACCACCTCCTGAAAGAAAAACAGATCAGATTACAGAACGGTCCATGATAAGCATTACTTATCATGGGAGGGGAAAAAATGAAATAGTGTGCAATGAAAGTGAGAAAGACTGCAACATGCCAAATACACTAGTGCTCCTGTTGTATCTCGACCTTGGCAGCTACCCTGTTTCCCCTAAAATAAGACCTAACCTGAAAATAAGCCCTAGTATAATTTTTCAGGACGCTCCTAATATAAGCCCTACCCCTAAAATAAACCGCAGTTAGGTGAAACCCCGCCCTCCACCATTGTGCAGCAACCGGAAGAAGATGACATGACTGTATTTAAATAAATGTAGATTGCTGTACATAAAAAAATCCCCTGGAAATAAGCCTTAGAGCATTTTTGGAGCAAAAATTAATATAAGACCCTGTCTTATTTTTGGGAAAACACAGTATTCTGATTGGAAACCAGGAGCTCAACATCACGTCCCAGCCTTCTTTGTAACAATAGTGCCCGCCTGACAAAGGGACTAAAGTTGTTTTTTAATCATCTAGGTGAAAGAATCTGAAGCTGATA
Organism: Pogona vitticeps; assembly: GCF_051106095.1. NCBI lineage: Eukaryota > Metazoa > Chordata > Lepidosauria > Squamata > Agamidae > Pogona > Pogona vitticeps. The sequence continues at coordinate 219,337,722 of NC_135785.1, read as the reverse complement.
ATAAGAGATCCGACATACTAGATTCAGTAAGCTGCTGGATCTGTTACAGGCTTGAGTATTCACATGAAGCATAAATCAAGAACTTGGTATCTACAACCTGCCCAGCTCTCAGCCAAGGCCACATAGTAGAGCAGTAAGAGGGGAGTCCATACCTCTCCATTATAGGTCAACCGTATAAACCAGTCTTTGGAATGCTGGTAGAGCTCCAATGTTATGTCTGCAGCATATGGTGGCCATTTGGAATTAAAGACTCCCAGGGCTATCAGCAGTGGGAAGAGAGTAACATCATGGACAGCATACAGAATGAGTTTCCTACATGGACACATGAGATAAACAAAGTTCAGTATTAAGTTAGCCACAAGTACATATATAGTGTATGAGCAATTAGTCGTCTTCAGTTTGTCTATTTGCATGCATATCAACTCTGTTGGTAGTGTCTTGTCTTATCAGCACATTTTTGACTAAATTAAGAACATTTTGCACCAATGGGTTTTCATCTCTCTGGATTTTGCACTCAAGAGCCTCACTGTATGTCTTTATCTGAAACTTCCTATGTGTGCTACACAATGTTTAAGATACTGAAGTTTATTTTAGGTTGCTTGCAAACAGACTTTACTCAATTAAGAGTCCAATTTAAAGATATATCAAGGTGCATGACTAAGATGTGTGTTTCTCTTGCACTGAGAATGTGGTGAAACAAAAGTGCTAGTTAATACCAGAACTTGGGTACTTCGATAAACCAAACAGTAAAAAATTACACAACACACAACCACTAATGTCTAAACCACTGGCAACAAAAGTGAGTACACCCCTAAGTGACAATGTCCAAATTGGGCCCAAGTAGCTGTTCTCCCTCCCTGGTGTCATGAGACCTGTTAGTGTCACAAGTCTCAGGTGTGAAGGGGGAGCAGGTGTTATCACTCCCACTCTCAGACTGGTCACTGGAAGTTCCACATGGCACTTAAGGGTAATGAACTATCCGAGGATCTGAAAAAAATGAATTGTTGCTCTACGTAAAGATGGCCTAGGCTATAAGATGATTGCCAAAAGCCTGAAATTGAGCTGCAGCATGGTGGCCAAGACCATACAGAGATTTAACAGGACAGGTTCCACTCAGAACAGGCCTCGACATGGTCAACCAAAGAAGATGAGTGCCTGTAATCGGTGTTGTATCCAGAGGTTGGGTTTGGCAAATAGACATGAGTGCTGCCAACACTGCTGCAGAGGCTGAAGGGGTGGGGTGGGGGGTCAGCCTGTCAGTGCTCAGACCATATGCCGCACACTGCATCAAATTGGTCTCCACGGCTGTCATCCCAGAAGGAAGCCTCTTCTAAAGATGATGCACAAGAAAGCCCACATATGGTTTGCTGCAGACAAGGAGACTAAGGACATGGATTTCTGGAACCATGTCCTGTGGTCTGGTGACACCAAGATAAACCTACTTGGTTCACATGGTGTCAAGCATGTGTGGCAGCAACCAGGTGAGTACAAAGACAAGTGTGTTGTGCTTACAGTGAAGCATGGTGGTGGGAGTGTCATGGTCTGGAGCTGCATGAGTTCAGCTGGCACTGGGAATCTACAGTTCATTGAGGGAACCATGAATGCCAACATGTACTGTGACATACTGAAGCAAAGCATGATTCTCTCCCTTTGGAGACTGGGCCACAGGGTAGTATTCCAACATAATGACCCCAAATGCACCTCCCAAATGACTCTTGCTAAAGAAGCTGAGGGTAAAGGTGATGGACTGGCCAAGCATGTCTCCAGACCTAAACCTTATTGAGTACGTGTGTGGCATCCTGAAATGGAAGGTGGAGGTGTGTAAGGTCTCTAACATTCACCAGCTGTGTGATGTTGTCATGGAGAAGAAGAATCCAGTCGTACCCTGTGAAGCTCTGGTGAACTCTACGCCCAGGGGGGTTAAGGCAGTGCTGGAAAATAATGGTGGCCACACAAAATATTGACAATTTGCGCTCAATTTGGACATTGTCACTTAGGGGTGTACTCACTTTTGTTGCCAGCGGTTTAGACATTAATGGCTGTGTGATGCGTTATTTTGAGAGGACCACACATTTACACTGTTATCCAAACTGTATACTCACTGCTTTACATTGTAGCCAAGTGTCATTTACTCAGTGTTGTCACATGAAAAGATATACTAAAATATTTATGAAATATGAGGGGGTGTGCTGTAGCTTTGAAAGAGAATTACACAAATTTGTTGGTAATGAAGCTATCAATGCCTGTTAGAATAGTTATACGCCACCTCTAGCATCAGAAGCAACATGCCTCTAAATATCAGTTGCAGGAAAAAAAAAAACATAACTGGAAAGGTGCTACTGTGCTCACCCCCTTGTGATCTTCCCATGAGCATCTGGCTAGTCCACATACGGACAGAATGGTAAGAATGCCTAAGCCTTTGGTCTGATCCAGGACTGCTATTACGCTGAAATCCCAACAGTGTCAGTTTCTTAAACTCTCATGGTTTCCTCTTGTCTTCCCAAAATCTATCATGGAAAAGATATATTTTAACAGGCCTCTCCTACTCTGGCATTTTAATCCAATGTCTGGCTTGTTCCACTTTTCTTTTAATGATTTCATATTATACAGTACAGGATGAGCCTTGCCAACTGAGTTCTTCTAGACTATGCATAATAGGCTGCAAAAAGGGCAGGCGGGCAAGAGAAAATGATGGGGATTTTTAATCTTTGTACCTGGTTTTGACTGCAGAAGAAGGATCTACTGCCTCCTTAATGTTTTCTTCTACTGCATGGAGAAGGGGGCCAACAGACATCTGAAGATTCTCCCTACAGGAGAGAGAAAAACAAGGTTGAATTCTTTTTTTCCTTTCTTTTCTTTGCAAGGCTTCAACTTTCCCCATTGCAACATCTTTAAACAGTTCCACATAACTGGCTTAACACTTTTCAGGGAAACTGGAGTTGATCTAAAAGTAAAAGGGATTAGGTACTAACAGCAGCATACACTACTAGCCAACACAAGCCGACAGTGTTTTACATCAATAGTGAAGGAATCCTTTCTGGCACAAGCATCTGCATATCATTCCTTTTCACTTAGCACTTTGCCTTGCCAACCCCAGGTTTCCTCACCTTAAATTGCATTTTGTTATATAAAGGAGCAAGTCCACAGCTCTCTTCTCAATTGTTTGCTGAAAATGCTTTAGAACAGGGCAACTTGGTAGATCATGTGCCTGAAAAAAAAAAAGTAAAGTGAAAAATAAACCAACAAGCCACTAGAGCCCATGATTTGGCAATGGAAAGCAGACAACGGCCCAAGATGAGCCATGGATGACCCACATACGCATTTATTACTTAGATGCCTTGAAGTCAGTATGTAATCAGAACTTAGATGTCTGTTGTTGGGTTTTTTTTTAAGTTACATTTGGGCAGCTTGAGTACTTTCAGATGTTTCTGGCATACATGAGCCCTGCCCGGAACAGTTCATGGTAAGGGATCATGGGAACTGCAGTTCAAGAGCATCTGTAGGGCCAAAGCTGTGTTAAGAGAGGAATGTTTCATATCCTTCTCTAAATCTCTAGAGTAAGACTGCCCCCTGGCCCTCAGTATGAACAGACTTCTGCTAGCATTTCCATAGCTGGAACAGGAGGTGCTTAGAACCTGCTTAATGATGATCTTTCAGTAGAGAGTAATTGGACACATTTCCCAACAGATGAAGTCAGGATAGGGCATATCTTGTATGAATCCACTGTATGGTGTGCTGTGAGACGCGTTTTTGAACTATGTGGAATGGAACCTTGAGTTCCTTGAATCTTCAATGAGAAGGTCAGGAACAGCAAGCAATCCTCGAGAGAAAGCTCACTCAGTACTGCTTATTTTCCTATGCACTGCACAGATCAAGAAAGTGCTCCATTTATTCTAGGAAGCATTTTCCGTTTATTTAGGGTGGCAGAAAGATTCCCTGGGCCTGGTCAACATCCCACATGAATGTGATGTTGTGTCCATTACTTGCAAAGCACAGGCTCAATCAACAAGGACTGAAACAGGGCTTTGAGTGTGGTAAGTTAGAAAGCCACAGAAATATCCTTTCATCTCTTGAGTTTCTGAGAAATACTAGGTTTAAATGCAGTTTACCGATTGATATTGTAAGTGATTTATTACGCTAGAGATCTAAATTCAGTTGCTAGTCCTAAATCACATAATGAATGGGCTAATCACCACTGAATCCTATTCATTCGCATGGCTCAATCTAGTTGGGACTCTTGACTGGATCCATGCTTTGCTATTGCTTCTATTTCTACAGCTGTCGCCTCTAAATCTTCCAAAACACAAACTTTCCCCTGTGTGGAGTAAAACATGCAGTAACTTGGGGGACAGGGAGGCAAAGGTGCACTCTGAATAAGCTCCAGAACTGGGCCCACAGAAATTGCTGGTATCATTGGGGTACATAATAGTTGGCAGAATTTGCAAGAGATAGACTTTAAAGCCTAAAAGAGGCAATAGTGGAAGAGATCAAAGGAGAGATATCAATGGATGGCAATAGAGACATGAGAATGTGGTAAGAGTGGAAACTTTAAAAGCTGGCTATGATTGCACATAAGGGTTAAAGGGTTAAGCCTAAGGCCTCATAGAAGAGCTGAGGGTTCTGAAGGGTGCTGTTCATATACTGCCCCATAGCACTTAAAGCACTCCCTAGGCAGTCTATTATGCATGCTACACATTGCCCCCCCCCAACAAGTCGTGTACAGTGGACCCTCTACTTACGGAATTAATCCGTATTGGAATGGTGGCTGCAGGTCGAAAATTCTGTAGGTCGAGTCTCCATTGACCTACAATGCATTGAAAACCGATTAATCCGTAACCGGCCGTTTTTGTTCCATTTTGTTTTTTTTCTGGTCTGTAAGTCGATCCTCTGGCTGCAAGTCGAACCTAAATTTTGCAGCCAGAGAAGTCTGTAACTCGAAAAGTCTGTAAGTCGAGCCGTCTGTAAGTCGAGAGTCCACTCTACTCAATTTACCAACCTCAGAAGGATGAAAGATTGAGTCAACCTTGAACTGACCTCCTGAACTTGTTGGGATCGAATTCAGGTTGTGAGCAGTCTGCAATGCAGTTCTGTAGTTTAACCCCTGTGCCACAAGTCTCCTGAAGAGTGGTGTGAAAGAAGAAAGCTGGTTCCCTTACTTGTCCAAATTGCCTTGGTCATCTTTCTACTATTACGAGGGAAGTTCAGTTTGATTGTTTAATCATTATTTGCTTCTTCTGCCTTCAGCGCAGCTTCTATCACAGGCCGCTAAGTATCTCGTGGATAGTTGAAGAAAGCAGGGACTGTTTTTATGAAGACACAATATTACCTGTTCTGCCAAGATGTTGTCAAAAAGGAGAAAGAAGTCCACTGCTTTCTGGTTGGCAATGCCCATCTTTTCTTTAATTGTATTCAGATCCTCAGAGATATCTGGCTGCAAATGAGCACTGTGCAACCCGTCTCTGTCAAGGAAAAGAATATTGTTTTGGCCTCAGTTTCATAGGGGGGTTTTCCAGAGAAAGTTCAGGCTTGATTTGCTCCAGGACCCACTTGTTCGTCTTTCTGACTCTCCATGGTATCTGCAAAGCTCCCCTCCAGCACCAAATTTCAAACAAAACAATTTTTCCTATCAGTTTTCTTTACTGTTTAGCTTTCATGTCCATATATGGTGATCGAGAATACAAGATGGTGGATGGTCTTGGTCTCTAGTAACACCTCCCCATTAAGATGATCTTATCTTAATACCTGGCATTTCTCATAAACACCTTTGACAAATAACCTTAAAAGGATGTCACTATAAATATTCTTAAGGAAATAAGTTCAATGACTTTATTATTATGTGCCATCAAGTCAGAACCAACTTATACCAGCTCTAATAAGTAAGGTAAGTGAGATATTTGAGGAGTGGTTTTACCAGTTCCAGACCCCCAATGAACTTTCATGGTTGAGTGGGAATTCGAACCCAGGCCTCCTGAGCCCTATTTTGGCACTCTATCCACTACACAACACTAGGTATTCCCAGTTTTTTAAAAGCTTATTGTATTGGCTCATCTCCCCCAGGTTTACCATGCAAACATACAATACATATTTGTCTGAGTTAACTTGGCACTGTGCAGCATTTTACCCAGCCACCACGACAGTCAATCACTGTTTCAGATAGTCTTCTCTATTTTAATCTATTTTTTTATCCTGCAGTGGAAGGAGGTTGGACTCAGTGTCATCTGAGGTTCCTTTCAGTTCTACAATCCTATCATTCTTTTCTGTCACCTACAATGAGCATTACTTTTTTGTGAAAAAGTGGGGCATAAATGTGAGAGAAATTTACATATATATTTATGTTGCAAATATATATATCTATGTATTTCTATCACATTTACGCACACTATCCATCTTCATTCATATATATATGAATGAATGAATGTGGCAGGAATGAAACAGTTTTCAAAGTTTCCCAGAACTACAGCTATATTACCACTATTGTCTAAACAGACAATAAGTAAAATATTGAAGCTATATAAGGTAGGCAACTGTTGCTCCCTTTCTTGTTCCTGTTTTCAACAGCAGCAATTTTGGGGATATAGTAAAATGTTGTGTAAGCATTCTTTAAAGCTTGCTGCAGCTTCACTGGCCCAATATGAAAGTCACCTCATCATAATGGAGAAGGACAAAGCAGGTAACAATCTTGGGCCTATTTCAACCACTGAAATGTTGCTGCAACAATTAAAGCATCCAAGAGAAGGCAAACCTCACCCCAAAAGTGTAGTGAACTATTTCCAGAAAAGCACAGTTAAAAAAACAACAACAATTCAGTGGCACATACTGCCTTTGATAATCAACTGGCCTTATAAAAGATTTTGCTGTTTTTCTTTTTCAAGGTCCTGCTCAATGGGTTCCAACATTTCCCTGCACTTAACAGGGAATCTGCCATGCCTTCAGAAACACTGTGGTAACTTACCGGTTCATCTGTTTCAGTCGCTGGCAGTTCATCGGATTGGGATAAAGGATTTCAGATTGGGCTTCATCTGTAACTATGGTAATAGGTCCTGGATGATAGATTAAAAAATGAATCATTCTAATACACTTTGAATTAATGATTTAAGCCTTAAGATGTTAGAATTAATTCTAACACATCCTGCATTTCATACCAATTTAATATCATTTATAACCTTAGAGCCACATATTGGATTTTAGGTGTTAGGACAACCTCTTACCCATCTCTAGCATCATCTGTGCAAAGCTCATTAGGGAACTTCCTCTTCACTTAAAGACATGCAAAGCTTTCTTTCAATTACATTTCTGCTCCCAGCCATCATTAGATCATGCCTACAAACTAATAAGGCAAAGGCCCACTGTGCTAAATGCTAAATAAAATAGGCTAGTTATTAACATGTGCCTTCAGATAGTTCCTGGTGATATATTCAACTCTGTTTCCATATAGTGACTCATACCATATGATTCTCTTGCTTATAAATTAATTTACAGCACAGCAAGCTATTATCCTAATGAAAACAGTTAACAACCACCATTATAAATACTTGGGTTTCTAAAACCAGACTGAAGCGCAGATGATTCTTCTTTTCCTAATGGTTCCCTGCAATCAGGTTTTGTTAAGCTCAGGCACAACAATACCAGCTTTGCAAGAAATTTGAGTTCTGTACAAATTTCCCTTTTGAAAGCAGTATACATACACATAGCAGATTTCTGAATTCCAGTATTGTACTTTTAAACATTTCTTTTGTCCCCCTTTAATTCTTCTGTATCTCTCTCTCTCTCTCTCTCTGTGTGTGTGTGTGTGTGTGTGTGTGTGTGTGTGTGTGTGTGTGTGTGTGTGTGTGTGTGTGTGTGTGTGTGTGTGTGTGTGTGTGTGTGTGTGTGTGTGTGTGTGTGTGTGTGTGTGTGTGTGTGTGTGTGTGTGTGTGTGTGTGTGTGTGTGTATATATATATATATATATATATATATATATATATATATATATATATAAAATTCTGGATTTTCTCATGACTGCCCGCTAATTGCTCTTTTCCTCTTTTGTTTCCTGTAAACCCCTAATCCTTTCTTCTTGCATTAATTTTCCCCTTCAGTTTTTCCCCAAGCCTGGCCAGATGCAGTGAGAATTGATACAAGAAAGGTGCTGCTTGCAGGATGAACAAGGCCTGACTCAGACATTCATGTCTGCTTGCTCTGCCTGAGCATAGAGGTCACAGGACAGCTGTTTGCACTGCCAAAAGTTCATGAAGCAGGCATGCCACAACAGGTCAACATGCAGGGGGCAGAGGCCTATAAATGCATGGTTCCCTGCATGTTGCTGAACTGCAGCTTCCAGCCCCCTCAGTCAACACAGCTAATGATGAACAATGCAGGGACTTGCCATGAGAAACTAGAAAGTGCCATAATTAACACAGCAATGTTTTATTTGTTACACTAATGTCCCTCTTCTCATGAGCTCACTCATTGATTTTTCATGGCTAAGATGGAGATTTTAACCCAGGTCTCCAGAAGCCTTGTGCATCTTTGTTCTTTCAAGAACTAAGACTGAAGTCCAGGGTCATTCTAAGTCAGCTAATTTGATTGCATGCATGAACCTGCTCTTCACTGGTGCCCTTCAGAAGCTTCAGACTTCATTGCTCATAACCCCTCACCATGAGATGATTCAGAGTTCAAAACAGCCACAGGCCACCAGATTGGGGAAAGTGTATGTACCCAGTTAAAATGGCCCACATCATTATCACCGCCAGCCATGCTTCTGTCTCCTGGAGCTGATGCAAATTCCGTGGCACATTCCTGTGACCACGTACTATCTAGAAAGCAGGTTCCTACTATGGATCTGTGCAGGCACAGTAGTCGTGTGTGTGACTATACAGAGGGGCACTTGAAGAATTAAAATTGCAGCTGAATATTTCTCTCTTCTTGCCCATTTTCTGAAATCAATTTTTTTTTTGTTATTTCAACACAAGATTGAGACTTGAAGACTGTAACTTACTCAAGCAAAAAATATATCTACGCCAATACAGATGCTTCCTTGGGAGTCATAGCAGGGGGACTGAGTGCTCCTGCACCTACAGTCCCATGTTAATTGCAAAATTACTGTTCTTCCCATTTACAGTGTAAATATAGTCCAGGAATGGGCCATACACAATCTATACCTCTGCATGATTACTTGTGCCCTCCTGTCATACATAATTCAGTAGCGCTGTCATTAAAATAAAAATTAAAACTAGACACGTGGGAACTGTGAACATTGCATGAAAGCTGATGCAGGATTTTTTAAACTACCACCACAGCTATGGGTCCATGAGGCTCAGTCAGATTGAAATTTGGCCCTGGACCCACCCCAGTATAATCTAACCGAATGCTCCAGAACATGGAATGACAGGGATGAGCAAAAGGAAGATTATCTTGAAAGAGTACTGTGGCATAAGGATGTGAGGTAACATAAGCTAGGACTGAGAAAAGAGCAATGAGATGCTCCCCTTCACTGCTAACCTTCTTTCTGCTGTTGGAACAGCCCAGCTAGCAAACATCGTGTGGACTCCAGATTCCGAACAATATTAGAGGAACGGATGCTGAAAAACAGAAGGTAGCCAATGAAATGGAGCAAAGAGATGACTACTGCTTTATGTGCCACCTGACCAGTGATAGCTGTGAGGAGTTCACCACTCAGAGGAACTGTCGTCAGCTCTAAGTACCACCTGTTCCTACCAAGCTCTGTAACAATCCTCAGTTTGGTAGACAGAGTTACTTGATGGCCACTTCTCTGTGTTAAGGTTTCTTAGCAAAAAAAAAAAAAAAAAAAAAAAAAAAAAAAAAAAATCTCTGGGAGGGGCCAATTAAACATACCTTCAATTCATCATCTGAAGCCCTACTCAAGGGAGCGACAGAGCATTTTCAGTGGTGATACTCCATCTGTGGAATGCCCTCCCCAAAGATGCCTGCCTGGTATCTACATCAGGGACTTTTCTGTAGTAAGTGAAGGTCTTTTGTTTCTCACAGGCATTTTAAGAACAACTTTCAGTGCTTTTAGATCTTAGCATTCTTCTATTTTTTTTTTTGATGGTTTTAATATGCTTTGACGTGCTACAGTATTACTCCTACTGTTTTTATTTTGTTTTCATTACATACTCTCTCCATTCTTTCTTTGTTTATATATCTAAAGTGTAAGTAAGAAAGAAAAAAGCAAATAAATCCTGGTAAAGCGATCTGCTAAGGTTTATGTGATGGAGGGCAGAGGCAAATGATAGTCAAAGAGAAGAAATAACAGTAACAAAGAAAACTGCTGAGTTAAAAGACTCACAAGACCTCTGACGGTTTAAATGCAGGTGAGAGGAAGCTGGTCTCCTCAATGTAATGTCTCCTTAGCCGTTTCCCCAGTGTAAACATCTGCTGCATGCCTATTTTTGTAAGTTGCCCTGCAAATACACCACCCTGGAGACAAAAAAAATGTGCAATTGAAAACTGCTAAAAGATGACAAGCAAATACAATTTTTTGGAAGAAAAATATGTTTGTTTCACCTTCAGTGTAATTTTTCTGTAGTTTTCTTCATAAGGGGAAGGAGGCTGTGGCCCGCCATTCAGATCAGTAACTGTGTAGTCAAACTGAGTTTCAGCAGGAGTTTCCAAGAGAGCAGGGTCCCACTCCACCTATTTCAACAAGGGGAGAGTGTTTGATTAAGAAACCAGAAGTTTTAAATGGTTAGAACAAGGTGAACACATGGCAGGCCTTCCAGATGTTCGACTGCCACTCCCATCATTGTCAGCTAGCTTGGGCAGATGTTCCAAAACATCTGGTGGGCCACAAGTTTTCAAACCTGAACTACAAAAATATTAATCTAATTCTATGAAGAAATGTGGTGGCCTCAAGCATGGCAAATGAGTGTTCATAGTGTGAGCTGCTTGAAGACAGAGAAAAATAACATGCCAACTTTCATAATCTGTATATTTCAGGGCTGCCTTTTGAAATGTACAAACATGTGGCTGCAGGAAGTGCTGCAGAACAACTTTGGTATGGCTGCCAGAAATTGTCTGTGTTTCAATGCTACGCTCAGCTATTCCGCTTCTTAAAGAAGCAAAAGTGATGAGTCAAAATGCTCCCAGTAGCTATAAAGTCACAAAAGCAAGGCTTGACAAATTGTGTTTTGCCCAGCATCCTGTGTGTCAAACAATTACCGCTAGAAATGCTGCAACACATCAATTTAATACAGAGAATTCTTCCAAGTGATGGCAATTCTCACGTTGTTTACAAACACACTTGCATTTCCTTCCACTTCAGACAGTATATTAAGTTTGTTTATTATCAGATTTCACCATAAGAAAGAGGCTCCCTTTACAGCCCGGGAGAGAAACATGTTCCTGGATCAAGGTACCTCTGAAAATAACCATTAATTCCAGGCCAGTTACAAAATCAAGAGTAAATCACATAGATGTTTTGTTATGATTCATGAACCAAGCAAGCAGAAATTATAGTGCCTCATTACTGTCACTTGTTCATTTTTTATCTATTTTAATGACTGATTCTTTGTCTGGTCAAAACAGAACCCAAAACCTAACGATATAACCAGATGCCCACTGCTAGCACACTGCACCATCGACCTTACAGAAAAAAGTGAGACTGTTAATGCAGATCAGCAATGTACAGGCACCTGCTGTATCCTGTAAATCTGTGGTTCCCAATCTTGGGTCTCAAGACGTACTTTGACTGCATCTCCTAGAAGCACAGCTAATGGCAAAGGATTCTGGGACTTACAGTCCAAGAATGTCTGGGAAACCAAGGTTGGGTACCACTGCTGTAACTGGTCATAAAAGTTCTCTTGGGCTTAGTTTTTCTTTTTGTTTTTTTGCCATTTAAATTTATTAAATTAACAATGACAATATTAATATTAATCAATAAATAAATTCATATATTTGTATACCCTTCTTCCCTCCCCTATCCCCTTCTCATCCCCTGCATCAGAGTCATATCCAAAATCTTATGAAAAGGCTTTCCTGAGAAAATTATAATAGTCCAAATAATGTTATAAAGATCAGTAAATCCCATATGCTTTGGGGAGTCACTTATTACTTATTCTACTCATATAAATAATGAGAGGGTGCCAGTCTGCTGCAACGGAATCCAAGTGATTTATCTCTTTATCTACATGCAGTTTGGTGGTTAATTTTCCCTAGAGTGCCATCTGCCCCACTCTAGCGTACCCTGCTGTGACTGACACTCCCTGCATACCTTTCCACTATTTAACTGTAGCCTGTCTTGCAGCTACTAGAAGATGGCCTATTAGATGTTTATGTGAACTTAACGCATCCTCCCCTAAGAAAAGGGTAAGAAATGCTACTTCCAGAGCTTTAGTGATGGACTGATTTGTAACTGTATTTATCCATTAAACACCTCTTCCCAAAACCTGGTCTACTTTTTTGCAAAGCCACCAAAGGTGCTGAAATGCCTCTCCAACACATATCTGGCACTGCAGGGTTGATATGTGAGAGCTGAAGTGGGGCTGGATACAATTTTTAGAGTATTTTCAAAGCAGTCTCCCAAGCACTAGTAGAAATCCCTTTATATGGAAATGTTGTGAACATCTCCAACGATTTCTACTGATTAATTTTAATCTGTTCATGTGCCCACAACTCATGCAGCCCCGTTGAAGAGCCCAGATCTGCCTCAATCAACAACAAATAAAATGTTGGTACTGCTGCTTTGTTTATTTCAGTTAGAGCAGTGATTCACACTTTTAGATAACACAAATGTTCTTGGACTGCAACTCCCAGAAGCCTTCACCACTAGCTGTGCTGGCCAGGGGTTTTCTGGGAGTTGCAGTCCAAGGACAAGGTTGGGAACCACTGAGCTAGGGAATGATAAAGTTGATAGGCTTTGTAATATGCGCACAGCAATGGCTACCCCAGCCCCTTTTGCTGATGGAATGGTAATGAACTGACTTAGCTATTCTAGGGTCTTTCCTATTCAAGATAAAACTTTGATTCCCTTCTGCCAAATTTTAAATGTGGCACCCTGAATTTTTAAAGGTAGGATATCAAAAGGATAAGTGAACTTGGTTAAAATAATTATCTTAACTGAAGCAGTATGGCTTGATAATGATAGCCTATATTTATTTCATTTTTCAATATCTAGTTTGGTTTAAAAAAAAAAAAAACACCACACAGTTAGATCTGAGAAGCTTGGTGAGCTTTTTAGCTATGAAGACTCCTAAATATTTAAACCTGTGAGATATTAAAATTTGTGGTGATGGGAGTATACTGAAGAGCGTTACAGCAGTTTCCTAAAATTTACCTGGAGTCTTGCAATCTCAGAGAATTCCTTTTAATATGAGGGATTGTTTCTACAGCACTCATTCCATCACTATTGCATCATTAGCATATAAACTGACGACATGAGTTGAATTCTTAATATGCATTTGCCCTTATATATGAAGCAAACAATTCTGTCACAAAAGTGAATAGCCAGAGTAAGAGAGGGCACTCCCTATGAAGTCCCTCTTTAGGCCTGAAACTCTTCAAACCCCTGGTTTATCCAAAGCCTAGAATGCATCATGAAATAAATTGAATTTAATACTGATGTAAATTTAAGGCTAAATTTATAACACCCCAAAGAATTATGTAGAAATTCCCAACTGACACAATCAAAAGGCTTTACAGAAATCCAGAGCCAGTAGGGTTTTTTGTTGTTGTTGTAGGGTGTGTTTTTTTGCTATAATTCATTACTCTTCTGATTGGCCCTATATTTATTTTTGCACGTTCCTCTTGAAATTATAGGATGGCTGTACAAAACCTAAGTAAATGAATTCTTCATGGTGTATATCAAGACTATAGGCACATTAACATTCATAAAATAAGATCTCAGCTTTCAAAAATAATGAAAAAGGTGGTATTAAATAATTTGTTTCTAAAACAAGAGCAAGGGTATTAAAGATAGAACTTTTCAGATGTCATTTATTCACAGGATCACAAGAAACAACCTGATAGCACTAAACCTAAATTAAAGTAGATCCTCATTGACCCATATAGCACATATGACCTTCCAGGGACAAAAATTAGTAGGAACTTAGGCAGTAGTTGTCAGTGCTGGTATCTGGGTTGTTGCAGCACACAACTGAGAACAGAAGATATTTCTTTGGAAAATATCGTATCAACGTGCTGTGTAAGCTGTAATCAAATCACAAAAATACTGAATTATGCGGAGTCCCCTTCCCTAACTCTACCAATAGTCTGTGTCCTCCTAGCTAAATGCCAACTACACAGTTGTTTCCATCATCTGTACACTTTAGCAGAGAATTTATAGTGAACTTTATCAGCATCCTAAGGTCAAAGGTAAGATAGTCATTTTTGTACTTTGAACTTTGTAAAGGTGTACAAATCCAGAAGTACAAGACGGGTTTCGAAGGGACAGAGGAACTAGAGACCAAATTGCTAACATGCGCTCGATTATGGAGAAAGCCAGAGTGTTAAAAAAATTCTACTTCTGCTTCATTGACTACACAAAAGCCATTGACTGTGTGGACCACAGCAAACTATGGCAAGTCCTAAAAGAAATGGGAGTGCCAGACCACCTTATCTATCTCTTGAGAAATTTATATGTGGGACAGGAAGCAATAGTTAGAACTGGATATGTAACAACTGATTGGTTTGAAATTGGGAAAGGCTATATATTGTCTCCCTGCTGATTTAACATATATGCAGAATACATCATGCGAAAGGCTGGACTAGATGACACCCAAGCCAGAATTAAGATTGCCGGAAGAAATATCAACAACCTCTGATATGCAGATGATACCACTCTGATGGCAGAAAGTGAAGAGGACTTAAAGAAGCTCTTAATGAGGGTGAAAGAGGAGAGTGCAAAAATGGTATGAAGCTCAACATCAAAAAGACTAAGATCACGGCTAGTGGTCCCATCACCTCCTGGCAAATAGAAGGGGAAGATATGGAGGCAGTGACAGATTTTAGCTCCTTGGGCTCCATGATCACTGCAGATGTTGACAGCAGCCATGAAATTAAAAGATGGCTGCTTCTTGAGAGGAAAGCGATGACAAACCTAGAAAGCATCATAAAAAGCAGAGACATCACTTTGCCAACAAACGTCTGCATAGTCAAAGCTATGGTTTTCCCTGTAGTGATGTATGGAAGTGAGAGCTGGAACATAAAGAAAACTGACCACCAAAGAGTTGATGCCTTTGAATTGTGGTGCTGGAGGAGGCTCTTGAGAGTCTCCTGGACTGCAAGGAGAACAAACCAATCCGTTTTGAAGGAAATCAACCCTGAGTGCTCACTGGAAGGACAGATCCTGAAGCTGAGGCTCCAATACTTTGGCCATTTCATGAGAAGAGAAGACTCCCTGGAAAAGACCCTGATGTTGGGAAAGTGTGAAGGCAAGAGGAGAAGGGGACGACAGAGAATGAGATGGTTGGACAGTGTCATCGAAGCTAACAACATGAATTTGATCAAACTCCAGGAGGCAGTGGAAGACAGGAGGGCTTGGTGTGCTCTGGTCCATGGGGTCACAAAGAGTCGGACATGACTTAATGATTAAAAAACAAAAGGTGGAAGGCAGTCGTCATAAGAACAAAGCAATCGATCTCATGGTTCCACACACACACACACACACACGTTATCACTGGGGTTATCCTGAACAAACAATGGAGGTGGAGCACTACTACCATATATTCCCATGAATGTTAATTCATATATACATGACTGTAATTCAGTGGGTTTATTCTCAGGTTAGTAGATACACTATTACTACCTTCTCTTTTCTCCAGTGTGCAACTGCTATGCCTAAGTGCTTTCACCTCAGCTCAAAAATTACTACACCTTTAAAAGCTGTAAGAGGCTGGACTTGACAATCCATAGGGATCCTTCCATCCCTGCATTCCTAAGATAGTGATGATTAACTATTGGCAGCAGGAAGAATTGCCAAAACCTACATGTTCCTACATGAATTTAGTAGGCAATTGTAAAATATAGTCTCTCATACAGCCTGTTACCCCACTGGGAATTCGTTTTTCAGACATGGGCCAACATACTTTTGGTGACTTATATGCATGCAGTCTAAATTGTGTAACACACCACAGTAGATAGCTACTAACTAACAAGATGCACACCTATTAATCTAACCTATGCCTTGCCAGTTAGCAGCAATGCATCAGGTTCAGTTATGTAATTAAACTATGCACATGTAAAATCACAGCATGTTTATGGTCCATGTATTAAAAATTAAGATTCTTTGTACAAAATGATGATGATGATAGCAACAATCTATAAGGCTCTTACTGAAAGACTGCGGAGACAACGTATCAGAGGCAGGGAGAAAACTTTACTGCAAGGATTTCCACCCTGAGGCTCTCTAGACGTTATTGGACTTCACCTCCCAGAAGCCACACCCAGCATGGCCAACAGCCAGGGATTCTGGGACTTGTAGTCCGACAACTTCTGGAGACAGGAAAGCCTGGTAGGATCCCTTCGGGTTTATCACCGTCTCCAGCTCCCCGCTTCCCAATAACTCCAGGAGTGTTGGGCGATGTTACGGTCCTCCGTACCCCGAAGGGAAAGCTCGCCCCAGCATCCCCCTTACCTGCTCCACGTCTGGGATCGGCCTGAGAGGAGTGCGCGCTCCGTGCCGAAAGAGGACCTGGACCAGTTTCAGCTCCGGCCGGTCACTGCTCTTGACGTCGCCGCCGCCGGCGCCTCCTTCCCCAGCCCGGCTTCTGCTCCTCCTCGGTTCGGCCAGGACTCGCCCCTTGTCGTGCAAGCAGTAAGCGAGAGTACCCACGATTCCTACTCGAGCCCACAAAGACATCCTCCAAAGGGATCCGCTAAAGAGCCCAGTCCGTCGCAGAAAGGGATAGAAGCGAGCGGGAGTCCCGTTGCAAAAAAAGTCCCCAAGCGCCCCCCCCAAAAAAGAGAAAGAAAGAAAAAGCGGACGTGGGCACCTTCGAGCAAGTCTCGGTTGCAACGCGCGGTCTTAAATGAAGCCGCTTTCAAGGGCTCCCTCTGCTTAGAAGCCCTAGCCCCGGCCGCAGAAGAACAGGTGGCGCTTCTTCCTGCAAATTCAGACCGTTCCAGGTGAGACCTGGTCCTCTCCGCTCGGTCTGCTCCCCGGGGGGAATCCCGGACCTAGCTGGGGCACAGAGGGGTCATGGGAAATGAAGTTTCTCGCAGTTCGCTCTTCATCCTAGAAGGGCAGCTGAAAGACTTCAACTCCCGGAGGACATTGCGGGGCGGTTCTTCCTTAGCTTCATTCGGTCACGTGTATGGCGTGGGAAAAGAGGCGCTAACGCCTCTACGCTTCGTTAGGAAAACCGCTGGCAGCTGATTTCCCGGGGGGGAGGGGGAGGAAGAGGGCGGTGTTCGGCTGCGCGAGAGGCTTTCGAGCTTGCTGTCTATCTAATGGACGTGCCAGTTGCTGATCTCTGTAATAAGCAGTCTTGCTTTCGGTGGTTATAGGCTTTTCGGGTTGTTTGGCCGTGTTGTGGAGACGGCCCGAAAATCCTACAACCACCATCGGATGCCGGCCCTGAAAGCCTTCGAGAATACAGTCTTGCTTTCGTTAAAGAGAGTCAGTTATACACAAGTAGTATGCATTTAAACTTTTGCCGAAGCCTGACAGACTTGTGAGGTAAATTGGCCATCTCTGCTCCTTGACCTCATTGCACCCGTGAGGTCAAGGCGGAGAGTAACTTGCAGTTTGCAGCGTCCGGGGATTGAGAAGACCCGTGAATGCATAGCTGCCCCTTCAGTCAATCAGCTTGTGAGTGCCTCCCTCCTCCGTACCCTGAAGTAGGAGACCCCATAGAAGTTTCACCTCGAAGGTGGGTGAAGGGGCAAACATATAGGGTCTGTGTCACTTGCTCTGTGAAGAAAAACTCTTTTGTCAGTTTGACTTTTTAAATCTAGTATCCAGGCACTCCCCTGTGTGTTACCTTCCAGTTTGTGAAGGTGGTTTCACCCCTTAGTTTGCTGAAAGGCGTTAGGAAAATGCACACATTACTAGAGGAAATGGGGAAGGTGAAGATAAACTTTCTTTGGCCTGCCACTCCTCCCTCTCTTAAGGAAAATGAGCTCACCCAGGTAAGGATTAGGCACACTTTTAAGACTGGTGACCCCCCCTCCCCAGAAAACACTTCGCAACCTCTAGGTTGGGAACCTGTGCTCCATCAAGATGATGACTCCCAGGAAGGACTGCATCAGCTTTTCTCTTGCCCGCCCCTCCTTTCTCTTCTCTTTTTTAAATTAACAGCAGGAAGCAAAGGCCTAAGAACATTATCCAGCCTCAGAGGTAGGTCCTGCTCTAGGTGAGCAAAATGCAGGTTTGTGTTGGTGGACTGAAACAGGATTGTGTTGAAACCAGGAGCTAGTCTCCTGGAATAGCGAATCAAAGTTTTAATGCTAATAACCTTGATACGAGAGAGAGAGCACACAAGAGCAAGTTCAAATGGTTGCTGTTTTATTTAGCTAAATAAAAGGCACATGGAAGTCATGCCTCCAAATGTAGGCAAAAACAATTCTGTCATGCAGAGGAAAACCAGGACTTTTATAACATTGGTTACACAAGGGAATGGGAGGAGAAATGGATGATTCATGACCTATTGCCAGAAGGGATGGGATTACAAAGGAATCCAGACTTTATCGGAGCGGAAATCACAGAAGGGATAGAATTTTACAACAGGGTAGGTCAATAGGATGGGTTTATAGACAGCAGTTATGGAAATACATGGTTACATTGTTCTGACAGGAAAGCAATTTATTATCTTGCAAAGAAGTTACAAGGTTGGGAGAAAAGGAGACTTCCAAGATGATAGGAAAAAATTATGCAGCAAGGCTGTCCAGGTTCCAGAGTTCAATTTACAGAAGATTGGTCCTGGTATTTGCCTGGGGGAAGAGAGAGAGACAAAACCCAGCCATCCTGCTGGTGGAAGGAGTGACACCTGCTGTGTCTGATTGCTTCTCCAAACTAGATTGGAAAGCGAGATAACCCACCTTGGCAAAGGAAACCTGGCTAGCTGTATTCCTTTATGGCTGGCCAGGTTCCCGAATCGAGGGAACAAAAAACATGTACATATATGTATAGCTGGCTGTGTCTTATCTCTCTAAACTGCATTCTGTGTCAAAGGCGTGTTCTTCCTGTGTGTTTCATGTAGTGCTTTTTGTGCACATGGTCCCATCAATTCTGCCTGGAGGATTCTGGGAGCTGGAATCCCCTGCAAAACAGACAAACAAAATCCAACCCCCCAAAAAACTCACCCCTAATAGATCATTCACTGTATGCTCTGCTACTCTATTCCAACAGTTAAATCACCATCAGACAGCTACCTCTTGTATATCGTACTGATTTTAGTATTATGAAATGAGGTGCAACACTGTTTAGATAGAGAAGACTGGAAGTTGGCTGCATAAAGTATACCACATGCTAAGATAGTTCTGGCTACTGCTCATTTCCCCATCATTGTGCCCAACTGTGGACGGAAGACCACTTCTTCTCAATAATGCCCACTGAACTTTATCGATCTATGAAATGCTATATATCAGTGATGGCGAACCTATGGCACACGTGCCACAGCTGGCACAGAGTTCTCTCTGTGGGCACACGAGCCATAAGTCACCATAGAGAAATACTTAACCGTCCTCCGATCCCAGATTTCGGCACTCCCCTCTGCCGGTGCAGTGGTCCAGTGGAAGGGTGCAATAATGACCATTACCAGTCTAGCCCAAGAGAGGATTGGAGGACCAGTAAGTATTTATTTGTTAATACAGCCCATGGGGGCCGTATTAACAAAGCATTAATAGTACTGCAAAGCATCAATTAGTGCAAGCATTTAACCCTTACAGTACAGGAGCAGTTGTTTTTTCTAAACTAAAACGTCAGCATTCGGGTTTTAATTGCAATATTGGCACTTTGAAATAAATAAGTTGATTTTGTGTTGCAGTTTGGGCACTCAGGCTCAAAAAAGGTTCACCATCACTGCACTAGGCACTCAGAGGCAGCCACTGCCCTGAAGCAGCAGATTTTGCAGTATCACTGTTTTTTTTGCCATCTCTCCATGGCATGGATCCATGTGAATTTTAATGTACGCTCATCTCCAAATCATTGTCCATCTCCATTTCCTTGGTTGTGGCACTGGTGTGAGAGGTTGGACTGGAAGCTTCTTTGAAGTGGCATATTTTCTCCCCACTTGTACTCTGCAAGTCCATGGAGTGCTCATGGTATTGATGATGAAGGTGAGGCTTGCCAGGTCTCAGAGAATGAGCTGCTGTGCCAGGCAATGGCTGGGCTCCCCTGAATCTCCAGGCGAGGCAAACAAATGTGAGGAGCAGTGGTGGAAGGGAAGGAGCGAGTCTCATTTATTGTTACATGGTGGCTATAATGTTTGGGTACCCAACTCCAACCCTCTCCAAATGGCACCAGGGCTCACCATCTTCCTGTGTCTGTCCAACACGACACATAATATACTTGCTTAGGAGCTCAGACAGGGAACCCACAATGCCTAGCTCATTCATGCATGGGGAAATATTATGTTCCCAATTCCTGTGACATCACAAGGCCCCACACCATGACTTGACAAAGACCCACCCCAGGCATTGGGCCCCAGATATAATGAGGGGATGCGGAAGATAATCCCGTGACAGCCCCTGATAAACAAGACAGCACTTCAAAACCATTCCGGAAATTTCTTTTATTGGGTTTGGAAAAGAGGCTAAATGGGTATCCTCAGCGGAGACAATGGCCTGGTTCAGCTCCAGCAGGATGCCTGCCTTCTGGTCCCTCGCATCCACCTGGGGAAGAGGACACTTCGGGCCCTACGAGAGAGAGAAGCAACTAAGGGGCAAGCTCGTCCACTGCTGTCAACCAGCTTCTACCCAGGCGTGTCCACCAACCAATGTTCTGGCAGCTTCCTTCCGAAGTTCTGCCTGCCAACATCCACTGGCTTCCACCAGGAATATCCACCCGTTCATCTCTTCCACTCCGCTTCTGAAGCCAGCCTCAGCCAGCTCCTGAATATTTGGGTCACATGCACACCCCGGCGAAATCCCCACGGAACGCCAGCCAGCCCATTCACACACACATTCACACACACACACCAGCCACACCCCAACACACACACACACACCTTCACTCCACCAGCCATTCACACACACACTCGGGCTTCCATCCACCGATATCCACCAAGCTTCCGCCAGCTGGTTTCAGGAGGCTAACGTCCCCGGCTTCATCTGCCAACCTCTGCCGGCCTCCACCTTGCGGCCTTAGCCAGCTTCCACAGGGAGATTCCACCAGATTCTGTCTGCCAACGTCCACCAACTTCCCCCTGGGTCCATCACCAACATCAGCCGGCTTCAAGCCACGGATCTCCGCCAGCCTTCAGCTGTTAACTCGCAAGCCCACTTAGCAAATTCATCTGCTTTCATGAGATAACTTGCCTTGGGCAGAAGGGCTCGGTCCCCTGCAGCTGCTGCTGCTCCTCTCTCTGCCAGACTGGCCACTGGCCTCCCTTCTGGTCTCCTGCCCTGCCCATCAATCCCCTTTTATCTGCCAGCAGAGAGGTGGGACTCTGTGAGGTCACAAAGACCCAGGAGAGTGGGGTTGGGTTCCCAAGGCAGCAGCAGCACCCTTGGGATTGGCTGAGTCCTGAAGATGATGTCAACAGTCCCTCTGATCGTGTAATTCATCCACAAAAGCTTACATTTTGCATGATTTTTTTTAATTTGTGGCCTATTAATGTATCCTCTGTGACCAATACCTCTGATTGTTAAATCTCCTCATGTTGGCCTTCTGACAGGATTCTAGGCTGGTGCTCCAAAAAGTTATCTTCCAGAATTTACACCAAAAGGAACGTTCCTAAGCCCTGAGATAGGGGGAAAATAAAATTAATAAATGAATAAGGATGGGCACAGTCATACAATGAAGCCTTTGATGCTTTTTTTGCTTCTTTTTGGACATTTTTTTCTTGCCCTTGCCATGAAAAAGATATTATAAGGAGCCCGTTAAGAAAACAACCTAAGTGTTTGAAACACAAGTATATTAACACCATCCCTGCACTATCAAAGATGCAGCTGTGTTTCAAAGAGTCTCCCAGCCTTTGGAACTCCCTCCCACTGGAAGGCAGATTGCCCCACCAGTATGTATTTATTTGTTAATACCGCCCATCGGGGTGTGGGGAAGCAAGCATTTAACCCTTGCAGTGCAGGGGCAGTTGTTTTTCTAAACTAAAACCTCAGCATTCAGGTTTTAATTGCAGTATTGGCACTTTGAAATAAATAAGTTGATTTAGTGTTGCAGTTTGGGCACTTGGGCTCAAAAAGGTTCACCATCACTGCTATCTATGAACACTTTTGAGATGGGACTTGCTTCTTCGGGTCAGCCAGAAACTCTTGTAACGTGTACATCTTCCCATTGGAGTTATTGGCACTTCACTCATCTGTTTAAAAATGGGCTTCTTCTCTTCATTGGTACAGTGGACCCTTGACTTACAGACGGCTTACAGACTTTTTGAGTTACAGACTTCTCTGGCCACAAAATTTAGGTTTGACTTCCAGACTGAGATTTGACTTACAGACCAGAAAAAAACCAAAATGGAACAATAACGGCCTGTTACAGGATTAATCGGTTTTCAATGCACTGTAGGTCAATGGAGACTTGACTTACAGACTTTTTGACTTGAGAACCGCCTTCCAATACGGATTAAGTTCTCAAGTCAAGACCCCACTGTATTGCTGAATATCTGTTCTAGGCATGTGTGTGAATGCTCCCTCCCCAGCCTTTACTTGGTTGGGAAAGCCAATCAGGTCTTGAGGTGTTGCTTGGATTTACAAATGGCTCATGGTAACGGCGTTCCGTGTCTAGTCGCGCTGGCCACGTGACCACGGAAGATTGTCTTCAGACAAACGCTAGCTGTATGGGTTGGAAATGGGGATGAGCACTGCCCCCGAGAGTTGGACACAACTGGGCTAAATGTCAAGGGGAACCTTTGCCTTTACCATGGACAGGACTGACTCAGCCATTGGGCAGAGTGAAGCAGCTGCTTCTAGGAAGAAATGCTTAGAGGGTAAAGAGTAATGGTAGGGGGTTAGAGTGCAGAGCTGCCTGGGCACTATGCAGCCTGCTCTGTGTCCCCCCCCAGCTATCCTGTCGTCCTCCATTTATTTATTTAACTTATATGCCACCCACTCTACCCAAAGGTCTCTGGGAGAATGAAAGGTTCTGTTCTGCTAACAGAATTAAAATCACATGGAACAACTGGTCATCTTCTGTATATTCAGTGGAGTTTGGTGCCTTTTTGTCTTGTGTCTCAGGCAGCAAAATGACTCAGGTTGGGCTTGTCCCAGGGTGGCTAACAGATCCTGTCACTGTGAAGTGAACATTTTAAAGAGGCTTCTGTGGTGCAATTTCACATAATGTGCTCACCTCTATATCTCTTCAGTTGTTTTTCCTGCTGCAAATGTCAAGAAACGGGCGGCGGGGGGGAGTGTTGCCATTGGCAAGAGGCCCGTGTTCTGTTAGTCCCACTTGTCAAATGGGGTAGGGCTTTCAGTAATATTTAGAAAGAATCCAGAGTGCAGGTCTTATGAAATGTGTTCACTCTTTCTGTCCAGTAGAGGGAAATGGTGGGTTTTGAAAAGAGATGGTTTTGCTGTTAAAGTCTTTGGAATTATAGGGGAAACCCTCTGTTCATTTTCTATGTGGAAGAAGAAATACCTAAGAAACACAGTTCAGCACCCAATAAGCTTGTTGGGGGGGGGGGGAAATCTGCTGAATAAAGACGTATTCCTTTCTGAGTTTCTTAGAGATTTCTCTGACTGAACATAGGCTGTGGAAAGTGTTGGGCCTGCTCAACAATTCTTTTGTTATCAAATCACATAGAATTTTCATATGATTACCAGTTTCCATGGTAGGTTTGACATTACACAATGCTGACCCTCGGTCAACAGACCCCCTGCACTTTTTTTAATTTTTAAACTAAATCTTGGTCTCTCTATTATATTGTGTTTAACTGGATAGTTCTACTTTATTCCTTTATTATATATTTTTTGTATTTAATGCCACAGATAAGTGGCTTTGCCCAAGTAGTCATGGCAGTGGTGAAAAGAACTAGATATAAGAAGCATTGTTTTTGTAAGTATGTATTTATTCAAGCATTTACCTGTTCTGTATTGATGGATCTCAGGATACAATCAATGAAATCATGTCAAAACCTCATACAGTTTCAGTATTTTAAAACACAGTATATTGTGTCTTAACCTCAAGATTTGTGCTTGAACCTCAACGCCTTTGGGGTAATGGAGTTCAAGAGGCCTGACTGAGAACCAGACAGGGCAGGGATCCTGTGACCTTTCAGATTTTGCTGGACTGTCACTCCCATGATCCATTACCATTGCTTATATTGGCTAAGGATGATGGGAGTCACAGTCTTGCAATATTTGAAAGGCCATGTAGATTCCCCACCTGAGGCAGTTACTTCTGTGAACTGATTCTGGACTTCACAGGAGGGCAATAAAGGAATCTCTGTTTTTGTGTGTGTTCAGTATTTACTTCAAGAAAAGGGAGATTTTGTGCTATTTTTCTGTTCCAGGAACCAAAATAACATAATAGGCTTGGGAGATACGAGCTTTTTGACTTGAGTAAGACATTTACTCTTTCTTCTCCAGGAAATATTTTGAAACAGTCTCGGCCCCGTGTCTTGCAGGTGTGCAGCAGAAGGGTGGAGCATGCTGTTCTTTCTTTGCTAGGTTCCTTGTAGTGGCTGTAGAATCATAGCATTGGAAGGGTTCTTGGAGTTCATCTAGTGACGTGCAGCCTCTTGCCCAGTGCAGAGTACAGCATGTGTTTGTGTACATTTTTGCAAAAGCATTTTTGCAAAAGCATCACTGAATGCAAATGATACTTCTTCCTCCAAATTTGTTCTTAAAAATTGAACCAAGCACTTTACCTATTCATGCCGCTGTACTTGGTTTCCAAATGAGGATGTCTTATCAGTAGAAATGGGCATGAATTCATTTGTCCCAGTTTGTAGAGGTGGCAGGCCAGGTGCTGCTGCTCCCCTCCCCGGCCTGCTCTGGCTCAAGCAGGCACAGCTTGCTTGTTTTTTTCCCCCACCCCCTCAACTGATTTTCTAGTCCTGGCAACAGCTCAGGTTTCTCTGCATTACCCTCTTGGCTGGTCTCCCACTCAGACAAAAGGGCAGGTCGGAGAAGTCTGTGCTGTTGCTTCTGACTGGCAGATTAGCTGAGGAAGTAGAAAAAACAAGCAAGCTAGGCCTGGTGAATGGCTGTTTCAGGTAGAGGAGGCAGAGAGTGGAGCAGCAGCACCTGTGCTGCTGTCTTTATGAACTGGGACAAACTGGGATGAACTGGTTGGTGCCTATCTTTATTTGTCAGGCCTCAAAGGCAGTGTGTTAACAACTAGTGTTGAGATAATAATGGTTGTATCTTTTCATTTCTATTGCCTCACTTTCCCTTTCCATCAAAAATCAACCTGCTCAGGTAACACTCTATGTATCTCTTGAAGTGGGTTGCCATCCATGAGAAGTTATACCAGATAAAGCTCATTAATCTTTAAAGTGAGATTATACTTTGCTTCTTGTTGCAAAGAACTAACATGGCTATCACTTGGAGATATTTGCTTTCTCAAGGCACCCATAGTTCTTAAGTTTCAGTCAGGCTCCACTTGTATATTTATAGGTAAAGGAAATGTTACAAAAATCTCTGAAGCCCCTCTTAAATGCAAACCTCTCAGTGTTGTATGAAGTGAGGAGCTGATAAGAACATGTTGAATCTTAATCATTTATTTGCTTCCAGAAGCCTGATTTAACATGCAGTTGACGTAAGTGAAGCACATGGCTTGTGAACAGACATATTTCTCAACCCCCTCTTAACTACTTTCTATTTTAATTGCTGCCCCACTGTTTGATGTGGGTAAGGGATTTGGCAACAGATAGAAGAAAGGGGGCTTTAGCCTTGTCTTAGGGATCATGGTATGTGCATTCAAGTCATTTCTGATCTTCCCAGCTGTTGCATGTGTGTTATTTTCAGAAAATATAATCCCTTGGGGTCATGGGTGGAATTGTGTGACTATGTTGGGGAGTGGAGGTGCAAAAGGTCCTTAAGTCAAAAGCACCAATGGATCATTTTTGTTTGGAGTCAGACAGAACCTAGTTTTAAGAAAAAGAATGAATCAGAGAAAATCTTAGTGTATAGGACTTAGTGTGATGAAATTTTAAAAATTCTTTCTTAAAAATAGGTCCAATTGAATTTAATGGGACATGCTTCTGAATAGACATATAATGCACTTGTAAGCGACAATTGGAACATTCTGACACCTTCAAAATATTTTAGCAATATTTTAGCCACAATCCTATTGCAATTGTTGAGTGTAGAGGAGAAATTATATAACCGATAGCTATGATCACTCTGATTACTGTCATGTGCTTGGATGTGCCCAGGTTGTGCACTTGCGCATGCACTTCAGTGCATAACAGATGTCCAGAAAACTGCAAAAACTGCATGAACAGTTCTTCTTACACACAATGCATTTTGCTATAGGATTTTTCCCGTTTCATTTGTGAATGGCTGTTGGAATACATTAAACCAATAGCATGTCTCTTTTCAAATGTTGCTTCCAAGTGACACCTGTTTCTTCCTTAAAATTTCTTCCTATTTGCTCACTTCTGACTGACTATATTTTTAGCTCATATATATTTTCAGATGGCTCCAACTGATTGGAAAGATGTTGTAGATTATAATGGTGCCTGGCTGGGCAGCTAAAATAGTTACGTTTGTTAAAGTTTCCATTATAAATCTCTCTCTCTCTCTTTTCTTTTTGAAAGGTTTATAACATCTCATTCTATTTGCAGCTCAAAAACCTCCTCTCTACATCTCATTTTTCCCTGATGATTATCAGTTTGCTGCCTTGACAAAAGATTTTCAGAAGTTATCAGAGATTTTGAATCTTTGGATGGCAACATCATAAAAAGGTATGGTTATGGTCAGCAAATGTCAGGTATCATTTTTTTGTTGTTGCTACAAAATAGATTACAATCAGTGGTGCCTCCATCTCAGTCTTGAAAATGTTTGTCTGTCCCCTTAGCAGTGCATCGGTCAGGAGGCAGAGGCTGCTTGGCATCCACCACAGGATTTGTGTTTTCACTTTTTGGATGCTGCTGTTTACTGATGAGTGGCAGAAGTGTCTTATTTCTTGAAACAGAATGAATATTTCCTGCCTTAAAAAAGATGGGTGTCCTCTCCCTTCCTCTGGAGGCAGTTATAAGCCCATTATACAGTACTTGTATGGGTAAGTACTGTATAATATACCTGTCGCCTCAGATCCCACACAGGAAGGAGAGTATTTTTTAAAAGCTTCTGAGTTCCATTACGTTCCCCTTTCCTTCTTCTGCTCCAGAGCAGAGTGAAGCAATAGTCTCAGGCAGTAGATTTTGAATGCCTTGAAAGGGCAGCAAATTGTGTGTTTTCCCCTTTGCTGTTATGTTTCTGAGGTGGGGAAAGGTACTTGTGGGAATTCCTACCTTATGTGGCAACATAAATTATACTGTGGTGAATTATAAATTTATAAATGACTAGAGCAACATGCCGGCAAGTTTGGAAAACTTGGGAGTAGCCAGAGGATTGGAAAAGATCAGTCTACATCCTAATCCCAAAGAAGGGCAGTGCTAAAGAATGCTCCAACTACTCCACAATTGCACTCATTTCACATGCTAGCAAGGTTATGCTCAAAATCCTCCAATAGGATTTTGCAGTATGTGGACTGAGAACTCCCAGAAGTACAAGCTGGATTTCAGAGGGGCAGAGGAACTAGAGACCAAATTGCTAATATGCACTGGATTCTGGAGAAAGCCAGAGAGTTCCAGAAAAACATCTACTACTACTACTACTACTACTACTACTACGCAAAAGCCTTTGACTGTGTGGACCACAACAAACTATGGCTAGTTCTTACAGAAATAGGAGTGCCTGACCACCTTATCTATCTCCTGAGAAATCTATATGTGGGAAAGGAAGCAATAGAACTGGATATGGAACAACTGATTGGTTCAAAATTGGGAAAGGAGTATGACAAGGCTATATATTGTCTCCCTGCTTTTTAAACTTATATGCGGAATACATCATGCGAAAGGCAGGACTGGAGGAATCCCAATTAAGATTGCCAGAAGAAATACCAACAACCTCTGATATGCAGATGATACCACTCTCTTCAGAAAGTGAGGAGGAATTAAAGAACCTCTTAATGAGGGTGAAAGAGGAGAGTGCCAAAAATGGTCTGAAGCTCAACATCAAAACAACTAAGTTCATGGCCAGTGGTCCCATCACCTCCTGGCAAATAGAAGGGGAAGATATGGAGGCAGGGACAGATTTTACTTTCTCGGGCTCTATGATCACTGCAGATGGGGACAGCAGCCACAAAATTAAAAGACACCTGGTTCTTGGGAGGAAAGCAATGACGAACCTAGACAGCATCTTAAAAAGCAGAGAACCTTGCTTAAAAACTCCCTGGAAAAGTCCCTGATGTTGGGAAAGTGTGAAGGCAAGAGGAGAAGGGGACGACAGAGGACAAGATGGTTGGATGGTGTCATCGAAGCTACCAACATGAATTTGACCAAACTTTGGGAGGCAGTGGAAGACAGGAGAGCCTGGTGTCCTCTGGTCCATGGGGTCACGAAGAGTCAGACACGATTTAATGACTAAACAACAAAAACAGAGCAAGTTTTGTCCCTTTATCTTTTGGACTGCAACAGTGATCAGCCCTAGTGAGCATTATGAATGAGGAGAGATACTGAATTTTGCAGTCCAACATCTTCTTGAGGGCTGCAACTTGCCTAATAGTAGTTTCCAAAAAGAACTTGGGGTTCTTCTTTGTGGTCTCTGTGAATGCACACCATAAGGTTTAAACTGCACTTGTGCAGAGGTTTCCGGAATATTCTAGATCTTTATCACGTGTTCGCCAAGACCGCCCCCTTTGTACATGTGTTCTGCCCATCCTGGCAATTGCCCCAGTTCCTTTTTGCCACTGCTGCATCTCATTACGAACTCTTCGTTCGCCAACTGATTGCGCTTCTTTCGCTTCTTTCTAAGAGTTAAATAACAGAAAGGAAACAGTAAGAGACTTTTCAAGCTGTTTCCTTCTTTTCTGACCATCCCCCCTTTCCCTCCCCACCCCTTTTAAGGCACCTGTGGCTCCATTTAAATGGTGTACTTCATGCCCAAACAAGTGTCCAATGGGCACGACCACTGTCTTTTCTTGGGGAATCCCATTAAACCAGCTTTTTGTCAACTTTGTAAAAACTTCACAAAATGGACACTAAAACTCCGACAACAAGGCCTGAGATCCTTCCTCCAGGAGCAGTCTCTCCTCCCGGCCATCAAGTTAGCCTCCAGTTAAATGCCATCGATATTGACCGTACCGATACTGGCAGCCTGATACTGTTCCCTACATCGAACCCAAGCGTTCCCAGTATATATATTATTATCCATCTGATGCATCGGTCTCATCTTCTCCTCCTCAGTACCATCCACAGTCCTGTGAATATTATCCAGCCTTGTCTGAAGATGACAGCATGTTTCCACCCTGGGTACTGAAGCCGTATAAACCATCTTGTAAGAAGAGTCATTTCTCTGAACCCATAACTGGACAGCAGCCGTTGATACCAAAGAGATCTTGACCATCGCTTCAGGTTCACTTACCACCTTCTGAACCCACTGCACTTCCACAGGTCCATGCATCTTCTGTACAGGTAACAACTACCTATACTGGACCTCTGCCTATCGACACTACTCAGATCTGTCAAACAAAGTGCTCTAAACCTCGTCAATCTACATATCATCCTGTAGCATCTCAATATGTTACCAATGAGACCACTCGTTACCAACCAGAGTCTCGTTCCACCAATTCTGCCTCTCCTTATCAGCAACATTCTCCACCATCACCTCTGCAATCCTCAGATTCGGATACCCCCGACTTTTTACCACTGCAAAATTCACCTCCGAATCTACCTACACCAGACTCTGATGTAGCGGACATTATTCCTCCCTCCGTCGGAGGATTTCTCATCCTACTCATAGCTCTTGCTCCACATAGCCAAAGCTGTGGACCTAGATGTCCAACAACCAGTCCAATCTAAGTCTGACAAAGTGTATGAGGACATTAATGAGGACCAAACACCACCACTCCATATGGGATTTATCCCATCCCTCTTAAAATTGATCAAACAATCTTGGTCTAAACCTTCCTCTGTACCGCAAATGTCTCAAATAATTTGTCTAAGACTCATGGAGACAATACTGCTTTCCTTTCAAAGCACCCACCTCCAAATTCTGTCATCATTGAAGCTATTCAAAACAGGGTGCACAACCATTCCAACAGTACTCCTAACAACAAGGAGGGTAGGAAATTGGACACCATTGGATGCAGACTTTATTCCCTTGTGTTGTTTACCCTCCGAGCTGCTAATTACCTTGCAGCCGTGGGAGCATATCACCGCTTTCTCTGGAATAAAGCCCTACCATCTCTCCAGTCAGTACCTGCTGAATACAAGGCTCATTGCCACACTTTCCATAAAGAAGTCATGGAATGCATTACTGCACATCATGTCATAGAGGCTGTGTCTAAACATATGGCTAGCACCATCACTCTTCGCAGACATGCCTGTTTCCGTTCAGCCCATATCTCAGAGGATTTCCATATGAGAACCGAGGGCCTGCCTTTTGATGGCACACGTCTTTTTGATAAGACTGATGAAATATTGAATAATCTGCAGAAATTAAGGAAAACAGTACGGTCTTAGAACACTCAACCATATTACAAAACTTAACACTATCAATGGCGTCGCCCGTACGCTTACCAGCAATACAAGCCATTCTCTGACAAACAGCGATACTTACCCCAGTCTTCCTCTTCATTTCAGCCTAGACACAACACACAGTGTCAGTGCCCCAACAATCCTTTAGGCACCCTGAGAAGAAAACAAAACAGAATCTTTGACTTTCCTGTTCCTCAGATCTGCCTATCCCACCTGCCTCTACCCAGCACTATTCATCTCTCAGCCTTCGTGGACATCTATCACCACAAATTCCTGGGTCCTCACCATTGTCGCTACTGGATACACAGCAGAATTTGCTCTCACAATTTGCTCTCACACCACCACCAAGGATCATTCTAACTTCACCATCAGAGGTTTTGGGGCAAGAGATAAAATCCCTTCTGCTGAAGGATGCTATAGCACCCATCAACCTTTCAGAACACGATCCCGGGTTCTTCTCCCATTACTTTACCATCTCAATATGTGATGGAGGCCTATGCCCCATCCTTGACCTTCAGGACCTCAACTACTACATCATTCAAAAATGCTTTCGTATGGTGACGTTAGAAGGAATCCTGCCAATCTTTCAGGAAAATGACTAGTTTGCCATCATAGACCTAAGCAATGCATACTTTCATATTACTATCTGCCAAGATCACCACAAATTCCTCAGATTCTCACTAGAAAACACTACTTACAAATTCAAAGCCCTTCCATTCGGGCTCACTACCGCTCCACGGGTCTTCACCAGTGCATGGCTCCGGTAGCAGCTTACCTCCGCACCCAAGGAATTTCCATCTTCCTTTACATCGACGATTGGTTGCTGGTATCCCCTTCACATCCTCAAGCCCTTAAAGATATACAGGTGACTCTCTCTCTCTTCTGGACCTCAAAGTCAATGAAGAAAAATCTATACTGTCTCTGGCACAAAGAGTTACTTACATAGGTGCCATTCTAGATTCCTGAAAGGTACGGGTCTTCTTGCCTTAAGAGCGGGCAAGAAAACTCCATGCTCTTATCTACCTCTTCCTACCTTATGCACTTGTCACTGCACATCATGCTCAATGTCTTCTTGGCTTTATCGCCTCCACCACATCCATCATACAACACAACAGACTAAATATGTGTTCCCTGCAGGTGTGGTACCTCCCCCTCTTCGATCCAATATCAGATCCATCTTCCAAGCTCCTGCAGGTTACACCCAAGCTATCAGCCCATCTTCTCTGGTGGGACACTCCAGCCAACCTCTTCATTGGCAGACCATTTGCCCCTCTACAACTGTCAACCCAAGTTACTGCAGATGCCAGTCCCACTGGATGAGGAGCACATTACAGTGGCTTACACATTCATGCCCCTTGGTCCCAAGCTGAGGAAAGCCTTCGCATCAACAACCTTGAACTACTAGCCATTTTCAAGTCACTCTATGCTTTCAAGCCTCTCATTACCAGCACAGCTGTACAAGTAACTACAGACAATACCACAGTGCTCTTCTACATAAACAAGCAGGGTGGCACTCACTCTCTTCCGTTGCTCTACCTTGCCATCCAACTATGGGAGTGGTGCCTAGAATGCCATATCTTTCCTATAGCAGTTCACATAACTTCGCAAGACAATCATGTAGCAGATTTTCTCAGCAGGACTCGAATAGAGATGCACGAGTGGACCTTTGACCAGTCTGTCTTCCTCAGCCTTTGTGAATTGTGGGGAACCCCACACATAGACATTTTTGCCACGTCCCAGAACTCAAAGTGCCCCCTCTACTGCTCCAGAGCAGGCATAGGTCCTGGCTCCCTTGGGGATGCACTTATGTTTCTCATAGAAAATATAGCCAGAGTACTAAGCATAGCCTGTCTCCTGTTTTTATGGTGGCACAAATGTCTTCTGACCCTTCAGTGGCTGGATTTCAGCTCAAATATATGGTGAGTATCACTAGCTAAACCCACCCTAAGTAACCACAGAAAATGTACTTCATCTTGCTATTAGGTGGAATAAAGTGGAATGAAACTTGGTGGCACGTAACAACAACTTAAAGAGACAGATCTTACATATTAACAAGCGATTGTTTACAAATTGGCCTTTTAAAGTTTTCCCTGAGGAAGATATTCTAAGATCTAGAACATTCCACCAAAAGCTAGTCCTAGAAGGGTATAAATACAGGTAAGAAGATGAGAATTTTTATCCTATAATTGCCCTTCCAAATTGTCCATTTGGGTAAAAGACTTCAAGCTTTCAAAAGGTGGCAGGATTAAGAACTGGGACTGCAGCATCAGTAAATAATAGCTGAAATAAAAATGTTGCCAAACTGAGAGAGAAACAGAAAATAGTCTCTACCACTTGTTTCTGTGAGTTAGATAACAAGGAAATCTCTTATCAACTCCAAATACTGTATACTGTACACTGTAACTATATGTGCATACGTTATTCAGTGATTAGAGCTACCATACTGCATTGTGGTCTTGATCCGTATTGATGGTTGTCTACAGCTGCAGCTAGTTTTGGAGAAGGAAAAATGCCAAAGTTCCACTTACTGATCTTGCACATAATGTCTAGTTTGATGCGAACAAATGCTTGAAATGTGTGAGTGAATGACATGACATTGTTCTTGTTTTATCTTTGATTTTGGCACACACATAACATGCATAGAATCTTATAATAGAATTTACACTGTTTGAAGTCCTTGGCTTGTTTCAGAATTCCTTACTTGTGTAGCTCAGGCTCAGCACTGGCATTTGGGACTCAACAGCTGATCATCAAACAGGTTTAGAATTAGTGCAACAGAATAGTACAGACAGTGGTGGTGATCCACGTTAAGGAGGAGCATAAGAATAGCCACAACAAAGCAAAAGGTGCCATATACGAATGGCAGGTTATCATTTCTTCCCCTTACTATATCATCTAGATCTTTGTCCTTATCTTTATCTTTTTATCATGCACTTCTTCCAAGGAGCCCACAGGAGATTTAATGGCTTTTGCTACACTCCCTTATACCTCTCCTTTCACAACAAAACGATGAGATTGGTTAGGTTAAGAATAACTGGCAAAGGGCCTCCCAGTTAACTTAATGGCTAAAGTAAGACTTGAATGCAGCACACTATAGTAAAAACTCAACAGTGCTCCCATTCTAGCTTTAAAATCAGCATGGTTAGGTTAAGGGAGTCACAGGGACATCTGCAGTTTGAAGGAAGATGGATTCCCTGTCTCCAGTCAGAAACCAGCTATAAATGATGTCCCAAAGACAAGACCAGTCCTACTGTGAAGCAAAATGAGAGAGATATACCTCTCATGGAAGATCCTGGGAAGCAGAGTGAATGACATTGAATGACAGAACTGGGCAGCTAAACAACTTCCCTGTAGTCCTGTGGAGAGTGGTGTCCTATTGCCAGTGTCACTCAGCTACCAGTCTGGTCAGCTTTTGTACGTACATGGACTTGCATCTGGGAGCCATCTTATCTGTCATCTAAGGTCACAAAATTCCCGGGGCACAGCTGGCTCAGAATCGTTAGCATATATGTTTTTATGTGTATAGAGAAACTACAGTGCTGCTAGATTGGAGTGAAGCTTTATGCTTTGATCCTAAATTCCAATTTCACACTTTTAGATAGTTTTTAATGATGCAAAAGCTCTTCAGATACAAACAGACAGATCTTTTGAGGAGCAGTGGGAATAGCTTTCTTCTTAAACTTTGTAGCAGGAACACAAAGCCTTCTGGTTGTAATTCTGACTGTCTAAAACACCTTGGGATTTGATTGAGACAGAACATCTCTGAGGGAAGAAAACTGCAGAGGAGTAGGAACTTGTCTGATACCAAAGGATTCCAGCATATCAGGAGAACATGAGAGCTGTGTTTCTACCACTGTTTTGAGCTAACACCATGCTGTAATAGAAAACAACCTATGTTCCGTTTACAGAGGACTGTCTTACGTGCAAAGACAATGTCTGTTCCTTGAAAGATTATCAATCTCAAATCCAATTCAAGGATCTAGAACGATACGAATGGGGAGCATGTGACACTAAAGTTGCCAGTCAACAGTTATAGTTACTCTTTCTAAATATTCAATTACACACATATCAACATAGCCAAATTTTGCACATATTTTTGTCCTCTTTAGTCTTATTTCTGGGAGGGGCAACGATGCAAAAATAGTTACCCTGCCTACCTAGTTTTAAACTGGCAGCATCCAATTGTGTTTTGAGTGTTGGCTCCCTTGCACTGGAGTCATGTCCCAAAGTAACAACAGTTTGGGGTTCTTTCATATTTTGTAACTCTTATAGGCCTGTGAAGTATGAAGGCAGACTCCATCCTGAGCCTCAACAGAGTCCTTTCCTTTGCATAGAGGGACTGAGATTTCAGAGATGGAAGTAACTAGCTAGAAATAATTAGTTACTTATAACTTTTTAAAGTAACAATGGTATAACTATATTACATTACGTCTCAAACTTAGTGATGGAGAGCTTCACTCCCTTTTCAGTGTAGCTGTAACTTTTAAGTTGCTTTTATAGAAATGGGTGGTGGGAGGACTTCACTGAATCATAGAAGAGAAATGCTACATGATTCAACTGCTGACTTGAACTGCTGGATAGCTGAATGGTTTAGGGATCTGGCTGTGGAGTCAGGAGTTGGGAGTTTGGTTCTCCATTGTGCCTCTGTGACGGGGGGGGGTTGACTTGATGATCCATAGGGTTCCTTCTAGCTCTGAAGTTTTAAGGTTTAGTTATATATTGTGTTTTACTTGTATTCTTATCCTTGTGTTGAGGTAGACAGAATGAGAGTGTGTTTTAAATTTATACTGCATGGGCAGTATGTTTAAATTTTTATGAAGGAACTTAAAAGTAACAATTTAGTTGCCTTCGAGAAGCAGTAAAATATAGAGATAATGTTTTAAATGGCAGCTATAACAGTAATGACCATCTTTGGCATGTGCTTAATTGCTTTTAAAAATTATTGTTCTGAATATAAAAGCTAGAAGTGAATACTTCTACTGTAATACGGCAGGCTCGTTGACCACACTCAGTCAAAAACTGTATACATAAAATATTGACAACTGACAAACTGCAAATGCTTGTGAATTTGATTTGCACTAGGATGAGATGACTGCTCAGGAGACATTTAGCAAAAATGGATGTTCTTCATCTGTCCCGTCATCCTAGCCTTGCGCTTATGCCCCTTAAATTGCTCCATTTCAAGTTTGGGGTGCCCTTTTCACACTCTGTAGAGCTGTAGTGGGAAGACAAATTGGTCAATATCAAGCAAAGGCACCTTGGACAAATGGAGCTCTGCTTTGAGGTGCTCCATTCTTCCTCACTCTCTCACAGCATATTCAAGAGGCCCCCACCGAACTCTGTGCTGAGGTGTTTTGTGGAAGTCAAAAGGCAGGAATGTTTGGGGACCTTGTGCTCATGTCACTTTGTCTCTCACCTAGGAGCAAGGCACCTGGGTCCACACACAATTTCGGAGCACAACTCCAACAATCCATTTCCACTGGCTCTGCTGGCTTAAGCTGGAGCTTGGAAATGTTGGTGTTTTGGACATCCGTTTCCAGAATGCTCCAGCCACCATCATTATTGGCCTCGCTGCCTGGAGAATTCTGTGAGTTGCAGTCAAAAAGGTAAATTTTCCAAATTTCTGATTGGGACTGCTGGCCAAAAACATATGGATGGCCCCAGTTGTCCAACTGTGATATAAATCATTGGGTAAAACTAATATCCATAGTTCTGCCGATCAGCCTGGGCTTTAGCTAGGTACCTCCTATACTTAGGACTGTGCCAGTGCTAGATCTGGACCAGATAGTGTGGCCATGGGTACACACTCATAATGAAGGTCCCATACCTGTTTTGCCACCAAAAGTTGCCCACTCAGACAAGGAGGTGGGGCAGGGATTCCTGCAGTCCTGCCTTTGAGTGGGCAGCTGCTAGAGGAGGCAGAGGAGGGAAGCATAAGCTACTTCTGTGACTGGATGATCACACAAAGAGCAGAAGAGCAGCTGGATGGTTCGTGACCATCTCTATAACATACCATTATGCAGCTTGGCCTAGTTTTGCCAGTTCAGCAACATGCTAGTCCCTGAAAAGTCAGGTTCAAAGCCTGATACCTTGTGGTGTCACTGGACAAGGGCCGTATAGCAGCTACTGCATAATGGTCTGTATGTGACAAACAGACAATGTAGAGACTCAGTTGTGAAATCCTGTCGTGACCATAGAGCATTCAAGATAGTGAAAAAGACAAAGGTGCATCTGAGAATATCTTGATGTCATGAGAAGGAATCCAGAAATCTGGGACTGCTGGGTGGGCAACATTCCTTGATAACAGAAGTCCAGAGCCTAAGACCTAGAGAACAGACCCCTTCTCCAAAACAATCTAGTCTGAGAGTCACAGCCTAAAACCCATCAACTTTAATTTTGTCCCTTCTGGAAAAATTCTTTTGGATACTCATGTCCAGCTATTGTGAGAACTGCAGCCAAGTTGAGAGAGACTGCCCTCATAGAACAAAATGTTTCTTTCTTTGACCCTGTGAGCTCTTGCTCTGCTACAGCACTGATGGGGCTCATTTCTGTTCATAGAGTAGGAAATGTAAGAGCTGTGTAGGGTGGAAAACTGAATGGTTGGGAAAGTTCAGTTGGTGTGGCCTCTGGTCAAGAAACCTTATCCCATCCTCCTCAATTTATTTGCCTTTTAATTGACATGGTCGTTTTTGTTGTGTTTGTCGCAACAAATTATTCTTCTGGAGTTTCCTCACATTGAATGAGGCCTGTTTATTTTTTTATGATTGTTTCAGGACAGTATGGGGCCACAGTTCCAAGTGCCACATCCAGTCTGTGTATTCTGTTATGCTGAGTTTCACTTATCTGTCTTGTTTGCATTTGCAGTGAGAGCAGAGATACAAATAACAGGAGCTCTAATCCAAACTTTTATTAGGACAAAGCAAAGCACAGTATGCTATCTGAAACATTTTGATAAGAGGACATGCATTTTCTCATCCTTGGTGTTTCAATCATGGGGAAACAAGAGGAATGTAAAGAAAAGGAATTTTGAACACAGACACTTGTTTTTTTATTACACCCCTTTACTACAAACACAAAGGTGTCCCTGTTTACATTTCTCCTGCCCAAGAAAGTAGAGAGAGGGAGGAGAAGGAAATGCCTAATGGCATGGTGGCTCTTTAAAGGATTAAGGACACTTGTGTCATCCATTTCCCGTTGTTTGAGGACCATGTATAACATTATATAAAATACATTAAAGCATGTTTTTCCCCCAAGGGTTGAGGGGTGCATTGCCATCTGGATATTGGAGCTTCTTAAAACAGGCAGATGAAATGCAGAGTTCCAAACTATCCCTGTGTCATCCAAGGAGACTAAAAGAATTTTTAGCAGTAGTTGCCATCAGCCAGATATCTAATTTGAATTCGATACTGTCAAAATAAATACATAAAACATGCAGGCTCTCAGGTTTCTTTAAGAATACATTATGTGACAATAATGCCTGGGATTTAAGGCGGTACTGTACGTTAAAGATAACCCATTACTGGAGCTGTAATCATCTGAGGATTTTGACACATAATTCAAGTGGATCTTTGATTTTGAGAAATCAGTCCTGCTGAAATCCCAATCACAATGTGAGTGAATTTGCAAATTGAGGTAAGAAAAGAAACGCCTTCCTCTTCTGACAACCACTTTCAGCAGTTAAAGTGCGTAGTGGAAGCTTTCCTCACCTTATATTATTTAACTTGCTTTATTTTGCAACTGGTCTTCTGAGTTTAAACATGGGATTCCTTTGAACTTTGATTTTTCAAATGTGAAAGACTGAAAAACCATGCACCCCAATGTATTTTTATTTCTGATCAGAGTTATCTATGGTATATTTTTCTGTTCCTAGAGGCTCTGCACAATTTGCTTGGGTCATGAACATTGCCCCATGACTGGATTGCTTCAAGATCACTTTGGCATTTTCTGTAGCTGACGGATGATGAGCATCAAATGATACAAGAAACCGGCTTTGCAATTAGAAACTCTGCTTCCTTAACATCTACCTTGAGGCTTCCACAACTCTACAAGTTGGAAATGTTGTTTGTTGGTCACTGAGAGATAAGCAGTGAGCTTAATTTGCATGGTAGCTCTGAAGTAATGCATTTCTAAAAGGATTGTTTTTTATGACCTAACTGCAAAGCTAATGTATTCTATAGTTCGCCAACTGTTTCTGTATGTGGCTGCCAGGACTGACCACCAAAATTGTTCAGAATTCTTCAAAACGAAGATGAGGATAGCTCATCTGTTTTCCCCACTTTTGTTCCTAAGCAAAATGCTGCCCAATGGCTAGATTCTTCCTATCCAACATTACTTAGTTACAAATTAAAAATGGGTTAAAGAATAAAAAATGTTAAAATAAAACAAACCCCAGGCTATCAATGTGCTTCCATGAACAGAGTTGCTTCATATTAGTCACGAGAATGTTATTTTCCATTAAAAAATACTGGCCAGTATCCAGTGGTGTCGTTGCATTTGTGCGAATGATGTTGACCTTGGAAACATCTGATTTGCGAAAGGAAGAGTTGAAATACAGCTTCTGGTTGTGAATTTGGTTGTACAGCCAGTAGTAGAACCTGCTGCACAAGCCGTAACATGCATGATGTCACAAGATGAAATGTGTTACTGCCTGCATAACTGGAACAACCGAGTACACTCTACAAGCCCATTGTTTTCCTCTGATAATATTATGCTGGATTTCGATGACTGTTTCCTCTGAATAAATACTTCTATTGAAAAACTCTAATAAGTGTCTTCAGTTATCCTGGTACTGAGCCAGTGTTTATATTATACTATGAGGCTACTCAGAATCCTAAAGTAGTTATAAACGGACAGACAATTAAAATTTCAAGTTGAATTCATTGCACATTTATTTTGCGTAAGTGTGGCAAGCTTGTAGTATGTGGCATTCACTAGAGAGATGAAGAGAAATTAAGATAAGTTTGCATTTCCAGGAAGAAATTTACCTCTTGGGTTTGCTTGGAAAATGGCAAGAAAGGATTAAAAAAAAAAGATCAGTAGCTAAAGTACAGTCCATTGGTATCAGGTTATTGCTGCAAATGAGAACCAGCCTCATCTTTGAAATAAAGGTTCACTTCAGCAACTCAATGCTTGAACATTGTCTGAGAGGACAAAAATAATGGATATCATACTATGCATCAGTAGCACCTCCCTATTAAGTAGCACATGGTTATGGCAAATTGGCTACGGAGAGTTTTCCAAAATACTAATCTATACCACTACAGATCCAAGGGGTACGTCCAATCAAGAATTCCTGAGAATAGTGGTTCTATGGAAGGACTTGGGGTAATTAGGAGACTTTCAAACACTACCATGGAATTACACATTTCAGGATTCTTTGGAGTAAATAATAATAACTAATTTGGTTGAAATGTTCAGCGTATTATGTATGGATATAACCCCATGCTCTTCAAGAGAATGCCATATAGTAGCTGAAACTTATTATTTAGTTGAAGCTGACTGCCTTCTTTGGAAAAATAATGGGCTGAAAGCATAAAATTAGGTTCAAAACAAACATTGGAATAGTTCAGAATATTGTCATTCCCTTAAAACTGAGTTGCGCTGGAGCTCAGATTTGCAGGATTTGATAAGCTCAGCTGCAGGTTTTTGGCATCCCCCTGTTTCATTTTGCCATCATGGAAAACAATTCATACAGACAGATCATCCGACCTAGCCTTACTGCTGGTGCGGCTGGTTTTGCTGAGCCTGCGTTTCTCGTGGAAGTAGCCATTGGGCAGAAGGTTGGGTACAGAATTGTTGCTGGCTTCAGAATTCTGCGTATAGTTAACTTGGATGAATGGACCTTCTCCAACTGTATCATCTTGGTTGTGAACCCTCTCTGTTGCAAAATTGGCTGTGTTCTGCTGAGATGCCATTTTGTTACTGAAAGGGCTGATATACTTCCCACCGGGGTTGGCCAAACACTGATTAAAATCAGGAGGTGGGGTGCAGCTTTGTACTGTCTTCTTTGCTTGGGAGTCTGCCTGCAGTATCCCAGTATCTGGGCTAGGGTTGCTTTTGCAAGAACGGGAGAACTTCTGCCTTGCCTTTTTCCAACCCAAGTGATAGAGCTCAGCGAGGCTTAAGAAGAGGGACAGTGCAGCCACAGCCAGCATGAAAATAATAAAGATGTTCTTCTCTGTTGGACGAGAGACGTAACAGTTGACTGGATTAGGGCAGGGTTGCCGATTACAAACGTAGAGCGTCTCAAGGAAGATCCCATATAGCATGTACTGCCCTACAATGAAAGCTACCTCCATGGTTGTACGAATCAAAATGCTGCAGACGTAAGTGTTCAGCAATGTGCCTTGAAGAATGATCCTCCCAGTTGGCTCATCCCAGCATGACAGCTCAGCCTTCTCAGGTGTTGGGTAATCCTGCTGATGGAAAGCATTACTCTTGCTTTGGATTTCCCTTGAGCTTTCTTTGGCCTCCTTAAGCTTCCTCTTCTCTTCCATACGCACTGTGTGCATTGCATGGCCCATGTACAAAAGTGAGGGGGTGGAGACAAAGATAATCTGAAGGACCCAGTATCTGATATGGGAGATGGGAAAAGCTTTGTCATAGCAAACATTTTCACAACCAGGCTGCCGAGTGTCACACATGAAGTCAGACTGTTCATCTCCCCAGGAGGATTCTGCAGCTGTGCCCAGGACAAGCATCCGGAAGATAAAGAGTACAGTCAGCCAGACTTTCCCCACCACTGTGGAATGCTTGTGGACTTCTTCAAGGAATTCGCCCAGGAAGCTCCAGTCACCCATTTTTGCTCAAATGGGAGACTTGCCTCTGGAGAGAGAGAGAAAAAAAAAGCAAGAGAGTGATTTATGGTGAAAGAGATATGAATTCTTCATTTGCAATGAAATGGCATTTAAAAAGTTCTAAAAAAGGCACAAAACTAATGGAGGCTTATAAAGGTATACATTCTGGACAATATATAAAAATGCATTACATTATGGCAAAGTGGGATAAACATACCGAAGAACCTTCGGACTATTCAGAAATTTACCTCTTGGTCTCACTCTTGCTTTTTAATATTTCCCCTCACCAATTGTTCAGCAAATCTTTAAGTA
This sequence comes from Pogona vitticeps, assembly GCF_051106095.1. Lineage (NCBI taxonomy): Eukaryota > Metazoa > Chordata > Lepidosauria > Squamata > Agamidae > Pogona > Pogona vitticeps. The sequence continues at coordinate 219,295,813 of NC_135785.1, read as the reverse complement.
GTTAATCTGCTACTGAAATGTACAAACAATAGAATCTCTATATGTTTCAGTTCAGAAGCTCTAATTTCATTAGAGCGTACTTCCAGGATCCTGTGTATGGGATTGCAACCTAAAGCTTGAAATTCTGTTTCTTTTAAAGCACTGTGGCAGGCATATCGCATGCATTCTCTCTTAGCATCCCACCTTGGGACTGTGCAACATGCCTAACTCTTTGTTTGGCATTACTTGACTGGATGGATGGCTAATCTATCATGGGTTCACTGAGCAATGACCTCATTTAACCTTCCCAGCTCCCCAGTGGTTTCATTCATGTCACCTGCACTTAAACAAACCATTCGTCTCCTTAAAAATGCAGCCTAGTTGCAAGTGAGCAACAGTGACACAACACAATTCTGAGTGAGTTAAAACAGTTTAGCGAGAGTCTTCTTGTCTGGATGTTGCAGTCCAAATGCCTGTGGCTGCCTCTTTTTGACCACGGAGCTATAAAAACCCTTTGTTACTTTATTTCATTGGAGAAACCCTTTCCCTTCCTCATTTTTATTGCCACGGTGTCTTTTCTTTCCCTTGTGTCAGCCCATGGACTAAATGACAGGGAGGCGAAGGCCACAGTGCTCCATTACTCTTTGCCCCAGACAATGCCATGATCTTGACAAGCAAAGAATAGGAAACAAGACTGAAGAACTCACTGATGAGGTGGGCAGGCCAACCCGTCTGTGTAACCTTCTGTTTCAGAAAGCTCTTTTTGTATGAATGTCAGTTCTTTGCCTTTGGAGACCCAAAGTTTTTTCTCTTTTCTCTTTTCTTTCTTTTTTTCTTTAGGCCTAGCTACAAGTGGTTCAGCAGTGATATAAATAGCAGAACATGGCAGCTAACAAAAGGTTACTGAAGGTTACCAGAAGAGAGAGTGTGATAGGTATGGTCTTAAATCTATTCAAATGTGTAGTCATTCTTTCAACCCCTTAGTGACCTCATGTTCCTTGTTACTAGCAGGGTTCAATCTATGCTAAGATTAGTGACTAAAATGAATCTGGAAAGCTTGGTTTTTCAAATGTTGATTTGAATATCTTTGCTCTGGGAAAAGGGGGCTACTTGTCCTTGTCGTTAGAACCTCTTTTGACTTGTAAGGGTACTGCCAGTTGCTGCCTAGTTATGGTCAGTGGGTCATAAAGACGCGTATGCATGCATCACACATGCACACGCATGTGCACACGCACACACAGGCATTCATGCATGCAAACATACAGAGGCAATCAAGCATTCACTCAGATACTCCCTCACCCACACCAGGTGACTTTCCTATTCAAATTTGTTCTCTCACTTTCTTTCTGCCTCCACCTACATCTCTCTCCCTTTCTCTCTCACACACACATACAAGCATACGTAGACACACACTGTGTGAGTCTAGGACTTCAGGAGGGGAATACAGCTGTGGTCCTGATCAGCCACCTCTGGTAAGGGGACAAGCAAGGGTGGACTGCTGGGGGTTGCTTGAATATGAGTGGGATGTTAAATTTGCCCTAGTGGACCCTGCCAAAAATGAAAAGCAGTGTGCTGCTTTTCTAGCATCTCATAGTCCTTAAAGCACTCTTTGAGCAGCTTATAATTGATGCAGGCTATAAACTGCCCTCCCCCCTGTGAGCTGAGTCCTCAGTTTACTGACCTCGGAATGGTGGAAGGCTGAGTCAACCTTGAGCTGGCTACCTGAACCTGTTGAGACTGAAGCCAGATCATGAGCAGAGGCTTGGCCGCAGTGCTGCAGTTCTGCCACTGAGCTATGAAGCTCAGAAATAATTTTCTGACATGTAAAACTTAAATACTAGATTATCCACAATACAAAAGCAATAGTTTGTACTAAGAATGTCTCTCTATTTCATATGTTTTTAAGCAAGGATACTTCTTCAGAAGAGAGTGCACAGTTGCTGTTTGTCTGTGGTATCTTTTAGATAATGTGAAAGTGATATGGGAACTATATTTTCTGGGAGATGCCCTGTGGTAACAGTTTAACATTTAAAGGCTTGGCACCAAGTGACTAAGCCTATCAAATGGGTGCTTGTTGTTGCTGGCACTGGCTGGGCTACCGTCTTTTTAGTACAGATCCAAACACATGGGAATCTATACCTTTAAAACATTGTGACAGCATGGTAGGATTTGCTCATGAAAAAGTGGCATTTCCTTCAGAAATTAAGCAGGTGGCCACAGCTTGGAAAAGTAATTTTCATCTATTCTAGCTGCAGAAAATCCCCAACAGGATGGCCAGTAGCAATGCTGGCTGAGAGATTCTGAGAGTTGTAATCCAAAAAAGTAACTTTTTTTCAAATTAAGTACGACCCCCTCCGAAAGAACCTTTTCTATGGCCATACCCTAACTGAGAATCTCTCCCAAGGCATCTTTGTCTAGTGACACCACTGCTTTCTGTGGGAAACCAGACAATGTTTGAATTACTGTATATTTTTGTGGTTTTAATGGTGTCAACCCAAGACATTGTGCTGCTTGTGATGGAGCCAGATGATACATTTCCTCCACACATAGCCAAACCGTCAAAAATTCTTGTTGTATCAAAGTTTCAGTTCAACTGTTTCTTCCTTTGACTGTAATCCTATACATACTTACCTGACAGTAAGCCCACTGAAGTCAGTGGAATCTATTCCTGAGTAGACCCACCTAAAAGGTACTACTTCATATCTCCTATTATTTATTATTTTATTAATTTAAAATATTTATATGCCACCTAAAAGGAACCAAGTTGACTTACTGTATAAAAAGCAATATTAAAAGCTGAAACAATAAATTATTACAATATTTAAAAAAGAATTGAACAAATGTATTAAAACATGTAAGTAAAAGCAGTATTAAAAACACATTCAAAACAATAGTCTCCATTAAAAAAAAAGCTCTACTTATTCAGACATTTAGAGAAAGCCTGCCTGAAGAGAAAAGTCTTTACTTGCTTGCAAAAGGACAGCAAAGATGGGGCCAGCCTAGTCTCCCATGGGAGGGAATTCCAGAGTCTGGGAGGAGCGACAGAGAAAGCCCTTTCCCGTTTCCCCACCAACCGCACCTGTGAAGGTGGTGGGACTGAGAGAAAGACCTCCCCTGATAATCTTAAAAACCAGGCAGACTTCCCCATCCCACTTTCCATCAGTCTGTAGTGGTGCTTCTCCTCGTTGGGTTCCCAGATGTTCTTGAACTAAAATTCCCAGAAGCCTTCACCACTAGGTATGCTGGCCAGGATTTCTGGTAGTCCTAGAATATAATGGGAACTATGGATGGTAACCACTGCTTTATAGATAATTGATTTAGCAAAAGATTTTTAAGGAAGATGTGCTCCCTAAAGTGGTGAAAGAAATCTTTTTATCTCTTTGTGTTTCGATTGGTCATTGAAAGGTAAACATAGGCTTAATTTGCAAATCTGATTACTGAAGCACATACCTCTGAAGAAATGCCACTATGGAAGCCAAAACAAATTAGTAAAAGGGAAAATAATTCCCCTCCTTGTCTGGTTTGACATTCTCACTTATGCTAATGTAGCTATACCTCTTCTGAAAGGTAGAACCTCATAGCATTTGGGGTATAAATTAAAGTGGAAGGCTAAAAAATGAGAGAGAGTAAGTGTAGGGAGCAAGAAAAGTGAAGAGGGACCCAAAAGGAAGACAAAGCAAATGGAGGAGAAACAGGGATAAAAAGAGGATGGATTTTTTCCTGACCACTGAGAAGCATAGCAAGAGCAGAAATGGGAGGCCACTTCCATGCTGGCTATGGGATTCTGGAAATTCTAGTTTGAAAAAGCAGTGCCCCATCTTTATCCAAAGGGCTTTAGGGAGGAGAATATGTTTGAGGGAAGAGGGAGGGCTACCTCTGTCTGTCTCATCCCAAAGTCCATGCTATTTTGTGTCATTTGCACAGGAGTAAGGGAAGCATAGTAGCAAGGCAAAGATTTTGTCACTGATTCCATAATTTACTATATTACTCCTTTTGACTCATGTTGGGAATTTTTGCTGTCTCCCACATTTGAACAGGTTTTACTACTTGAGCTGGCATTAGAGCTTTTGGCAAAAAAGTGGAGTACAAATACTTTAATAATAATTCCATGCCATCAAGTCAGTTCTGAGTTATGGTGGCAGTTTTCAGAAGTGGTTTACCATTCCCCCTTTTTTTGGGGGGGGTACTGTGGGACTGTGCAACATGTCCAAGGCCACACAAGCTGGCTCTACTTACAGGGAGCACCTTGGAGAATTGAAATCCCAGTCTCTTGCTCCACAGCCAGATACCTAAACCACTGAGCTACATGGCCAGCTATCGTAAACAATAATATTAAAAGTTATTGGGCTTTTCCTGTAATTTCTACACCTAAAGATGTGCAAAATCTGGAAATTAGTGCTGCTGTGAATGTTGTGGGTTTATTTAATTTCTCTGAAATAAGTGGGATGCTTAACTGTCATAAATAGAGACCTTAGAGGCATCAGTCATGGCAATTAGCACCCCACAAGAGGCCGTTTCTCTCTCTCTCTGGAATATTGCAAAATATTGCACCTTATTGTTATACTGTTGAATTACATGCAGCACCAAGCTTCGAAATGTTCCTTTTCAATGCTGTGGTTTCCAGAAGCACCAGCCGGTTTTTGCTGGGGGAATTCTGGAAGATCCTGTATAATCCAAAAAAGCAACTTTTACAATATCTAATGCAAGAGAATTTAATTTAAATGTCCACCTCCATGTTTATGAATGTGTTCAATACACTGAGAGACCAGATGGAGGCTGTAACCAAAGCATACTGCTAAGTGGCAGATAATGACCTTGGGTGTGAGTGAACAGGAGGCGGCTGCCCAGATTGGTGTCAAGCCCAGTTTTACTTAGCGTCATTATCAGTGAGTTCAAAGCTGAGTTAACTGGCATGTAACTCTTACAGTGGGTACTAAATTGGGAGGTGTTAGATACACCCGTGAGGACAGTCAAATAATATGGGAGACCCAAAAGAGATTAGGAAATACTTGTATATTTTTAATGCAGTGGAAACAAGACTGTACCTTAATTTTTCCAAGCTATAATTGTTTGTAGCCACTGAATGGAAGATTTTGTTCGTTTGTAAACAGAATACTGTACACTTCAAGGAACTGTTGGAGGGAAATTGGAATTGCAGGCAGCAAACTAGTTCAAACAGAGTAGCAAAAAACATTTTGTGGCATTGTTTCAAGAGAATATCATACACATTTCTTGCTACTATTTAAAACAGTTGAACTTAGGATAGGAGTGTTGCAGAAGTTTACCCTATTCATTTGATAAGCCCAAACAGGAATGCATAAGCTCATGTTAGAGGTATTGGGTCCCACTCCTTGTTGGTCCCACTCCCTAAGGTGTTTGTTTTAGCACCAATCCCATCACCTCAGGTTTGAGAAAGGGTTTCACTCCTGTTCACTTGAATGAGAGCTGAACTGTCCCGCAGTTAGGGTCCCTGGCTTGCTTACACATCAGGAATTCTTACAGACTACTCTTGTTAGGCAATTGGGAGTCAAGCATCCTTTGCAGATCTACTGGAAATCACTTGGAATTAGTAGATCCTGATCTATCTCTTGCTCGTCTATTGGACCTAAATCCACTATGTCACTTGTGGGAATTTGGAGCTTTCTTCTCTGCTGCTCTTGCAGCTTTCCACTTCACCTGAAAATCAGCTCTGAAAGGGTTGCAGCTTTCCAGATCTGTTTTGGGGAATGGATGGCAGAGTGGAAAGGTGATCGCCTCCTTCCAAGTCTGCTGGATTCTGCTATTCTGCCGGGGAAGGCCATCACTGGTACCTACCCCCAAAATGGCTGTTTCCAATTTATATGTATGGTACATATGTATCATATGTATGATGAGAGAACCATATTGGGCAGATTAGCTAGAGAGGTGAGATGCAGATTAACCAGGAAGGTAAAACATCACACACCTATAATTTGTGCACTAGTGATGTTTAAATTGTCCTAATCCCACTGAAGTCTTAAATTTTAAGGGAATAGAAGGAACTGTTTTGTGCAGGATTGCTATATTACCAAAACTATTCACTGAAAAATAATTAAATTAGATTTGGGGGCTTTGAAATATAGAATTTTTTTCTTCTAGAGCAGGAAAGCAAGATTGTTCATTCTATCAATAAAAAAACACACATGTATTCTTCTCTCCCCTCTGAAATTTGCTCCCCAATATCACATATTTGGGGGACATTCTTCATCTTGCTTTACCTAAGCCATTCATTGGAATCATGCTGAAATTCATCCTTCCTGCACCTATTTTTCTACCCATTTCTTTTTAGTACCCACAAGACAAAGGAGGCAAGGACAACAGAGAAGTTTGTGTGACATCCACCTACATGCCAAAGAGGGAAGAACTAGAAGAGAAAACGATGGCATATTCTGGTATGCTTCAAATTCCTTCCAGCGCAGTACTGACATTCCCAAGGGCAAGGCACAGGGATAAAATAAACTGTAAGTGGTAAAAATAACGTTATACTTGTGGCAGTAAGAATGCTTTGCATAGTTCCCAAATGACTATGGATTTCACCATTTTGAAGCCTGAACTCTGAAGAAGTTCTTCCAGCATTGCAAAATTCAGGAAGATGATACAGGCAGTAAAAAGACCTCAAGCTGGGCTTTCTATTGGTTTTCAATATAGAGCACCACCTAAAATCAGTTTCTGTATTTCTCAATTTAAGTGATGTGGCATTTTCCATTTCAGAACTCTTTGTACTAATAGAAACCAGGAGATCAAGGACCTCTAAAAAAGGAAATCTCAGGCTGTGGTACGAAAAAGTTATAAAAATGTTTGTGAATTTTTATAAGTTCTTAAATTTAAAAGTTGACCAAACATTCATAACTATCTGTACCAGCCCAATTCATTAGGTACAGCTATTCCATTCATGGAGAGAATAATACTCTATATGAGTGTCATGGATTTATTGCTAGAAAAAAGAGGTGGCAACTAGAGATGGACATGAACCACGGTTTAGTAGTTCAGCCCAGTTTAGTGCAGGTGTTTTGCGGGCGTCACACACTCCCCTATCCCACCTCCTCTGCATGCTCCCTGGGCAAACTGCACTTACCTCCCCCACCTCCTCAGCATGATTGCCCACTCACGGATTGCAGATGCACTTCCCTCTGCCTCCTCCAGTGGCCGTGAACTCAGACAAGGGAAGCCCGCAGGGCTACCTTTGAGTGGACAGCTGCTAGAGGAGGCAGAGAAGGGAAGTGCACGTTGCAATCCGTGAGTGGGCAATCATGCTGAGGAGACTGGGGAGGGAAGCATGTTTCAGTCAGGGAATGAGTGAGTGCACAGAAGAGAAGGGGGGGAGGGTGTGACACCTGTGGGACACCTGTACAGGTGCCACACTGAACTGAGCTGAACCACCAAACTGTGATTTGTGCCCACCTCTAGAGGCAACCCTAATTCAGCACCAAAGATGTTGTTGACTTGACAGGAATTCAAAGTCACCTTTAAAACCAAAGCACTTGTTTGGCCTTTGTTGGGCAGAGCTGTCATTTTTTGTTTTTTCCTGTACCAGAGTTCTTTAAAACTCAAGTTCTCCCTGCCAAATTTGAAAAGACATCTATGAATTTTGAAAAGCTAAAAAAAAAGGGAGGGGGGGGACCCAAATGAAATTCCTTTTCATTCTTTCAGCATAAATGCAATCATACACATTCCAATAAGGAAAAGTGTTGTAAATTACACGAGTGAAGGGAGGATGACTTTAACAACTTACAAGATAAGTTGCTTCCTCAAAAGTAATTTTCCAAGGTATGGCAAATATCTCATGTAGATACAATATCCAGTGAAATCTCTAATTCCATGTGGAACATGCAACATAACATCCTGCCAAAGGAATTTTCTGGATGGAAATTGTTGGGATTTTCAACCAAGAAGGTTAGGAATATATAATGTATTTCTGCTGACTTCAGATCATTGGCAAAGTTAACAATGCAGTACTTCCCTATGCTGAGATAATGATCCTTCTCCTGTTTGGTCCAACAGGCATGTCAACAGTAGCACTATTTAATTCTGTGGCTTCTTTATTTGATGATTTTACCTTATGGGTACAGTACTTATGATGAATAAAGCTTCTGGTGTCAATAAGATATAACTCCAACATTGGAGATTTAAGTGAAGAATGTACCACTATCTAGCTAGAGCATTCACCTGGCTTCATTTATACGGTTAAACCCCATGGTCTCATGTAGAGTAGACCCATTGAAATGATCAGACTAATGTAAGCCCCACTGATTTCAGTGGATCTCTTCTGCTTAGAGTAGATCATGAAAACCTATGCTATGGCACATTGTGAAAGACATAGAGGTGCCATAACATTTTATTTTTCTATACCCTGGACAAGAGACTATTTTTAGGGAACACTATGGAGAACCAGAATAGTTTCCATTTAGCAAAGTGATAAACTGGGGTATATTTTATTTCACTATCCACATGTAGAAATTTTATATAAATATAAAGTGTTATTTGCAGAATTATGTTGTAAACTGCTCAGAGAGTACTTTAACACTATGGGACAGAATATAAGTAGAAGCAACACATATGAAAAGCTGGATTTAATTCAGTTGAAAGAAGGAGTAAAAACTGGTGGAAGACCAATAATTTAACATATGCAGATGACACCTTCTTACTGGCAGAAAACAACAGTGACTTGAAACTACTCCAGAGGAACATGAAAGAAGAAAACACAAAAGCAGGATTACAGGTGAACAAGAAGACAAATATATCTACAGACGAAACAGAGAACTTTAATGCTGACAATTAAGAAACTGAATTTGTTGAAGAGTTTTTGTAACTTTGTTCAGTCATCAAAGTGGAAACTGCAACAAAGAAATCAGAAGAAGACTGAGACTTGGAATGGCAGTATAAAGGAACCAGAAGTGATCCTTAAGTGTAAGGATGTTTTACTGCAGTCCAAGGCAAGTTCATCCATATTGTGGTATTTCTGATGACCATGTATGGATGTGAAAGCTGGTCAGTGAAAAAAGTTGATGGGAAAAAGATACATTTGAAATTTGGTGTTGAGGAGGGCTTTACAGCTGGCATGCACTACTAGAAAGACAAACAAATGTTCTACAGCAAATCAAGCCTGGATTCCCAGTAGAACCTTAAATAGCTAATATTGAGGCTTTTGTACTTTGGTTGTATCATGAGGAGACAATACTGGGAAAGGTAATGAAGTGAGGAAAAGTGAAAAGTGTGAAATAGATTGACTCAGTAAATTGATAAGATTTGGGCAGGGCGGTTAATAATATGATTTTTTTTAAAAGTTCATACATTCATAGGGTCACATAAGAGGGAAGTGACTTAAGTGGCACATAATAACAACTCTACTTAGCCCATAGCAAGATTTGGCCTTGAAATCTGAGCACACTTTCATCCAAGTGTCATGAAGACTTATTTTCAGGTAAATAAGCTTTGGGTTTCTAAGGCTAATCTATAGCATCAAATCAGAGGACAATTCTGTATTCAGGTTCCAGGTCATGGGGGCATGTTCACTGATTTTTCTAAGATTAAAAGACTCTGGGTACAAATGCCATCACTGTCACCAGAATACACTCGTACAAACAGAGAATCATTCAATGCATTCCTATACATTTCTGCTCAGTAGCAAGTCTCATTGTAGTGGGAATAAAGCTACCCTAACAATAAATGCCATTACAACTCAGTGGGACTTATTCCAAGTTAAAACATATAGGAACAAGGGTTGTACTGCCAATGTCAGTAGTATGTAAGAAATAAAACACAATTGTTCCCCAAAGGCTCAAAACAATAAAATAACATTATCAGACAAAAACAAATAAAATGCAGCAGCAACAACCATCCATTTCAATTATAGACATCTCTAGAGGTTACTGATTCCAGTGGTTACATGATATCAAAATTCTATTTAAAAAACAGCTAAACGGGAATGTATAAAGAGAACAAAAGGGGTATGACACTGAATTACTGCTTGTGACATTGTGCAAGTGATTATGGGAAGATTTCCTAAGGGTAAGGCTGTAGCCAAAACTTTGAAAAGTTAATTGCACTACAATGCCATGGTTACTGGCCATACTAGGTAAGGAATTCTTGTAGTTCAAAAAAGTAACTTTTACAAGTTTGGGATACAGTATCACCTGAACTCATTTCTTGCATTAGAAGGATATAGTCTCCAGTAACTCCAAATCATGCAAACATGGTTTCAAGAGAAAGAAAAATTGAAATATTAGAGGTGATGCACTGTATATACCAACGTCTGGCTAAAAATTATCCCCCAAGATTGTGCTGGGAAAAAATCTTCCTTTTAGAAAAGATTCCTATCACCAGTTGCACTGATTTTGATGAAACTTGAAATCTTGGCTAGAAAGGTAATTCTCATTACACTTCCTAGTTCCTGCTAATAGTTATCAATATTGATCACACTAATTTCAATGAAAGAAAGCCTATTTCAGATTCCTAGGAGTGTGTTTCTTTGGTTCAAAAGTGGAGAAGCCTGTCTCTTTAGTCATATGCTTACACTCTCCCTTCAGACTTATTTTCTGTTTGCAGTTATTTTGTCTAAAATGGTACATTGCACGTTGGAAATATCATAAAGGAGGTGAGTGTTATTTTAGCAATATATTATTATGACAAATTATGATATTATTTGTATACAAAAGACCTTGAAAACAGAAATAAATTTCTAAATATCAGTTTTACTCACATGAATCTCCTCTTGTTCCTGGAAATTGTTCCTTGTTAATCAGTAAGGAGTATTTTCTATTCTGTCATTATCGCCATCTTTCTTTCTTTCTTTCTTTCTTTCTTTCTTTCTTTCTTTCTTTCTTTCTTTCTTTCTTTCTTTCTTTCTTTCTTTCTTTCTTTCTTTCTTTCTTTCTTTCTTTCTTTTCTTTCTTTCTTTCCTTTCTTTTCTTTCTTTTCTTTCTTTTCTTTCTTTTCTTGCTCTGTCTCACTCACCCCTGTCTTAGTCACCTTTCCATTTTAAATATTTTATAGGCTTTCCTTTTTCATTTTCAGCCTTTCTCCATGGTATCCTTGTCTAACTTGTTTCTTCAGACTTGTTCAACTCTGACTGCTGTTTTTAACACTGCTCTTTTCACTTGTCTGGACACACAAGCGCTGCTCTTCAGAAGCAAGCTGTTATCAAGATTTCCTTGGAAGTGTGAGGCTATGATACCCCTTGTGTTACCAGAGCTTTCTGAGAAAGTTTTCCCCACTCAAGAAGCAAAAGGGATAGTTGAGTACAGAGTGGAGCAGAGGTAGGTTGTCCCTGGCTACTTCTGTGAAGCTCAGCCAATCAAATTCCAGTTCCCAGTGCTCAGAATCCCTTATTTTGCTTATAGCACTTTGCTTGGTGGTGATGAGAGGACTATATACTATACATACATAAACAAACATTTGTCCATGAGGAAGTTAAAAATAGAATTAAAAGAGCTCTGTCTGCAACAGAAGTAGTCTGTTGAGAACATTGATTGTGACTTCTCACAAATAGCAAAGTTTTCCAAGGAGGGCAAGAGCTGTGCTCCAAAATATGCTAGAACAACAACTTGTGCTGGGAAACCCGCTTCACTTTTGGTTGGAAGTATGCTAGGAGAGAGGGCACAAAGCTTGAGGCAGAGCAAAAAATGGATCTACCTCCAAGTCAGAGTGCACAGTACCCAGGAGTAGCCATATTTTTTTTGCCCCACAAGGCAAAACAGATCCCCCAAGCTCCTTCTCCCATTCTTGTAGTCAACAGAATAATAATAATAATAAATAAATTATATTACAATTTGCTGCCAGTTCATGAAAATCAAAATCAGCTGCCCAAGGCAATACTTCATCGTACCTAATCGTAAGGAGCCATTGGGCCACATTACTACTCAGGTTTCCCTCAGGACATGGAATGTCTTCCATCCAGTTTTAAAGCTATCCTATTATCCTGTGTTGCCTTTGACTTCCAGATGTTCATCTCTTTCATTTCAGTCTCTCAATCTTTCAGAGTTGATAGGATTAATAAAATATGAGATTTTTTTCACAGTATGAGAAATGTAAAGGGTTATATCTACAACCATCCTCACAAACCTGCATTTATTTATTTATTTATTTATTTATTTATTTATTTATTTATTTATTTATTTATTTATTTATTTATTTATAACCCACCTTTCCCCTCAAAAGGACCTTACTTCGAAAGGATCTTACTTCATTCTTGGCTGTGTAATTATTATTTATTTTCTTAATAGAAGAAAGTAGGTTTGAGTAGGTGCAAGTTTGACCTTCAATGGGGAAATAAAGGGAGATGCCAAACCCTTTCCCTGACCATCATTTCTTTCTGCACAACCCTCCCAATGTCTTCCCCTGTACATGCAGGTCCAGTTACATGTTTATACAAACAGATCCCCAGGGCCAACCAATGGTCGGGTGGGACTGGTATCCTATTTGAAAATTGGGAAAGAAGTCATGGTTAGCGTCTCAAGAAGGACAAAAAAGAAGCTTATGGAACAGTAGGTGTGATGAGGTGTAATTAATCTTCCAGCCAAGGAGAAATAAGAGGGGGGAAAGGATTTATTATTATTATTATTTTGGTAAGAAGACTCTCTGAAGTTGCTTAGGATGCTACTTTAACCTTAGGAAAGAGCTGAAAGTTAACCAAATGGAAAAGGATTGCAAGTCATTGCTGAGAATATCAGTCGACTTCAAAAAGGAAGCACATTAGACAAGCAAGCCTCAAGTTACCTTAACTGTCCATCTCAGCCACTACTGTCCTCTATGGTCATATTGTTCTTAATAAAAAGTATTGTAGCATCTTTCTCTGTTTCCAATGGGGCCCACAGAGAAGAAATGCTTAATATACCAAGAGCTGAAGAAGGAGGTGGTAATGAGAAGAGCTGTTGTGGGAAAACATACATAGCAGGACTTGAGCATAGAAATATAAATTGATAGTAAGTACAGCAATGCGGATGGGAAGAAATGTCATGCTAGTCAATATCTGCAATGTAATGAGTATGCCTTTTTATGAAATACAGAGCCTTGTAAAGAGAATTCAAAACAAGAAGAGGTAGTTTGGCGTAATCATAGCATTTCAATAAACTTCCAAGAAAATAACTGTTAGTCTGTTGCAGCAGAAATGTCAGAACCTTTTGGCTAACAGGTTTTATTTGGCATTAGCACTTGTGGACTGTAGTTTGTTTCTTTGGATGCAGGGAGTGCATCACTTGGTAAAACCAAAGATTAGGTAACAGGAGCAGTGAGACAAACTGATTTGCATTATGGGCAGGAGACTAAGCATTTAAATCATACAATGTCAGGATTGCAAGTGAAATTAAAATAAACAAACCCCTAGTGGAAATGTAGATGTGAACTTAATAAGAGTTATTACAAAGAATTTCTCTTCTTTGTACTTGCTGATTTCCACTATCTCCCCCTCTTCTCCCCACACTTTTATTAAGTGGTCTCTACCATATGACATAATAATTTGCTAGTCCTTAAATTGTCACGGGGCTCTGTTCTTTTTAACCCCTGATCTTTCACAAATATTACATTCAGTTGTGTCTACAGTTTCATACAGTTGAGTGCAATGCTCTTTTCAGGTACTGAGATATGACTGCCAAGTCAGAATGGAGCTTATGTTTTCCTATTGTCCCAACATAGGAAATGCAACATGAGATGATATATAATTTACTAAGAAGCAAAGAACAGATCACCTCCAGATCTGTAGACAATAAAATCTAATTAACATAAGAAAGTTTATTTGAAGCCAGTTCAAATTAAGGACCACTCCCCCCCCAAAAACAAAAATACTTCTACGTTATTTTTACTCATTCCAGCAGGTTTCAATAGCCAGAATGTTGAATGTGAAACTGATTTTAAAAAGAAAGTTACAAACTATTACATATTGGGGTCAACACTAGGACTTGCAAGAACTTACCTTTTATCTTTGTATCTAGTAGGGACTCTGATGGAGGAACCTTCAGTTATGATCAACACAGTTTTGATGAGTGTTGGGGAACTCCACGTCTTCTTGTATTGGTTAGCTGGAGATTCCCCAAACCCCCTAAACGAAACAGGCTCTAGGGTCTTGCAGCTTGAGTGCTGTATGACATGCCTCAGCAGCTGTCAGACTCGTACAGAGTCATCATCATGGATTGGGTTATAAATGTGGTCCCAAGGAAGCTTTACTGAAAGCGGCGACTTGGCTGTCTCAAAACACTTCCTTCAGCTCCCAGCCTCTCTATTTTTAATGGAGGAATTCAGGGCTATCGCAAAGGAAGTCAAATTGTTTTAGGAAAACAATAGCAAAGTAACTAGAAGTTTATTAGTTTCCTCCCTTGGGGTCTGAAATGGAGTTGTCAATTGGACTAAAATGATGGATGAGCTATTTATTTAAAAGATTAATTCACCGGACTCACACGTTCAATCTTGCTTATGCTTTTAAAAAGGAAAGAGACAGAGAGATTATAAACTGGTGTCTAAGTGAAGCAGCAGCTTTACAGTGCAAGTAAGATGTCAAGCCTAGATAATTGGTAGTGCTTGCTAGAGCTTATGTTAGAATACCATTTTCTCTAAACTCAAAAAACCTCCCTGCCCCCACCGTATTTAGCAGTTGAACCATTCCTTCCCAAGGCTATATTAAAAATCCCCTCTCCATTTTGTGCAGACTTTGGGTGAAAGTTGTGGGGATTGATTGGACCAACTCTCAGAATACGTGGCAGAGAGGTTCTGAAGGATGGAGTCTACAAAAGCAACTTCCCTAAGCTCCGTATTAAACACAGGAAGCAGTAATTTCTGTTCAAGGCACAGCCCACTGGAAAATTATTTTACGTGTACTGTAATTCTAACATTTCCATGCTTTCAAGTCAATTCTGATTTATAGAAAACCTTTCTCCAGGTAGAGAATACAAAGAAGTGGTTCCCCATCCCCTTCTTCTGAGGCACCCTGGGACTATGCAGCTTGCTCAAGTCCATTATACAGGTTGGCTCTTCCCCTGGGAAACAAGGTGGGGGGGATCAAACTCCCAACCCCTGGCTCTGCAATAAGATAACTAAACCACTGAGCTATCCAACCAGCTTTTATTTTACACATGTTCCATTAAAATTAGCTAACATTGTACAAGGGAGGTCTTCAGTTGCTCCAGTTTATTTCATCGGAAATGTGTACGAGTGTGTATCAGAGATGGCGCCATTGGCTGCCTTTTAAAAACCATTAGTGCTATCTAGCACACATCCCCAGCTTTACTCACTGAAGCATGCCGATCCTTATTTTTCAATACATGCTAGGTTAGTAAAATAATCTCCAACTATTAAGATTGCTGTATAGACTATTATCTCCGTGCTGCTCTCTTTTTAATCCTTTGTGGCTTGAAAAGGGTTGCTTTTCCAAAACGTTTCAAAGCATTAACATAGGTGACAGAAGAGAAATATTTTTGCCCATGTTGTCTCTAGTTGTTATACTGACATTTCAGGCAATCAGAGTCATACATTCTATATTGTTTCAAAAGCTTGCAAAATTCTTGACCATGGAGAAGTGCAGGAAAGTGTGTGTGTGTGTGTGTGTGTGTGTGCACATAATACATAGTGAAGCCTTTATCATACCATTTTTGTCCCTCTTGAAAGCCATCATCTGTCTCTCCAGCCAAGACTGAATTGCAGCCTTGAGTGATTCAGTTTCAGTGAGCATTGTAATCATGTCAACTTGCAGAATGGAAGAGGGAACCATGTCCAGCAATCCATGGATGCACAGTTTGTAAAGCGCTAGGCTGTAAATGCCTGTGGTTTGTAGAATCTCCCCTGTAGCAGACAGACTGCAAGGAATGGTCTTCTGCCAAAGGAGTTGCACTTTTTATGTTCAAAATCTAACCAGTTAAATAGTGATGGATATCAGTGGCTCTCATCATTTTGGACTTCGTTTCCCAGAAACCCTAGCCATGGTCAGGTTTTCTGATGGTTGAAGTTGAAAACATTTTTGGCATTGAAGGTTGAGGACCACTGATGCAAATCAAGATCCAAGTTAAAGCAGAGGCTCCTGTCTTTGATAGTACTAGTCTGGGTAATCCATGCATACTAAAGATACACTGCATGATTTTATCACACATCCTCACTTGTATTGTACATATTAGTTACTTGGAAACAATGAAACTTAACAGAGAGAAAGAGAGAGAGAGAGAGAGAGAGAGTACAGACAGATAGAAGTAGAATAAAGAATAATTTCTCTCTCTCTCTCTGTCTCTCAATAATACAAAATGAAATAAAAGGTGAGTCTACCCTCCAGAACTATGGCCTAAAGAGTGGTGGGATAAGGGAAATGCAACTGCCTGCTAAAACTAGTACTGAAAGAATGCTGAGATCAACAGACAAACATGCTAAAAGAAGCATATATTACAAAGAATAAGAATATGATGCACTGGACTAGGAAAGGAAGATTTAAGTTTGGTTATTGGTAGGATTAAGGAAGGAAAAGCACAACTGACAGTAAATACAAATCCTACTGTAAAAGTCACCCAAAAACCTTCCTTTTACAAATGGAGGACTAACAAAAGAATCCTCTTCAGCTTTTCTCCATATCAAACACCAAATGGAGGGAGCAACTAAGATTCATTTCCCCACATTAACTTCTAGCCAATAATTTGAAACTGGCTCCTGTTTTCCCTGACTTCATCCCCTTTCCTGGTGTTTACGTTGGTATTTATGCCACTATTTGCAGCATGTTGCCTTTTGGCTTTTTCTTATGATCTGGATCATCAGATCCAGATAGTATGATCTGAATTGCTTTAAATTGATCTGATTAGGTCTTGATATTTGTCAGTGCAAATCAGCCCAGTTTGATTTGGAATGCAGTATATCAGTGTCACAAATGGTGGCAGGTTTTATGAATGCTCGAGCATATTTGCTTCATCCAAGATTTCTTTTCTTTTGTGGTAATTATCTTAGTGTGGATGGTGACAGCAGCCATGAAATTAAAAGACGCCTGCTTCTTGGGAGGAAAGCGATGACAAACCTAGACAGCATCTTAAGCAGAGACATCACCTTGCTAACAAAGGTCCACATAGTTAAAGCTATGGTTTTTCCAGTAGCAATGTATGGAAGTGAGAGCTGGACTATAAAGAAGGCTGACCACCGAAGAATTGATGCTTCTGAACTGTGGTGCTGGAGGAGAGTCTTGAGAGTCCCCTGGACTGTAAGGAGAACAAACTTATCCATTTTGAAGGAAATTAACCCTGAGTCTCCCTGGAAGGACCAATCCTGAAGCTGAGGCTCCAATACTTTGGCATCTCATGAGAAGAGAAGACTCCCTGGAAAAGACCCTGATGTTGGGAAAGTGTGAAGGCAAGAGGAGAAGGGGACGACAGAGGACTAGATGGATGGACAGTGTCATCGAAGCAACCAATATGAATTTGATCAAAATCCGGGAGGCAGTGGAAGACAGGAGGACCTGGCATGCTCTGGTCTATGGGGTCACGAAGAGTCGGATGCAACTAAACGACTAAACAACAACAACAATTATCTTAGTGTACAAAAAAAGAGAAAACACCACCAATCATCTCCCATCACTTTAGAAGTACTCAGTTAAAATCATCTGAATTTTAAATGAATGAAACTTTGTGTAAGTAAGATGGGGGCGGGGAGAACAAACTAAATTTTAATTCCTATAATCTCCCCACCCCCAGGACTTTGCTTTTATGCTACTGTTTTGTAATATCTTGGAGATATGCTAGCTGAATTTGCTTTACTCTACAGATCACCAAGTTGGTCTGAATTGATCTAATCCAGTTTGGATCACTTCTGGACTAGCTGTGTTGGCTAGGCATTGTATTTCAACAAATAACTTGCCCAAGTTTTGGTACAGCAGGCAATAAGTGGAGGTTGTTGCTAGTTAGATTTGGGGTGTTTTGTCATGGTATGTTACAGAGAGGGTGAACATCTCCATATATGAGATATGGAAGGCCCTCAGCTGGGTATTTTCCTTCCAAAGAAGAGTAGATTGTAGCCCTCAATATTGTCCCTCTACTAGTAGCCAACAACCTTTTCCTTTCAGGCAGCCTTCTGGCATTTCAGCTGAATGGCTGTAGAAGCAGCTTTCAACTGAGCGGATATATTCAGATAACAAGACCCCATTATCTGTCAGTGTGCATCCCTTGAATAACATTAGCCTGTGCCACCAGATCCACCCAGGCCAATCTGGTTGCCATGCTGAGGTAGGCAATGAAGGTTTCTACAAGAAATCAAGCCCTCTCAGTAGTGGGTCCAGATCTCTGGAATTGTTTCCTGGTAGAAATCCATCATGCCCTCTCCATCCCAACTTTCAAGAAATAGTTAGACTGCAACCTTTGAATAACGCTTTAGAGACACTTTCCCTCCAAATTAACGATGAGTGCTGTTTCACCTGGCTGCCATCGGTGTGCTCTGTTGGATTTGCTGTCTGATTTGATTTGGGGTAGTAGGGAAGTCTATCTGGGTACAGTGCTTAGTTGGGAGGGTTATTCATACTGTTATTAACCACCCAGAGTAGTGCATGGCACTTAATCAGGCCAGTTTACAAATTACTGAAATATCTGTGGGGCACGAGCTGTGGAAGATTTAGCTCATTATATTCCTGACTATCAGTTATATACTGACATTAGAGAATGTTATCTAGATCCCATGCTAAAGAGAAGGAAGTTCTGGGATGTGAAAGATAAAATGGACTTCCTCCTTCAAGGGACAAACCATACATGACCCAAAACGTCACCCTAGGACTCTGGACTAAAACCAGTACTAAGCTTCAAAAATATAATAGCATGAATGTAATCTGATAACCTCACTAATTTTAGTGTATCTTAATACAATCACAGTCAAATACCACCTGTAATGGATTAATTTATTTTATAAGCAAAATATTGTTTCAAAGGTATCCAAAGTACTAACTTAAAGGCACCTAACATGCATGTATATTTATTGTGCCTCTTACCTCAATTTTAGCTGTTTTACTGTTATTTTATGTCAGTCTCACTGATCTTGCAGTGGTCTTTGACTGGTGCAATCAATATTCTATATGCTCAGACAAACAAAACAAACAAATGCTTCATTTTGCCTATGTCATTTAAGTTTTTTTTTTAAAATCTGCTTTATGGTTGTTGTGGGTTTTTCAGGCTCTTTGGCCGTGTTCTGAAGGTTGTTCTTCCTCACGTTTCACCAGTCTCTGTGGCCGGCATCTTCTGAAGATGTCGGCCACAGAGACTGGCGAAACGTTACGAAGAACAATCTTCAGAACATGGCCCAAGAGCCCGAAAAACCTACAACAACCATTAGATACTGGTCGTGAAAGCCTTCGCAAATAAATCTGCTTTATGTTTTAACTTCAATAGTTCTAAACTTTTTTATGTCTTTGTGTTTATTCTATTTCATTTCTTCTTTGTTAGCAGCTCACGGAACTATTCTTTGAAAAACAGGCAAAGCATTTATTTTTTAAAGATTTTTTAAAATCACGTTTCTAGATGGTGATGGTTTGCTGATTCCCCTCCCCCGCCGCCATTAGAAATAGAGCTGGGGTTCTCAATTGCATTAATATTCTGATGTTGGGAAAATGAACCCTAAATTTAACAATATTTTATAGATAAGAGTACTTTTTCCGAACAGGTTTATGAGATTGTGTGAAATGACATCTGTAAACATATAGGTCAACTCTGACAGAACACAGATTTTGCCTAAGGGCTGTGTCCTCAGCAAATTCTAAATAACCAGAGTACATCACAAAAGCCATAAGAACTGCTGCTTCAGCATAGCAGCCTGCTGTGAAGAGGGCCCTGCTGTTATAATACTGGCATCTGGAGAATCTTATGCTGGAGTCTTTTTCAAGAGACCACCTGCCTGTCTGCCTATTTTGCTGCACACATTAACTTCTCTCTAAATAGCCAGAAGCATCAACAGCATTCATTGGTTTAACAGTATTCCGTTTAAATGGTGAGAGACGGTTGGAAGTGAATAGAAGTGTCTGTGTACATGAGGATAAAGGGGGAGAAAACAGGAGAATGACTCTGCTGTCATAGAACCCTCCATACCACAATTACATGGGCATTATTCAGTTCATGCAGGCTTTCTTTTCCTACCCTACAGTACCAGAGTTAGTACCTCAGTATCTTTGAGTAAGTGCCACATTTATGGTGACATGTATGTTTCTACTGAGAGAGAGAGAGAGAGAGAGAGAGAGAGAGAGAGAGTATGTCACAATGAAAGAAGAAAAAGTGGATGCAAGTTTCCACAAATTATCCATATGCTAATTAATATCCATAGGTCCAAATTTAAAAAAATAATTACTGCTATTTAAATAGAAATACAGTACGTGTATTTCCCCACTTCAGAGAAAACAGACCAAGTCACTTGTGTGCTTGAGCTGTTCGGTTCCCTAAGCTTTGATGGGCAACTGCAGGGCTGGCCCCTACTTCCCTTTGTAGATTTGCTCTTTAAACTGGATCGGTATTAGACAGTCATTCAAAAGAGACGTGTCTTTCAAAGAGGACTCTTCTCTGTACTACTGTACATACGGCCACCTCAGCCAGGGCCTAGGCTTCTGTCGGAGCCCACTATTGATGCCTATCCTGCCTTGATTTAATTGCCACTCCTCAATCAACCTGTCCACCTGCAAATAAAATGGGCAAGTCATCTCTTAAATTCATGTCTGCTTTGTCTTCAATGCCCTGATGACCATGGAGACCACTGAAATGTGTTTCAGTCCACAATTGAGTTATTTCTGTTGACAGGTCTCTGTATTTTATTAATTTTTTCAGCTCTTTATCTTTGTTCATTTTCCCAGCTCTTTATCCTCAACTCTGGCATCCTCTGGAATTGCAATGTCAATTATCCAGATATTTCTTTCAGTTACTGCTACATCTGGTATATTATAGGTACCTGACTCTTTAAATCTAAAAGTCCCACAAGATCTTAACTTGGTCATTTTATAACACCTTCTCTATCTGATGTTTCCACAGATTCTTGGGTGCTGGCAGATTATACTTTTTAAATAATGACCAGTGTATTAATTTTGCAGCTCTATCATGTCTAGTTTTGTAGTCTTCTGTTCAATCGTTGAACATTCACAGATGAGGAGAAATACACTTTCATTTTTTCTTGGCAAAAGCTGTCATGGCTCCTTACACTAATTCCTTGAATTTTAGCATGCATTATATTAGTTTGGAGCACTTGTTCTTGTGCAGCAAAGATCAAACCTTATGTTACTTTCTTGATGGTCCCCAGTTTAGCTGTGCCCCAATTAAATTATTATCATGTCTTCCATCAATATTTCTCAGATATTTTCCATGAAGTAGCCTGTTTTTCAGCTTTAAATTGCTGTTTCTTGTATTCAGCCTTTGTTTCTGTTATTTTCAAGATGTTCTCTATTTTCACTGCTTTAAGTAATTTGTCTCTGCTTCTTTTAATATAATCATTTAGGCTTCTTCTTTCTCTTTCTCTACTACTTCTTGTATTTGTATTAATCCACTACCTCCAATTTTCCATATTAAATATAATCTGTCCACATCACTTTTTAAATGTAGTGTGTGATGTATGTTCATTAATTTCTGTGTTTTTTGATCCAATTTTTCCAAGGGTCAAGTCTGTTATCCCAGCGAGGTACCCAATTACTGGAACTGCTCATGTATTTATGGATTTGATTGTATTTCCACCATTTAATATTGATTTTGAAAAGACTACTACTGAAGTAGAGTGAGAGTATTCAAGTTCCTCCCTGGTCTAAAGCTGATGAAGCTTTTTTTTTATATATGAGTGTTTTATGGATGGATGTACAGAATGTTTCATTAAGTGAAAACAGTATCATTATTACATGAACAATCAGTTATTTAATATAAGCATATCTTTCAAACCAATTCCTGCATGCATAATCTGATTCAGCAACAAGAAACACTGTGGGAAAGAGGTTGGAAAATATAGGACAGGAAGAAAGAAATTGCATGAGCAGGGTAGTTGTGACCTAGATGAGAAGGGTGGGGGGAAAGGCCTCCACCTTTCTTGAGGCATGGCTTTTGCATTTACTTCTATGAGAAAGAGCGAAGAATCAAGCCTGCATGTGATCCTCATGTGGGCTCTGCAGGACCTTTCAGAAAACTATTTGGTGTCCCTAAAGCAAAACATTCAACTAGTTCTTCCAACATCAAAAGGAAACTAAGACTAGCTGAAAACAAAGCACCCAGTATTTGCAAGTTTTGTCAAAAAGTCAAGAGTAGCACGGGATGTAATGGACAGAAATGTCAATTTAACACGAAATTATGCATGGTTAGAATAGCAAGCAGAATATGGTGAAACTGGTGGAACTGAGAGAAAGTAGTCCCACAGTACTTTCAAAGCTTTACACATAGAAAAGGGAGATTTCCCCTGCTCCCTCTGTTCTGAGCAATAGGGTGGAAAACAGACATGACATGTTTTGAAATGTGTTTGTGTTCTGAAATAATTCAGGGTTACTGTTTGGGAAAAATGTCCTTCAATAATTACATATTAGTAGTTCAGTTTTGCTGTGAGGTTTGAAGTTCTGTGAGATCAGAAGGCTAAAGACAGGTGTTTACATGAACAGTATAATTGTTGTAGTTGTTGTTTTGTACACTAAGATAATTGTTGTTGTTGCTTAGTCGTTTAGTCATGTCCAACTCTTCATGACCCCATGGACCAGAGCACACTGGGCCCTCCTGTCTTCCACTGCCTCCCGGAGTTAGGTCAACTTCATGTTGGTCGCTTCGATAACATTGTCCAACCATCTCGCCCTCTGTCATCCCCTTCTCTTCTTGCCCTTGCATTTTCCCAACATCAGGGTCTTTTCCAGGGAGTCTTCTCTTCTCATGGGATGGCCAAAGTATTGGAACCTCAGCTTCAGGATCTGTCCTTCTATTGAGCACTCAGGGTTGATTTCCTTCAAAATGGATAGGTTTGTTCTCCTTGCAGTCCAGGGAACTCTCAAGAGTCTCCTCCAGCACCACAGTTCAAAATAATCAATTCTTCGGCGGGCAGCCTTCTTTATGGTCCAGCTCTCACTTCCATACATTGCTACTGGAAAAACCATAGCTTTAATTTTGCGGACCTTTGTCAGCAAGGTGATGTCTCTGCTTTTTAAGATGCTTTCTAGGTCTGTCATTGCTTTCCTCCAAAGAATCAGACTGCTGTCACCATCCACACTAATTACCCCACAAGAAAAGAAATCTTGGATGAAGCAAATATGCTGGAGCATTCATAAAACCTGTCACCATTTGTGACACTGATATACTGAATTCCAAATCAAACTGGGCTGATTTGCACCGACAACTGTCAAGACCAAATCAGATCAATTTAAAGCAATTCAGATCATACTATCTGGATCTGATGATCCAGATCGTAAGAAAAAGCCAGAAAAGAAAAAGCATATTGACACCTTAACAGCGTCATCTTTTAAGTTTTTAAATAGTTTGACTGGAATGCCATCACCTCCACTGGCCTTGTTGTTAGCCATGCTTTCTAAGACCCTCTTGACTTCCCTCTCCAGGATGTCTGGATGAAGGTCAGAAAGCACACTATCTGGGTTGTCCAGGACATCCAGATCTTTCTTGTACAATTATACCTGACTAGCCCAGTGGTGTTTTCCTACATTCTTCAGTTTAAGTTTGAGTTTTGCTATAAGAAGCTGATGGTCAGAGCCACAATCAGCTCCGTTTCTTGTTTTTGGTGACTATATAGAGCTTCTCCATCTTTGGCTGCAGAAAACATAATCTGATTTCGGTATTGCCCATCTGGTGATGTCCATGTGTAGAGTTGCCTCTTGTGTTGTTGGAAAAGAGTGTTTGTGATGACCAGCTTGTTCTCTTGACAAAACTCTATTAGCCTTTGTCCTGCTTTGTTTTGAACTGCAAGGCCAAACTTACCCGTTCTTCCTTTTATCTCTTGACTCCCTACTTTAGCATTCCAATCCCCTATAATGAGAAGAACATCTTTCTTTGGTGTCAGTTCTAGAAGGTGTTGTAAGTCTTCATAGAAATGGTCAGTTTCCACCTCTTCAGCATTGGCTGTTGGTGCATAAACTTGGATTACTGTGATGTTGATAGGTCTGCCTTGGATTCTTATTGAAATCATTCTATCATTTTTGAGATTGTATCCTAGTACAACTTTTCCTACTCTTTTGTTAACTATGAGGGCTGCTCAATGGGCTTCTTGCCCACAATAGTAGATATGATAATCGTCTGAATTGAATTAGCCCATTCCCGTCCATTTTAGTTCACTGACGCCCAGGATGTCATTGTTTATTCTTGCCATCTCCTGTTCGACCACATCCAGCTCACCAAGGTTTATAGATCTTAC
Organism: Pogona vitticeps; assembly: GCF_051106095.1. NCBI lineage: Eukaryota > Metazoa > Chordata > Lepidosauria > Squamata > Agamidae > Pogona > Pogona vitticeps. The sequence continues at coordinate 219,271,534 of NC_135785.1, read as the reverse complement.
ATTCCAGGTTCCTATGCAGTATTTTTCTTTGCAGCATCAGACTTTCTTTTCACTTCCAGGCATGTCTGCAGCTGAGCGTCCTACAGTATAATTAGCCTGGCAAATCAGCATCATCTCATTCCTTAAGATTTAAGGGCCAAAGCCTGAGACTGAGGGTCAAGTTCTCTTGAAGTCACCAAGGTGAGACACACAAGGCTTGAGAGGAAAGGAAATGCATAATACAAATGCCTTTGCATGTAGGCAGTGAGTTCTAGTGTCTGCTGGCAATGGGGTGGGAGGAGAAGGTTGGAAAGACACCTCACCAAAATAAAAATAAAAATAAAAAAAATCAGACCTCTGGTCCAACAGTGCTGCTTTCCCTGATATTTCAGTCTCCTCCCTGAGATCCTACAGAAACACAGTAATTCACAAGACTTCAACTGGTGACCTGAGACCTGGAAATCCTAGAGGTAACGGTGTATCAAAATATGATGGGCATGAGCAAACTCAAGCAAGGCCCTTTAATTTTATTTTCTAACCCCCTCTGGATGGATAGGGTTCAGAAAGGACGTAATAAATAACATCCATTAAAAAACTGAATATAATACTTTAAAGCAGAAGCAAAGTGTGCTGCTTATATACTACCCCACAGTGATTAAAGCACTCTCTGGACAGTTTACAATTTAATTATGCAGGCTACTCATTGCCCCTCCCAAAGAGCTGGGTACTCATTTTACTGACCTCCGAAGGATGAAAGGCTGAGTCGACCTTTGAGCCGGCCACAAGAATCCATCAGGATTGAATTCAGTTACTGTTAAGGACATTTTTGAATCATTTTGACAGTTTTCAACTGTAATACAATACTTTTATCCATCAGCCATGCTTTGTGTTTGGACAGGAAATGGTTAACTGATGAAAAAGAGTCAGATTCTGGTGTTTTCCCTTGAATTGTGTCTCCTCATGAATGAGAGTAAACACACACAGGGAATTCTGCAGACCATATTGACTGCTGTTAGTTGATGTTGTTAACATTCAAGCTACCTGTTGCTATGTAAAACTAAACATGCTTACCGATCATCGCAATGCGATGTTTAGCCTATCTAAACATCGCAATGTGATCGCATTAGCGATCGCAAAAAAGTGTCGCTATGCGGATTTGCTCGTTAAGCGAGGCACCGCTGTATTGTGTTGCAATGTTAAGCTATTTCTTGAAATTTTCAATCTTAGTTACAAAACCAATGTTCATGAAACAGAGAAGTGTTTGGCTTTTTTTTTTAAAGGACTGAATTATTGCTGCATGGTAGTGTAGCTATGTTCTTGTGCAGTAAAGCAAAAATTTACAAAGCCATTCTAACAATGGAGACACCCCAAACAAAAATTATAATTTTGAAATAGAACCTCAGATCAGCATCAGTTTTGGCACAGATGTAGCAGAGAGTCTGTTATTGGTCCCAGAAAAAAGGGTCTTTTTTATTGAATTGAATTGCTTCTTTTGAAAGAGAATGATTAGTCCCAACCACCCTTTTTTATTTGGAAAGAATCCAGGCTGCAGGGAGTGAAATTATGATTCTGGGGAAAAAGAAAGAAAAAAGAGGAAGCCCTTTCAAAGCCCTTCCAGTCAGGACCAAATTAAATGAATCTGAGGATGAAAAGACTAAACTCCTTCGTGTCCAGACAGATGTTAAAAAAAGTTTCTATTTCTGGTGTAAATTTTTTTAAAAGATATTATAAAAAATAGAGTGGGCATGGCAACATAAGTTTACCTGAGAGGTTAAAGGTTATGGTTAGACATTGTATGTGTTGTATCTACTCAGATATTTGCTCCGCCATTTCATAAAGTCCAAAAAACAGCCCTTCAAAATATTTCAGCACAGAGGGAACACAGGAACATCAAGCTATTCCTGTTTATGTTCTGTCTCAACAATTATAGTACAATCATAGTATAGATCATGGTGCACATAGTCTCTCACATGTCTGAGGATACATACTGATTGCAACCCACATGTTTGATCAAGAGACCCTGAACTAGGGAGATTCAAGATACATTGTGATATTTATAAAGAATGTGCTATAGCTGTAAAGAACTACAGGATTCTTTAAATAGAGTGGGAAGGCACATTATAAAATCCTTTATTTCTTTGAAAAATTCTTGTTCTTCTCACTGACTACATTTTGCAGCTTGGTAGCAATATTTGGAAGGTTCTGTACCCAACTGCATAGTTATCCCTGTCATTATTTTTGGATATTAAAAGGATAAGCAATAAGACTGTTAGCTGATTTAGCAATTAGACTTCCAAATTAGACTCTTATGCATACTTAATTGGGAGTAAGCCATGCTCAGCTCAGTGGGACTTGCTTTTGAGTAGACGTACATAGGAGTGCCCTGTAAATTATTTCCTGCAGTGAGATATCCTTTTTTCTCATGAAATGCAATGCAATGACCTTTCTGTGGAAAGAAATCCCCCCTGTGGGGTTCTAATGGGACTTATACTGAATGTGATGTTCACCAGACAATGAGTTCTGTGTTATTTGAAAGATGCCATTTTCCCCACAACCTGTTCACTTGCGGAAGTGTTAATGGTAAATGGTAAATTTGTCTGGGACTGAAGGCAGTTGTCAGTACAGTTGGAGGCCATCATGTTGAATAAGGTTGTGACATGCTTTTGCATGGAATTGACTCTGAAACAGATCCACTTGTTGCTTTCAGGAAATGTTTGTTAAGTCTTGTTTTCTGTTTTAAATATGTTTAGAGGGGGAGATTTTTTAAATCCTTGTGTCCAAAGTACCATAGTAGAATTAATAAATGCATCAAATAATATTCATGCAATCATGGGCAACATCAAGAGTATTTGGGGCAATCATATTATATGATGAGTGGCACAGAGTCTAGTAACATCAGTGTGAAGTCATTCAATCTTCTCCTCACTTGTAAAGGACTGTGCCAGTGCAAAAACCCCATCTAAATTCACTTTGGTTCTGCCACCTCCAATCTGTAGCCTATGAAGCAACTTCCTAGCAATCCTGTTTTCCGTGCAATGGTTGGCTGGAGGGGTTTAGACTTTCCTGGAGTTCCATCCACTTTAATATGTAGGTAGTTCTTTCCTTCTTTATTCAGTCTTAGCATCTTTGCTGTTCCTTGAGGATTTACAGATGTTTTGGAAAAAAATATCCTTGATTTTCATCCGGAAGGGCCAGGATGGTAGCCGAAAAGTGGATGTGCATTCAATATACTGTAGATGTTTTATGTATGGGTATCTCTTTTATTTCTCTGTCGGAAAATAGGAGACATGTAACATTATGTTTATATTTGCTTGTAATTAAAAATAATAATTAAAGTCCATGTATGTTTTGTTTTAGACCATATTTTAGGAGATGAAGAACTGAGCTTGTACACTTGTCTGGGGTAAACTACGTAGCCCAAACAAACAAGTAGCACATCAGTAATATATGTATAATGAAAAAGCTTTCTTCTATAAGCCCTACCTATCTTTAGTTCCCATATGTGTGGTTTGTTGATAAGAAGGCATTTAACAATAAACGAGATCTGCTAGTTTCCCACGGCAGGAGGTAGTGAACTAGACAATAGTAGAGCAATAAAGAATGACCTTCTAATCAATATCCTGCCTAGCCGGAGTTTGGGCAGTTTTGCTCTATCTACAAGATCTCTATTGTTTGAGAAGTTTTCATTTGATTAGCAATATTGTCAATTTTTGAGACCAGAAAACACTCAAACTGTCACCTCTGTCTCTGCCAATACTAGTAATCTCTCTAGTGTGTTTCATCTGACTCTGTCCCAGCAATAGTTTATTTTCCTGAGAGATATTAAACCCCAATCCACATTTCTGCAATGGCTTTATTAGGACCATCACAGAAGTGTGTGAACTTTAAAGTTTTATATACTTCTGTGGTGTTTGATTAGCTCTAGTAGAGGTATTGCTGTCTCTTCCCTCCACACCATGGATTAGCATGGCCTTCTCTTTCTTTGCTTCTTCCTTTTGTGCAAGATAATGATGATTTGTTAGCCAACACTTTTAACTGAATGAATGTGGTTATAGGTGATTATTATTAGAACTCCTCTGAGCAACATCACCCAGAGTAGAAGTACAGTATCTGTGTAGAGCCATAGTTACATCTGAATCCCTTAAGAAGTTCTAGTTCTTTTGACTGCATCCAAGGATGCCCTTGTCATTAGACAAAATGAGGTGACATCCACAGGAAGAAAATACAAGTGATAGAGATGGCAGTGTCCAGGTGTTGCTTCTGAACGTCCAAGCTGTTCACTCTGTTGGAAGACAATCATTGTATCACATATATGCAACCTCCTCACCAGTGTTTTAATAAGACTAAGCTACCAGTGCAGTTACTTTCTATATGTGATTTGGAGACAAAAAAAAGTGATGACACCATCTTGGCTTTTACCTCAAGCAGTCAAATATCTTGGTCTGGCTCTGGCTGCGTCAGATCATGGTTCTGCACCTGGACTGCTTTTAAATGCAAACAATATCCTTTTTGGGTTTTATAGGTTTCTGATCATGTGTCAATAATGTGATCCAGGCTCAATCCTGTGTTTTATTTTTGAACTTAAATCTGTTTGCTCTGAGCTGAGACAACTGAACAACAACATGGTCAGTCTAAAAACACAGGTTGCAATGGACTGGTGCTGCTTTTTCTTGACTCTTGAAGGTAAAAGCTACCCTGACTACCATTTTAATGCATATTGCTATCATTTTGAAATCACCTGGTTCTTAAAAAATAATAATGGCCAAGAATTTTCTCCATAGCAAAATATTTCCATGAGCTAGCAGGAAGCTAGCAGGACACGTTGACCCATTTGATTTCCGACAAACATTTGGAAAAGTGATAAAAATAACTTTCATTTAAATAGCTTGATGAAATGTTGTTCTCCCATTTGGTCAAATCCTACTCATTGCATTTTGTCCTCTAAAGAAAGAGCACAAAAATGACATTTTGTGGATGAGAGGTGTGTGAAAAATGGCTATGCCAAGCCATTTCTGGCAGCCTATAGTACTCAAACATCTTTTCAAGCAGCAATAAAGTTGACTCACCAAATCCCCACTGATTCAATGGGCGTACTCTACTTACTACTCTAAGCAACAGGACCCAGACATTTAGTCCTGAGAGTGCAATTGGGTGCCAGGTTAAAGAAAAGGGGTAAGAACACTGAAAGACCCTATATTATGTCCAAAGAATAACCACCTGTGAAACAGGGCTGCCAAACTGTCAGTTTTGGATGTGAGAAAGGAATGCCCTGCTGGAAGTCTTGCATACCACAAATGTGTTAATACCAATTCCCAGCCTCTGACTTGCACCCTGGACTAGACCACAAACCTCTTGGAGATGGAAGCAGCAGCTACAGATGGCCCAAAATATCTATTTTCCTGCATGACTCTGAAAAATCCCCCCTCCCATCCCCCACCCCCGGGCTGCTACAAGAGTACAGGCAGAATATATTGAATGTATGTATAGTTTTGGTTCCAGTTCATGTGGGAATCACACATGCCTTCAGGCACCCCTCCATTAATTGACCTTTGCAAGGATAAGGTTTGAAACACTAAATCTTTGGGAAAGCATCATGTGGTAAAGGAAAGAGGCATCTCCCTGTTTTGCATGCACACACAGTCTGTTAGCGATTAGGAGCTTTATTCTGCATTTACATTGCTGTTGAAGACAATCCAAGAGGCTGCCTCCATGTTGGGTTTTTCACATTCGTGAAGACATAGAAGCAAACTCTCAGCATTTCTGTATTCAAGTATAGGTTTTATCCTGTATTTACCAGAACAGTGAATGTAAGAGTTTCCTTATACCTTACCATGAACATCCTGAGTGATTATTCCTAATTCATAGCCTTAAATTCACCTTACTAGCTTGCTGCACACTGCTAGCCTCATTACCTGATATCTGTACTTTCACTTAAAAATGACAGCCAGAATCCTATACATGCTTAATGCCAATGGTCACGCCGATAGAGAGACCGAAGGGATCCAATTATCGAGGCGTGGCTTTGCCGACTTGCCTGGATTAACGCGCGTGACATTGAGGGGTGGAACCCAAGGATGGCCAAGGGGGTGTGGGCTAGTCGGAGGTCATTTAAAGGGGCGATTCCCCATTGTCCTCTATGAGCCTATTCCCATGGCTGTGGCGGGTAGTGCGGATTCAAAGGTACTGGATATTGGATTCTTGGGCAGTGGCAACAAATTCCAGCGCATCTTGACCAGTAGCATGCCCAGGCACACAACCGCAGTGCTGGGAGGTCAAGATGCGCTGGGGACAATCCCGGACCCCGGACGGCACAGAGAGGAGGAAGGGCTCTGGGGAAAATTCTGTGGCCGTCAGTTATTCCAGGTCGATAACGAAGGGATAACTGAGGCCTGAGCCCAGCCTTGCACCTGGGCGATAGCCAACCTAATACCTAGCAAAGAATTTGAATCCGCACTACAGCACGACCCCCCTCCCCATTTTCCCAGAAGATTGGCATGTTCATGAAAATGGAACTAACATTAATAAAGTGTGGCCCACATTTAACCCATGTACCTCGTCTCGTGTGGTTGTTCCAGGATAAGTGGGCAATGTAACTCCAATGGTGTAAATTTTAGTGTCAAATTGCTGCCAGTTAAGAAGTCAGTGCTTGTTCTTCTCACATGCCAAGTTATGCAATACCTGTGTGACAAAAAATCCAACCCAAAAAAACAAGTGATTACTTATTGAGTAGAAGCATTTCACCTTGGAAAATTGTGATATTTAGAGTTTCACTTGTGGGTGTAAGTAACAGGATTCTGGTGAACACCAACTACACCCAACCACACATGGAAATTTAATTTTTTATATTTTTTTGGATTTAAAAAAATAATGCCAACCCATCCCTGAAGGGATAAGTTTGAATTGAGTTCTTTGAGAAAGCTTCCTTCAGAACACATCAAGCTACGGAATGTCAGACTGCCAAGAGAGCAGAAGCCCAGCTTCATTCTTCATCAGCAGCATGTCCCTGTTGACTTTTAACACTTCCTTATCACTTGCTGGTTCACCTCCTAATAGTTCTGATAAAATACCATCCATCCTCAGTGGAATCTCCTGACTAGAGCTGCAGAGAATGCAAGAGCTGTTGGGGTGGAATTGGAGGCTCCTGGCCTGGAAAGGAAATGAGATGGTGGCAGCTGGTTTTCTCTGGAGGGGTATCTGATCATCCTAAACAAAAGGACAGAAACCTTGGTCTTTTTATTCACTCCTGGACTTTTGCTGATGGTTGTCAACATGTTCCCTAGGGAATTTGTTTTATTGTCCAGCTGTTCCTTTTTTTAAAAGAAAAGCTGAAAACATCTAATGGGATCCTGGTTGCAGACATACCGTTTGGAAGTACTGAGAAAGGTTTGACTTCATTATTTTCCATTTTCCCATACATGCTATTCCTTGCATCTCCAAATCTTAGTGCATTTACTGTATAAAGAACTTCCAATCACACTTTGCTAAGTGTAGGGAGTATAAGATACCTATAAGACTATATATAATACAGATACAAGCAACTTCTAAAGCTGGCTGTTGGGGAACTATATAATGAAAATCATCTCATGTTGGGGAACTATATAATGAAAATCATCTCATGCCCTTTGAGGGTGTGAAGGGCCTTTTGAGGAGGAGGGAATTTGTAAAGATTTGTATGTAGGGGCCGCAGATGGGATTGGAGGATGCTTGGGCCCACAGTGGAGGCTCTGTGGACAACATGCAGCCTATTGGGGGCACATTTCCCATCTTTGCTTTGACAGATGTACTAGGCTTCCTAACATCATTGCTGTCAGTTTGAAATTCTGCACCCTTTGCATTTCTCATTTAAAGATCTTTCTATTCTGCCTTCTCTGTTCTTGCCACTTCTGCTCAGAGGAGTTGCAACATTTATTATTGCCACTCCTTTAAAATCCATTTTTAAACTTTGATTTAATATACATAAGGTTCTATTGCAAATATTGCTTCTTAATTTACATCAAAACTATAGCACAAATGATGTTGTACAGCTGGAATGATTGGGCTTGCAGAGAAAGCAAGTAAGTTGATTTGGAATGGAAGTTTAGATAGAAATAAATGGCTGGATTAGCATAGAGAGCACATGGTTAATAACTGTTCAGGAGCTGATCAAAGGGGTCTGTAAGCCTTTGTGCATTGTCTGTCATTCTAAAAATGCACCAGGGCCCTCAAAGAGGATAGCACTAAATATGCTCAGTTGTTAATCACTCTCCCAGATATAGGTGGTGTATCAGATTGCATGAACCCAATAGGATATATGATAGCACATTTGCTGGGGGTCCAAGGTAAAGCTGCTTTTAGGGTGTTTGTAAAAGGGAAAGCAGTTTCTTGTATAGAGCATAGAATTCAGTCTGTCTTCAGCTGTTTGGCATCAAAATAGAATACGAAACCTGTTCAGTTTTTTTTACGCAATAGGCAATAAGAACAATGCATTCAAGGGATCTTAACACTTCTGAGCTCCAGATATTTGACAACAATTAAGGGAATGTTTTCTTGTCTGCATAGATTTAGGACAGAGGTGCTTAATATTTTTAGGCCCAAGGACCACAGTGTGGTATCAGCTGGTACATTGATAGCCATGCACACACATATCTCCACTCAGATATGCATACTCACATTCTCTCCTAGTAAAGGTTGAAATAAATAAATTTAGCACTTTTTTGTAGAAAAAATTACCTCTCAGATGGTGAGAATTGTCTGTTGCAATTTTGCTCCACAAAGAATTCTGTATTTAGCGTGCTTCGTTTTATGGTTTAGTCCATGGAAGGTACATATGAGCTTAATTTGCAAATATGAGTGCTAAAGCATGTCTCTGAGTGAAAGCTGTTATAAAATGGAAAATTACTTAAACAGAAGAAATAAACATTTTCCTTAAGGTCTAGTTAAACCCAAAGCTTCTGCAATACTTTGGGATCCCTGGTTACTGCCTTAATGCCTTCATTTGGAGTGTTGAAGATGTGGACCCAGTTGCTTGGGCCTTACTGGGGGAGGAACAACTCCAAAGCCTCCCTGCTTCAGTGATCTTACTTTGAAAATTGCTTTACTGCCACCATGGCCAGTAACAAAACAATGATCCCAGTACTCTTCCTGGCCGCAGTGGCAATGCAGAACGTATTTTCCCCCATGAATGGCAAGTTGTAGTCCAGGTGGCTGGACAACAGAACTTGCAGAGAGTACTGCAGTCCATGGGCTGTGCACCCTGATTTAAGCCAGCAGAGTTTCTAGTGTGGTCAAGTCTAGATGGTGAAAGTGGATAGAAGCAAAAAGTGACTAAGGAGAGCCAGTATAGTGTAGTGGTTAGGGCCTGGGTCCTGGGATATCCAGATTCCAGTCATCGATGAGCAATGAAGTCCTCTGAATGACCTTGAACCAGCCTTGTTCTCCTAGCCTGAAAAACCCGAGAGGGTTGTTTTGAGGATAAAGTGTGGAGGACAAGCATGTATGGCAACTTGAGTTCATTAGCAGAAAGACAAAATATAAACATGTTACTAAGAAAACAGTATGAAATATATACTTCTTATTTAATTAATTAATATAAATATACCTGACTCAATCCTCTTCCTGGCTGATAGAATCAATAAAGAGTAGATATCCCCCCCCAATAATCTATGCCTTCTGGGGCAATTTTAGCTGTCATTGAGTGAATCATTAACTGTACAGTTACAGCTGTTTGATAGAATGTTAGCTGTCATGGCCACATCTTGTGGAATCATGGGATTTGTAGTTTGGTGAGATACTTGAAATTCTTTGCTAGAGGGTGCTAGTGCACTCTCCTGAACTACAACAGAGAACTGGAAGTGCCTTAATAATGATGTTCCATCAAGTCAATTCTGACTTATGGTGACCCTTTTCAGGGTTTTCCAGGTAGAGAATACTCAGAAGTGGTTTGCCATTCCCTTCTTCTAGGCGGATTCTGGATCTGTGCAGCTTGCCCAGGGCTGCCTCTACTTGGAGGTGCCACATCCAGTTACCTAAACCACTGAGCTATCCAGCGAGCCCGGAAATGCCTTATCGGACTACAGATCTCAGGATACCCCCGGATGAAGCCACAACGGGTGTAACAGTCCGGTAGATGAGCTCATAGCCCTGGATGGTACAGACTGTCAACAGTCTTCTGTCAAGTCTTAAAGAGGCCTTGACTGAGGGCAACACATCACTGATCATTTTACCTGCAAAAATCTGATAAAAATTCCAGCTCCTTCAAGGCTCCCCTATCCCTCAGCTGTCATCATCAGCTATCATTCTAGCAGGCTGTAGAAAAGGGAGATGAGGTGTGAAGCAGACAATTTTGCTAGCCCACATGAAAGGCTCTTCCCCTCCCCTCTTTTTCTTTTGTTCAAGGTTGAGATGACACTGTCCTCCACAACTCTGTATTCAAATGCTGATCATACTGGACGGTGAAAAATCTTTTGCAACATATTTTTAAACACTAGCCACATCCTCCATGATCTTTGAAGGTAGCCATGTTAAGAAGTAGATCACTTAACTCTCATTTTTTGTTCATTTCTTCTTCCTTAATGTCTGCTGACTGAAGCCAGATGCTTCATGCTACCTGAAAACCAAGAAAACCATTTTGAATGCATGATCTAACAGGACAACGGCAGAAAAAAATATTGCAGGGTAGTAAACCAGTAGTTGAATATCATTATTCAGAGCACAAGGATTTAATCCATGTTGTATGCGATCTTAGTGTATTGTGACTGTAAACTGGTAGACAAGAAAGATAACAAGAAATTCTTTGGGGAGTTTTCACTATTGAGTAGTACATCTTGATTTTCATCCCTGAGTATATAGGACTACATGTTTTTTGTCAATAAATTCACAACATGAGGCTGTGAGATACAAGCTATTTAAAGTGTTTGAAGCTTCTGTGGCTTTTGAAGGAAAGCCTGCCTTGGGGCAGGATGATGGCAGATGAAAAGCAAAGGGTAATGGTGCAATATACTCTCAGGGTGTGGTGCAAAATTGTTGTGGAATATCTATGGAGACACAAGGCATCTGAGTGGATAAACTGAACTGTGGCTTGTAAGCAGCAGGTCTCTGTAAAAGTACTTCCAAAATTTGTGCCAATTTCCATACACAATGTTATCTCTGTAAACCAGCACATGGTCAGACCTGCTGCATTCACAGGGTTGAGCCACTAGGGACTCAGTAGGCACTTAGAGATCTGAGCTGTGATGCCTTCTGCCAGATTCATATTCACTCACTTTTGCAATTTTCATATTGCTGTTTGATTGCCCCTCCTCCCGCTTGATCTGCAATCCATGAAGGCTTTGCAAGGGGTGGGTGGGAGGCGTCGACTATATTTTGTCCTGTTCCTCCTCTGCCTTTTCTGAGGGGGTGTAAATTGGGAGGGGAGTAGATGGGAAGTTGGAGTGGTCTCGATCCTGGCTCCTCCCCAGCAAGACACGCAGGCTCTTTCTGTGCTTTTTTGCAGGAGACCCCCTCTTTCCTCAGATCCTTAAGGCATCCTTTTTGGGGGGGGGGCGGCAAAGGGTTCCCTTTCTCTCCCCCCAAGAAGGAGAAAGTGGCGGGGGGGGGGGCTTCCGTGAAATGCTTGGCAGACCCTATTGATGGGGGGGAAGAGGAAGAATATAGAGGCTCTCTTGCCCCCCACAAGGGTCTCCCCTCTCCTGTTTCTGCCCCATTGGGGTTCTGCCCCTTCTGCTTCTTCCCGCCACCTGCTTTGTTCTCACACCTCCCACCCTGCCCCCTTTCCATTCAGGAAAACCGAGAGCTATCAAAGGGGGAAAGGCCACTTTGCGGGGGGGTGGTGGTGGACGGGCTTCCTCACGAGTTTCCTGCCAGAGGACCGACAAGGAGGTCAGCAATTGGGGGTCCAGGACCGGGGTGGGGGCTAAGGAGTTGCAGAGAGATATTTTAAAAAATACCCAGACAAAAGCCTTCCTCCCCAGAGACCGTGCAATCCAGACCGGGGCCCTCCTCCCGCTTGCTCTGCAATGCAAGAAGGCCTTGCAAGGGAGGGGGGAGAGGCGTCTATTTTTGTGTGTGTGTGCCAGCTCCTCTTTCCCCTTCTTTCCCCAGATCCTACAGGCATGGTGGAGGAAGGAGGGGATGTCACCCATGGTGGGATTCAGCAGGCCAGCAAACAGTTCTGCAGAACTGATAGTACATTAGGTATCGGTTCTGTAGAACCTGGTGAACCGGCTGAATCCCACTGCTGCTTATACCTCCTCTTCCTCCTGTGGATCTTTTTCTTTCTCCTCCTCTTTTCCTGCACCCTGCCTCTCTTCCTCTGTCTCAGTCCTCCTGCCTTCTACCCTCTCTGTCGGTAGAGCCCTCTTTATATCCTTCATTCCCCAGGGGCAAATTATTTCCTGCCACATTTCCTAGGCTCCTCCTCCAACTCCTGTAACTGGCAGTATCACCCTAGCTTCTCTGTCTGTGTTCTTGCATCTCTGCCAGTCTTATGCAGAGCAGCTTTTGCAAACCTTCTACAACCCTCATTGTTGGTGGAGTTGGCCGGGTGATGGCTTTGGGTCCCTGACTGGAGTGCAGTGGCTCAACGACAGGGGTCATTATGACCTTGTTATCCTTAAAAAGATACATTTAAAAAAATAAAATATGGATTTTAAAAACACAACAACAAAGCAAACAGAAAAGATAAAGAAAACAAACGACAGAGCAAGCTGAATAATTCAAGGAGATTCAGGGTTTTGTAGTTGATTCCAGAAACAAATCTATCTCATTATTTTCCTACAACTGCACCTCAAACACTGTTGGTTGCTCTGATGGTCCTCTTCAGCTAAATATTGGGGACAGATCAAAAACCTATGTTCAAACTTATCACTGCAGTCATGGATCTTCTCACCCAGTGTGCCACTGATTTCCCTGCTGAAAATGCTGGCCATTCCCCACCAAAATGGCCACCCTCCAGCATTGCTTTCTTTGCTATTTCTGTTGCTAATTTTAGGCTGCCTACACTGTTAATAATTCCTCCCAGTGCTGAACATCATATTAAGGAGGATACTCTGAGGTCCAGTCTTAGAAGGCCCACTTGTGCCAGAGGGCACTGCCTCTGAGGATACTCTGGCAGACTTAGCTGGAGGGTTTTTCCTGTTGCTGAGAGGAGAAAAGACAGGGACAGAGTAAGTTGGGGTTTTATTCAATACGGCTTACTCCTAGATCAGTGTGCACAGGACTGCAGTATCTAGGACAAGAAGGGATAATAGCTGAAAATCAAGTAATATTCCTCAGCTTCAAATAGCAATGCAGGAAGGGGCCCTAGGAGAGAAAAGAAACATATTCCTACAAAATAAAGAGGTAAGAACTATTTATAGCAAGCTTCTCTCCTCTCCAGTCCACCACCTGAGAAGTGATTGGTGCTTTGAGAGCTGGAATGAGGGTTTCTGTGATAACAACAACTGAACTGCAAGGTGTTGATCTTTGGGGATTAGTGGTTCACAGAGTCTTTCCACATAGCAACACCTTGGTGGAGACTTTCTGCATAACTTCTGTCTATTCTGATGGCATGGACAAAGTATTCATCACCCTTGTGAGGATGTGAGGATAAGCCTTATCCAGGACTCGATGCCAACGCAACAGAACGGCATGCAAAACAGCACCAATGACTTTGTATCATGCAAACACTCTGGAGCCCGCCTAACATTCCTTTTGAAAAAAGATATATTACTTATGCTGTCTTGTCTTTCATGGAGGGAGCCAGTAAATGATCATGGGAGTGAAAAAAATCTGTTGTAAACACTGTGTATTATAAGCATGTTTCCACATGTACTGGCCCTGTGTTGGACTTTAGTCCCCATTAACCCTAGCCAGCATGTTGTTGGAGAGTGACTGGAGGTTGAAGTCCAAGTTTTAGCAAGTACCAGATTAGAGTAGTTAATGGGCATGCCACCTGGGGTCAATGAAAGCTGTAGTTCAATGTATTTGAACCATACCAGCTTGGAGGGATTGATCTAAGAGAAACAGAGACCCATCTGGAGCGGGATCTGGAACCTTTAACTTTGTTCACTATGTTTTCATAATGGTCTGGGTGTTCCCCCCCCTTCAGTGAAGTTAACATGCTTGGATCTTCCCATTCAACATCTGGAGAACCATGTATTTCCCACCTCTGTTTAAAGGAAGAAAAAGAGGTGTGACTTAAAAAAAACACGGGATGCCAATATAAATGGTTGATCCATCTAAAATAACTAGCAAATTCTCTCTACATTTTCAAACAGGAGTCTTTCCTTGAGATGCTGAGGATTAAACCTAGGAGCTGCATGGAAAGTATATGCTCTGCCACTGAGCTACAGTCCCACACATAAGCTCAAATGATACAAATACTATATCATTAGAAACGTCATACTTATGCATTCAGGTTTGCAAATGAAGCCCCTGTTTACCTTCTGGTGACCAAACACAAATAAGGAAGCGAATTTGCAAACCAGAGAAGTGAGAAAATGTGTACTATGACAACCACACATCTTTTGGCACTTAAGGAATTCCTTGTTCTAATGATGCCCTTCTTGTAGAGTCTGTAAGTTACTGATAGAGCAGGTTTTGAAGTACATGGAAGAATTGTTCTGAAATGAATTGGGTGCTTCTCTATATGTAAAGGAGAAAAAGACTTGACGTGGGCTATTGTCCAACTCATCCAGAAGGCGCTGGTTAGAATAAGCTACATTGCAGTGTGATTGCCTGTCCTCACAGTGGCTGACTATTCTCAGACTATCTGATGAGTCTTATTTTGTCACAGTAGGACAAAATATTTGCTCTTGTTTGTGAATGCATGCCCAGCTTAGTCACACACATCTGAAATCTCATATACAAGACCCCTTGTGCTTTCCAGTCAGCAGGGTTGTTAACACTGTGGTTAGCACCTCCAAGTATGGGCAACACGAGGCTACCACTGCAAAAGTCAAGGGCAGTTGTACTTACACCCTTTCAAAAATCTGCAGCTTGTATTCCCACGGAAAGGCCTCTTCCATGATTCAGAGACTGTCTGGCCAGTTCTGCTGAGATGGAGATTAATTGCGTATGAATGGCTGGGATCCCATATCAGGAAGAGAAAAGTACAGGCTCAACTGCTTCCAAGTCCGAGAACCCTTTCTTTAAAATGAATTGCTGAAGCATGAGAGGCTTCCGTTCCTTGCTGGCATATTCTACACTGTGCCCAGAGAAACAATCATATCAGGCTCAGGAAGGCAAGTGCCTGGGAGGGCAGGGAAACAGGAACTGTCCCTACGGATGTCCTCCCCAGAGGGGAGTTAGCCTGAATCTGGGAACAAACATTCTGGTAAAGAAAAAGTGGAAGTCACTTTCACCCCCAAGATTCACAATAAGGTAACACATAGTTACTTAATCCTGTCAGCACCTGAAAACAGCGAGAACTCAAAAGCCAGATGATTATCACACATACTTCTCTCAAGAACCAAGTTAGGAGGAGTCCGAACATGTGGAGTCCTGAATCTGGTGAAGAATTCAGGCCCCCTGATGTTTTTTGTAAGTCTCAGAATTGGAGGAGCAGTAGGAAGAGAGAAAGAAGAAGGAGAGGAAAAGCACCATAGTCTTTGCAACAATTTCAGTCAGTGACAAAGACCCCTTGCTCTAAATTGGTAATCTACAGCTGTGCTGGATTGCCACTCCCATAATCCCCAAACAGCCTGGCAAACTGGTGGGGGATAAGGGGCATAAGCAGTCCAAAGCATCCAGAGGTTTCCAGTTTGGAGAACTCTGGACTAGGTAGAGCCACTATGTGCATAGCCCAGTGTGTAGCTCAATAGACTCCTGTTCTTCCCATTCCCACTTCTTGCCTGCATGGGAACACATAGGTGCAACGTGTATTCACATATTCCCATGCCTTATATTGAGTCAGGCAGATCCATTGCTTCCACCATGCTTTACACTGTTTAGTGATTCTCCAGAATCTCAGGGAAATATCTGGACTAAAAGACATTAGCTTGGGTGTTAGTGCTATCACCTATGAAATACCTTCTCCCACCACCATCTTCTAGAACTGTTGTGGCTCAATAGCTACCCTTCAATAATTTATCCACATCCATCATGATTTGCACGAACAGCGGTCTTATGCTGAGACAGAAGATACGACTGACTGGACAAGACAACACATGTTAGGAAAAGTTGGAGGTAGCAGGAAATAAGAAGTGAGATGGATTGACTCAATAATGGATGCCATGATCTTTAGTCTGTAAGGCCTGAACAGGGCTGTTTAATGATAGGACCTTTTGGAGGTCATACATTCATAGGGGCACCATAAACTGCAAACAGCTTCATGGCACATACTGTAGCGCACACACAACGCTGAAGTGCTGGCAGCACCCCTGAACAGACTTTCTTAAACACCTGAGCTGTGACCCTCCTTAAGCTCAGCTACTTGCACAGGGGGAGGCACATGGACTCTTCATTCCTGCAGTGGCCCTTTACGTTCCCTGCTCATGCAACTGTAGTTCATACAGAGCTTGAAAGTAATAAATAACATGGTTCCTGTAAGCACACATTGTTTGGATGATGAGCATATAACCAAGTTACAATCCAAAAGTAACATAATGAGTGGGAATGTTACTTTATTGGTGTAACCAGAAACTTTCTAGGCACTTTCACAGGTTATTTTCAAAGAACATTTTGAGGCCTTTGACAGGAATTTTTCAAGCTGTATGCCATTCTCTTATTAATTCTGCTTTAAAAAAAGAAAGAAGAGAAAGCAATCAATACAACAAGTAGCATACTGAATTATTTTCTCAAAGTAGTCATGATTAATAGTGGGATAATTTTCAAACACTATGAGAATAACAAGAGTGAATTATTTCTAAAAAGTAATTTTCCAATCTCTTAGTATGTGCTCAAAGATGGGGTAGGGTAGAAGAGGAAACCTCTTCACATTCACAGTGTGCCTTTACTAAGACTGACTGGAGCCCAGACTACAAATAGACTTTTCTTGAGACAGAGATGTGGAAGGTGGAAGGAAGGCTGTATCGGTCCCCTCCCCGTTTCCCCTCTGTTTTGTCTTCCTGGTTAAACAGATCCAATATTTGAAGTGACAGCCGCACCCTTCTGCAGAATTATAGCAGAGATTATGGGGGTAGATTTCCCTTAAAATTCAGTATTGAGAATGCCAGGGAAAGGAATAGTTAAAACAGCAGCTGCAGCAACAAAGATGATATTTGCAGAAGAGAGAGCCCACAACTGAAGCATTTGCTGTGACAGATTGGGGCATGAAGACTGTCATATTAATGTACTTCTACCATCACTG
This sequence comes from Pogona vitticeps, assembly GCF_051106095.1. Lineage (NCBI taxonomy): Eukaryota > Metazoa > Chordata > Lepidosauria > Squamata > Agamidae > Pogona > Pogona vitticeps. The sequence goes on along the minus strand of NC_135785.1, from coordinate 219,254,289 downwards.
TAACTCTAAAGAAGAGGACACACATAGAGCAACATATTACAATTTCTTTGAGTGTGTCAAGCTCTAAAATAGGAAATTCTCCTCAGGGTTATTCATCATAGATGCCACTAAACACATGTACCTTTCTGAGAGGGTATAACCAAACTCTCTCTCTCTCTCTCTCTCTCTCTCTCTCTCTCTCTCTCTCTCTGTGTGTGTGTGTGTGAGAGAGAGAGAGAGAGAGAGAGAGAGAGAGAGAGAGAGAGATTCTAAACATTTCTTGTGGTTGGATAAGGAAGGAAATATGTGTTATATATTATCACCTGCTTGTGTCCTTAAGATAATACTTTAAAACAAAAAAACCCAAAGAGGATAGTTTAGAAGTCACCTAAAGAAGCCTGAAAAATAAGACAACCAGCACTACCAATCAAGCAAAAAAGGGCTGTGTTGGTCTTGCACAAAATCTTGCAAGGGGAGGTGATTCCTTCGTTAGACTTCTACAATGACAAGAACAGGCCAATTTTCCTGTCCAGCAGGACTTGTCTTCAGGTTGGGCATTGCAGAGTATGAGGAGGTGGGGTGGGTGGGTGATGGATAAATCCAAAGCTTATCCTAACCGGATGTTGTAGTTCCAACATCTGAGTTTACAGTAAGGAATGTCTGAAGACAGATACGTACCTTTTTTTAAAAAATCAGTTTGAGATATGGGGTTTCATGCCAGCAATGTAGGATATTTTTGGACTGGATGAATAGGGATTATGCATGTTTCTCAGAATCCAAATATTGCCATATCAGATTTTTAAAAAATACTAACATGAGAATATGGCACCCTCTTGTGGCATTAGTTTATATTTGAGACATATACCCAAACATATACAGTAGCTTGTTATTTCAGAGTAGAGTGTGATTCTTGCTGTCACTCAGTCTTCTCTTCCAGTTCAGACATATCCCTCTGACATTCTCTTCTTGGTGGATAAGTCTAAATTGGCAAAATTAGAGAGGAAAAGGGGAGGAAGAAGGTTGAATATTCTGGCACTTTTAACAGATTTGTTTCAATGTGAGCTTTTCTGGAGGAAAAGCTGCTTCTTCAGACACATAGACATGCTCATACCATGTTGTCTATACGGTGGTGGGGTCATGCAACTAACACTGCTACTTCTTTGGAAATTCCTAAATTCTGTGGTGTCACTAAACCTGCTTCCCTTTTTCAGATTCATACTCCTTTTCTTCTAAGGCCCTAAAAAGGTAAAGGTTCCCCTTGACATTTTTAGTCCAGTCGTGTCCGACTCTAGGGGGAAGTGCTCATCCCATTTTTCAAGCTGTAGAGCCAGCACTTGTCCGAAGAAGACAGTTTCCATTGACACGTGGCCAGCGTGACTAAGGAACGCCGTTTTACCTTCCCACTGGGGTGGTACCTATTTACTGTATCTACTTGCATTTTTACATGCTTTCAAACTGCTAGGTTTGGTGAGGAGCTGGGTGGGACAAAGCGACGGGAGCTCACTCCGTTGCGTGGATTCGATCTTACAACTGCTGGTTTTCTGACCCTTGAGCACAGGCTTCTGCAGTTTAGCCCACAGCGCCACCACGTCCCCTAAGGCCCTACTCCTTCTCTAAGCTTTCTCACAGTCCAGGCACTGCCCTCTGACCAGGAAAAATGTAGCCAATTGTTAAACAGAACCTGTAAGAGATTCAAGGCACTAAACTAACTGCCACAGGAATCATCACCATTAGGTTGACCACAAAAAGTCTGTCAGCAATGTACAATACAGATAATTTGTTAAACAAACAAATAAAGCAAGCAAGCCTTTCACTGGTACTCAGAATTCAAAGAGGGGACAAAAGATTGTGCAATATATACACAGCGACATGGGCAAAATCTTTTATTGGAGTGACTTGCTTTTTAAGAACTTTAAAAGTTAGTAACCTTACAAAGTTCTTCAGGAATGTGTGACCATGATTAAAATAACAAAAGATGGATAGTTAATATAAACTTGGTTATAAAACCTTCAAGAACAAAAATGATATCTTGATAAGAGGAAGTGTTTGCTGAATTAAGCTTCACTTTTTTTTCCCCATGGCCACAGCAATGGAGCAAAGCTCAGGCTCTCAATATGGACCTCACAAAGCTCTCTAACCATGATAACACCCTGCTCGATCTGTTATGGTTATCTTTTTGAGGAACCGGTGGAAGTTCATTATACTAAAATATATAAACCAGCCAAGATTGTTAAAGTAACCCAGCACTTATCTCTTTGTAGGGAACTCATTTGTGTTTCAGACTTAGTCTGAGTGGCTAGCCTATATGTTTGCTATATCCACAACAGCAGCAGGAAGAAAACAAAAGCAGATTTCTAGACAAACAGATCAGGAAGAAATAACTTTGTCACAGGGGCTTCCAATCTAGTTGTTCGGGGCTGTTCTTTTTGTGTCCAGCCAAATAGACCATCACCACGCATGAACAGCTCTCTTCACACCAAATGGCCCTGCCTTACCCTGACACCATTGTGTTAGAAATCCTCTTAAAATAAAAAAAGTACACCCCCACACACATTCTTGCAATGGGCTGCAGAGAAGGGGCTTGAGTGGAAAGGCGTGCCACAGCTAAGGCGGGACATAAATAATTGTGCATTATCAGAGCTTCCTTCCCTAAATGTGGGGAAACAAACATGATGCATCCCCTTAGCCCTGACAACGACGACAACAAACAAAAAGACCACTCACTCCAAAGCAGACACTTCAGAGGTAGGCCTCTGTGTACATTTATTTATTTATTTATTTATTTATTTATTTATTTATTTATTTATTTATTTATTTATTTATTTATTTATTTATACCCCGCCTATCTAATAAAACGACCACTCTAGGCAGCTTCCAACTTACATAACACAGCATGTAAAATATAACAGCATATTTATACATCAATATACAGATTATTCAAGATGAAAAGAAAAAGAAAAAAACTACAAGAAGAAAGAAAGAAAGAAAGAAAGAAAGAAAGAAAGAAAGAAAGAAAGAAAGAAAGAAAGAAAGAAAGAAAGAAAGAAAGAAAGAAAGAAAGAAAGAATCAGGTATTAACTGGAGGGAAACATGTCATTTTCTAGGCCAACAAGGTTTTAAAATCTCCTGAGCACGATCGAAAAGCATTCCATTTGTGAAAGAAATGTACTCCTAACTTTCCACTGTCTGTTCCAGTCTCTTTCCCCACGGAACCAGAGCTTAGAAAAAGTCACCTTTTTTGCACTTTCTCTGTTCCCCCCCTCCCATCTGCCTGCGCCCTTTTGATGGGAAATAGACATTCATGTGGCATATTATCTCCTTGGATCCCGTAAACTAGTTTCTAGAGGCATGGCTGAGAGGATGCTACCTTATCAACAATAGAGAAATCAGATCCAAGCAGTCAGCTGGGATGTGGCATGAGGAGAGGCGACATATTTTCTCCTGCTTTAGGCAGCAAAATGTCCTCTGCCAATTTTGTATATGGAAACAAACACAAGGCGGAGACATGTTTAGGTTGAAATGGCAGTAAACACAGTAAATACTTTGACATTCTGAGACTTGCTCTCCTTTTTGTTCCTTTTTTTCTAGTGAATGCCCGCCCATTTTTGCTAATCTCTGCAGACAGAAGTCGCCAGCAGCTATTTCTGCTGCATTATTGCAATGTATGCTCCCCCTCCTCTGGGGGGAATCTAAACTGCATCCAGACAGTCTGGTGGCTCTTTGTTTTCCATGAGCTAAAGTATTTATGTACCCAAACAGGATGGATGCAGCATGGCATGCTCTGTGGGGAAACTAAAACTACTAACTAATGAAAAGAGTATGCTCTCAAAAGTGTGTGCATTTTTATCAGCTTCTGCATGCATTTTTTGTATCTTTTTGGTTGGCCCACAAGGATATCACTTCAGGATGGAGATGGGCTTTTTTTTTTTTTTTTTTTTGGTATAAAACACATCTCTCTCTCTTTATGGTTGTCTCTCTGGCCAAGAGCTTCTTCATCTTCTGTGAACTAAACCATGGAGCACTTAGGTAGCTTAGGGTGCAACTGTACTGGCAAGCCAAATCGGAGCTTTGTTTCAGCTTCATTCTCAATCTCTTTTATGGTTGAGGTGATCATACGAATGTTCTGGATTGATTCGGTCTACACCATCCCTCAATCCGATGTGATTTGACATGTGCCCACAGCCCCCCTTCCGTTGACACTGCTCACCTGGTGATCTCCAGCTCGATTGTTTCTTATCCCCACTCCTCCGCTTCAGGATGACTAGGAAGAAAGATTGCAGGGTGTGTGTTCCTGCTGTCCCAAAACATCACACTCCAGCTTAGTATTTCTATTATTTATTAATTGCTTAAAATATTTTTACTCCACCTTTCTCCTTACAAAGGACTCAAAGCTAAGAACAGTGAGTATAAAAAGGCAGCTTACATAACCAAAAAACAATATTAAAGCTATAACTATAAGTATACAACTATTAAAAAGGAACGAACAAGTACCAATCTGAGAGATGGCAAACACAAGTAGTATTAAAGACCCAGTCAGAGCAGAAATGCATAACAATCCATCTAAAAGTCACACTCATGTAGCCAGTCACTGAGGGAAATCTTGCCTGTAACTTTGGTTCTTCTAGTGGTACTCTGTGAATTCACATAATTGGGTTTATCCTGCGCCTGCGCAGGAACGTCCGGAAGATTCTAGAGCTTAAGAAAAAGAGTCAGTTAGCTCCCCCCCCGCGGGGTATATAAGCCTCGCCTCCTCCATCTTCCTTTAAGTTCCCTAAATCCACCGTTACCGTAAGTTAGATAAGCATGGTATCATAGGACGGTACCGTGACGGATAGAGGGGAGGATGGGAGGGATGTGTGAATTCACAGAGTACCACTAGAAGAACCAAAGTTACAGGTAAGTAACCTAACTTTCTTCGTAGTGGTCTCTGTGAATGCACACAATTGGGTGATTAGCAAGCTGTACTCACCGGCAGGAGGGCCGTCACGGTATCAGGGATGACAGTGCTGCCTGTCCAAACGCCACATCATTTTTGGCTCTGACGTCCAGTCGGTAGTGTCTGGTGAACGTCAGAGGGGTAGCTCAGGTGGCTGCTTTGCAGATGTTTTGCAGTTGGACACCTTTAAATAGGGCTGTCGAGGTGGAAACCGCTCTGGTGGAGTGTTCCCTTAAGCCCTCTGGGAGAGGCTTGTTGGCCAGCTGGTAAGCCAGGTGTATGAGCTGAACAATCCATCTTGATACTGATTGAGAGGAAGCAGGAGCACCTTTGTGTGGCCCATGGTAGCACAAGAAGAGACGTGGAGAACGCCGAACGGGCTTAGTACAATGTAAGTAGAAGGCAAGGCCGAGAGAGCTTCCAGGTAGGATTGAGCCACGAGAAGCCAATTGTCGATGTAAGGGAAAAATTTTTTATTTTCTGGGTTCGCAGGTAGGCGACAACTGGCTCCATGCATTTTGTGAATGTGCTGGGGGCCGTGGATAGCCCGAAGGGCAAAGCGGTGAATTGGAAGGTCTGGTGATGAAACTGGAACCGGAGAAACTTTTGATGAGACGGGTGGATGAAGATGTGAAAACAGGCATCCTGTAAATCGATGGTGATGAACCAGTTTCCCTGTGATAAGAGGGGAAGAATGGAGTCAAGAGTGAGCATACGGAATTTTTTGTGGAATATGTACCAGTTGAGGTCTCTCAAGTCCATGATGGATCTGATGCCTCCATCTTTTTTAGGGACTGCGAAGTAGTGGGAGAAAAAACCATCAATGTTGTCAGGTGAAAATTGAATTATGGCCCCTTTGGATAGCAAGGATGAAATTTCCAGATGCAATGATGTGGAGAATGGGGTAGGTTTAATCGAATTTGATGGGGGAATAGAGAAAAACTCTATTCTATATCCATGTTGGATGATACTGAGGACCCATGTATTGGTAGTGATGTTTTTCCATTCTTGCAGGAATGGAGACAGTCATGTAGGAGAAGGGGAATTGTGAAAATTGCTTACCCCTATGCTGAGCTTTACAAGAGGACTGCTTAGGACTGCGGAAGCATTGTTGCTTGAACAGCAGTGTCGTGGACTGCTGTGTTTTGTAAGTGCGGTCCAGTTGTTGTTTACTGTACCGTGGAGGTTGGTACTGAGTAGATGATTGGTATTGTGGCTTTCTATATGTTTGCTTCTGGTACCTATGCGGCTGGTATGGTATGTAGGACTTCGCTGTTTTCCTAATCTTATGGATATTATCCATAGTTTTGGCGTTAAAGAGTCCAAATGCATCAAAGGGAAGTTCTTCGATTTTTGTTTTAGAGTCATCCAGGATGTTGGCCGTTCGAAGCCAGGCTTGGCGTCTGATGGCAATGGCAGTCAGCATGGATTTGGACGTGATGTCAGTTGTATGTTTTGCAGCAAATCGCTGTTGTCTGGTAAGGGTATTCGCCTCTTCATATACGTTGAGAGCTTCTGCTTTGGCAGGATCAGGCAATGATTGAAGCATTGGGACAATCTTGTCTCACAAGTGCTTTTGGTAAGCGCCCATGGCAGCTTGGTAGTTGGCAATCTTTATGAGCATAGCTGCAAAGGAGTACAGCTTTTTACCAGCTTTTTACCTTATCAGTAGGCGTAGCCAAGGATCGGGTACGAGCTTTGTATTGAGTGGCCTCAACGACAGTGGATGTTTGGCAAGGAAATTGGAGTCTGAGCCATGAGTCTTATAGTGATGCTTGATCTTACGAGGTACTTGAACCAAAGTGGGAGGTTTGTCCCAAGAAAATTTCATCAGTTCGAAGAGAGCTGGGATAAGGCTGAGACTGTGAGGGGAAATCTTGTCCTGCTCCATATCATGAAAGACTAGGTCCCTCTCCTGTTGAGGGAGCTGTGCGTCTAGCTGGAGGGTTTTTGCCATGAGGATGATGAGTTGCGCATAGGATGAAAAGTCCTCTGAGGAAGGTTGAGATGATGAGCCCAGGGTACCTGTATCAGGGGCATCAGAGTCACTAGATGCCATAGAAGGATTTGAAGACTGAGAGGCAATGGATGGAGAACGCCTTGGTACCGTATCCTCTGGTACCATGTCTCTGTCTGATTGAGTAGATGGAGAAAAAGGGACAGTATCGTGGGCGTCAGGCCCACAGTAAAGCGTCGTAATGTGAACTGAAGAGTGTGCGTCCGTAAGCTTGGTATGCTTGGGTATTGCTGTAGGTACCATGGGAAAACGCCTCTTACGGGATGGTGGCTGAGGTATGGAAAGGTCTTGCTGAGGTTGTGGCTGGCACGGGATAGACGGGGCCATGGTATGGAGCCACAGAGCCTGAGGCACGGTGGGAGTTGGAAGCTCTGAGGAATAGGTGAAGCCATGGAATGGAAACGGCTGAAACGGAGTGTAGAAGGGCTGATTGAACTGTGGTGGTCCCTGTGGACGGTACCCAGTGCCTCCATCCCATGGTTGGTATGGAGTGGTGTGTTTGCGCTTTCCAGTATGCTTTCTAGGAGTTTCATGAACTGACTCCTGTTCCGATGGGGACTCGGTATCACCCCGCCCTGGGTATCAAGGGCTAGGTTGGGCTACGGCCCAGCTGGCGTCTGGCACAGCCTCAAAACGGCCCGAGTTTGGCAACATGCACCTATCTTCCTGAGCCGTCTGGGCTAAAGGAACGTGCTCCTTTGCATCAGAGAGTCCCGTTGCATCCCGTGAAGACTCCTCGAGTAAAATCACCTTCTTAGGTTTTTCAGTGGCTTTCTTTTTTGCAGCCACGGCTGAGTGAGAAGGTGGTTTTGCTTTTGACGGTTTGGAATTGCCTTTAGCCTTAACCAGCACAGAACTGGTAAGCAACTGCTGGTCTGTTGGAGAATTCTGGATCGGAGCTTCAGCATGAGGGGGAGATAGTGCTGAAAGGGAGGCGCTTTCCATGGCTGGAGACAAAGTCTTTTCGTAGAGGAAAGAACGGAATCTTTGGCGTCTTAACTTGATCGTTTGCTTAGAAAAAAGTTTGCAAGCAGGGCAAGTTTGATCAAGATGAAATTCTCCCAGACAAAATAAGCATTTGTTGTGCCCGCCTGATAGAGGGATTTTTCGGGAACAGACGGCACACTGCTTGAAGCCCTGAGGGGCCATAAAAGAAAAGGGGGATCTGTTGATGGCGCGGGGGGGGGAACGCGACAGAATTCAAAAATAACTGGATCAAATAATGGATTCTGTCGAATAATGATAATATAAAGTAAAATAAAATAAGTAAAAGAGAATCTAGCTAGCTAGCTGAGTACTTAATGGTCGATAGCTCTGCTCTTCCTACATCCGTCCTACAGGAACGGCGGAAAAAGAGGAACTGAAAGGAAGATGGAGGAGGTGGGGCTTATATACCCCACGGGAGGGGGGAGCTAATTTACTCTTTTTCTTAAGCTCTAGAATCTTCCGAATGTTCCTGCGCAGGCGCAGGATAAACCCAATTGTGTGCATTCACAGAGACCACTACGAAGAAAGGTCTTTGCCCTGCTTGCAGAAAGACAGCACGGATGGGGCCAACTTGGCCTCCTGTGGGAGGGAGTTCCAAAGTATGGGAGCAACAACAGAGAAGGCTCTCTCCTGTATCCATGAAATATATCTGCACCACCTGTAAATGCAGTGGGACTGAGAGAAATGTCTCTCCTGATGATCTTAATACTTGAGCCAGTTTATAATGGGAGACACAATCTCTGAAACAGCTTGGACCCAGGCCATTCAGGATTTTATAGGTTAAAACCAGTACTTCGAACCATATGCAGAAGTTCTAGTATGTCAGCATAGCACCAACCACAGTAATGCCACCATAGAATGAAACAAATGCTCAAACAACGGAAATACCGATGCTTGTTGTAGGTTTTTCAAGCTGTTTGGCCGTGTTTGGCCATGTTTCCAGAACATGGCCAAACAGCCAGAAAAACCTACAATAACCATCAGATCCCGGCCGTGAAAGCCTTTGAGAATACAGAGGAAATACTGCTCAAATTGTCCCAGCTTTGAAAAAGTCAAAGCCCCCAGCAGCAGGGTAGGTGGAGGAACTCAAATTGAAAGCAGAAAAGGGCCATGATGATTCACATTGACCCTTGCATTGTGTGATCATTGAAAAATACTTTGAATTCACCCATGCTAATTGGGGAGTAGTTGTCAATGTTGTTGCAACCTTAGGCTGTTTTGGTGCTGCCTGACCACATGGTCTCCTTTGCTGGTTGCCTGGAAAGCTTGTACTGTCTGTAGGCTGTAATGTTAATTGGACTGTAGATTCTTTGAACTGATTCTTTTGGAATTGCAGGAAGCCTGTACCTCAAACTGGGAAAAAAGCAATAGCACTATTGCATGGATTTGATCCTGGCTATTTATCTCTCTAGTGGCCAAGCAAAGAACTAAGAACATGTTGCTAAGGCGTTGCTTTCCCTGCTGTCATACCAGGCAGTGTTGGAACTTGTGAATCAGCAGATCAGGGATGGAGGCAGAGGTCCTTCATTCCTACGTTTGCAGGTCTTTCTCTGAATGGTGAGGACCTTCCTGCTGCTGTGTCCATTATGATGCTAGCAGTAAATCTGGAAATGTAGATGATGATCATGAATATGCCATGACTATGATTACAATGAACATAGCAGCAGGAAGACCTCCCCATGAGAAGAGTCCAAAAGTGGAAGCAGCAAGATCAATCCATATCAACACATGAGTACCAGACCTTTATAAAGCTGATGGCTCCTAACTGCCCATTCCAGTTGTAATCACCCACAAATATTTTGCCTTACAACAGAGATAAAGGTAAAGGTAAGGGTTCCCCTTGACAATTTTTGTCCAGTTGTGTAGGGGGCGGTGCTCATCCCCGTTTCCAAGTGAGAGAGCCAACATTTGTCCTGAGACAATCTTCCGTGGTCACATGGCCAGTGCAACTTAAACATGGAACGCTGTTACCTTCCCACCGAGGTGGTCCCTATTTATCTACTCGCATTTGCAAGCTTTTGAACCACTAGGTTGGCGGGAGCTGGGACAAACGACGGGCGTTCATTCAGTCACGTGATTCGATGTTATAGCTGAAGATCTACAGACCTTACAGCACAGAGGCTTCTGCGGTTTAATTCGCAGCGCCACCATGTACAACAGAGATAAATGACAGTAATATACTGTTCCTGGGAAAATCCATTTTTCTCCCATTTACTGTGAAGATTGCAGGTAGGCTCAGAGGGAACAGGAAAACCTGGGAGGAGATGACAGATGATGGCATAATCCCTGCTAGTTAAAAAGTCCCAGAGCTTTGAGCTTTAAATCTCCTACTATTTGGCTTCAGTGAATGGCTTCTTTAGGTTCTCATACTGCATCTGTCTCCTTCACACTATCTATAGTTTCATACATCCTCATAGTGTGCCTTGTTTCTAAGGTAAACTGCTGCAAATGTTGCAGCCTTTCCTCGCAGGGGCAGTGATCCCAATTCATTGATAATTTGGCTGCTGCTTTGCAACTGTATAATATACTTAAGTGTGATGACTGGGATCAGGCAGTATTCCAGATTGATCCACTATATATTTGTGTGATGCCAGTTATGATACTGGCAATTTTTCTGTTTCATTCCATCACATTAATTTGCTAAATTACTGCTTATCAGGCTTTTATTTTTTATTCAACTGTATGTATAACTGACAGCCATTTTAACAGAATATGACAGATTTATATTAATTATTTAATTCATTTCATAAACAAATGTAAAAACACATCAACATATGGTTCTGGGGGCCCTGAATGGCCTTAGGCTTCTGGGTTTTTTCATATTTTTCCCCATTCTTTTTAATCTCTTGCAAAAATGATGTGTGTGTGTATATGTGTGTGTGTGAGAAAAAAGATGAAATAATGCTGTTTCAGACCAACTGTTTGGCATTTTCTGTGTTACATCAAAAGTGAACAAGGTTATTTTGGAGGAATTATGCAATCACTCAAAAATATTTACAGACTTTTTTCTGCTCTGCTTCCCAGGAAGAAAGAAGGTGAAAAGCAGAAGAATCGAAGGAGCTCCCCATAACAAACCATGACTTTCCACTCAGGGGAATCTTCATCCATAGAGTTCCAAACTGAAAAGGGCAGGACAACCACTGTTCAAATCAGTACAATTTTCAGAGTGTTCGTACCAAGTACATACATAAATAGAAATACAGATGTTAATACCAAGAGATCAGTACCAGTATAGGTGATCAAGCGACTGACTGACTGACTGACTGACTGACTGACTGACTGACTGACTGACTGATTGATTATCCTGCCCTTCTCCTCGAAACTACCCTAGTGTGAACCTGGACACCTCTGTCATCCTGCCAAGTGGCAAGGAGGATTTTATTTGGCAAGAATCAGGTGCAGACTTGTAACAAAACTGATGGTAGAGTATTTGATAAATCTACTGCATAATCTATATAGGTGAGAGATAGGTAATCTGGTGTATTCCAGCTGTTTGGAACTGGGGCTTCATTCTACCCAAGTTAGCAGGGCCAGTGGTGACTATAGGTGTGGTAGTTCAAAACATTTGGAAGATCTTTGTTTGCCTTCCTCTGATATGAGCTTTTAAGATCTCCACAGTTCCCAAATACGTACCCCAAAGTGCAAGCAATATAGGCATGAAATACTTTCATTGGTCTAGACTGGGATAGTTAATCTTCAGAGCCTGGGGAAGTCACCCCTGACCCCCCAAAAAGCTTTGGAAGGGCTTCAGCCACTTCCCTGAGCCCCACCTTCCTTTTTTTCCTCCCCTCCCCAAAATGGGTATTTTGAAAATGGGGAAAAATCCTTCGTACCCTTTAGTAGCTAATTTTTAAACTCTTATTTTGGGGAATATGTGCAGACCACCAGGGATACTAGGAAGGTTTCAAAACACATAAAATGCCCTTTAGAGGGCATTGTTGGAATTTATTTTGATGTTGGGCATGTTGGGTGGGGTTGCAGTGGGGCTCAGAAGTATTGGGGGCTACCTTTAAGCCCTTGGAGGGACACAAATGGCCCATGATCTACATGTTCTTTACTCATGGCCTATACCCACCATAGTCATATGGAATATCTCAAGACACCTACTGTGTTCAGTTGCGTCCATGAAATTACTCGGCAGTGAAGTGGGAGTTTCAGCATAAGCTAATGTTGAGTTCTGCAGACAGTATCTTTGCCTGCACTACATTATCAGCATTACTGCCCATCCCTTGTTCCCTTTGCTCCTATTCAGCATATGTACACTACTCTCTCTTTTTCTTCATTATGTGCCCCTCCTCTCTTTTTTTTGGTCTTTCCCGCCTATTGTTCTCTATGTCACCAAATGCCATTCACTTTCTAAAGATGTCTGGCTTGGAGCTTATATACTGCCATGCAAATAAAGCCCACCCATCAGTGCTGATCCAGTCATATATGCTCAGTCATGCGACAAGGTTGGGATTTTTAGAGCAGGGAGAAAGTAAAGCTCACTTTTTTGCTTCCGAGGGCCAAGTAACAACAGGGTTTCTTGTCTTCAGTGAATCCTTTTACTGTGGTAAGTTGCATGTTTGCTGGCATTGCCTTTGACAGGTATTCTTTTCCTTCTAGAATGCTGAAAATCACACCAATGGGAATTTGAAGATCTCAGAATCTTAGGGTCCAGCTTAGGGTGGTTCCTGTTGCTATTCCTCCCCGTCCTCCATGATACTTCAGGGAGACGGGCAGATAAAGCCTGAGATCATGGCTATTTTACCAATATCAATGACACATGGAAACCTGTTGGTAAAAACAGCCATAGCATCCTGTTTCACATGTGCAGTTCTGTATGTGAATACTGTATGGCATGGGGAGAGGTGATGGGAAAGAAAGAGAACCACCCAAAATTGCACATGCAAAGTGCCTTGACTTACGACAGGCAACTGGGGCAGGCACGATTTTCATTTTCATTTGTTGACAAATCACACTGATTTGTGCTGCTGAATTCCCTACGAGGGTGATTGCTGTGATGAAATGTACACTGGCTGTGGGAAAACCAACAGGTTCTTCAGGTACACTGTTAAGAGATTCATCAGGACTGAAAGGATAGTAGTGAAGGATAATGTATTGAATCAATGTCTTAGTTCTTGAGTAACAGGTATGAATAGATTCCAAATAATTTCTAGTAGACTGAATACAGAAACCAGTCTGGCCTGGTATAGGATTTTTCTCAACACGTACTTCATACTGATTTGCACAATGTATTGTAGTTTTGTAAGGGAAACTAGGAACCAGTTAGCTTGCTACTGCACTGAAAATATAGTGTTGTATTCATTATTGCAGAGGTTTTTCAAAAAAAGAGACAATAAATATTTCTGAAAGTTGTGATCCTGCTACAGAGTATTTTTGAGGGTTTTTAAAAAAATGTTTATCAAGTAGCTTTAAGAAAATTAAGGGGAAACAGGACACAGCATAAAGATAATGAGTTGTTCAAGATTAATTGAGTCAGCTGCTGTCTTTTGGTACTTTGTGCAAAGTACCAATAATTGGCAAAGTATTGGTTGTGCAAATATTTGTACAGCACTTTGAGTGACAGACATTTCATTAAATATCGTAACTGATTGTGCAACAATACGGAAATCCCCAGTAGGAAACTGGTTAACTTTTAAATGAACAATATGCTTAAAAAGTCATATAGATAACACACATATAGAATGTATATGGCGATATGGGGATTGAGGTATTGCCTGCGGCTTTGAATCACATGTGCTCTGAATTGAGGGTTTAAAGATATTGGCCTTCTGGCATGTACACTTACAATAGAGAATGTTGTGATACTTTTAGACTCTGAAATGTAACATATAGAGTCTATATGTGCATTGTGCATAGTGAGTGAATTATCTCAGAGTGTGTATGATGAAATATTGAAATGCAGGTTGCTGTAGTCTGATCCTGTGAACTGATCACAAACCATATGTAGCTGCAAAGTGCTACACCACAATATATGATTATGGCCAATGTGATGCTGGTTGTGATCAAGCAGAAGCTTCCAGGACCATGTGTCAGGTTCCTAACCTTGGTCTGTGTGGCCACTGGACTGATGCTTTAACCAAGATCTTGTACACTATAGAAGCAGTTTGAAATAAACTTACCTTATTTGAGGAATTGGTGGAGGATGGGGAGGACCAGTTCCAAAAAAAATTCCAGGTGGATAGTAAAAACAACAAAGACTCCTGGCCCTTTTGAATGAATCTGCAGTTTTACCATCCTGATACTACTGTAAGTGCCATGGCTCCATCCTATGGAATTCTAGGGGTTGTAGTTTGGTGAGGGACTTAGAATCCTTTGTTGTAGTTCATGGAAGTGCTTTACAGTTCTCAGATGGAGAATTCTAAGCCCATCATCAAATTGCAAAACCCTAGGATTCCACTGGATGTAGCTTTGATGAGTGGCATCAAATTGTCATGTCTGCATAGTGCAGGTACACTCGTAGCAGCAACCCCCAAAGGCTTATGGCAGATAAATGCTATTAGTCCTTAAGGTACCACAAAATTCTACATTGTTTGTAATATGTGGCCCCTAAGTGAGGAGAATATGGGATCTATCTATGAAAGCAATTAGGAAATTTCAGCTCGTTTTTTTTAGAGGCAAATGGAGAATAGCTGCATGGCTTTGCACTCGCTGCTATATCAAAAGTGTTGTTTATCTTCAGCAGCCTTCCTGGTTTAGAGTTTGCAATCCAGAAGTGAATATAGTATATTCTTGTGCCTTAACAGAGGAAGTGTCAAACTTCAGTGACTAATTTATGGAACTGTATTAACTTCCTCTTCACGAAAATTAATAGGGAAGATGTGGAAGGTATGTCCAGAATGTATTTAAAGCCACCATATAATTTAATCATTGTTTTTCTTTTAAAACAGCCAACCAGAAATGGGTGATTGGAGTTTTTTGGGCAGCATTTTAGAAGAGGTGAATGAACATTCCACTGTCATTGGCAGAGTCTGGCTTACTGTACTCTTCATTTTCCGAATCCTGATCTTAGGAACTGCGGCAGAGTTTGTATGGGGAGATGAACAGTCAGACTTTGTGTGTAACACCCAGCAGCCGGGTTGTGAAAATGTCTGCTATGATGAGGCCTTCCCCATTTCCCACATCCGGCTATGGGTCCTGCAGATCATCTTTGTCTCCACTCCATCACTAGTTTACTGGGGCCATGCTGCTCACCATGTAAGGATGGAAGAGAAACGGAAAGAACGGGAAGAAGCAGAAAAGGCTCGGAAAGCTGAAGAAGAAGAAAACGATCACTCACCCCTTGGTCCTAATAGCCCTATTTCCAGCAAAGAAACAAACTCCAAGGGAATCAAGAAATTCCGCCTTGAGGGGACACTTCTCAGAACCTATATCTGCCATATCTTTTTCAAAACCCTGTTTGAGGTTGGCTTCATAGTGGGACAGTACTTCTTGTATGGCTTCCGAATTCTTCCTCTTTACCGCTGCGGCAGGTGGCCATGCCCCAACCTTGTAGATTGCTTTGTGTCCAGACCTACTGAAAAGACTGTTTTTATCGTGTTTATGCTGGCTGTGGCATCCGTCTCCCTCTTCCTCAACCTTGTGGAGATCAGTCACCTGGGTCTTAAGAAGATCCTCGGTGCCTTCAGGAGGCCAGCAGAGCTCAAGTCTGAAGAGGCCACGGAGAAGCCCCTTCACTCTATCGCTGTTTCATCCATCCAGAAGGTAAAAGGTTACAAGCTTTTGGAGGAGGAAGAGAAGCCGGCATTCCACTACTTCCCTTTGACAGAAGTGGAGGTGGAAACTACACCTGTTTCCCCTCCATTTCATGACTTTGAGAAGATCAGCATGGAACACCTGAAACACATTTCCAGGGCCTTTGATGAGCAGTTACCATCCTATGCTCACAGAGAAGAGCCATACGAGGAGAAAAGAGAAATGGCTGAAGCACCAGAACAGGAAGTGGCTGAGGAGGCCAAAGAAGAAGTGGAAGCTGAAGAAGAAGAAGAAGAAGAAATGGTGGAACAAGCAGCAGAGAAGGTGGAGGAGCCGGTAGAAGACATCCCTGTGGACAAGGATCAAGAGCTTGAACCGCAAGAAGAGGATTTGACAGTACCATCTGCTGAACTTACAGCTGACACAAGATCCCTTAGCAGGTTAAGCAAAGCTAGCAGCCGGGCCAGGTCTGATGATCTGACTGTATGAGGGTAGTGGTGCTGACCAAGCCACACCCACAAATATCTCAGAAATCTTAAAGTGCTAAACCGGTCATTTTCATATTGTTTCTTATCAAACCAGAAAGGTGCTAAGCAATTTTAACTGCCTTGTCAGTCCTGTTTGTTCTTCAACAGGTGCTAGGTGTCCTCTTGCTTCAGATGCATATGCCTCACTACTGTAAAGTAAATGTGCCATATACAATACTGAACATCTGGGGAAAACCTTCCCAGAGAAACAAGGAAAACAGATGTAGCAGCTGTGGTCACATCCAGTTTTGCATTGATTTTTTCTCCAGCGATGTGGGAAATATGTATCTTTTTTTTATTATACCAGCCATTGACAAACTAATAGCATGTGTATTTATTTGTTAATTGTGTATATATTTTCAGCATGACAATCCTGGTACTCTCTCCCACACTGGCCTTAAACTTAGGATGGAATTAAACATTATAGATAGCCTATGATCAGAGTGATTAGAGCTAAGAGCACATTAATGTTGGAGTTCAGGATGCAGCAGACTTTTTTTTTTTTGCTTTGAGACATGACATGCTTAGTTTGCAAACTGGGCAGGATGGGAAAATCTGCTACTGTGCATTCAACTCTTTGAGCAGTGAAGGAATCTTCTCTTCTAATGATGGATTATCTATAATATCACTTTATGTCTTTATTATCTCATAAAAAGGGATACTAGCAATGAATACAGTTTTGTTCTGCAGAGAGGTCCAGCTGAAGAAGAATAAAAAATAATAATGTAACATTTGCTTTTCAACACAGTATGGTCACTTAGGGTATGATCAAACAAGTGCAAAGGCATTTCTGATCACACCGGAAAGGGCTGGTTTAATGGGAGTTATCTCCCTTAAAGTAATCCTTCTGTCTCTCAGGAAATCAGCCTGGCCCTCTATAGCAGTGGTCCCCAACCTTGGGCCTCCAGATGTTCTTGGACTTCAACTCCCAGAAATCCTGGCCAGCAGAGGTGGTGGTGAAGGTTTCTGGGAGTTGTAGTCCAAGAACATCAGGAGGCCCAAGGTTGGGGTCCATTGCTCTATAGTAGAAGCCCTACAGCTGGACCAAAAAACTCCAGCTTGGGAATTGATCAGGTTCAGGGTAGAGCACATTGCCCTGTCCATTATGTGATCACTTGGAAACAGACCACACTGGATTGCTTCACAAGCTATTGAAATTGTGATCTGTTTCCCCATGTGATCACAGCCTTCTATTTACAATCCCACTGTGCTGTAGTTCAGGTACTTGACATTTTGTCTATGCATTGCGATACCATTAGAATTATTGAACCTAATACGTGGCCTTTAACTCCTCCACAGACACACCTGTAGATTCCTAGGAATAAAATATATCAAAATAAAATATTTTCTTTTAAATACTGTAAGCCACCTTGGTTCCTTTGGAAGAAAGGCAGCAGATAATAAATAAATAAATAAATAAATAAATAAATAAATAAATAAATAAATAAATAAATAAATAAATAAATAAATAAATAAATATTTTTAATCAGGGCGTCATTGGAAAAATGTGGTGTTGTGATCACACATATAGTGTCAGAGAGATCCCCTGAGCAACTGGTCACACATTTGCTTCTCTTTATTAGTGTAGCCCCAGAGAAAGATGGAATATTTTAGGTAAAGCATTGATTAAACATTAATAGACAAAATGGAAACATAACATTTAATATAAAGCCTACATTGCTTGTGTCCAAACTATCTCAAAGACCATATGTCCCTTGATGAGCTTGCCCAGGTGTTAAGATCATCAAGGAAGGCCTTTCTCTTTGTCCTACCACCCTCACAGGTGCACTTGGTGGGGACAAGGGGGAAAGGCCTTCTTTGTTGCTCCCAGACTCTGGAACTCCCTCCCACAGGAGGCCAGGCTGGCCCCATCTTTGCTGTCCTTCCGCAAGCAGGCAATAACCTTTCTCTTCAGGCAAACTTTCCCTTAGTGAATGAATGTCTAGGAGAGGTTTTAAGATGGGTGTGGGTGGGTGATATTTTGTTGCTTCTAAATCTGTTTTAGTAATGCTTTTACCTAACATTTTAATATAATATTGTTAATTCTTTTTTTAAAAAAATATGTAAATAATTTACTGTTTTTAGCTTTTAATACTGTGTTTTTAATTATGTAAGCCACCTTGGGTCCTTTTTTTTTTAGAAAGGTGGGGTAAAATATTTAAAATACATAAAGCAGGGGTGGAGAAGTTCTGGTCCTAAGGGATTTCAAACTATAATTCTCTCAACCTCTCATCATTAACCATAGTAGAAGGGGCTGATGGGTACTCTAGGCAAAAATCTCTAGATCAGGGGTTCCTAACTTTGGGTAACGCAGATGTTCTTAGACTGCAACTCCCCAGAAACCGTGGCCAGCACAGCTGGTGCTGAAGGCTTGTGGGAGCTTCAGTCCAAGAATACTCGGGTTACTCAAGGTTGAAAACTGTTGCTTTAGATGACCAAAGTTCCCCAGCCCTTAGATTTAAAAAAAGTTAAGCATATGAATAGGTATCTTTTACTGATACTTTATTACATGCTTTATTTGTTTTACTGGATTTGTTTGATACAAACTTCACAATCTGAAGCTGCCAGAGGTGTGTGAGAATTTTTGTATTTGTTTTTGTTTATAAGAATGTACAAGTATTTGCAAATTTCTTCATAAGCATTTGAGATTAAAAACATTTAAGAGCAAGAGGGAGCAAAACAAAGATAATAGAAAGAGAAAGTGAAATGGGGCATCTGCAGGGCCTTTAATGACTAGCTTGTTTATTCAGTGGTGGACTCCTGCATCTGCAGGGGACTACCCTAGATTATTGTTGTGTATCTTCCATCTCTATGACTCTCTGTTCCTGTGTATCCTGCCCAATTGCAAAACATCATATTCTTTTAAAGAGTCAGGCATGTATTGTTTAGGTTAATGCTAACCACTTGTTAACTTTTTTGTGTTACAGTTTACTGGCTGGCTAAATTTATACCTAACAGGATCATTTGCAGCCAATGCTGAGTGACAGAATAGATGAGAGTATTTGTTTTGGTAGCAATGGTACTCCCAAAGGTGAGTACACCTTTGTCACACCTGTTGCTTTGTACCTGTGTGCTTCTAGCACAACTTTGACTGTGCAGACTGCATGGACTACTCTGGTCTCCCGGTAATATCTTCCTAGCAGTTTTGAAGCTAAACCATACAGGATCCATGCTGAATAAAGCCAGTTGGATGTAACAAGGCTTGACTGCTGTCTGTACCCCACAACACAGAGCTGTTGTTTTCAAGACTAGCCATGCTGGAGTAAACCAAAATAAAAATCCACATAGATCACTGCAAGGTTTTCAGCTGTAGTCAGTCTGATACTCTGGAGATTCAGTAGATAATGTAACATAACATTTTTTTCTAATATCTTCTCAGTGTTTTCTAATATCTCCCAACTGATAAGATAAATGTCTGGTTTGTAAAAGGTATGTATATCTTGTTTAAAAAACTGTACTTGGACAATTCCTATTTTTGGGGAGGGATCAACCAAAATGTCACAAAATTGGAATTAGCAATAGCAATAAGCAATTTTCTAACATTTTAGTTCATCCAGATACAAGTACAGTGGTGCCCTGCATAGCGACGTTAATCCGTTCCAGATTAATCGTTGCTATGAGGAAACATCGCTAAACGGAACGGAAAAAGCCATAGGAACGCATTAAACTTCATTTAATGTGTTCCTATGAGGCCCAAACTCACCGTTCAGCGAAGTTCCTCCATAGCGCCGCCATTTTCGTGCTCTCGGTAAGCGAGGGCAGGGTGTGAAAACACTTGTGGCGGCCATTTTGGGTACCTGGTGGCCATTTTGGAACCGCTGATCAGCTGTTCAAAAAACATCACAGTGCGAAGATCGGTAAGCGAAACGCTTACCGATCATTGCAATGCGATGTTTTACCCATTAAAACATCACAATGAGATCACATTAGCGATCTATTTTTTTAGATCGCTAATGTGATTCATCGTTAAACGGTGCGCTCGTTATGCGAGGCACCACTGTATTACCTATGTATGAATTTTCCAGGGTTTTTTTTTTTTTCCTTATGGACCAACACTGTTATCTTTTGTTTCAAAAATTATTATTGATGATAAAAATGTCCACTGCAGGAGAACTGAACATTGGATCTCTTTTTAGTGTTGCGGAAAATACTACTTGATATGTTTTGCAATTTGAAAAAGAGGGAGAGACCGAGAGAAAGAGAGAGAGCCTCATAGTGGAAATGTGCAGGTATGCACTTTTGTTGGCTCAGTTTTTCCAGTACTCAGTAGCTCAGCAAATTCTCTCTGGTCTGAAACAAAGCGAATGACTCACTGCAATGGGAGGTATAATCCATTTCAGAAAATCCCTTTAGCATGAAATGCCAACACACTCAGCAAAGGCCCCATAGAATTTTTCATAAAATTGAGAGCTGCTAACACCTAATTGAGAGGTCAACTGAGGTCAGGGATTTTTCTCTGTATTCAATTCCATGGTATGGGATCAGGCTTTAATCCCAGCCCATGTGTCCTGTTCCCCTATAGACATCACCCTTTACAGTTTCAATTGTGTGTTATTTCGGAGAGGCAAATCACTTGCTGCCTTACTCTGCTCAGTGCAGTTCCTGTGCTTTGTTTAAATGATTATCCTGATTTAGCATGGCTGTGAAGTTAATAATACTGTATAATGTCATTAAAATGTTTTAGGAACTTTTACTAATAAAAGGGGAGGTGGAGCTCACATTTTTTCTATAAATAATAAATTTGTTCTTTTCAGATATTTGCTTAAGTGAAGGTTAGAACTTCAAAAAGATTTCTGAATCTGGAAAATAAGTCATATGAATTGGTTCATGGGTCCATTTACACCAACATTTTGCTTCTAATAGGTATCTCCAGAGACTTGGAAGCAGAGAAGATGACATTTTTAATTTTTGTAAATAAATAAAAAAATTTTTTTGCCATAATAATGAATACAAATGTTGGGACTGGTTTGTGAGGAGGTTAGAAACAGGAATAAAAAGATATGAGAGGCAGTTCAAGTGACTTAAATCCCTCCTTGGAAAGGGAAATAATTATTATGGTCAAGAAAGGAGAAAACTATGCTATATAAATGTCAATGTATAACTCAAAGACGTTCACAAGAAGTATATTCTTTACACTGATTCACTCATTAAGAACAATTTGTGGCTTAAAAGATTAGAGTATGGGATTTTTGTTTTATTGTGTCTTTTGTATGTTCCTTCTTCATTTTTAATAATGTATAATGCTTTTATATGCCTTTGACTGTGTTATTTTTGTAATGCAAAATTGTTTGGTGAAGATCACAAATAAAGATTGAACTGAAGAAAAAAAAATGATGAAGCATCTAGAGCCAAAGCTCTTCACCCATTCAAATAATACAATTTCAAGGAATTACGTACAAATTTTGTATTTAAATATCTGAAAGTTATTTGCATTTACAATCACTAAAGGGAAACATTTAGATATGAATTGCCAATGTAGATAAAAACATCCTGTTATATTAGATAAGAAATACTTTTATCCTGTCCAAAACATAAATAGCTTACCACTGGTTGAGTAAATGACTTCCTCTGGTTGTAACCCAGACAGTTAGAGAATTAATTCCATCTATAGTGCATTTCTAAAACACAGTTATAACCCCTGGATACTGCTTTAATTGCTATGACTGTATCCTATGGAGTCCCAAGATTTACAGTTTGGTGCAAACTTTGACTTCTCTGTTAGAGAACTCTAGCACATTTGCTTGAATTCTAAGTATGTTCATGTCAAAAACAAGGCCAACATCCTTGGGGAATTTACAGAACTTTGTTGTGTTGTCATCAATAAGAAATTGCACTGAGAAATACAGCCATATTCCACTGATTCTCAAAAGCTAGAGTACACTAGCAATGGAGTCCTCTCACCTCAATAACAAGTCCAGTAACTCTGCACCTGAGGGATGAATGCCAATCCTGCAAAGTAGAAACAATTATAGGTATTGAATGATAATAAAAATGCTACCATAGTCAATTCCAGCCTAAGGAAACTGAAGAGGAGGTTTATGTCCTTGGTAGAAAACCTTATGAAATGGCTGCTGTATTATGTACCATCTGCACAACTGTGAGGGGCATACCCTTCCTTTGGTGGGAAATGTGTAGCCCACCAGATGTGGCCAGACAACACAGACAGCCTGATTTTATAGAAAAGGTGCAGATGATTCCAGCCTCCCAGCATTCACTATTTTACTGAACATGCAGTTTTGCACTTAAAAATAAACCACAATATCTACTGCTTGAAAAGTGGCTGTTTTACTGCTCACACACAAAGCTGCCTTTCAGAGTTATGACAGAGAATGTTCTTGATGTGAACTCTTCTATTTTGGATGAAAGCAGACAGACAGACCAGACGTTCTCCTTCAGCACAGCTGTTCCTGGACTGCCAGGGAAGCAAGCAGTTCCCGGACACTTCAACCAGCACCCTGAGATCTGACAACTCTACTCAGAGGTCATTAGAGCTTAAAAGATGCAAACGATATAGTATCTTGTTACCTTCTCTCTCCCCTGATAAGAATTTTGCTGTAAATGTGAGACCTTCTGCTGGAGTGTGTGTGTATATATCTATTTCACTTTGCAGAGAACAGGGAACTTTTATTACCATAGAAACAAACACTTCAAGAAGGGTTACCAACACGTCTCCAGAAAGCAGAACATAACCCAGTTCCTGGATTTTAACAGTAAAATGAATTCCTGTTATGACTGATAAAATCTATTGAATAAACGCAAGCACAGTTGTTGCGTCCACCAGTTTTCTAGAAATTCAAGGAAAGGCATTTGGAAAACAGTATGGTTTATATATTTAAAGTCAAAAGCCTCATATTTGTACCTGATCTTCAAGGACATTTGCCAACCACTCAAGACAGCAGTTCCACTCCACTCACTCCCAATAAAGTCAAAGAATAATGCATTAGAAGCAATAGTAATATGTCTTAGCTGACAGCTCAGTCTAAAATGCTCTGGGCTTATATGTCACATGATTGTGGACAAATGAAAAAGAGATACCAGAGCAAGATAACTTCCTTAAAAAGTACAAATGGCAAGCAACAAAGACAAGGCACTGCATAAACTAAGCTGGGCAGGGCTTTTAATAAGTTGTTCCAAAATAAGACCCACTGAAATCACTAGATGTAATGTCCAAAAAAAGTGCCCTTTACTCAAAATTCAGCCAACTTACATTACAAAAGCCATGTTACACCAGTAATAATGTAGTAGTTAAAAACTTGGAAAAATAAGTCAGACTCAAGACCAGCTTCTGGAAGTGTCAAGGTCCAAAGCAATTCATCAGTCTTTGTTGTTCAATTGCCTGCAATAATACATAGTCATACAGCCGATCAGTGTCAAACTAAAGGAAACATACATCAGAATTATACCTTGTGGATGATAAAACAAGCTTATTTGTGGTGTTACAGTTGAGGCTACCTTCTTGTATGAGAATTATGAATTGAAAGACTATGATGAAGATATGTCTGTAACATTTCTATCTTTAGGCAAAAAACTAGCATTAAAATGCATGAAGCTGGTCTGCTTTTGACTGTGGCGGTGGTGGCTTGGCTCTGTCACTGCACAAATAAAGTAAGCAGGTAAATAAGGCAGGGTGGTACCAGCTCTCCCATTCAAGAGTTGCCCAGTTTAAGGGTGCTGGCTGAAGTCTCAGGGAATGGCTAAACTCCTCCAGGCCTATATGAGAGGAAACAAATCTCTGTGGCAATGGAGCAGGAAGGCACAAGAGACAGTGCGATCTTTGTGTGTGAAGGAATACAGAATCTAGAAAACCCACATTGTGTGTGCTGTACGCAAGGCAGCACAGAATGTAAAGCATAGTTAGAAAGACAGCTATTGCCAGAGCTGCTGGCCACACTTTGGCCTTTAAGCTACAATGTCAAAATCTGCTCTTGTTATTTTTCATGTTTTGGTTGGCCATATTACCTAGTTAGTTGGGTTTTATCTAGGGGTTTGTGGTTTGGTTTTTTGCCCATTTACTGGTGTCCTCTCATGCTGAGTCCCATAATAAGCCAGCCCAGAAGCAGTTGCAACTCACTTTCCAACCCTTGCCCCTTCTGCGTTGTGATGTCACAAGGTTCAGGTTTCAGTCCTGAAAGCTTGGGAAGTGGCAGCTACAATCCAACTGGTGGCTGCCAACTGAAAAAGGAGGAGAATGCATCGGTGCCCATTCTTCTAAATCTTGCTTATCAGCTCACCCATGAAAGGAAGAAACTCGCATATGAATTTAAGGAGGAAGCAGCCCCTCTCTCATCTCAATAAAAGGGAACAGGAATCAGGAGCATCTTGCCTTCCACAAAAGAGGCTGAGGAGATGCAGCAAGATATACTCAAGGGTGCCTCTGAGAGATGCTCAGTGATGGTCCAGGAGAAGGAAAACTAGAAAATATCCTGTCCGTACCAACACATTGCCTCAGGCAACTGCCTTACTTAGCCTAATAGCCACAGTGGCCGTTTTTGACTTTAAAAAAAGCCTACTATACTCTTGAAGTGTACTTTTTTCATGCTCAATTTCAGTGATATTTACCCATCATGGTTTTGCTCAACCTCACCAGGAGAAGTCCTGACCAATTTTTTCTATGTGATTTGTTGGTTGTTATATTTGATGGTCTTTATATTACATTAGGGTGCTAGTTTGTGCCATCCAAACTTCATTCATCTTTGCAATAATCAAAATATGCAACCACCCAGGGAACAAATAGGGCAGCAAAGCTAAAAAGGGAGAGCAGTGTTCAGTTCAAAAAGAGTAGGTAATGGCCAGTGTTCTGTGTAGAAAACTTAAAAATGCAACATGTTGAGAGTGTTAATTTTAGCTTTTTTCAAGCCAGGGGCTTTTGGGGGGCTGAGACAGGCTGGCCCTCTTGACATGTTCAGGATGCTAGGACTGGCTTTGGGTTTCCCAACTGCCTGGCTAGCTCTCTGGCCACGTTCAGGGGTGTCGGGACAGGCTCTGGGTGTGCCAATAGAAGGTTTAGGCTTGGATGCCAAGAGGGCCGGCCTGGGTCTGCCCCATCCAAAGGCTGTCTGCGCATCACCCCATCACCATATTGCCTTGCTTCAGATTGCAGAACTGATCTGGTTTAACCTGTGCCAGGCAGGAATTCTACAAAACTTAGCCTGCTGGGACTATGTAACCCAGCAGGCAGTCAGGGAAGCAGAAGGTGGAACAAACTTAACTCACCAGGACTACATAATCCAGCAGGCAGTCAGGGAGGCAGAAGGTGGAACAAACAGTCTGCTGGGACTACGTAACCCAGCAGGCAGTCAGGGAAGCAGAAGATGGAACAAACTTAACTCACCAGGACTACATAATCCAGCAGGCAGTCAGGGAGGCAGAAGGTGGAACAAACAGTCCGCCAGGACTACGTAACCCAGCAGGCAGTCAGGGAGGCAGAAAGTGGAAAAAACAGCCCCCTGGGACTATGTAACCCAGCAGGCAGTCAAGGAGGCAGTAGGTGGAACAAACTTAATCCACCAGGACTGTGTAACCAAGCAGGCAGTCAGGGAGGCTGAAGGTAGAACAAACTTAACTCAGCAGGACTACGTAACCCAGCAGGCACTCAGGGAGACAGAAGGTGGAACAAACTTGGAAACAGCAGCAGGCAGTTCTACAAAAATTAGCTCGCTGGGCCAACGTGACCGAGCAGGCAACAGTTATTCCAGTGAAGCTCCAGGAAACAGCAGGAGGCAGGAGTTCTACAAAAATTGGCCCGCTGGGCTGACATGACCCAGCAGCCAGGCAGGCAGGACTTAGTTGGAACTTGGCCCAAGGAGGCGACTGGAATCGGCAGCTGGACTTCTGAGTGAGGGCCAGGTTTACAGGCCAGCAGGCAAGTAGGCAGGTCTTTTTTCCCCCAGGAAGACTGGGGAGTGGGTAGGTGGGCAGGCGGGAGGGCAGAGAGTCAGGCGCAGGCAGGCAGGCGGTGTGTTAAGGGAGAGACTGTCATTGGAACCCTACCTCTTTGGGTTCAGTGAAGGGAAGCCCAACAAGGGAAGGTTCACCTTGATGAACGACAGTCTCTCCACAGTAATGGAATCCAAATACAAGCGGCATGGTTGGAGTATGTCTCCGAGATGGGAAAACACGCGCTCACTCTGGACGCTGGTGGGGGGGGATGGAAGGGAGGTCCATGGCCACATTGGACAACTCTGGCCATATGACTAGTTTCCTAGCCCAGTAATGGAGGGGATCTGACTGGTGGGGCTGAGGGGGCTCAGCCAGATATTCCCGCACTATTATCTCTGACAAATCCTCCTCAGCTGGCTTTCTTTCCTCTGAGGCAAGTGCCAAGGTCACCACAGAGGTACAGTAATATTGGTGGTGAATGGAACCTTCACCAGGTAGAGTCCTTCCTGTGTTTCGGGCAAACCACCCTGCCCCTCATGGCCTGACGTTCCCATCACTCCACGCAAGCGTTGTTCCCCCAATGCCCTGCAGACCTCAGTGGAGAGCTCCGTTCTCCACTCCTCGAGGTTTTAGGTGTGTGCTGCCAAGCCCCCCTTGATTCGAGGATCACACAGGCAGGCCATGCGGTAAGCTCTGTCACTGTAGACAGGATGGAGTCGCTTCTGCACGCCTGCCTGCAACCTCTTCACCAAAGCCCTGGTCCGTGGAAGGAGGGAGGATCCTGGTGCTACAGCAGTCTCCAGGAACCAATTGAGGGCATGAATCAGGGGGATGACCTGCCGCAGGCTTGCTGTATAACCACACAAGATGTCTGTGGTTTCCAGGAAGGGTCTGAGCACCTCCATCATCTGGGAGAGGGCCAGCCAATCCATGGTACTGATGCTCACCTCTCTCCCCCTGGGCAGAATGGGCATGGAGGACATGATGTCCTTCAAAACAGCCTTCTGCACCCCCAGGCAGGACACCATGGTGTAGCTGGAGTTCTACCTGGTGGGCAGGTCTGTCAGGAGAACGTGAGTCTCCTGACCCAACTCCTCCTGCCTCTCACACAGCTGGCAGGTGGCTTTCAAGCTGCGGGAGAAGTGGCCCACCAGTTGGCGGCATTGCTCCAAGAGTGCCCAAATCTCCCAGGTGTCTGCGTCCCACTCAGGTTTGGCACGGCTGCCCAGGCTGAGGGCATCGCGCACCACAAGGTGTAATTTGTGCACCATGCATACGATGCCCTCAAAGCTCACCGCGTTCAATGCCTCCAATATGTTCCACCCAGCATCTATAACCATGTGGCTATGGGTCACCTCCCCTTCCAGTGCCCACTCCTGCAGTGTGGACAGGAACTCATTGGCGATGTTCCTCCCCATCGCCTGAGCTTCCATGTGTCGTGCCTGCAGCAGAGCAGACCTGTAGCCTGGGGGCAGGGCAAGGGCCTTCCCCTGTGGCCCTGTCACCAATGCCCTGCCATTCCTCAGGTCCTCTGCCTGCCACCAGTGGGCTGTGAGCAAGAGGTAGCTGTGAAGTGCACCTTGCACCCTTGTAGCCATGAAAAATGGTCATGGACCACCTCCCTCACAGAGTCATAGAGCAAGGGCAGCACTCTAGAACTCAGAGTTCTCCATGAGGGGAGGTCATACCAGGGGGCAAAATAAAGCAGCAACCGGTGGAAGGCTTGGGATTCCACAATGCACAGTGGAAGTCTGAGAAGGGCGATCATCTCGGCAACAAGACAAGTGGCCACCTGCTGGGCCTTGCCCTTCAACTCCCGGCTGAGGGTCATGGCAGATCCAATAGATGCCACTTCATGGAGCGTGGCCTGCCTCGTGCTCCCAGCCCCAGAAACCCCTGGGGCTGCCCTTTTGAAAGGAGGTGCCTCCTCCTGCCTCCCCTGGAGCTGCTGTTTTCCCTCTACCAGACAGCAAGGACAAAGTGCCTTCCCTGGACAGGAGCCTTGGGTGGTGCCTCTCCAGATGTTGGCAGAGGGCAGTGGAGGACAGATGCCTGGGGTCTGACCCCCTCCGGACCACCCCAAGGCAAGTATTGCAGCATGCCAGCCGTGGGTCATCGCTGAGTGCCATGAAATGATCCCACATGGCCCCTCTGTCATGTTTGCCCTAATGAAGACCTACTGACTGCTGGTCTGGGAGGAGGGAACAGATGACTCTGGGGGCAGGGGTGGGGTGGGGGCTGTGAAGTCTGCCCTGCCATTACTGGTTCCAAATCGGACTGTGGATCTTCGGAAACCAGTAACTCCTCAGATTCCTCTAGGACGAGGAGCAGCAGTTCTTTTGGCATCACTGGAAACTTTGGTTCCGTGCGTCCCTGCAAGGCCACCGGAGGAGGGACAGTGGCACTTGTTATCATAGACGTGGTTGTGCATGTGGTGGTCATGATGACGGTGCTACTACTTAGCCTGTGTAGCTTCACAGCTTTCTTCCCCTTGGATTGCCCCTAAAGAAATCCCTTCATTGCCTTTCTAACAAACCAACTAAACAAATAAAGCAATGGAGACTGAGGAAGGCAACTAATAAGAGGGTCCGAGAGTGTGTATTAATTTTATTTTTAGAATGATGGTTGTGTAATTCTTTTACTAAAACGTGACCTGCCTGCCTAAACAAAGCCCCCCTCAGCATAATGTAATTTAAAAAATCCCCCCCCCGACCCACTGTGGCAGAGAAGCCAAAAACGTCCAAAAAGAAAAGCCTTGCAAGCTAAGTCTCAGTCTCTCTCTCTCTCTCTCACACACACACACACACAAAGTAGGACTATACGTTTGTGGCGTTCTCCCTTATTATGTTAAATAGTCATGCATTATTCATGTTGTAGGCTAATATTGTTGAGAGGCAGAGCCGAGAGAGAGAGAGATAACAAGGCAGAGCCTGAGAGTGAGGAGTCAGTCAGAGTGGGAGAGAGTGTGGAGTCAGGAGAGATAGATTTGGGAGATCCGGGGTGTGACTAATCAGAAGAGTGTATAGTAACTGTAAGATCAAATAGAAGGTTGTTATTGATGATGTAGAAACCTGAAGAAGATACGTATGAATTATTACCAAAACATCTGTAATCAATTAACCTGTTTTATTTATAACTGGTGAATGGATCTTCATCTTTCTTTAGAAAAGTATGTTGATTTAGTGATCAACTGGTGGCAGCATGTGAAGAGGAGTTTGGTTTGCCTTCAGGTGCTCTGTGGTAGGAAGATAACTAGGGATAACTAGGGGCAAGTGCCACAATGTTGTTGTTGTTTAGTCGTTAAGTCATATTTGACTCTTCATGACCCCATGGACCAGAGCATGCCAGGCCCTCCTGTCTTCCACTGCCTCCCAGAGTTGGGTCAAATTCATGCTGGGCGCTTCAATGACACTGTCCAGCCATCTCGCCCTCTGTCATCCCCTTTTCCTCTTGCCTTCACACTTTCTCAACATCAGGGTCTTTTCCAGGGAGTCTTCTCTTCTCATGAGATGGCCAAAGTACTGGAGCCTCAGCTTCAGGATCTGTAGCTGAACATTAAGAAGACAAAAATTATGACAACAAAAGAACTACAACACTTTAATGTTGACAATAAAGCAATTGATATAGTAGAAGATTTTGCTTGATTCAATCATCAATCCAAATGGTGACTACAGCCAAGAAATCAGAAGGAGACTGGGACTTGGGAGGACAGCAATGAAGGAATTTAAAAAGATCATCAAGGTTAAGGAGGTGTCACTGGAGACCAAGAGCAGAATAATCCACACTCTTGTATTCTTGATCACTATGTATGGGTGTGAAAGCTGGATGGTAAAGAGCAGTGACAGGAAAAAAAAATTATTTGTTTGAAATATGGTGCTGAGGGAGAGCTTTGCAGATACCCTGGACTGCCGGAGAG
Source organism: Pogona vitticeps (assembly GCF_051106095.1). Lineage (NCBI taxonomy): Eukaryota > Metazoa > Chordata > Lepidosauria > Squamata > Agamidae > Pogona > Pogona vitticeps. Next base: position 219,224,350 of record NC_135785.1, on the reverse strand, counting down.
GTAAACAAGTGGGCCCTAGGTCAAATCAAGCCTGAACTATCTCTGGAGACAAAAATGTTCAAACTGAGGCACATCATGAGAAGGCAAGAGCTGAGCAGGGCTGTTGAGGACAGAGCATTCATTCACAGGGTCATAATAAGCTGGAGAGCAATTCACCTAAATCATGTGTCATTGGTATGCAAAAGGTAAAAAGCACATGGGCCGACCAGCACATGCATTAAGTGCACTGAAATGTAACTAGATGTCTTCCTTATGGTCTCCACTTTGTGTCCAGGGGAGTAGTTTCTACATGATGGCAACCAACATGTTTGCTTAACAACCATCAGAAGCAGTCTTGACTGCAAAGATTTCCAATTGCCCAAGTCTTAAATCACAAGATTACAATGTGATTTTATTTCAAGATGCAGTTGTAGAAAGGGTAACATTAGTCTGTGCAAGCATTATAGATGAAAACAAAAAGTGAAAGAAACCATGGCGGCACTTTAAAGACTTTTTTGTGGTTTAATCAGCTTTTGTGAACAAGTCCACTTCATCAGATGCAATTACTGCTCACCTCTATTGCCAAAGTAGTGAGAGATCAGTTTGGAAAAGCTACTTTTCTGGATTACAATTCCCAGAATTTGATTCCGAGACTTGTTGCCCGAAAAAGTAACTTTTCCAAACCTCCAGTAGAGATTTCACCAGGACCACAAGCTTAGGTTTGTGTGTGCATTCTGTGCTGTCAAGTCAGATTACTCATACAGTAGAGATCCCAACAGGGCTTTCAAGGTAAATGAGATACATATTTAAGGAGTGGTTTTACAAGCTCCACTCCCCTAGTGCGTTTCCATGGATTCCAATACTGTTCTTCAGAGCCTGTCACTTTATCTACTATTAAACCACACAGGGAACCCTCTTTAGCCTGATTTTGTTGTTGTTTAGTCCTTAAGTTTTGTCTGACTCTTCGTGACCCCATGGACCAGAGCACGCCAGACCCTCCTGTCTTCCACTGCCTCCCGGAGTTGTGTCAAATTCATGTTGGTTGCTTCACACTGTTCATCCATCTCATCCTCTGTCGTCCCCTTCTCCTCTTGCCCTCACACTTTCCTAGCATCAGGGTCTTTTCCAGGGAGTCTTTTCTTCTCACTTTAGCCTGATATTCCTTGCAAAAAGCGATCCCTTGAGCAGCAGCTGCAACCTGGCCGCTGCTGAAGGCATCCAATCAGAATGAGCAAACGTCTGTTTTACCAGCCCCCCCTTCCCCCACCCGTTTCCTAGCTTTACCCAATGGCAAAGCAGCAATTCACTCGCTTCCGGTTTCTCCACCGCCAGCCTTCCGTCAATTCTATTTCCCTGCCCACGAGTTCCACAACTCTGGCCTACCTTATTCCAAAAGAGGCAACAGTGTCTTTCGATGTAGTACCGGAAGTTCATGGGTGCACAGCAAGTTCGGCGGCTCTTTTATGTGCGTCTACAGTAGTTCTTTCTTGACGCTTTCACGTATAGACTTCTAAATTAGACGAACACAGAATCCTCAGCTTCTAGGTTCCTTTTAGTCCCTAAAGTTTAGTTGCTCATTTTTTCCTCTCGCACCTTCTGTATGGAGATTATGTCTATATTTCCCATAAATGAATACATTTCTATATTCTTCATAAGCTACAAGCGCCTTGATGGCAGGTAAAAAACAACAACCCTCTTTTCATGTGCTGAAATCGCATGCAAATTTACTCTGAAAGTATAATCGTGTCTCGTGCAGCCTTAATCCAACCCTGCACAGTACTGCACCCTTGCAGCGCGTGTGATGCAGCAGCAGTGTACCAGGCAAAAGACAGCAGGAAAGACAGTTCATTGTTTTTCTGTCTTGCACCGTTCTTTGTGTAAAAATGTTTTAAAACACCTGTATGCACGTCAATAAGGCACGAGGCTTCCCTTCTGCGAGGAAGTGAGCGCTAAATTACACCTGGTAAGGGGGCCACACCGGACAATCTGAACCTTCGCATGGTATGATTTTTTTTCAGCTGGTACGCCAAGCAAGCCTCAGTCAGCCCCAGGTTAATGTGCAGCTCTTTTGGGTTGATATTGCATGCCATGGGGTAGGTACCATTTGTAAGACACCCTCACCTCCATCTCCCTCACCCGCCCGCCCCCCGCCCCGGGGCATAATGGATGGTATTTGCCTTGAACAGGGCAGCTGAACTAAAATTCTTGGTTTGGTTTTATCCCGCTCCTTCCATAGGGACCTCGGAAGTCTACCCGAGACAGAGGGAGCGAGAAAACAGAGAAAGGAACCAGGAAGTTCTATTCCAAGATCATGAGGCCAGCCGCTCCCTCTATTTCGTATCTCTAAGACGTCTCTCGAGCCCACTGACCCCGCCCTTGCCGTGCCCGCGGCCGCGCAGTTTGAGTGACAGCCGTGAGGCTGGCTGACTAAGAGGGGAGCCGAGGCAAGAGGCGGGGGAGGGGGGAGAGGAAGGCAAGGGCGCCCATTTCCCCTCCCGGAGAGTTTTAACCACCATGAGCTTCTTGATTGACTCCAGCATCATGGTCGTCTCTCAGGTAATGAGGGTCCCTCCGTCCGCTCCCTCCCCCAGTTATTTTATTAAGAAGCCCTGTTTTCTCCTTCTTTTCTCCCCCCCAAAGACCCCCCCACGACTGTCGCTCCGACCCACTCGGGCTCGTTGGCTGGACAGACAGACACACCTGCGCACCCCCAGGGGAAGGCTGAGAGGAGCAGGGCGGACTGTACCACTTCCCGTTGCAAGGGATGGTGTGGACTGTACTAATGATGAAGGCGGGGGGGGAGTGAGAAATGACCTTTCCCTGTGCTTCCCTTGGTAGCTCTCCTCTCCGCCTCCTTAAGTAGATTAGCCTTGAGGGGCTTGCTTTCTGCTTGCAGTGTTTCCAGCTCTGAAGCCTGCAGCCGGAGTGGCTCAAGGCATTCCTCCAACCCAATCCTGCTCTGTTTGCACACCCGCAGCCTTATGTCACGTGTATTTAAAGAGTGTGTGAGTCCAGGTGATGAGTTATATCCCATTCTATTTGTATTCTGGAAAACTATCTCCTGCTGCCGGCCTCCATCTTTCAACTCCTTTAGAAAAAGAGAGGGAGAGTTCTTTTGAAGCAAGGTGTGCATTGGTTGGTGCATTATATATTATGGCTGCATAGGTCCCATGGCATTTGAAGTGTCTTTGAAGGGTTTTTTTTTTTTTTTGGTATGCTACTCGAGGGTGTAGGAGTGGATATTTTTTTAATTCAGAACTATTTTTTAAAATCCCATGTGTAGTTAAGGTGGCCGGCTGTATGTCCGCTCTCCGGGAGGAGGATGGTCATCCATTTGAAGGACTCTCTGCCTTTTTGTTGAGCTTCTAATTGCTTCTCTCTCATTTTTTAAATGAGTAGTTCTGCTGGAGGGAGTTATTTTGTAATAAAAAAATGCAGATCACACACACACTGATATAGCTACTTATGAATAGTGGGTAGTATATGGTGTTGCATGCCAATACTGTATAAACGTCCGATGGGAAGTCAGTCTCAGAAATTGACATTCAGACGATTCCTCCAAAATAGATAGTTGCCTAGCTAGGTATTTCAACAAAACTGCAGTGTTCATTTTTCTTCTATACACAATCACACATATACATTTTCAGTAAACTGAAGACATGGTGGCGCTGTGGGCTAAACCACAGAAGCCTGTGCTGCAGGGTCAGAAGACCAGCAGTCGTAAGATCGAATCCACGTGATGGAGTGAGCTCCCGTCGCTTGTCCCAGCTCCCGCCAACCTAGCGGTTTGAAAGCATGCAAATGCAAGTAGATCAATAGGGACCACCTTGGTGGGAAGGTAACAGCGTTTTGTGTCTAAGTCGCACTGGCCATGTGACCACGGAAGATTGTCTTCGGACAAAACGCTGGCTCTATGGCTTGGAAACGGGGATGAGCACCGCCCCCTAGAGTCGAACACGACTGGACAAAAATTGTCAAGGGGAACCTTTACCTTTACCTTTTTAAACTGAAGAAAATACAAGACAGCGGGGCATTTCAGAGAGTTAATACATGTTGTGCTTTATTTGTATTTGATTTATATCTACTCTTATTTCAGTGCTGTGCCTTTGTGTTTTTACCTTATCACAGTCTTGTGCATGCTCTTACTAGTACTATATTTCAGTTTAGATTATAGTAATATGATGATTATATTTGTGTATATGTGCAAATTGAATGCAAAACTGTCCTCTTTTTTGTAAATAATGCTGTTGTCTTTTGGTGTCTTCCGTTATCTTCTTTGTGATGTCTCTCTTTTTGATGATGGAGCAGCGGCTACTCTAGTTAACATTTGAATTTCTCACATAGGAATGGCAAAATTCATTTCAACTGTCATGTTTAAAAAGATGTCCCAAAGCCTAGTATGAATACAGTATTTATTTGAAGGTAGTCAGCATTTCCATTCCAGTCTTATGCAGCAGCAGGAAAAGGGGTTTGATGTGTGCAAATGCTGTATTTTTTGGTAGAGTTGCTTTCCGAAGAACCAAAGTGAGTATTTGAAAGCACATTCCACACTACAAGTGTTGTATAAGTGATAAAAAGACTTGATTACACTCATGTGTGGATATGTATATATCACCACTTAGTTGCCACAAAATGTCCAGACACAGTCCATATTGATCTCGGTCTTTCTTCATGGCAGATATCGGCAACTGTACATTCTTGGTCTTCTTTGTCTGTAACTGTATCTCCCCTGCTTGCCACCCAGTGCTTTTGTACAGTATGTCAGCAATGAATCGTTTAGTCGTTCAGTCGTGTCCGACTCTTCGTGACCTCATGGACCAGAGCACGCCAGGACCTCCTATCTTCCACTGCCCCCCGGAATTGTGTCAAATTCATATTGGTTGTTTCAATGACACTGTCCAACCATCTCATCCTCTGTCATCCCCTTCTCCTCTTGCCTTCACACTTTCCTAACATCAAGGTCTTTTCCAAGGAGTCTTATCTTCTCATGAGATGGCCAAAGTACTGGAGCCTCAGCTTCAGGATCTGTCCTTCCAGTGAGCACTCAGGGTTGATTTCCTTTAGAATTGATAGGTTTGTTCTCCTTGCAGTCCAGGGGACTCTCAAGAGCCTCCTCCAGCACCACAGTTCAAAAGCATCAATTCTTTGGCGGTCAGCTTTCTTTGTGGTCCAGCTCTCATTTCCATACATTGCTACTCGAAAAACCATACCTTGGACTATGCAGACTTTTGTTGACAAGGTGATGTCTCTGCTTTTAAAGATGCTGTCAAGGTTTGTCATCACTTTCCTCCGAAGAAGCAGGCGTCTTTTAATTTCAGGGCTGCTGTCTCCATCTGCAGTGATCATGGAGCTCAAGAAAGTAAAATCTGTCAGTGCCTCCATATCTTCCCCTTCTATTTCCCAGGAGGTGATGTGACCAGTGGCCATGATCTTAGTTTTTTTGATGTTGAGCTTCAGACCATTTTTTGCACTCTCCTCTTTCACCTTCAGTACAGTGGTGCCCCGCATAGCGAGGTTAATCCGTTCCGGATTAACCCTCGCTATGCGAAATCGAAGCTAAACGGGTAGGGGAAATGTATTGAAACGCATTAAACTTAGTTTAATGCGTTCCAATACCTTTCTTACTTACCCGTTCAGCGAGGATTCCAATTGCCGGCAGCCATTTTCGCGCCTTCGCTAAGCGAGGGCAGGGCGCGAAAATGGCTGCCGGCAGCCATTTCCGGGCTTCCGGCGGCCATTTTGGAACCGCCGATCAGCTGTTCGGCGGCTCCAAAATGGCCGCCGCAATACCTGATCTTCGCAATGCGGGTTTTCCCCATTATGACGATCGGGTATGTTTCCGTATAGCGATCCCGAAAAAGGGATCGCTATACGGAAACATCGCTATACGGTGCACTCGTTAAGCGAGGCACCACTGTACAAGGTTCCTTAATTCCTCCTCACTTTCTGCCATCAGAGTGGTATCATCTGCATATCGGAGGTTGTTGATATTTCTTCCGGCAATCTTAATTCCAGTTTGGGATTCCTCCAGTCCAGTCTTTCGCATGATATATTCTGCATAGAAGTTAAATAAGCAGGGAGACAATATACAGCCTTGTCGTACTCCTTACCCAATTTTGAACCAATCAGTTGTTCCATATCCAGTTCTAACTGTTGCTTCCTGTCCCAAATATAGATAAGGTGGTGAGGCACTCCCATTTCTTTAAGGACTTGCCATAGTTTGCTGTGGCCCACACAGTCAAAGGCTTTTGCATAATCAATGAAGCAGAAGTAGATGTTTTTCTGGAACTCTTTGGCTTTCTCCATAATCCAGCGCATGTTAGCAATTTGGTCTCTAGTTCCTCTGCCCCTTCGGAATCCAGCTTGTACTTCTGGGAGTTCTCGGTCCACATACTGCTAAAGCCTACCTTGGAGGATTTTGAGCATAACCTTGCTAGCGTGTGAAATGAGTGCAATTGTACGGTAGTTTGGGCATTCTTTGGCACTGCCCTTTTTTGGGATTGGGATGTAAACTGATCTTTTCCAGTCCTCTGGCCACTGTTGAGTTTTCCAAACTTGCTGGCAAATTGAATGTAGCACCTTAACAGTGTCATCTTTTAAGATTTTAAATAGTTCAACTGGAATGCCATCAGCTCCACTGGCCTTGTTGTTAGCCAAGCTTTCTAAGGCCCACTTGACTTCACTCTCCAGGATGTCTGGCTCAAGGTCAGCAACCACGTTATCTGGGTTATCCGGGGGTATCCAAATCTTTATCGTATAATTCCTCTGTGTATTCTTGCCACCTCTTCTTGATGTCTTCTGCTTCTGTTAGGCCCATCCCATTTTTGTCCTTTCTCATGTCCATCTTTGCACAAAATGTTCCTCTAATATCTCCAATTTTCCTGAACATATCTCTGGTTTTTCCTTTTCTATTATTTTCCTCTATTTCTTTGCATTGTTCATTTAAGAAGGCCCTCTTGTCTCTCCTTACTATTCTTTGGAAGTCTGCATTCAGTTTTCTGTAACTTTCCCTATCTCCCTTTCATTTTGTTTCCCTTCTCCTCTCTGCTATTTCTAAGGCCTCGTTGCACAGCCACTTTGCTTTCTTGCATTTCCTTTTCTTTGGGATGGTTTTTGTTGCTGCCTCCTGTACAATGTTACGAGCATCTATCCAAAGTTCTTCAGGCACTCTGTCCACCAAATCTAGTTCCTTAAATCTGTTCTTCACTTCCACTATGTATTCATATGGGATTTGATTTAGATTATACCTGAGTGGCCCAGTGTTTTTTCCTACTCTCTTCAGTCTAAGCTTGAATTTTGCTATGAGAAGCTGATGATCAGAGCCACAATCAGCTCCAGGTCTTGTTTTTGCTGACTGTATAGAGCTTCTCCATCTTTGGCTGCAGAGAATATAATCAATCTGATTTCGGTATTGCCCATCTGGTGATTTCCATGTATAGAGTTGCCTCTTGTGTTGTTGGAAAAGAGTGTTTGTGATGACCAGCTTGTTCTCTTGACAAAACTCTATTAGCCTTTGCCCTGCTTCATTTTGAACTCCCAGGCCAAACTTTCCTGTTGTTCCTTTTATCTCTTGACTCCCGACTTTAGCATTCCAATCCCCTATAATGAGAAGAACATCTTTCTTTGGTGTCACTTCTAGAAGGTGTTGTAAATCTTCATAAAACTGGTCAATTTCAGTCTCCTCAGCATTGGTGGTTGGAGCATAAACCTGGATTACTTTGATGTTGAAAGGTCTCCCTTGGATTTGTATTTACATCATTCTATCATTTTTGAGATTATATCCCATTACAGCTTTTCCCACTCCTTTGTTGACTATGAGGGCTACTCCATTCCTTCTACGGGATTCTTGCCTACAATAGTAGATATGATAATCATCTGAATTTAATTCGCCCATTCCTGTCCATTTTAGTTCACTGAAGCCCAGGATGTCAATGTTTATTCTTGCTGTTGGACCATCTCCTGTTTGACCACCTCCAGCTTCCCAAGTTTCATAGATCTTACATTCCAGGTTCCTATGCAGTATTTTTCTTTGCAGCTTCGGACTTTCCTTTCACTTCCAGGCACGTCCACCACTGTGTGTCCTTTCGGCTTTAGCCCAGCCACTTCATTAGCTCTGGAGCTACTTGTACTTGTCCTCCGCTCTTCCTCAGTAACATGTTGGACGCCTTCTGACCTGAGGGGCCCATCTTCTAGCGTCATATCTTTTAGCCTTTTGTTTCTAATCCACTATGTCCTGTCTGTCTTGGGTGTCCCTGCACGGCATAGCCCATAGCTTCCCTGAGTTACTCAAGCTCCTTTGCCATGACAAGGCAGCAATCCGTGAAGCAATGAATACTCCATACCAAATCGAGCAGATCACATGCAGGGCTATCCATATTTAATTTTTTCAACCTGTGCATTATGATGTCTTGTGCTGCATTACGATAATTTAAAGTATGCATAAATATAAACAGCCTAGAAGTAAACTTTGCAAATAGATCAAATCAAGCCTGAAGTATCTGCGGAGGCAAAAATGTTGAAACTGAGGCTGTCCCACTTTGGGTGCATAATGAGAAGGTGAGATTCTCTGGCAAAGACAATAATGCTAGGAAAGGTGGAAGATAGGAGAAAATGAGGAAGACCAAATTGACTCGCTAAAGAAACTCACAGGCTTGAGTGTACAAGAGTCAAAAAGGGCAGTTAAGGACAAGACAGTATGGAGACCACTCATTTATAGGGTCATTATAAGTTGGAGATGATTGGACAGCACATAACAACAACAACAAACTTTACAGGTAATCTAGTCAAAACCTGTATTTCAAAATTCCAGAATGTTTAATAAACCAGGATACTTGCCCTGGATGTAAATTGTTTTGGGTGGGCCTTGCTTAGAAGGATGGAATAAAAATATTTTAAAGCAAAATAAGATTGCTTTATCAGGATTCTTGATTACAAAGCTCCATACTTCCAGAACTTTTTTTAAAAAAGAGTGAAAACATTTTTATAGCCAATTATAGTTTCCTCTTCCATTTTTAATTTGCTGGTAAATATAGAGCATTGCTGTAAGGTATTCTTTGTCATGGATCCATATTTTAAGAAGAAACAAATTGCTGCCCATTTCACATTATTTTCAGTATCCTAACAATCTTACTTCCATAAAGTACTCTTGTGTACCTCTAGAGTTATTTTAAAATATAAAGTACTAGTTACTGTGAAAAGGGGCGGGCTACTGAGATTTAAGCTCTTCTTATGCTTTCTCTGGGCAATTGTTGTTTGTACCTCATACTCTGCTAACTTTAAAAGGAATTAATTAAAATTTGTCTTGTAGCTGTAATCTGCTCTTATTCTGTCCCTCTGCAGGTGTTGTTTTTTGGATTTGGATGGCTGTTTTTCATGCGCCAGCTCTTCAAAGACTATGAGGTAGGGATGATCAGAGCACATATGCCAGTTGTAACATAATAGACTGCAACTCTTTTGTCTTTTTTTCTCAATTTCAGGGGGCAATTGTCCCTTTCAGATCATAAGTGGCCACTTACAATCTGGAAAGAGAAGCTTGTAGTGTCCACTATATAAAATGAGCTAATGCAACGTGCTTCCTTACAGCTATAAATCTGTGCATATACAATTGCTTGAGAGTAACCCTCATTTAGGTCAACAAGACATATATGCAAGCAGACACACAGAAATTATGAAGGGGTAGGCGGAGTGGGAATTTTTCCTTCACATGCTGACCCTTCTGTTTGTCCTTACAGTTTGCATGTGCCCATAGGGCCATGCAGGATTTTACAATCAGGGGAAAGCAATATTTTCTTCATTTTCGGGAAATATTTATCATATTTGGAAAAAATATAAAGGAAGGGAAATATTGCTTTTCCCTGCTCATGACTCCATGAACTTACATGAACTGTAAGGGTGAATGGAAGGATCAGTGTGTGAATGGAAACTTCGCACTTTGCATGTCCCTTCATCCTTTCTTCCCATACCTTCTTCCACTCATCCATTGTACTTTTTTTTTGTCTTGAGATGGATGGACTCAGGGAAGTGGCAAGGATGAGGGTCTATTCAGTTTAATTGGACATCACTTTTCCATTCCCAAGCTCTCTAGGCTAGTGCATCTCTAGGGAGTTTAACCTAAAGAGGTAAATTGCCACCACCCCATTTAATATATCCAATACCATAGTGAGACTAAAGCATTGTGTTCGTTACCCCGACTTCCTCTCTTATCCAAAATTCAACTAGCAACCTGAAATAATTTTTTGTATTTTATTAAAAGAAAAAAGAAAGAAAAGAACAACACAGTTCATCTTTTTACTTTGAAAAGGGTAAAAAAGTGAAAACTCCACTCAGTTACTCAAAATGGATTTCTCAGAACTATGGAGCAGTAACACAAAGCAGACTCAGAGCATTTCCAAAGAAAGTTCACACTATAAAATAAAAACATTCTAAACTGACCTCTTCTATACTTGTGCCAAAGCAGAGTAGGCTGGCAGATGCCTGGTTTACATGAGAATAAGACAACCCACAGGGGCACAAAGATTCCCCCCTTGAGAGGATCCTACCACTTAAAGAAACTTGCATTGTTGATTTTTCTCTTATTCTAGTTAATGGGCCATTTGGTGACTTGATACTTTGAAATATTCTGCTGTTACAAGATAGCATAGGAATCTCAGATCCTTCTTCCAGCTTCTACTATGAAATGTTTGGAAGGGAAAGGCAAAGTGGGACATTTCCCTTAACATGCTTCTGGTTGTCCTTACAGTCCTTAAGTCATAAGGTTAAGTACAGGTGAAAGCAATATTTTACATACTTCATTTCCCTCTCTCAAATACTCAATTTCTCCACGCTTACTATATGTTTTGTTTGAGAACTGTCACAGAACAATTTAGAGGGGATTTTCTTGGTCTCTGAAAAGGATATTTGCATTTTGCTACACAAAATGTAATGAAACATTAAGAGCAAAGAACTGTTGGAAGCTAAATAATTCTCAGATAAACCATTACTGCAAATTGTATTTCAGCAAAAAATGCATGTTCAACTATAGGCCTCATTGTATTTAAACATGCATTTGTGCTTTCAACTGTGGTAATCTACTGTTTCTTCTCGGATATGTTATCAAATTCCCTCCTTACAGACAAGGTATTTATTTCTGTCCTTTTAAAAATATTGCAGGTGCGACAGTATGTTGTTCAGGTTGTCTTTTCAGTCACCTTCGCTTTCTCCTGCACTATGTTTGAACTTATCATTTTTGAGATTCTAGGCGTATTAAATAGCAGGTAAGTAGAACAACTAATTTTGGAGAGGCTTGTTGTAGTCTTGATATAGTTGATGTGCTCATTTATTTGTTTGCTTGTCACTTTATAAAGTTTTGTTTTGTCTCACTCTAAAATGTGAAGTTTATTATTTAAGTGCAACACGGGATTGGATAAAGGTATAGAGGCAGAAATCCTGTTGGGCAGGTTCCGTTTGCACAACTGAAATGACATCACAACTAGTGGTAATATGCATGCAGCTTTGTCTCATGTTTGAGCCAGGTACAGTGTTGCCTCGCTTAACGGGCGCCCCGTTTAATGACGACTCCGCATAGCGATGAAGATTTTGCGATCGCTTTTGCGATCGCATTGCGATGTTCCCTATGGGGAAAAATCGCTTTGTGATGATTGTGGGGAAGCGATCATCACACACACACCGTTTTCGCACAGCTGATCGGCAGGGCTTCGGGATGATTGCGGGGAAGCGCTTCCCCCCGATCATCACGAAGCCCTGCCAATCAGCTGGGCAAAAATGCGGGCTTCGGGATGATGGGGGGAAGCGCTTCCCCCCATCATTCTGAAGCCCTGCTGATCAGCTGGGTGAAAATGCGGGCTTTGGGATGATGGGGGGGAGCGCTTCCCCCGATCAACCTGAAGCCCCGCCGATCAGCTGGGCGAAAATGCGGGCTTCTGGATGATGGGGGGAAGCGCTTCCCCCCATCTTCCCAAAGCCCCGCCAATCTGCTAGGTGAAAACAGGGCATAAGGCTGGAGTCAGCCTGACCTCCCTTGAGGGAGTTTCACAAACTAGGAAAGGCTACAGAAGAAGCTGGGGCTTGTCTGCTTACTGACTTGACATCTTTGGGGTGGGAGGTTCAGAAGATTAAAGATTAGGAGTGAGCTATTTGTTGGGGGCCTTTTTGGACTCCAACTTCCAGAATTCTTCCAAGAATTCCCCAGGAAGAATTCTGGGACTTCCAGCCCAGAGATACTCGTATACAGGCACCTGTATTTTACTTGCCCAGAGCAGAGTCTATCCTGCAGGTGTCTGAGACTCAGATTTTCGGTTGTTAATGTACAAAAAAGGAAAGTCCCTGTGTTTCCTGTGAGACCTAGGCCTTTGTGGGACATGTAATGCTTTGGGACTATGCCTCTGTAGATCCTAATGGGCACCAATGCAACTCCCAGAATTCTGGGAGTTGGAGCCCTACCACACAGTCATGAAATGGCAAATCCCTATTGAAGATCTCAGATTCTATACAGGCTCATATGGCAGGAAGTGGTCTTTCAGATATTCTGTCATTAAGCTGTGTAGAGCTTTATACATCAGAAATCAGTTTGGAAATAAATAGGAAGCTAGTACAGTTGGTTCAAGAGCACTAAGGTATGCAAGTCTCTATGGCAGACCTGGGCAAAATGCGGCCCTCCGGATGTTGCTGAACTGCAACTCCTAGCAATCTTTATTATTGGCTTTGTGGGCTAGGGTTGCTGGGAGTTGCAGTTCAGCAACATCTGGAGGGCCACATTTCGCCCAGGTCTGCCTATTTGATTTCATTTGCAAAGTGATCGCTTTATTTACTGAAGAACAGTTTGCCTCTCAAACTCAATTTCCATCACAGCCACCACTTCAAAGACCTAAAAGCCACACCCACAATTAGCAACATGACCACTGCCTATAGTTTCTGAAGCGCATGCCTAGCAACAATAGCATCTTCCAAAGGCGCTACTTATTTGTCTAATAAAGAAGAAACAGATGAATTATGATAATGTGTTTAAAATCCCTCTGTTATTTCCAGCTCTCGGTATTTTCATTGGAAATTAAACCTCTGTGTGATTTTGCTTGTCCTGGTGTTCATGGTGCCCTTTTATATTGGCTACTTTGTTGTGAGCAACATCCGATTGTGTAAGTATATGCAACGGCATAAATTTTTTGGAGTGCCAAATTAGATAATATTTGTCGCTTTATGTAACATATGAGTGTTATTAATGATCCTTCTTTATCTTTCTTTCTTGATTTTTTAACATTAATTTTTAGTACACAGACACAGACTGCTTTTTGCCTGTGTTGTCTGGTTAGTATTTATGTATTTCTTCTGGAAACTGGGAGATCCTTTTCCTATCCTCAGTCCAAAGCATGGTAAGTGTCATGCAGTATTTCAGTTTATTGTCTGATTTCCTAACTATCTGAAACAAACCACTGTGCACTGCATATTATTTATTTATTTGGATTACTATATTATTATTTATTTTTGATCTGTGGAAAAAGGGACTGTGAGCTTTATTCAAAATGTCAAAAATTAAGATTGATTTCTAGACACTTAATAAACTATGTATAATTATGTATAATAAGACTTGTACAGCACAATTCCGTTCATATTCATTTAGATACAAATCCAAGTGTTCAATTGGGGTTGCTTCCAAAAAAGTGTTCATAGGATTGCAGTCTTAGGAAATTCAGTATTTAAATTATACTTTCCTATGCTTCTTGAATTTTGATTAAAGATCTAATAAAAGAAATGTGTAATTACATGGGCCCAATTTCTATTGATGTGGTATTTTTGCCCCTTCAGCATGCTTCCCCCTTGCACATGACTAGTATCACAGTAAGTGGTTGCCCACTTGCATGATAGAGAGTCTGCCAGAGAACAGAAAACATTTCCGCAGTTTCCCTTCTAGGACTGCAGAAAGGAACGAAATTTGCAAGCAGATTGTTTATAAAGATGACAAGACATTGTACCTTAACTTCAGTATCTTCCTTATGTGGCAGTCTTGTATATAAGAAGTAATTGTAACTGCATTAGTAGTTGTCTTTGCCCATTGAAGAGTGCCAGGATGTGGAAATGGATGATATGGGGGAACTGGGGACCCCATGGAGCAGGGTCAGCACGACATGTTACAGCACCCAGGGCAGTTCCTAGCAAATATCCTATTCCAGCAGCAGCTGGAGCTGTACTCTTACACTGCTGGCTCAGGACTACTCTCTTCAGGCTCTATTTCCTTTCCTTCCATGTAGGAAGTCTTTAAGGGATAGCTCCATGGCACATAGCAAGTCATTTTGTCACCTCTTCAGCCATGCAACTGGCGTCCATGTATCTGCACCTGAGATCATGCAGCTCCTGGAAGTGGGTAGCCGGTCCCTTTGCTCTTATCAGGTCCTGGGGATGCCACATTTCTTGCAAGCCTGGAGACCCCTTGTTTGGTGTGTCAATTTGGGATGGCCCAGGTGGCCCAAGCCTGGCTTGGTCCAGGGTCTTCTCCACTGGCTGTTCAACTTATGAGTCTGTCCAGTCAGTGGTTGCATGCCTGGGACATGAGAAACGCCTGAATTTCTTTCCTATCTTGTTCAAAACAAAGTAATATCATGGTGAGTGATTGTTTGCTTTGTTTTATGTCAGTGAAAATAGTGGTGATGTTAAGATAATATTTTTTTCCTTTCCCTCAGGAATTCTATCCATAGAGCAGCTCATCAGTCGGGTGGGTGTGATTGGGGTGACCCTCATGGCCCTGCTTTCTGGATTTGGTGCAGTCAATTGTCCATACACTTATATGTCTTATTTTCTAAGGTAAACAAAATTTCCTAGTTTGTTTATTTTTGTCTTCCTTTGGTTTTTTTTGACCTCTGTTCTATTGTTTCCTCTTGGTTTGCTCTGTCTTTGATTCTGAGTACAAACTTTCCAGAAATGAACTCTTGTCCATCTCCTCTGGCTCAGTAACAATGATACTAACTTGATATTGGCTATTATTTTGGCCCTGTTCAGCATCTGTATTTTTGTATCTTAATGTGCTCCAGTAGAAGTAGAGAAGTGGGTGTAAGAGATGCACAGACCTGGGGAGGGGCTGTGTTAACGTTTGCTATTCTAGAGGCGACAGGCGTATGAAAAGGTCCATATATATTTCTGTGTAGGAATGTGACTGATGCAGATATTCTTGCTTTGGAACGTCGGCTCCTCCAAACAATGGATATGATCATCAGCAAGAAGAAAAGGTAAGGCAAACACAGTAAAGAATCTTTTTTATTTTTTTATTTTTGAAGAATTTTCCATCCAAGCGGTGACTTTCCTGTGGACAAAATATTTGTCTTGGAGGAAATCAAATAGTCATTAAAATACCTTAAAACAGTTGATAACCGGATAGAATGATTTACGTTGTCGTGTGCGATAATGGTGTCAGTAAAGTTAGAGCTAGAGATGGGGCTATTTGTATTTGTATATGAATACCCTTGCACAGGTGGCAATAACGAGGGTCCGGCTCCCCGGGGCCAGACTGTCCACTCACAATTCAGCTGTTGCTGCCAGCTCCGTGATCCTTCTTATCACTCATGTTCGCGATCGGCAAGCCACTCTTCGACCTGGCAGGGAGGCTTGTCGTCCTGCCTCCTGCCAGGAGTGGCGAGTCAATTGCGAGCTTCGGAGTGATAGGAAGGATCACAGAGCTGGCGGCAGCGGAGGAATTGTGAATGGACAGTCTGGCCCCAGGGGGCCGGACCATCATTATCACCACCTGTGCGAGACCACTAGTAATGGTGTGGCTTAAAAAATCTTGTAAATAAATAAACTTACTACTGGATTTCACACAGTGATTAGTATGTTGGTTGTGACTAAATTTAAGTCCCAGACAGTGGTTATTTATGCATGCAACAATGTAGTTCAGTCCCCACCTTGGGCTTCCAGATGTTCTTGGACTTCAACTCCCAGAAATCCTGGCCAGCAGAGGTGGTGGTGAAGGCTTCTGGGAGTTGTAGTCCAAGAACATCTGGAGGCCCAAGGTTGGGGACCACTGATGTAGTTGATAGATAGCTACAGCTAAGTGCAGTTGATAGATAAGGTGCTGGGTGCAAGCAAGGTATGCAGTCAGCCATGTGAACCGGCACACAACCAACATAAAACTGGCATTTTGTGGCATTTTTTGTGATTCCTCTTGTGCATGCTTAAATATCCACTATGGTTTTGGCCACTGATTTCATTGGGTCCTCTCTGAGTGTAATGAGCAGTAGATCCATTGTTCTGTGACCATGTGCTATGGTTATTTTGGTTCTAGTTTGTATCTCTTGTTTTTTAGCTCTTGACTTTTCCTCCCAATCAGGATAGCAATGGTTCACAGAAATATGTTCCAGAGAGGAGAAGTGCATAATAAGCCCACTGGTTTCTGGGGAATGATAAAAAGTGTTACGGCATCTTCACCAGGCAGTGAAAGTATCCTTTATTTTCAGCTTTGGCAAATAGAAACTGTGTATGTGTGTGTGTGTGTGTTGTAGGTAGTGGAGAATTCTTGCTTGGGTTAAAACTGAAAGAAGTCATGAAGGGGATTTGTTAATGCATAGAGAAGAGGCTATAGAGAAACCTTGACCCTCAACTGTTAAGTTTTATACATTTAAAAGCACGACAGAAGTACAGTGCCCGTGAGTGCCAAGCACCACAACCTGATCCAGAGAGACACTTAGTCAGCTGGTTTCCTTTTATCAAGGAACAGTTCTCAGAAGTAACAGTGTGTAAATGGGAGACATGGAGTCGGGTATGGAGTTAGCTAGGTAGTCCCGTGAAATCAGACACTTGCATTGTTATTTCCCCCTGTACTGAAGGTTAACAACAATGTTTGCTTACTTACTACAGTGGGATGTTGCCAGATACTGGCCAGAACATAAGGTCTGTGTAACTTGCCAGGGCTAATTACAGGTAATTGATAAAGTGTCAGAGTGCATTATAGTCAAGTGCCTGATTGCCCATTCAAGATGCACCCGAACACCTTTCCACATCATCACAGTTAGAAAGACCCAGACATGAACACCAGTGGGCTTTGAAGTGCTGAATGACATTTGATTGACAAACAAACTGCTGAACCTGCAGGTCATGCCCATCTCTAGTACAAACCCACTTTGCGTCATCCATTGCAATCTTGTAAGTGGGAATGGTATACAATTTCTAATTGGTAGTAAAGGAATAGAAATAAAGCTAGCCATTGGTCATGCTGGCCAATGAGTAAAACTAAAATCCATAATTTGACAATACGTTTATTAGGACTGGTAAAATGCCACAAAGGTCTGCAAGCTTTTCAATTCTTCAGAACTCTGAAGGATAGGTGGTGAAAAAAAAAAAGTTAAGAGATGAAAGAAGGAGGAGGCAAGTCCTAAAATTAGGGCTTATGTTGTGACAATGAGACTTGCAGTTAAATTTTGCCCCATGATGATAATTGGCAGACTGTGGTATCACTCACACACAGATACCAAATTATACCTAGCAGCACATACTGGGGTAATGACCCAGTGTCTGGTCTTTATTTCTAGATCGACAAAGGTAAGTTGCAATTCAGGCTTTTGGCTATTACCTTGCATGGGACACATAGGGCTAAATTGATTTGTCAGTCCCCTCTAAAGGAGCCCCACTGAGTCAATGAGACCTATGTCAGTGTTTACTCAACAAGTCTTCCTCCTTTAAGGGGTCCAATTGGGATTTAACAGGTGGATTTAACCATAATGTTCCTGGGACAGCAGTAATGTGTTACAGTTATTTTGCCATTGAGAGCCATTGCAAAGAAATGTGTTGTTTAGATTGCTGACTAGCATTGGTTATAGGGAGCATTTAACTCAGTGCAATAGCTTCACTGGCTGCCCATCTGTTTCCAGGCCCAATTCAAAGTGTTGGTTATGTTCTATAAAGCCCTATATGACTTGGGTCCAGGCTACCTGAAGGGTGGTAAACCTCATATGAGCCTCCTGGGCTTTTAAGATCTTATGGGGAGGCCCTTCTCTAGATTCCACCATCTTCCCAAGCTTGTTTGGCGAGGACATAAGAGAGGCCTTCTCAGTCATTGCTCCCAGGTTGCTCTGAGAAGCCAGTTTAGTTCCCTTTCTCTTGTCTTTCCATTGTCAGGCAAAGACTTTGGTCTTTAGGCAGGCTTTTAAGCAGTAAGTGTCTCAAGAATGCTTGTTTATTATCTTGCAGATGTTTGAAAATGGTTTTTAATCTTGGTTTTTAAGTTTAATATATATTTATTTGTTTTTAATGTGATATTTATATGCTGTTTTTAAAACCATTGCTTCTTTTGTAATTTTACATATTATGGGCTACCTTAAGTCCCTGGGGGGAGAAAGGTAGCAAATAAATAAATGAAGAGAGAGAGAGAGAAACAGCATGGCATTTTATATTATGTTCCTTATCCCTGAGATATTTTCATACGTTGTGCAAATGTTGTGGGCTAAAGGGTGAGTGGAAACTGGAGGTCTGTGTTGCATTTCAGATGATTTTATATGGGATTTTGTCCTTGACAACTTTGGTTTGCCAGATCTGGCAGTTATCCAGCAGGAAATAGATGCCTTGGAGGAGCTGAGTCGGCAGCTTTTCTTGGAAACAGCTGACCTCCATGCTACCAAGGTGCAGGCTAAGGGGAGTGTTCTTGTGCCTGATGGGTGGGTAATAAACTCCAGGGTAGGAGCAAAACTTAGTCCAAACTTAGGTATCATCCAAAGACTGGTGCAGTATGGGAGCTGTCCCTTTATAATATCCCATCCTGTCTTTTTTCTTAAAATTCAGAAAGGAGATGATTAAACTATCTTCACCCAGTTCAAACCTTCTCTGAGATAATGTATTCTAGTACAAACCAGACATCTGTGCCATGTTGGGAGAACTTTGTACATTTGTTGTCCATTTATTACAGTGAGGTCATGTTTGGCTGTCCAGATGTTATGGACTACTACTTGTTTTCCATTGGCTATCCTGACTGGGGCATCTGGGAGGAAGTTGAAACATCTGGAGGCCAAAGTTTCCCTAGCCATGGTTTATAGACAGGCTTTGTTGAGCAAGGAATGCCTGTGTCTTGTAAAAGTTAATACAGTGGTGCCCGGCATAGCGAGGTTAATCCGTTCCGGATTAACCTCGCTATGCGGAATCGTCGCTAAACGGGTAGGGAAAACGTATTGAAACTCATTAAACTTAGTTTAATACGTTCCAATACTTTGCTTACTTACCCGTTCAGCGAGGATTCCCCTTGCCGGCAGCCATTTTCGCGCCCTCGCTAAGCGAGGGCAGGGCGTGAAAATGGCTGCCGGCAGCCATTTCGGGCTTCCAGCAGCCATTTTGGAGCCGCCGAACAGCTGTTCGGCGGCTCCAAAATGGCCGCCGCAATACCCGATCTTCGCAATGTGGGTTTTCCCCATTGCGAAGATCGGGTATGTTTCCGTATAGCGATCCTGAAAAAGGGATCGCTATACGGAAACATCGCTATACGGTGCACTCGCTAAGCGAGGCACCACTGTATTTTCATAGACAAATATGTTAATAGAAATACATAGAGAGCATGCTTTGTGACTTGAAGGTACTCCTAGAAGTCTAGGTTATTTCCCTCTTACGTAACTTGAAGTTATGCACCCTTTGCAAATGTTGATCTGGCAGCTGTAAATGGGCCAGTGTGCATTATTCATGGACATAATCTATATGATATGTTAATTGTTTATTGATGGGAAACCCATCAATACCCATGTTGGTTACTGTGAATGTCTCATGAACCTGAAAAAATACACATTTCTTTCCAGGAAAGAATAGAATATTCTAAAACATTCCAAGGAAAATATTTCAACTTTCTCGGCTATTTTTTCTCCATCTACTGTGTCTGGAAAATTTTTATGGTACGTAAATTACAATTGTGATGACAATTTATATTTTGTAGTCTGGCAGAAGTTGTGCTTAGTAGAGAGTTTTCCTCACTTTCTTGCATTTTCAGTCATAATACAGTCTGACTCCCAGTTGTTTAGGGCAGTGGTTCTTAACGTGGGCGATAATGCCCCCCAGGGGGCGATTTCATTTTTCAGGGGGGCGGTAGAACGAAAATGGGTGGCGTGGGGGCGCTGGAGCAGAAGGGGGGCAGTAGGGGGGCGCTGGAGCAAGCCAAACCTGTGAAGATGGCTGCAGCCTTTTTACAATGTGCATGAATATATATTTTCCTCCAATCTTAATTTAGTTTCAGAGTTTTCATTTTGAAATTTTTAGTTCCTGCATTGCGGTTTGTTTTTATGCCCTTTTTATATTTCTTTTTGTGTCTTAAAATTCACTTGCAACTAAATCATTAAATGTTACTTTTTGGGGGCATTTCATTTTCTTGGAATTGAATTTTGTTTTCAGGGGTCATTGGATTTAAGTGTCAATCAATCAATCAATCAATCAATCAATCAATCAATCAATCAATCAGTCAATCAATCAATCAATCAATCAATCAATATCACTGCGGGGAGGGGGGCGATGATAACTTCCTCAATGGCTCAAGGGGGCGTTGCTTTCAAAAAGGTTAAGAACCACTGGTTTAGGGATCAAATCAGTTTTCAGGCAAGACATGTATGCCTTTTGATGTATAAAAGTGCTGTCCTAACTAGCCAGGATGGTCACGTGCCATCAGACCCAACATTAGGCCAACTGAAGCAGTTCAGGATGCAACCCTCTTCTGACCCAGGGATGTTGGAAATTACTTAGGACTGTTCTTGCCTTAATCTAAATTTGCAATAGCATTGTGGCTCTTTTTTCAGGTCTTGCAGAACCCTGGGTCTCGCTGTGCATTCTCAAATCATTTGCCAGCAGATCATAATCAGGAGAGCAGTTCTGCTGGCAGATTATTTTGTAGATTACCTAGATTCCTGAAATCAACCAGGAGGAGGAGATTATTGCCAGCAGAGGAGGCTTGCCCCAACTCCAACGCCTACTCCCAGGATGTATTTGAGTTAGGATTGCACACTTAAGTGTGTAAGATCACTGGCGAGTTTTGTGTGGGTGGTTTCCATACTATAGAAGAGTAGCTTTGTGTGTCACTCTCTCTTTTCCTTCCTTCAGGCTACAATCAATATTGTATTTGACCGAGTTGGGAAAACAGATCCAGTTACAAGGGGAATTGAAATCACTGTGAATTATTTAGGGATCCAGTTTGATGTGAGTACTTCTAATAAATACCACATTGTTTTGCAGTGTTCCATTGCATTCTGATTACCTTCAACTCTATTTAGAGCTTGATGTTTTAGTTAACTTCCTGGTAGGATGTACAACCTTTTGAAATTCATTGGAAGATGTTACACTTATGACCATTCACATTTTTAAATCCCAAAGTAGTGCATTAGCCCAAAACACTATTTCAGTTATGTTAATTTTAGGGGGACATTAATTGGAAATTCTGCTTGGAACCTGCAGTAATTCTCAAGCTCTTCAAGACTGCCTCACTGCTTAATTTTTTTAACTAGTGTTGTTTTTCAGACTGACACAATATGTGTCAGTCTGACTTTAAGTTACATCCATATTGATGCATAGATAGTCCTTTATTTTCAGCCCATTTATAAGTTTGTGAAGATTCTCAGTCATCCAGGTGAAGTTATCTGGAAGTTGATTCATGGCAACTGGACTTCTTTCTTGTCAGGTTGAAACATTTTGCTACTCAAGTCCAGTTGCCATGACTCAACTTGCAGAGCCCATTTATAAGGTATCAAAATGGCATAGGTTTACCATGCACTTTTTCAGCCTTTTGTGGTTACTAATCATGGCAGGATCCACAGAACAGATCCAAGGGGTTGGGGGCTTCGTTTCTGACCACTTTGTGATAACAGCATGAAGGTATCATGTCTCTCTCTTGCACATGGGCACACAAAGCATATCTGTATGTGGAGGAGACAAATCCTTTTCGGTGTGTACAATCCCTTAGGTTCATCTAAAGTAGCTCTTTAGATCTAAAATCACATAATCTGCTAGTACATATGTGTTCCATAGAAATAAACTACTTCAGTACTGAACAGAAATTCAAGCTGAGGCTTAGAAGCAAAAGAGAAAATACATGAAAGCCTTTGGAGAAGTGACTTAAGAAAATTGTCTTTGTCTGCTTTCCATTTGTTTTACTACTAGAAGCAACTTTTTAAAAAAAGAGATAAAATGTCATGCTTGGATGTGAGAGACTCCCCTTTCCTTGTATAGGTTAGTGGGCTCAAAATAATCCATAATGTGAAGTATAAAAGCCAGGATAAATAATAGCTGGAAGAGGGTGTGGGGTAAGGGAGTCTAAGAGGCCTCACAATGTTTAAAGCATAGAAACGTATCGTGCCTTTATTATCCATATAGCCTCCATAATATGTCTGGAAATGTTGGTTAGCCAGAATTTTATGCTGCACTTTGCAGGTCAGATAGTATATATCATTTTAGATGCCTTACATTGAATGCACTAACTGTTTGACAGTTTTAACATACGAATGTGGTGAGATGTTATGTGGTTCTCTTGTAGTATTGTCTTACCACATAAGAATGTTACAACTGCCAATTAATGCCATTCATTGTGACTGCCAGATTAAAAGGTTTTGCCCAACCTGACAGGTATAATGAATAGATTCTTTTTGATAAATCACAAAAAAGTTTCCAACTGGGAAAAATATTTTCAAAACTCTGTATTTATAAATCTGTTTTATAAACCTGTGGTGATCCTGATGCTTGGTGTTGTCTGGCATAATGTTACAGAGAATTTAAAAAAGCTTTCTGTATACACACAACTTGTTGTGTATATCAGCCATATTTTTCAAGACTTCACATTTTGTGATAATTCACGATTTTGATATTTAGTGTCTGTATTAATAGAAGGTGTTCTAAAACTGTAGAATATCAACATTTAACATTGGTTATTGAGTACCCTGTTTCCCCGAAAATAAAACCTAATGTGAAAATAAGCCCTAGTATGATTTTTCAGGATGATCGTAATATAAACCCTACTCCAAAAATAAGCCCCAGTTAAGTGAAACCCCATCCTCCACTATTGTGCAGCAACCAGAAGAAGATGACATGACTGTATTTGAATAGATGTAGATTGTTGTACATGAAAAAAAAAAAACATCCCCTGAAAATAAGCCCTAATGCTTTTTTGGAGCAAAAATTAATATAAGGACCTGTCTTATTTTCAGGGAAATACGGTAGGATGTCATCTGCTTGAAAGTTAGGTTTTGCTCTGTTGCTTGCCCAGAAGATGGCAGCAGCTACCATCTTCATGAAAAGAGGATTCATATACCTTCATCTGTGTTTTGTGCCATCAAGTCAGATTTGATGTATGGTGACCCTAGCAGGATTTACAAAGTATGGCAGATATTTAAGAGGTGAGCAGGAATTTGAACCCAGAGCTCTTGAATCCTAGTCTGAGAGTCTGTCCACTACACCACGATGGATCTCATATTACACCTCCAGCCACCCCAAGGTTTCACTCTGGATGCAGACAGGCAGTGAATACAATGTTGGCAAGAGCTGTAGATTTGCAACAAAAGTGTCTCATGTGCAAGTATTCTTGTGAACACTGAAGACACTATACAGACATATGAAATATCTAGAGCAGTGGTAGACTGGGCCCATTGCCTTTGGGAATGGGGAAAGCAAACAGCAAATAGTAGGCAGAGCCAGATAGGTGAATTTCCCCCCTCATCCTTCCCATCTTGCCTTGGAAAGAATCACTTCCCTTGCAAAGCACACTTAAGCTGTATCTTGATTGTTATGTGCTGTCAAGTCACTTCTGAATTATGGTTACTTCTGATGAAAGTGAAAGAAGAAAGTGCAAATGTAGGACTGCAGCTGGACATTAATAAAACAAATATCATGACATGATGAACTGAGATTTTTATACTTTGACTGCATCTTGAGAAGGCAAGACATGCCAGACAATATTGCTAGGGAAAGTTTAAGGTAGCAGGCAAAGAGGAAGACCCTATATGATATGGACTAACTCCATAAAGGAATCCACAACATTGAGTTTATAAGAGCTGAGCTCAGGACATTTTGAAGGTCACTCCTTCATTCAGTGGTACATATTATAGGTCACTCTTTCATGGGGTCACCATAAGTCAGAGGCAAACTGACAGCCCATAACCAGAATTAATGACCTCCAAAAAGTCCTGTTGTTAGCAACATTGTTCAGGTTTCATAAATTAAAGGTTATTGCTTCCTTTAATGAATCAGTCCATCTCATGTTAGATTTTCCTCTTTTCTTTCTGCCTTCCACTTTTTCTAGTGTTATTGTCTTGCCCAATGAGTCTTGTCTTGTCAAACTATACATCACAATAACTTGCTGCCATGTTCAACTGAACTGAAGAATAATGTCTTGTCTTGGTTCAGAAAAGTTGTACGTTGCCATGACTGTGTACTGGGAGAACTGTCTTTCAGTGAGGTGTCTTACTTCAGAGAGTTTAGTCCCAGATTTTCCAGAAAGGACCAGTCGTCTTTGAAAGAAGTCGCTCAGCGGTGCTCAGCTCTATCACAGTGGGGAAAGCAGCTTTCAGGCTGAGTTTTTACCTGTCTGGGGAAGCGACTCAGCATAACTCCTGTGTGCATAGAATTGCAGCCTTTGTTAGTCTAGCTTTTTGCATCCCACAGTATTGCTAAACTGTCAGGGGTAGAGGCAGTGGAAAAAAGAGACAGGCCTCCTCCCACTATAAACATACCTTATATCCAGTCATCTTTTCTGGGAATAAGTAGCAGTACTGACCTTTCTTTTCATCAGGTTCCTTTGCCTTTAACAATCATAGGAGTGCAAGTAAGGAATAAATACAGATCTTCCAGGAATGGGGATTCTGCTTTTTTGCTTGAGGAATTAAAATCAGCATTTGCTAAGTATGAGGGTCAGACAACAGAATTATGAATACCCATTTCAGAGCCAGGGAGATTCTCTGACTTAGTATAACAAGCGTCAGGAATAGGCAGTGTGTAAGCAGATCAGCCCAGAAAAAGTTGCAAAGGTATTTTGGACTAGGTAGAGCAAAGTAATGCTGACCTGACTTGGGGTAAGGATTAGTTGCTGTATGGATTAGTGAGCTAATGTGGGGAAAGGGTTTTGCATGCTTCAGAACCCTACACTTTATTATTAGTAAGGCATATACTCTGTAGTAAATCAATAACAAGATTAAGTGAAATTCCACATCACTTTTCTTGTGAGAAATGGATGAGTAGGAAAGAGATTCAAAATATACCACTGGACAAAGATCTCTGGCACATCTCTGAACATGTGCAGAAGGCATCCCACAAACTTCTTTTATTTTGAAAAGTCAGTAGTGCAGTTGTATACGTATCTATTCAGAAATAAGAGCCGTTGAATTTGTGGGACTTGGTTCTTAGGAAGTGAATGTGGGATCCTGAAAGTGACTGTAAAAATGACCTCCCCACCTCCCCTCCTCACATAGACCTTAACCTTTGTCTTGCCTGTCTTAAACTTTTTACCACTCAGTTTTACCTATATCAGGAGCATTTGGCAATTTCCTTTTTCAGAAATTGTGTTTCCTACTTTAGGAAGACAAAGGTAGGCCTAGGATTCAGGGGTCTGTTTGTCACTTTAACCACTGCTTCAGCTTCATTCACAGATGGGTTTTGAAGTTGTTTCCTTTCAAACAATACCAAGCCTGTTGGTTGTAGATAGTGCTCAATTCTGGGTCCCGCATAACTGCAACTGACCTGACAAATGCTCAGAGGTTCTGAGGGTCATTCGTCATGGCTGCCCCTCTCAAATACAGAGAAGGGAGTCATACTTCTGAGTTGCTGAAAAATACCAAGCATGGTAGCCCTGATAGCAATGCTGTTTGACAGCAAAGGAAGAGGAGAAGAAGAAAAATATGAAGGTGGGAACACAGCGTTGTGTTCTAGATGTAAGTTGGGGTTGTCACGGAAGGGGGAATCTTTTAAGGACTGGGAAGCACCTGGAGGGCTGGTGTCCTCTTTACCCAAAGTGTAGAGTTGCTATTGAGTTGAAATTAACATTGACCAGCTTAGAAGATTAATATTTGACTCATCTAGCTAGGATTCTGTCTGGAGATTTAACCATTTTCCATTTGTATCATTGCAGGTAAAATTCTGGTCCCAGCATATTTCTTTTATTCTTGTTGGAATAATTATTGTCACCTCTATCAGGGGTTTGCTGATCACTCTAACAAAGGTAAGCCTGGACACAGTCCTGTTATATGACAGGTTGGACAAAGGGGAGAGTGACTGGTCAGAATGGTCAGACGAATGTTAAGACAGAACTGTACATTAAAGGAACAGGGGAGCTGTATGTTGCATTCCATCTCCCCCTTCATTTCTAGCTATGTTATGTCTTGGTCATTATACTGAGTATACAGAGTTACTGCTGCTTGTGAAAAACTGAGACTGCTTCTCATGAGAGTTGAATTGTATGGATCACTATAATACAGTTAGAACACCATGGGATTATGCAGTGGAATATCAGTTTCTACTGTCTTTTAGATTAATTAGAGCATTGTAGTCTAGCACCTTCAGCTCTCAATAGTATAGACAACTCTGCTTTAAAAGTCCTTTTGAGACATAAATATTACTTTGCATACTGGTACAGTTGGCAAAAGGGATGTGGTGGCACTGTGGGCTAAACCGCAGAAGCCTGTGCTGCAGGGTCAGAAGACCAGCAGTCGTAAGATTGAATCCACATGACAGAGTGAGCTCCCGTTACTTTGTCCCAGCTCCTTGCCAACCTAGCAGTTCGAAAGCATGTAAATGCAAGTAGATAAATAGGTACCATCTCAGTGGGAAGGTAAAACGGCATTCCCTAGTCACGCTGGCCACGTGACAGCGGAAACTTGTCTTCAGACAAGCACTGGCTCTACGGCTTGAAAAGCTGGATGAGCACCGCCCCGTAGAGTCAGACACGACTGGACTAAAAATGTCAAGGGGAACCTTTACCTTTACAGTTGGCAAATGCACCATCTCTGGAATGCTGCTGTCCCTTATACTCAAATGAAGACTCTCAGAGTGATTGTTTTTGACAAGGCAGAAAACACCTTTTCACTGCTCATGTAATGGCTATTGATAACTGGGTTACAAGGCGGGATGATCTTTATAAGAATAGATACAGTTAGGTATGCCTTTGATGTTTATCTTGGCACTGGGAAAATCAGGCATTTTTTTCTTTTGCAAGCCATTGCAGTTCCTTGATTGTTTCCAGCTATATCAGATTTTTTTTTCCTTTTGAATAAATGCTCATAGACAATTGGAGCTGCTTGTATATAGAGCATAGTATCTTACGTATGGATTTGCAAAAGAATACATACCTCCTTATCTCTAGCAAATACAAGGGCAAATACAGAGTGCATTGTGGGATATTATCAGAAGGCAGAACAGAGTTCCAACACAAATAACTTTAATGTTACAACTAGAGATCTTCTCTCTGATTTTGGTGTCTCTAGGTGCTGGGGGGGGGACTTTGTGGGTGTATAACTGGACATCTGAAACCCAGTCTTCACCAAACTTGGAGGAATTGTAGAAGAGTGTCAGAGGAAGTTTCCCTGCAATTTTGGTGTCTCCAGGTGCCTGGGTGGGTGGGAGCATTATATAGCCAAACGAATTAAAAATCAGTAAACATTCATTGGGGGCACTGATTAGTATTACTATGAACTGACAAATTAGTGATTTTTTGAATGAATTTGGTGATTCAATTTTTAATTTGTGCCCATCTCTAGTTACAACTAAGTTAGCCAATTAGAAAAGGAAGTTGTTCTGAATAAGATGTTGTTATAATAAGAACAGTTATCTTGTTAATCATTTTATATATGAGGAATTTGCCCTGTATGATGAACATTCAAAGCATTTTCCAATTCAGCCCTAGACACATTATTAAATATACATTTGGTGCCATGTGGTTGTCTCCTCTCAAGAAAGTGATTTGTGTAAACCCATGTACTTATTTTCTCTATTTTTCTTCCTCTACAGTTTTTCTATGCTATCTCAAGCAGCAAGTCTTCTAATGTTATTGTTTTGTTATTGGCACAGATTATGGTGAGTATTTTAGCCAGTGTTGTGAACAGTTATTTGTCCTCTTTCAGTTATGGAAGCAGGAGGGAAAATGGGATATCTGATGTTTCTTTTATCTTCTCTGCAGGGAATGTATTTTGTATCTTCAGTGCTTCTGATTCGAATGAGCATGCCACTAGAGTATCGCACAATCATTACCGAAGTTCTAGGAGAATTACAATTTAACTTCTACCACCGCTGGTTTGATGTTATATTTCTCGTCAGTGCTCTCTCCAGTATTCTCTTCCTCTACCTGGCACATAAGCAGGCACCTGAAAAACATATGACACCCTAAGTCCATCTTTGTTGACATGATCCAGCTGGAATATCATCATCTTAAAGTGGCTCTTTCTGCAGTGGACAGTCTGCTCAGATCAAATGTTTCATTGGTGGCAGAGGAAGGCAAGAGATAGCTCCAAGGTACAAGATGCAGCCCTTGGGACATAAATGTGCCCACGCTGGAGAAGAATTATAAAAGAAGGTGGGAGGCAAGCTCTCAGAAAGCAGAAGAGAGAGGAACTGTTCTATAATGTTCAGTAAATATGATGGGGAAGATGTCTACTTGTTTTAATCTGGAAAACAGTGATTCTGGAACTGAGATTCTAAATGGTTAAATAAATCAGATTTTGTAATAATTCACAGTATTTATGGCAGTCTTAATATGTGTCAATAAGT
The DNA here is from genome assembly GCF_051106095.1 of Pogona vitticeps. NCBI lineage: Eukaryota > Metazoa > Chordata > Lepidosauria > Squamata > Agamidae > Pogona > Pogona vitticeps. Next base: position 219,195,700 of record NC_135785.1, on the reverse strand, counting down.
TACTGCATAGAACTTGGGATAAGGAATGCTGAATCACCAGGGTCTCAATTTTTAAGAAGCTGTTCTGGGAGGCTTCTTACCAATAAAACTGAACCCCCAGCTGTCGGCCGGGCTGTGCTTCTGAGCTGGTACTGCAAAAAACTCTGCTGTGTAGCTCTGTTAAGAAGGTGACTCTTGGCCCTTGTATTGTATGGATTTCTCATTATATTTACTTGTAGTGTGGTCATCTAACTCCATTCCTCATCTATAGTTCCCACAGGTTGCAAAGTGGAACAGAGACCTTACAGAAATCTGTTGGCAAACACATCTCTGTTATATACTAATATTTGTTTCCCTCTTTACGGAAACGACAGATTAACTTGAAGTTACTGATGGAAACTCATTCTGGCCTCTGGCATCATTTAAACAAACCACAACATGGTTATATAGCTCAAATGACAAACAAGAACATGTAAAAGTTTCACCTCTCCCCAACTTCATAATTTATCTGTTGTATGTGTGCCTGGGTGGGGCATTTGTGAGGAGGTAATGACTTAGTAATGATTGTTTTTACTAATTGCCAGAGAGCGCAGAGCATCCCTCCCCCAAAGTGACTGGGATTTCTGCAGCAAATGACAGAAAGACTAATGGGGAGTGTGGGCTCAGCAGAGAAAGTAGGAAGCTCACCTGATCCTTGTAGATGGATAAACCATGGGGAGTGAGAAGAGGTGACTGTACGGAATGTACTGTGCAGTGGAGAATGAAGGTGGATAGCATTAAGTATAGAGGGGGTACTGTAAACAAAAAAGGACCGTGATCTTGACAAATGTATTACATAATCCAGTTAAAGTTAGTTTGGTTTGGGTAGCAGCGTTATTCAGTGGACAGAGGGTAGGACTAGGACTCAGGAGATCTGGATTCAAATTTGGCCATAGAAATACATGTGGGAGTGCCAATGTTTGGCAACGATGAACCACTTTCTGAACATCCTACATACTGTGAGAATCCTGTTTTACAGGATCACTGTAAATATGATTGCACATAACAACAGGGGGTATTGGCAGGTCTTTGGGTCTGAATCTTTGGTACCAAGTCCCAAATCCCTATTAAAAGTTTTTCCCCCAGAAAAAAGGGAGGTGGGGGTGGGTTCTGAGCTTCGAGTTAAGTTTGTCATTGGAAAAAACAACACCTGAGTTGATTCCAAATTGAATCACTGGTGCAACTTAGTCCTACTTGCTAGCAAGTCCCCTGACTTGAGTCCCCATTCCTGCATAACATATGCATGAACTTAGTTGGTCTTTCAGTTAATATTATTGTCCTTATTCTTCTAGAAGAGCTCAAAGCAGGGAGAGCCCTGCAGCCAATTGTTATGACTGAAATGCTTCAGACACAAATGAGATTAGAGTGAACCATTTTATTTTAAAGTTTATAATAAAATTGAGATATTGAACAGAATTAGTATGGAGAAAACAAATCCATGTTCGTATGCCAGCATGTAGCTGATTTCTTGCGTTTTTTTTTTCAAAGTATTGAAATGTTGGGCAACAAATTCTAAAATTATTTCATTCTAAAATGAGTACACGGTTTGCTAGAGGATAACAATTAATAAAATACAAACCAATAACTCTGAATAAAAACAAATGCTGGATTAGCTGGTAGGTAATCACTGTGTGTATGTAAGGTGGATGTTATTTTCCCTGTCTCCATTAGGAAGTCTTTGTAGTTAACATGGTGGTAAACATGTGCATACAGTCTGGATTATCCTCAGTGTGAACAGTGGCTTAACAAAAAGGATTTCTTCATTTAATAGAATCATCTGCTGTTCTGATGCTATTAAAACAATGTTTAAATACCATTCCAATCATATGCATGTTTGTTTTGGATGTTATACTGGTTTCTACATTGTGCAGTAGGATGAGGTTTCAAGAAAGCATATGTAGGATTGCAGACAACCTTTCCTAAGCAGTAATATTAGTAACTCTGTGCTTCAGAGTAGGAGTCATACGGCACTGTATTTCAAGTATAAACACTGGAAGATATTTTGATCGCTAGTATCACAATCTGGTGTCTTCATCTTCTGAAGCAACTGAGTGTGAAGAAGAGGATGAGCTTGCCTAGAGAAGAAAAACAACAATGGTAGATCAGATCAGTAGTCTACTAAGTGATTCCCAACCTTGGGTAACTCAGGTGTTCTTTGACTGCAACTCCAGAAATCCTATCCAGTACAACTGGTGGTGAAGGCTTCTGAGAACTGCAGTCGAAGAACACCTGGGTTACCCAAGGTTGGGAACCACTGCTTTACTGTATTGTCTGACAGACCTCTCATGTTTCAGAATAATGGAGTACAGTGGTGCCTCGCTTTACGATTGCCCCACATTATGACAAATCTGCTTTACGATGATCTTTTTGCGATTGCAAAACGATGGTCTAAATGGGGGAATTTTGGTTTGTGATGATTGGTTCCCTGCTTCGGGAACCAATTCTTCGCAAAATGATGTTTTTTAAACAGCTGATCGACGGTTTCAAAATGGCCGCTGGGTAAATAAAATGGCTCCCCGCTGTGTTTAGGGACGGATTCCTTGCTATACAGGCAGCGAAAATGGCTGCAATATGGAAGATCTTCGCTGGATGGTGAGTTTTAAGCCCATTGGAAGGTTTTCCATGCGTTTCAATGGGCTTTTTATTTTCGCTTTACGATGTTTTCGCTTAACGGTGATTTTCCTGGAACGGATTATCGCCGCTAAGCGAGGCACCGCTGTATTGGGAATTGAGAGATTTAATAATTTTGTAACAGACGTTTGAACATAGGCACAGTCTAAAGTTCTTAGCTGCTTGTTCAGTTGTCTTCCGAAAGAACAAAAAGGGAAGAGTAAGACAATACCAGGAGAAAAACTGTGATCTTTAAGAGCCCCTGTGCCCAGTAGAATTTGCAAATGTGCTTTTTAAAAAATCTAATTTTTTTCAGGTGTTAAGTAGCTGGTGTCAATTACTTCTGAAGGGTATTTAAGTTTGCTATGCAGTATTCTGTATGCATATATATGATGATCTGGATCTACATTTTAATATGCATCAATGTTTTATCAATAGTGTGTGCTTATATGGTCCTATCCTTATTGATCCTTTATAAATATTATAATGATCATTTCTAGATTGCCCCAATAAAGGATTTCCCCCCAGAAAACATGCTGGGCGCTTCTTACAAATATAGGGTCCCTGTGATTACAAGTTACTCACTTGCAAATTATTTTGGCGAGTGAATGCCATTGATCTTGATAGAATGCTTGTCTCAACAAATATATTTAAGAGTCCGTCCTCAGTCATGCAGTGTTTCTCAAACTTTATGTCTAAATTAACTCACTCGTTCTCGTGGTTCAGGCTGCAAAGTTTGTATCTCTGTGTAGGCAGGAGGGTCGCCGTTGCCATCATTTAGTGGGTCTGCCATTGATGCAGTAACAGGCATATTCTGAGACTTAAAGTACTGGTAAGCTTCCTCTCCGCAGACTAGTAGTGTCACCCTGTTGCCACTGTTCTGGATTCTTGCGACTACATCATCATAGCTTTCATTCTCCACATTGACACCATTTACTTCTATCAAGATATCATCAGCTTGCACCCCTGCTTTGTCTGCTGGCCCATCCTTCTGTACCTGCAATTATATTGTGTTAGAAGCAAAATTTTCCCTGATTGAGAGTAGATGGCAGGATAAGGTGGTAGTTTAGATACAAAACTGATGGGTCCTTGCTTACAGTAGGAAGCTTGTATACATGGGATTTGCAAACAATAATATCCAGTAGTTTAAACATACCATATTCCTTTTCATTTATCAACATCCTCAGCAAAGAAAGAAGGCAAAATGGTTAATATTGTCATAAAAGTACTTACATTTTCTTATTGAGCTAGAATTACTAGGTTGGCATAGTGGGGACTTTAGTTCTATGAAAACAATATTTTCAAATTGGTTTCAGTGCAATCCTCTTCGCTATGTTCCATTTTCAAACTGCTTTACTCTTTTCATACAGCTATAAAATAGCCTAAATTTAAAATGCAGAGAGGAAGGTGAATGTCTACTAGAATGCACATTTGCCCTAGGAGAAACACCTTCCAAAAACTAAGGACACTTACACTCGTCTGATCAGAATTCTCAGTGAATTAAACGGGCTTACAGTGGTGCCCTGCTTAACGATTACCCCGCTCCACGACAAAATCACTTAACAATGAGGTTTTTGCAATAGCGATTGCAAAATGATGTTTAAATAGGGAAAATCTGCTTGACGATGATCGGTTCCCTGCTTCGGGAACCGATTTTTCGCTTTACGACGATCAAACAGCTGATCATGGGGGTTTCAAAATGGCCGCCCGCTGTTCAAAATGGCTCCCTGCTGTGTTTAGGGTGGATTTTTCGCTTTACAGGCACCAGAAAATGGCCACCCTATGGAGGATCTTCGCTGGACGCTGAGGTATTTTGCCCATTGGAATGCATTGAGCGGTTTTCAATGCATTTCAATGGGCTTTTTACTTTCGCCTGATGATTATTTCATTCTACAGCAATTTTGCTGGAACAGATTATCGTCGTCAAGCAAGGCACCACTGTATTCTGCACCTGGATTCAGCTGGAGGTTGTGTGTGTACTTATGTCCTCCAGTATTTAGTCCTTTATTTTCATCAATCTATACCAAGGGTTACTGAAGCCAACCAGGTAGTTACTGGAACATTGTGCAGCAACTTCAGCTATATAAACTACTCTGCATGTTATATCATTGGGTACCCCCACAAGAAGGGAATGGTAACCCACTTCAGAGCATTCTCTACCTAGAAAACCCTGGAAGGGGTCACCATTGACTTGATGTCACACTATGATTATTATAACACCTTGCTGCATATATAATTTTTATGACAGTATAAACACTATTCTGTACAGAGCATGTATGCTTGGTTTGCTGTAATGTGAGGGATGTACAAAATCATTGAAGGATTTCATTTGTTTTTCTTTTGGTCTTAGAGAACAGAATCAGTAGTATACTAATCAATTTGTATGTGGGCTAGCATTTATCTCTATTTTTAAAAAAATAATTCTGAACTAAGTACAGTAGCAGTAGTTCTCTCGTAATTTTTTCCACATACATTTGCTGCTTAGAAAATGTCTTTAAAATACACAAGCAATTAGAGGAAGACAAACATTCTCTTTTTAAAAACGCTGTTGCTAACATGATGTTATTAAATGGAAATGGACAAGGTGTGAGGATAACGCAAGTATACTGGGTATGCTATGATGAAAAGCAGTAAGAATGCCTCTGAAATGAACATGTCTTAAGCCGGGGGCAGTAATGCAGGTTTGGTAAGTCCTTTTTTATTTTAGAATACTATTCTATGAAAACAGCAAATTGCAAGTCATTATTCTTAGCAACCTTTGCTAAGTAACAGATCTCTGAGTTAAGACTCACTGTGACCTTTTGTTATGCATTATACTGGGTACCTGAATGCTGTTTATATTCATTGTGCCACAAGAACAGAAGGTCTGGATACTTATTATTCATTTTCATCATTAGCATCATGTTTCTTTCATCAGAATATGGATTCTAGATTAATACCTCTTTGATGAACTGGCCAGGCAAATCCTGGATTGCATTCAACCGGAAGCCAAATCCACTGGGACCTTTTACCAGCCTGCATAGCCTAGGCTTATGATTCACTTCTTCGGTATATGTTGGTACTTCTGCCTTATGTAGAGATGGCACCAGTGTTTTGTGGTAGTACAGACATGGAGATATTTTAGCCTAAAGAAGCCAAAAGCAAAGAAGTGTTCATTGCAAAATAAGAAATTGCGTCAAACAATGATCAGGTTGCTCACATCTTGTAGGGCAGGGATGGGGAACCTCCAGCCCCACCACTCACCTGTATAGCAGCAGGAAGAGAGTTACAAATCCTTCCCAACAAACCCCACTCCATTCCCCAGTTGGTGGAAGCAACTGGGCAGCACAGGAAAAGAAAGCTTTTCTCCAGTTGCTCAGTTGATTTGTGGCAAATAACTAAAGAGTGGGATGGAAAATATTCTTGCCTTCTATGTGAAAATGAATTGTATGTGCATAGATGGATAGATGTGTATTGGGGAGTGGTGTATATATGAAGGAAAGGGAAATAGAGGAAGGTATGCATTCCAGTTTGTTACTGCAGCCCAGCTGTACTTGTTACCATTTTGAACATGATGTCTGTCTCTTCATCCACCACCAGCAGTGTAGTTTTTTCACCAGACTGCCTGATTCTCTCCACCACAGTGTTATGGTCCAGAGTTTCAGTTGTCTCTCCATTTACAGCCACCAAAAAGTCATTGTCCTTAAGGCCTGCCGTAGCTGCAGGGCTGCCAGAGTCAATGTCCTTAATAAAATGACCTGTCGTCAAAAATAAGGAAAGCCTGATATTTAATAAAGCACCATCTGGCCACAGTCTGGTTTTGAGACCACAGTAATGATTCAGGTTTATATCTAGTTGAACTGACTTGCACAATTTATCCACTTGTTCAAAGAATGTGGAATATAAGATGCCAAATGTGAAGCTAAAGTATTTTCCAGGGGAAGGGAGAAAGACATGAACCGAAATTTAATTTGCCACAGACTTGTGTGGAGTCATGTATAAATTATTTTTTCTGTAAATATACAGGGAGATCCAGCCTTGTCCGGACCAAATATTCAGTTAATCTACTGTTTTGTTTGCAGCAAGACTCTGTAAGATGCATCTTTCTCTCCCTGCTAAGCTTTCCTAGCAGCTGGAATTCAGAGGTATATTGTCTTGGAACAGAAAGGTCTAATTTAGCTACACTAACTAATAGCCATTGGCAGATACACAAACAACCTCAGCTCAGCTGAGTATGAGAGCAGTAAAAATCTACCTCATAGGAATACAGTCGTGCCCTGCTTAACGATTATCCTGCATTACGACGAATCTGCTTAATGACAATGTTTTTGTGATCGCAATTGCGATCGCAAAACGATGTTTTAAATGGGTTTTTTTCGCTTTGCAAAGATCGGTTCCCTGCTTCGGGAACCAATTCTTCGTATTATGACGATCAAAACAGCTGATCATCGGGTTTTCAAAATGGCCACCGGGTGCTCAAAATGGCTCCCTGCTGTGCTTAGGGACGGATTCCTTGCTATACAGGCACTGAAAATGGCCGCCGTATGGAAGATCTTCACTGGACGGTGAGTTTTTAGCCCACTGGAATGCATTAACCGGGTTTTAATCCGTTTCAATGGGTTTTTTTAATTTTCGCTTTACAATGTTTTTGCTCTACAGCGATTTTGCTGGAACGAATTAATGTCGTTAAGCGAGGCACCACTGTATTACAGGAGCTGCCGCATTCTGGCCCATGTTTCTGATGGCAGGTGAACAATAGGTTGCTCCTTGAGCAGAGCTGCTGAGTTGTTTGGGATGAAGCAAGCAGCCAACCAGCTCTGGAACTAGCCTTCCAATCCCAGGGAGTTTATGATCCAAACAGGAGTAGCAAAAGGAAGTTTTATGTGGCAGCTTGAGGGGAATCCCAGATGTGAAAACAAGGTTGAAGGCCACTCCAGCTCTAAACCATAGGAAAATGTTACTGATTGAGCATCTCAGCCCCTTGACAAAATATCAGGGTAAGGAGATGCACTCAGTGTTGAGACCCTGCTCTTAGAAACTTGCCAGGAGGTGTATTCAGATGTGAGGTATGAGGAAAGCATTTATTAATGCTAGCAGGGAAATCAGTATTAGAAAATCATATTAGCTATTTTAGTACAGTGGACCCTCGACTTACAGACGGCTGCACTTATAGACTTTTCGAGTTACAGACTTCTCTGGCTGCAAAATTTAGATTTGACTTGCAGCCGGAGAATCAACCTACAGACCAGGGAAAAAAACAAAATGGAACGAAAACGGCCGGTTACAGATTAATCGTTTTTCAATGCATTGTAAGTCAATAGAGCCTCGACCTACAGATTTTACAACCTGCAGCCACTTTTCCAATACGGATTAATTCCGTAAGTCGAGGGTCCACTGTATGTTAATACATTTGCTAAAGTCTATTACATGTGGTTGTACAGTAAGAGTTTCAATGAGGATGAATCTTCTCATTAGTATCATGGCAAGATGACCAGAGCAGAATGCCCTTCTTGTAAAATAATTTCGATTTCAGGAAAAATGCACATGATAAAACTGCTCTGATGATAGAAAGCTGGCAAGAGTGTGGATGTTATCACATCTGGTACACTGAACATCACCCATACAGTTATTTGCTTGCCACACAGAAGCTGTCAATATGTGGTCTACAGAGCCCCTTGTTCATAGTGAACTCATTTTGTTTCTTAGTGGCAAAGATATCTGACCTGGAGAAATTTAAAGAGGGAGAGAGACTGGTGGGTGAGACCTCTGGAGATATGACAGGGTGTCCTCTCCCCTGGCTGACATCTGTCAGCTGTCATGGATCATGGGAAAGAAAGGCATCACCCTAAGGAAGACAGATGTGATCCTTTAGGAGGGATCCATACCTTAAGGGTCAAACAGGCATCTACTTGTGGTAAGGATATGCCTTTGTGGGGTGGAGACCTCACAACTGTAGGGAATTTGATCTTTAGAGACATAGCTAGGTCTGGTGATGGGCACATAGCCCACATTGCCTGTCTGGTGAAAGGTTTCAGATATTGCAAGTATTCTAACCAACCTAGTAGATAAAGTTAGGGTGGAGTCAGGAATCATGCTACATGTTGCGCTAGTGAAGTTGTGGGTTGTTGGGTTAGAAGTTCTTACCAAAAATAAAATAAGCCTTCAGCAGTGACTGCAAAGGACATTAGTAATAAAAAGTGCTGAGTTAACGTGATCAGAGCAGCTGCAAAAGTACTTGGAAAGTATTTTGAGGCAGTTCTGGTATACAATAGTTACTGCAAATATTTTATTAAATATAGAGGGTATCTATTTTAGCTGTCAAGAATGGTTTGTGAGGGCTGTATAGGGAGCAGGCCATATCTAAAGTCCAGCTCAAATCATGACAGGCTGCTGAGTGTGAATTAAAACGGCAAGGCAAGGCAGCCTTGTCAAATAAATACTTTGATGATAATTCCTGGAGTACCATTAAAAGGGCAATAACAATGAAAAAAAATATTCTCACTTTACAGTCACGGGGTATGTGTAGAAAGATGTGGCATTCAGATTTCTACATCCGGTACTAGAAACCTTTGCACCATCTCTAGTAAGAAGACAGGCAGTTTGAGACATACTGTTTTCTTTGTTAACTCACATTTATTAAAATACCTGCAGTATATAAAACCTGTACTAAATTTGGTTAGCCTTATTAAATGGGGGACAGAAAAAGTCCTTTCTCTTTATCTCTTGTGACTGTGTCTTCTTAGATATTGTACAACTGTTTTTAGAAGTATACCTCCTAAGCTAATCTTTTTAGAAGAGTATAAATATTCTGATTGGCTAAGACTGGGACAATTTTGTGACTTCCTTTAACACCTCCCCCAGCTGCCAAACAATTGGAAATACTGCCCCTCAGCTTGGGAGTGTATTAGAGATTCCACACTTAGCAGGCAAAAGCAGCAAAGCCTGCGATGTACCAGTTTCGGGCTTAATTCTTACCTTTACCATTCTGTTCCATCTTCAGGTAGAAACCATAACCATTTTCTCCTTTTTCAAGCTCAATACTTCGTGGTTTGAGGGGCAATAATTTTAGATTAGCCATGTCTCTTGTTAACGGGATGTTCTGTCCATTGTAGTACTGGTCAGTTTCCTTATCTGATAGCAGAAACATAACTTTGTTCCCCGACTTTTTCACCTGGAACACAGAAATACGGACAGAAATTGTACTTCTGCCACCATATTGAGTAGAGGACAAATATGAAGAAAGTTCTAGTTTGAATGCAAGGAAAAACCAAGTCTACTAAAAACATTTTTTCCCCTCAAAGTACATTGATAGATGGTTTTTGTATGAAGTGCAGAGGAACTTACGTTGGTTTGGATCAATATATAAAATGGACTGAATTTTGTTTCAAGAGGACCCACTGAAATCAAAGATTCAAGTCATTACTAGCTTAAGTTCTATTCCATTCACTGTAAGTAAGATGGATCCAACCCAATGTTTAAAATATGGATTTGATTACTCTTCTACACTGACAGTGTTCAGACATTGTACGGCTTGGGTTCACTCAAGGTTACTCTCTCAGTTTGTATTCTAAGTGTATCCTCAGAACATTCACCTATGGAAGAAATCTCATCAATGTGTTAAAAAGAAAAAGAAAAAGGACTAGTACCTTCTCAACCACTTCCTCATGAGTATCGTTTTCCACATTCTCTCCGTTGATTTCAATTAGACGGTCATTTGGCTTTACTCCAGCTTTTGCAGCTGGTCCTTGAAGTGACACATCTATGATGTACAATCCCTTCTCACCTGGAATAGAGAAGTGAACAAAGAGAATCTGAAGTAATTCTCTGCTGTTTGTATTCTGTGCTACTCGGAGATGATGCAGAAACAGTAATTGTGTAGAACAGTGACTCCCAACCTTTTTCACTTGTGTACCCCTTGGCAGCCCATTTCTATAACTTGAACCCTAAAATAGAAATTATCCAAAAGAACGCACCCATTGAATACTGCTCATGGGGCTGACTGAGGTGTCCACTTATATATACTGTACACTGGTACCAACAGCACTTGAATGTTCACCAAGTAGAAAATTAAAGTGGAGCCTGTGAGCATGCACACTGTAGTGGCATGTTTGCAACACATTGTTTAGAGAGGAACTCCTTACTATTTGCCAAAATAACAAAGCAAGGGAATGGGGAATTTCTCGAGGTTAAATAATGAAGAACACCCACTCCACCACTTGTCATAACATTAAATTAATTACGAAACTCTTGACTTGTATCTTGTCATACACTGGTAATGTATGTGCCTTTTCCTGCCATTATTCAATTTTTACAATGTTCCCCTACCCCTACATATGTCTTGATTCCTACCCCTTGGGGTAAGCGTACCCATATTGGGAATCACTGGTTGATTGAAATTGTTGGTTGAAACTGCACTTGTAATGGTGGCAGACAAGTGATCAGACAAACAATAACAATTTTTCTTTTTGTGCATCAGTAATAAAAGAAGTAGATTATTAATTCTGTCTTGTCCAACCTTACTTTACATCTTGCCTAGTAGCACCTGGAGAAAAATGATAATGGTGTCTGATGCTTCTGGCCAAATGTGGTCCCATGGCAATGAATGTGTTGTTAATGTGAGAAGCTACCAAAATTTAAAAGTGACATTAGATTAGGCATCCTTCAGTCTTGAGAGACTATGGTAACGTGCTCTTTATGGAGGACTTGGAAGACCATCTATTGTGGCTGAGGAGGCCAATTCAAGAGTGACAATCCCTTCCACACCAAAGACAAATACAATTTATTCCCTGTCCAGCTCCCTGTTTTGCTAGTTTTGGGACTACCTCTTTGCCTCAGCCTGCTGGACAAGGGTCTCTTCAAAATGGGAGAGGCCATGATGACTGCCTCCAGGCTGAATGCTCAGATGTTAATGTTTCCCATCTGTTGAAGTCCATTCCTAAGGCCTCCAGATCCCACTTGCAGATATCCTTGTATTGCAGCTGTGGCTGTCCATGCTAACTAAATCAAAGGTCTTCATGAGATCTATGAAGGCCACAAATAGTGGCTGTTGTTGTTCCCTACATTTCTCCTGCAGCTGTCGGAGGGAGAATACCACATCAGTGGTGGATCTATTAGCTCAAAATCCACACTGTGATTCTGGATAGACTCTGTCTGCAGGCACCTGGAGTCTCTTCAGCACAACACAGGCGAGCAGCTTCCCTACAAAGCTCAGAAGAGAGATGCCACGGTAGTTATTGCAGTGTTCCGTGTTGCCTTTGTTCTTGTACAATATGATGATGTTTGCATCCTGCATGTCCACCTTCCCTCCAGCCAAACAAAAGATTTCATACAGCTCGGTGGTGATGGTCTCTTTACAGCACTTCAGCACTGATGTTATAAAGCCCTAAATGGTTTAGGGCCTTGATATTTGATGGAATGCCTACTCCCACCAAGATCTACCTGTATCACTCGATCGAGTCAGGAGGTGGGCTGAGGAGCCTGACACCAAGAGAGGCCTGGAAAGAAAAAACAAGAAACCGGGCCTTCTTGGCGGTGGCTCCTCGCCTCTGGAACAATTTCCCTCCAGAGATCCGCGCAGTCCCATTGCTGGGTGTTTTTAAGACCCAACTAAAAACTTGGATGTTTAAGCAGGCCTTCCCTCCAGCTAATACTTATTTTTTTCCTTTTTCACTTATCTTCTGCCATTCTTTCCATCTTGAAGAATCTGCTTATTGATTTGTATTTTTTTCTTTTTCTTTGTATATTTATATGTTATTTTTTATTTGTTTGGAAGCCGCCTGGAGTGGTTGTAATGACCAGATAGGCGGGGTATAAATAAAATAAATAACTAAATAAATAAATGTTATCCTTTCCAGGTGCCTTTCTGGACGCAAGGGAATCCAAGGCCGCTTTTATTTCTGCTAAAGGTGGTTCGCTGTCCAACTCTTCCAAGACAGACAGGCACTCAATGTTATTTAGTGCCTCTTCAGTTACTGCATTCTCTCTGGAATATAGCTCAGAGTAGTGGTGCACCCAGCATTCCATCTGCTGTGCTCGGTCCTGGATGATCACGCCTGTAGCAGACTTCAAGGGAGCAGATTTCTTCCGTGTTGGACCTAAAGCCTGCTTGATGCCATCATACATTCCCTTGATGTTACCTGTGTCTGTGCTATCTGTATCTGAGAGCAGAGCTGAAGCCAATAATCGTTGGAACATCTCCGAGTGGCCTTTTGGAGTTTGCTACAAGCAGCTCGAAGAGCCTGCAAGTTGTACTCACTAGGACAGTCTTTGCATGCTGCTAGAGCTCTCCTCTTATCCTCGATGGCTGGCATCAACTCCTCCAAATGGGCTTCGAACCAGTCTGCCGTCTTTTTGGTCTTCTTGCCAAATGTGGGCAAGGCAGAGTTATAAACAGCGTTCTTGAAATGTTCCCATTGTTCAGGTGCATTTGCATCAGCCAGGCCTGGAAGGGTTTCCTCAAGCGCTTGGGCAAATTCCTCCACTTTTTTTTGATCGCAAGTCTTCCTGATGTCAATACGTGGTCTTCCTTCCTTTTTTGTGTGATATAATCTCTTTGTTCACAGTTACACACCAGGGATCAATCAGTATCGCAATCAGCACTCTGGTAACTGTGTGTGATTGTAAATACTAGGAAGGCTAGAACGTCTAGTGAGAATCAAATCGAGCTGATGCCAATGCTTGGATCTTGGATGTCTCCAAGAGATTCTGTGTCAAAGCTTCATATTGAAGAACATGTTGCTGACACAGAGACCATAATAACAGCAAAACTCAGCAAGCGTTCGCCATTTTCATTCACCTTCCCATTGCCAAAGCGACCTAGACGAGTGGGCCAAGAATTGTGATCAGCACCAACTCTAGCATTAAAGTCTCTGAGAATGAACAGTGGCTCTCTCTTGAGGATTTTTTTGATAGTAGCTGCCAGATCATCATAGAATTTGTCTCTGACTTCTGTTGTGAATGACAGTGTTGCTGCATATGCACTAATGAGGGTGACCAGTCCTGCTGATGAGTGCAGCTGCAGAGACAGGATTCTTTCATTCCCCACAGTAGGTGGAACAATGGATCTCAGCAGAGTATTTCTGACCGCAAAGTCAATACCATGTTCCCTGGTCTCATTCAATGGCATTCCCTGCCAGAAGAATGAGAAGTTTTTTTCTTTGACATATCCCATGTCTGGAAATCTCATCTCTTGCAAGACAACAATGGCCATCTACAGTCTGCTCAGTTCCGTGTCAATGACAGCTGTCTCGCGCGCATCGTCTATTTCCTGCAGGTCGTCAGAAAAGCCAGGGTCATTGTCCGAACATTCCAGGTGCCCAACTTTAGGGCAGAAGTTTTCTTATGATTGTTGATGGTGCATTTTATTGATCTGCTTGTTGGCTTTGACCCTAACCCCCACGCACCCCGTGAGGTTAACAGATCACAGCAAGGTAGCACCTTACTGGCTGGGGACTGCCTTGCTTAAGGCAGACAGTAGCTACCTAGTGAGGTGCAATGACTTCTCCCACCGTCAGAAGTAGCTCCTGCCCTATGCCAATTGAGCAAAGACTTATAACCGATAACTGCTACTTCCTGTGTTGTTTCTATGCTGTATGTGAAGCTGGAGTGTCCTCTCCAGAGTATGAAGCCTGTATAGAATAATATGGAGGATAGGCTGTTACCCAAGCAGCAACCCCCCCCTCTCCATGTCACTGAAATAGTCCAATGGAAAGGCAAGAGCCAGTACAACTCGCAGAACTACACAAACTGCCTCCAGGACTCCTGCTCCAGATTTTGCCTCGAAGTTAACTCCTGATTCCTTTTCCATCAGTGGATATAGGTACAAGGCAGTGGAGGTTTGAAATCGGAGTTTTCCTTCTCCTAGATGGGCTGCCTTCCAAGGCTGATGAGCCCCACGAGTGACGATGGCTATTACAAATTATAGACTTAGCTTCAAAACACAGTTTGGAAACACATTCAGATGTTGGTGTAAAAAGCAGGAGTGTCTGCAAGACAAATTCCAAAATTGGTATCATGGTGATACCATTGTGAGGCCAACACCTAAGGCAATATATACATTAATTTGAAATCTCAAAAGGTTGCACAGACATTTGTGCCTTTGATATTGGTCTAAGTAACATATGACCAATCCAAATGCGTGGATTTTGAAATGGAGACCCTTGGTGAGACAATTTATACTTCAATTTATATTTCATATATTAGTCAGTCTTTGAACCTAGATTGTGCTTCTAACTGAGAGGGTTTAGAACAGCAACTTTAATTTCACTGGCAAACTATTTAACCAAAATTTTGAACCTAACTGATGCTTTATAATGTTGAACTCCTCTTTGCCCCTTTCTCCAGGTAATATTTTTGATTTTGTACTTCCTCATTGTTGTTGATTGTGCCTCTTCCGCCTGTGCATTTGTATAATGCCAATAAAAGTATATAGTATCGTAAAAAAAATTATTTCAGTATTAGTTTGTTGTTCCTCTTTTATCATTTCATCAAAGCTTCCAATTAAGTAATATTTTTGTTTCATTGTAGAAAGTACCATCCAAATAGTGGCCCTTCGGTACGCAGTTTGGGAATCTGTGCTTTAATCCTCATGCACACGGATGGCAAACCAGCCCCCTCTCTGCACTAAGTTTTGGGGTACTGTCAGACTCCATTTGAAATACATTGTACATTTCTTGTATTTCCTGAATTACAGTGTCTGTGCAGAATGAACTTACCGTAACCTCTGGGCAACCAAAATACAACACTCCGGCTCCATGGCACCATGTTTCACCAAGAAATGTCATGAGACATTCCCCTGCTTCCCATTAGATTATATTAGTTGAGGCGAAAAAGTACATCAGTGGCATAAACAATACACTGGCGGGGAGAATTCTCGTCCAACCTCATATTGCGTGTTTAAGGAACTGTACATGGGAAGCTGCTGAAATATCAGGTATGAAGAACTGTATACACAGTTCTTCAGGCGACAATGCCGTAGAATGCCTACCTTTCTGGTCTAGTTGTAAAATGTAACCCCGGGGGACTCAAATACGCCATCCTCGTACATGATGTTAAATGACAGACAACGTACTAAACTAGCTTGTCCAACCCCAGCTCTAGAAGTTGAATTTAGTGCTTATTACATTACACATTGCTTATACTAATTGTTCTCACCTGCAGTGGTCTTCAAAGAAAAGCCATAACTATTTTGTTCCTTCACTATGTAGCAGAGTCGAGGCTGTGGAACTGGACCAGGCACTCCATTTGTCACAGGTGCGGGATGTTCTGCCTGCTGAGTTTGTGTCTTTTGACCCAGCTTTTCAAAGTTGACTCCTTCCTTTTGTGCACTTTTGTAAGAGTCCTCATCCAGAACAAGGAACACTACAGGACCTGCACTATTCATAACTAAATCAGTCACCTGTAATGGACAGAATGAGTGGTTAGATTGTAGCTACAAACAGCAACTTTTAAAATACTGTATTACATTTCTGTACGACCCAAGAACTTTGTTCTTCTGGCTTATAAAACAGTAGCAAGGCCACCACGCACATTAATACATATAAAACAACTAATAGAAACTTACGAATAACTGCAGAGCAAAGTAAGAGCAAACAAATAGAAAGGCCAAAATGTAAAGGACAAGAACAGTGGCTTTAAACAACAAAAAAACCACTAAGAATGAAAAGCTTCTGACAATTAATATGTCCTCTCCCAGCACTGAGTATTGGTCAACACAAGTATGGTGGGTATTACAGAACTGAGGTGCCACCAGTGAAAGCACTATCTCCTTGTCAGGTATCCATTAATTTCATAGGATGGGGCAGATAGACAAGGGCTTCTCAGTATGGTCTTTAGTTATACAGAGAAGGAGACGATCCTTTGGACAACCTTGCCCCAAATCGTTTTGATGTTTAAAGTTCAGTACCAAATGCTTGAGCTGGATTCAGAATCTGGCAGGAGGATTTGAAAAGAGAGCAGATCACATAGTACTGGCATAATGTTTTATTCCTACAGCTTGGCATGGCCAAAGTAGTGCTTACTGGTTTTATTGTGCCTTTTATGTGTGGTTTAAGCTATTGTAAGACAATGTATTTGCAAAGGCTTTCACGGCCAGGATCTAATGGTTGTTGTGGGTTTTTCAAGCTCTTTGTCTGTGTTCTGAAGGTTGTTCTTCCTAATGTTTCGCCAGTCTCTGTGACCAGCATTTTCAGAGCACTCTGTGCTCTGGTGCAGTTTGTTTCCAGAAGACATCAAGGCCCTTTTCCAACACTGCCTAACAACCAGTTATTTCCAGTGGGATAATGAATTCTATGAACAGACAGATGGAGTGGCCATGGGGAGCCCCCTCAGCCCGGTTATAGCAAACTTCTACATGGAGCATTTCGAAAAACTGAACCTGGCTTTGGCACCCTTCACACCCACAGTCTGGTTCCAATATGTGGATGACACCATTGCCATTTGGAACCACGGTGAAGAAAAATTGGAAGAATTTCTAAATCATCTCAACAGCATCCACCCAAATGTACAATTCACCATGGAAAAAGAAATAGAGGGCCAACTCCCATTCTTAGATGTCATGATCGTACGCAAAACTGACCTCCTATTGGGACACAAGTTCTACAGAAAACCCACCCACACAAACCGGTACCTACACAAAAACTCCAATCACCACCCACAGCAAAAAAGAGGCATAATCAAAACACTGGTAGACCATGCAAATCAGAACTGTGAAGCTCAGTTTCTCAGCACCGAACCCAACCATCTGAATTGGGCCCTACACACAAATTTTTGGCTACTCCAAAAATGAAATCACAACAACCATCAAACCAAGAAAACAGCACCAAACTGAAGAGGAAAAACAGCCACCCACAAATAAAGTATTTCTGCCATACATCAAAGGGGTCACAGACCGGAAGAGGAAACTTTTGAAAAAACACAACCTACAAGCAGTATTCAAGCCCACCACAAAAATACAACAAATGTTACGGTTAGCAAAAGACAGAAGGGACATCCTCACCCCTGCAGAAGTATACCGGATACCTTGCAGTTGCGACCAGGTATATATTGAAACCACAAAATGAAGCATCCACACCAGAATAAAAGAACATGAAATACACTGCAGACTAAAACAACCAGAAAAATCAGCAGTAGCTGAACATGCCCTAAAACAAGCTAATTCTATTTCAAAATACTGAAATACTGGACAACACCAGCAATCATTACGTTAGACTGCACAGTGAAGTCACTGAAATCCACAAACATCAGGAGAACTTCAACAAAAAAGAAGAAAGTTTGAGACTCAACAAAACTTGGCTCCCAGCATTGAAAAATACATCATGCAAAAGGTCAACGAACTCTACCCAGCCACAAGGACCGGGGATCACTACACATAAAAGACCAGCTAACGACACCCATCAATCACAGTGACAGATAATCTCTTCTCCTTATCACAACAATACACCACAACAAAAACACACTGATCACCATATTTATTTATTTATTTATTTATTTATTTATTTATTTATTTATTTATTTATTTATTTATTTATTTATTTATTTATTAAATTTATGCCCCGCCCCTCTAGACTGTGTCACCCATCTTTTGCAAAGAACACAAGCTGGTCTCATAGCCATAAATACTCTGCTCCCAAACAAACTGCACGAGAGCACAGAGTGCTACTCCTGTCCTCTGAAGATACTGGCCACAGAGACTGGCGAAACGTTAGGAAGAACAACCTTCAGAACATGGCCAAAGAGCCCAAAAAACCCACAACAACTATTGTAAGACAGTTTCCCCTAACCTCATGCCTTTTAGATTTGTTGGACTTCATTTCCCATCATCCTCAGACCAGGTTTGCTGGGGATGAAGAGGGTTGTAATTAAGCACATCCAGAATGTGCCATAAATGTGAGGTTGCTAATACAAGAGGCCCTGAACATTTGGGAGAGAAAAAGTCTCTGAATAAATAAGGTAAGGATAAGATTAAACAATATGAGATGCCTACTTTGCCCATTTTACTTGGTAACGCTAAGGACAGTCCCTTTGCAAGATCATACCTTTCCATGATCTTCGTTGTCCACAAATACTCCATTGACCCACAGGACTCGGTCTCCATCTCTCAGGCCAGCCTTCTCAGCTGGACTGTCCTTTTCCACCTTCCGAATAATGTGTCCTGCTTTAAATTTCTCAACACGCAGGCAAAAACCATACTTCTCTTTATCTTCTCTGATCAGTTTGCATTCTCTGGGATGAAAGGACATCCTTTCTGTCAAAAATGTTGAAAATGAAGATAATATATGTCAAAAAATGCTCATATATTGGATGGAAAGAGTGTTGTTGAGGGAAACTATCTGAATGCAGTGAACCAACCAAGTGCTCATAAAAAGGGGGAAGGAAGAAGATGTTGGGGAAGCAGAGACAGGACTTTCTTCTGTGAAGGGAAAAAAAGGAATACTTATTAATACTGAAAAAGTCACCACAAAAAAGGAGCTTGACAGCAAAATCCTATGCATGTGTTCTTAGAAGCAAGTCTCACAGTATTAGGTAGAGTTTCATTCTGGTAGGACAGAAAAAGGCTTCAAACACATAACATGGGTACATTGCCTGTTTTATCTCATTACTTAGACAGTGGGGTGCGTTGGCATTCTCAGTATCTAGTTAAACCTTATGCAGAGAGCATTACATGGAATATTATACAGTGGTTTGAGAGGGAAAAATCACAGAATTAGCAAGTACAGTATAGCCAGGAAATCACTGTATGAGTTTAGGATTAAGAAAACAGCAAGCTGTTTTCAGCTGCTGAATGTTTTTAGAAGAGAATAAAGATGCTATACTGATTAACTAAGATCAACTGCTTTCCCTGAGATGTTTTGAAGGAATAAACAGCTCATGACCAGGGCAGAGTGGGTGCCCTCATACTCATCATTTTGGAGGTGCTTCTCCCTAGTTGCTCCTGGGTAAAAGGATGACCTGACCCACCCATCAGACTTTAGTGAAGGTTTCATTTAAAAGTGCCACATGAGGATTACACAGTTATAACTGCGTTAAGGAAAAAAAAGTCTTAATCACTTATCATTCCCTCTTTACTGCCCATGGATACTTAGTCTAGAATTAGGCTTCTTGTAAAGTGCAAAAAAAAAAAAAAAAAAAAAAAAAAAAAAACAAAAAGTAAGATGACTCCTGCCAATTAGTAGTGCTGATGGATAAATCCCCCAAACAGTTTCATTTTAATAATACCAAAGGAGGCTTTGAACATAACATAGCTATACCTATCAAAGGGCAAACTGGGTCTGTATCAAGCTGTAAGCAGCCAGTTGCAGAAATGGTATGTGGGGACATCCACTTCTTATACACAGGCCTCCTAAGATTCCATCCCTATCATTATTCCACATCCAGATTTTACCTACACTGTGGCAGGGATGTTGGCAAGTCTTTGGGTCCGTCCCAAGGCCCAAATCTCAGTCAGAGTCTTTGGTATCAAGCCCCAACTCCCATGCCAGTCCCTATCAAAAATAAGGTTTCCCCCCAGAAAAAATGGAGGGGTGGGTGGGACAATCTAGCTCCCTTCACATCTTACTTGATGAAGTGATGCTAATGCACTAAATCCCTTCAATTGATGGTGCACAGCCTACCATGGCCCTGCCTTCAATGTCTCTATATATTAGACACAGGATGCACAGAAGAGATGAGTTATTTCATTTGGACTGAGCTCATAGGTGAGGCAGGGGCATGATTCATAGGCTCTAGAGTGTGACGTTTTCATCTCAAAATGTAACATTTTAAGCAGAATCCACACACAATTAGATGCCTTCACAATGCAGGCATTCTATGATACTATCACCCGGCAAATGGCAGAGCTTGGAGGACTCTGTAAATAATGTCCCCAAATTTCAGCTACTTGCTAAGTACAAGATTCTCCCCACAATCCCTCCTCGAAATGACTAAGCTAGACTACAAATTTGTTTCATTTGGCCATGAGGGTCCCTATTTGTACCAGAGAATGTGCATTGGGACTAAAAATCCTGCATGGTGTTTTTTCCTCACTAACTATAGCAAGCTAAGCAGAAATAATTTGTGATGGTTTTCAGCAGGTTGCTTCCATTTTGGGAACATCCAAAATCCAATTTCTTCTAAAATCCTTTGGGCATTAGAATTCACTGGGATATACTGCACAATATGAGAACTGCACATCTTATTTTAGGTGATTTGATTTTACTTTTGTTGCTTTCTGGCTTTGGGTGGTTCAGTAGAACACACACTCTTGAACAAATCATTGTTGACTAGTAGGACAGGTCAAAAATTTGTTAACAGCTGTTATCACCCAGAATAGCTCTGCAAGTTAGTAATTAAGCGGCAATTGTGGTGCATTATAAAAATAGTGTACTTTGCTCACTGCTGCTTTGCTAGTGGCACACTATAGCCTGATTGATGTAGTTAATATGTAAAGAAATGATGGTTAATAAGTCGATGATCTTCTCCAAGGTGGAGGTGGAATTCGGGTGCCACCATTTATGATTCTTTTCATTCCAGCTGCAATTTAAAAGTGTGCTGGATCTGTAAGACTCTTGACATGTTATGTTGAATATGTGTAGATACGGGAAGAGGATCCCCTTACCTATTCTTCTCCTGCCACTACAAATGCTCATCATAACCTGTGAGAAATGCAATTGTGCAATCAAGAACCTTTGCATAGGCATCTTATACATACTCTTTCATAAGTGTTAGTAATGGAGTTCAAGTTCTGGGAGGATCAAATTAGGAAGAGGAGGAGGAGGAGGAAGAGGCAGAGCATCAGCAGCAAGTCAGGGCTTCCCTGCTTCCCCATCTATAGTACAAGGTGTGAGAATCCTTCATTTTTATAAATAAATACCCTATTTTAGGTAGTTAAATTTATATTCAAAGAAAATGTGGATAATCAGATTTTTGTATGTGCAGAACTACAGCCATTTTTATGCATATGGGGGAAAAATACTGTAGATTTCAGACAGGAGAATCTGAGAGCTTCCTGCAATTCATAATTTTAGTTTATGATGAATAAGTTTCTAGATATTAGAGAGATATTTGAAAACATTGAAGCATGAGGTTTAACCTGATGTCTAAAAGAAAGGAAGGACTTGAAGGTCTGAGACAGAAAGGAGTCGCAAAAATTCTTACCTGCTTGTGCAGAGTTTGTGCTCTCAAAATGTTGTTCTGCAGTCTCTTGTTCTACTTCATCAGCAAGCAGAGCTGTACTTTCAATGGACAAAGGTTGATTTAAAAGATGATTTATTTAACAGAACCTCATTGCATGGACTCCTTGATAACCAGTCTTGTCCCAACCCCCATTCGTCTTTGCTGAGAAACATTCTTCCATTACTGACTGTGGATTCTTCTTTAGCAGTTCATTGATCATTACAGATGTTAAGATCCTCACATGGTGCCGAGACTCACCTGATCTTTGACACAACTGACATACCTCCCTCCTGTTCACTTAATTAGATGGGAAGGACAAAGGGGTTCCATAGAGACTTTGTACTGTATATATACAGAATTTAGAACTCATACACATAGAGCATTTCAAGTGGATATGATATAAGCTGGGGAGCACATACTGTAGCCTTCCAAGCACAAGTATTAGAATTCCTCACCATTGACTTTTCTGTCCAGGGCTGATGAAAGTTGGTGGCAGCAACACCTGGAGAACTATATATTTTCCACCCTTGATACAGACATCATACCACTGCTATATACATGGGAATTCTATACCGTGATTACTGTAGATTCAGATGACCAAGGCCCAAACCTATTTATGGTATAGAATTCCCAGGTATATAAGATTGTCCTTCAAAGGAGTAAGATCATTTTCACCTCTTTCCTACCACTCTCTGTGTGAAGTGTAAACAGAAGCTCTCATATCTAGAAAGCATAAGTTATTAGCCAAAGCAATACATTTGATCAATAGTTTGTACTTATAAGCTTATAAACTCAATTTCTAGTCAGCACATTCAGCAACAGTTTGAAATACTGAATAGATAAAGAGATACTCCATACCTTGCAAGTGTATGCAGTTTCTAAAATGAAAATCATGTAACTGCCTCCCAGATCACATCACTGCTTGATAAATCCACACCCACTCTCAGCCTCTTTCAAGCAAAGCTACTGACCTAATTCTCATGAAGTACTTGTGTAAATGTTAAGAGCTTATCCATCACAGACTTAAACTGGCTTAATGGTAATTTTGTCTCCCCAGGGAAGTCTGGGAATTAGAGTTCTGTGAGGACAGTAAAAAAAAATTAGCCACAGATGTAAAGTTGATAGATCAGTTTATAAGCTGATACTGGTCAATATATTTTGCTTCCACAAGTCTCACAACACCAGGTAGAAGTGATAGCTGCCCATAGAGAACAACACAAAAGCATCCATTTTTCTTCCCCCTTTTCTTTCTTTCTTTCTTTCTTTCTTTCTTTCTTTCTTTCTTTCTTTCTTTCTTTCTTTCTTTCTTTCTTTCTTTCTTTCTTTCTTTCTTTCTTTCTCAGAAGACTGAGGGGAGATATGACAG
The DNA here is from genome assembly GCF_051106095.1 of Pogona vitticeps. NCBI lineage: Eukaryota > Metazoa > Chordata > Lepidosauria > Squamata > Agamidae > Pogona > Pogona vitticeps. Next base: position 219,172,578 of record NC_135785.1, on the reverse strand, counting down.
CAGTTTTCAGATACTTGAAATTTAGTCATACAAAGGAGGGGAAAGATCTGTTCTCAATGATCCCAGAATGTAGGATGCAAAATTATGGGCTCAAGCTATAGGAAGCCAGATTTCAGTGGAATATCAGGGGGGAAAAATCTTAATTGTTAGAGCAGTATGACAATGGAACCAATTACCTCAGGAGGTGATGAGCACTCCAACACTGGAGGCATTCAAGGAAAAATTGAACAACCATCTGTGAGATCTACTTTGATTTGGATTCCTGCACTTAGCAGGGGGTTGGATTTGATGGCCTTATAGGCCCCTTTCAGCTCAATTATTCTATGATTCCATGATCTACTGGAAAATAGGCAAGGATGAAAATCTTGTTATATTCCAGTGGTACAATTTGACAGCATGGGGCTGTTATTTCAGCCAGAACCTTTCTCTTTTCTTCTCCATTGAAACAATTTAATTTCCAGTCAACAGCATGCAGGAGGCAAAATGTGTTTGTTAACTTAGCATTAAGAGTTTGTAACCCAGGTGAATGATTGCTACCTCTTGGTTGCACCGTTATTCTGCTTATCTTGAAGTAAATTCCTATTCCAGGTTATTTCAAATTCTTTGCTTGGTGCGGTATCCCTGTGTACTAGCCTCTAATTTCTGGTGAAACAGTTTCCACCTCCCTAATGCTGAGGCCAGCAAAGAAACTGCACTATGCTGGTGCTCTAGTTGCTACTTTGACTTCCTACCCTGTTTGGAGGGTGCTTGATGTAGGGACCAAGACATCACTCCGTACTGCTCGTTTTCCTTCGGATCACAGAAACAGATTTTCCTGGCTGTGAAATAATGTTGCATTTAGAAGGACAGGAAAAATATATTTATATGGCTTCCCAATGGCTACAGAATGTGTCTTCCCACCTCTGGAATCTTCTTAAAGCTCAACAATATTTTGGAAGCATTTCTAGTCCTTTCTAGCCTATGTTATTTTAGAGGGCTGGGTATACTTGATAGGCTATAGCACTAGATAGGGAGTCCCAGTGTGGTGTAGTGGTTACAGTGATGGACTAAGACTCTGGAGAACAGGGTTTGAATCCTTGCTCAGCCATGGAAACTGGCTGGGGGAGTGGAACTTGTAAAGCCACTCCTTAAATATCTCATTTACCTTGGAAGTCCTATTGAGGTCACTAGAAAGCAGTTCCGACTAGATGGAACAGAACACACACCTCATTAGCAGATGGAAAGTTCATGCATTTCACACTTATTTTAATTTTCAAATGTTATTTTTTAGTTGCTGAAATTCTTTATCTGAAAACTTGGAGGACTCCTGGCAGTCACTGCAGAGAATACTGAGCAAAACATGCCAATGGTTTGACTTGATGTAAGGCATTTTCCTATATTTCTAAAGGACTGCATTATAGCCATTGAGGTTGTGGTAAATTTTAAAGCGCAGGTACTCCTCATGATACTTCCCACAGCCTGCCACCTTACATAAAAAGAATCTGCAAATGCAGCAGCTGGAGCAGTCCATATATCAATACATGAGGGTCAGGCCTTTAGTCAAGTTAATGGCTCTTAGTTGCCCATTCAATAAAATATTGAATGAGCATCATTACAATAAAATATCCTTGTGCAATGCAGCAGGGATAACTTGCAACAATGTACCATACTCTTCTGTTGACTATCAGGGCTACTCCATTCCTTCTATGGGATTCTTGCCCACAATAGTAGATATGATAATAATCTGAATTGAATTTGCCCATTACTGTCCATTTTAGTTCACTGAAGCCCAGGATGTCAATGTTTATTCTTGTCATCTCCTGTTTGACCACCTCCAGCTTCCCAAGGTTCATAGATCTTACATTCCAGGTTCTTATGCAGTATTTTTCTTTGCAGCATTGGACTTTCCTTTCACTTCCAGGCACGTCCACAGCTGAGGGTCCTTTCAGCTTTGGCCCAGCCACTTCATTAGCTCTGGAGTTACGTGTCCTCCACTCTTCCTCAGTAACATGTTGGACGCCTTCCAACCTGAGGGGCCCATCTTCCAGTGTCATATCTTTTAGCCTTTTGTTTCTGATCATGGGGTATTCTTGGCAAAGATACTGGAGTGGCTTGCCAATTCCTACTCCAGGTGGATTGCATTTAGTCAGAACTCTCCACTATGTTCTGTCCATCTTGGGTGTCCCTGCACGGCATAGCCCATAGCTTCTCTGAGTTACTCAAGCCCCTTCGCCATGACAAGGCAGCAATCCATGAAGAGACAAATGAGATTAGCACTCTTTAAAATGTTTGTATACCATGCAGTATATAGGGAGCTATGCAATACTCACAGAAAAAAGATTTTGCTTTTCTGCATACTGTTCCAAAATGTATAGTTGTAGCTTTCCATGGAAGCTGTATTCAGCAAAGCAGATCATTCAAATTTATTTTTACAACAACATATTCATAGTTTTATTATCACCTGTATCATGCCAGTAGTTCTTTTTGTCCTCCCTTCCCTCCATCCTATTGGTAGGCATTATTATGAACCGGAGATGCGAAATCTATAGTTTTTTTTTAAACATTACATCTTCCAAATGTTTGGAATTGTAGTTCAAAACAAGCAGCTCTCTGTGTCTTATGTGAGTTACCTCATGCGGGACGCTAAGCTACATACATAGTCAAAACTGCATGTTACTTGCATGAACTTTCTTTTCTTCAGGCTGTGCTGGAAACTGAAGGCCCAGTGACATACTGTGTTGGCTTGGTAGAGAAGATCTTTGCTTCTTATTGTGGAATATTCCACAGTTGCTGGGAGATTTATTCAATACTTTCAAAAAACGACCCTTTGGGCCTATACTTCCCAGAATCTTACCAGCCACCATGATTCCTGATCTGCTTAAGGAAGCCTATCCTTGGTAAATACAGACCTTGACTTGCCCACAACTCAGAATATTAATGGTGTATGAGAACAGAAGAAAGATGAAATTTACAAACTCATTTTACAATAAATACATTCAGGAGAAGTGTTTGTTCAGCCTTTCTTTGTTAGAAGGCAATACACGAATTTGCTGCCAGTTTCTCATTATGCCAATGCCTCATTATGCCAATATTTACATCCTCTCTCTTTCCCCCCTGGGTTTTAGTCTTGTAGTTTTCCAGTACAAAACAGCAGGTTCTCATGACAAGTAACCACTAATACCATGCAATGATAGTAAAAGGCATTACAACTTTACATAAAGATCTAAGTGCCAAAGTACTTTATTTTAATGAGCAAGATTTAAATTTCTTCATATCACTGTAACAGCAGTTAGACTATTGTTATGGTCTTTGGTGTTTCTCCTTCAAGCATGTAATTTTTTCTTAAGCTTTTCCTCAAAAGGATGCACACCTTTGTTGCAGCTTTTAAATCTGTCATCTAGTTCTGGAGGCTTTCCTAAGAGGTTATGGCTGGCTCCCTGCTGAAAGTATATTTTGTTTCTCTCTCTGCATCCTACTAGTGCCACTGGAGGGGTCTTGTCGAGAGCCATTTACTTCTCTGCTTCTCTGCTTCCCAGAATTGCTGTATTATTGCAGACAATGCAAAAGAGATTCCTGCAAAATCATTTCAATCAAATTAAAACTTCATAATCATAACAATATAGAATTAAGCTTTTATATTTTCTTTGACTATATTTTCAGGATGGAAGGACCTGGGTTGCTTTTGTCCTTCACATCCTCTAGTGTTGTCAGGGTAGCATACATGGGTTAGCCCTTTGCATCTTCCCATTTTATTCCCACAACAACCTTGCAAATTTTCCGATTGCAATTCGGAATGGTCTCAGATAGACTCTGATAATAATAATAATAATAATAATAATAATAATAATAATAATAATAATAATAATAATAATAATAATAATAATAATAATAATAATAATAATAATAATAATAATAATAATAATAAAAAAACCCCTCTCCATTATGCTCAACTGGGGATTTGATATAATTATAGTGTGATTCACAGTGGGCACATTAAAGGTTGAAAACATTCCTTTTTCCCCCCTACTAAAGTCCTCAGACACCCACTACCATGATAGCTAGGAGTCTCTGTGAGTTTTAATCTAAAAGAAGTAATGTTTCCAACCTCTTTTCTTAACCCAGTAGCATAGAAAGAGCTATGTGGATGTAATTCCCATTTCACTGCTGCAACACCTGAACTGACACACTGTTATTGCATGCAAAATCAATTTTTAGTCCTGCCTAAAGTCCTGCCCAATTTGGACATTGTCACTTGGGGGTGTACTCACTTTTGTTGCCAGTGGTTTAGACATTAATGGCTGTTGCATTATTCTGAGGGGACAGCATGTTTACACTGTTATTACATTCACTGCTTTACATTGTAGCCAAGTGTAATTTCTTCAATGTTGTCACATGAAAAGATATACAGTGGTGCCACGCATAGCTATCGCTCCGTATAGTGATGAAATCGCTTTGTGATGGACTTTTTGCCATCGCAAGAGCGATCGCTTTGCGATGGTCCCTATGGGGAATTTTTGCTTTGCGATGATCGCAGGGAAGCGATCATCGCAAAGCCCCCATTTTCGGCCAGCTGATCAGTGGTTTCAAAATGGCCTCCCACTGTTTTGCCTCGCTTTAGAGGCACTGAAAATGGCCGCCCCTATGGAGGATCTTCGATTTAAGGTTAGTTTTTAGCCCATAGGAACACATTAATCAGGTTTTAATGCATTTCTATGGGCTTTTTAATATCGCTTAGTGATGAAATCGCTTAGCAGCGATTTTTACTGCACGGATTAACATCGCTAAGCGAGGCACCACTGTACTAAAATATTTATGAAATGTGAGGGAGTGTACTCACTTCTGTGATATACTGTAATTAGACTTGGCTGTTAAGTTTCAAGATGCAATCAGCGAATGACCACTTTAAGCCTAAGGGCAATGCACTTCTTTTGGGATGAAGGAGATTTAGAAGTATTGAATGAATTCATATAAAACAATTTATTTATTAATTTATTAATTTATTAATTTATTAATTTATTAATTTATTAATTTATTTATTTATTTAATTTATATGCCGCCCACTCTACCCAAAGGTCTCTGGGCGGCCTACAACAATTAAAATTCAACACAATAAAATATAAAATGATTAAAATACGATTAAAATACAAATTAAAATTTAAATTGCCATCATCAAGACCCACAGTTAATGTTATTTCAATTAAAAGCCTTCTGGAACAGGAAGGTTTTGACCTGGCACCGAAATATCATCAGTGTCGGCGCCAGGCGAATTTCAATTGGGAGGGCGTTCCATAGTCTGGGGGCAGCTGCCGAGAAGGCCCTTTGTCTACAAGCCATCCCTCTTACCTCCTTGAGGGATGGCTCTTTCAAAAGGGCCCCCTGGCTAGATCTTAATAGCCGGGTAGGCTCATATGGAAGGAGGAGGTCCTTCAAGTATCCAGGGCCCAAGACTGCTTTTTATCAACATACCAATAGGAAAAAGTTCTTCTTAGATTTATAGATCCTTTTCTGGCTCAAAAGTAAGACATGGTCAAAAAAGGATGTAAAATGCCCAGTTGTATTCTCTTAGGATATTAAAAATGCTTGAGCAATGAATGATTATTTATGCAAAGTCTGTGATAGGACTTCTTAATACCATGTCTATTTCTATTTCTATTCCCTAGACATTTCTGTGGTATCTCTACCCACATTTTTATACTGATTTTTCTTAAATAGTAAAAGCCATAATCACAAGTTAACCATGTAAATTCTGCACAGTTTTGGACAAGTAATAACTTTCTGTTGGCTTGGAGGAGGAAATGGATGGAGAGTACATGCTTGGGTCCCCTATTAATGATGAAAGGGAGATGAAGGCTGACATTTAACCAACTAATAGACTTTTGGTATTTTGAGACATCGACTTATGACTTCGTTCCACCTTTAAATATGACATGACATTTAAGGATAATAAGGACTGTAGACCACATGTGTCTAACAAAGCTGGACGGACATCACAGCCACCTGCTTTTAAACAAAGATGAGACATTTATTTGAGGTCCTTTTTGAGAAGCGCAGGGAATACTGCTGCTTAAATGACTTTTTTATTTGAGCTGACAGAGTTCCAGGTAGGAGAAATCACTGTGGGGATAATAAAGCTATATTTAATTGTTAATCACAGCTAAAGTAGGCCAATTGAATCAATGGAATGTATACAGTATATGTGTTGAGATATACAGTTGGGATAAACAATGAGATTTAACCAATAGTTCCTTGTTAAAAATACAGAACATTCAGCAACCCAGGTGATTTTGTTATATTTAAATTACACATCCAGCATAGGTACCCAGTGTGGTGTAGTGGATAGAGTGATGGATTAGAACTCTGAAGAACAGGGTTCGAGTCCCTGCTCAGCCATGGAAACTCACTGGGGGAGTGGAGAACTGGTAAAAGCACTCCTTAAATGTCTCACCATCAAAGTCTGATCAGAGCCTCTATAAGTCATATACAACTTGATGGCACAAGATAAGCTAAAGATGACAGCTCTGGAAGACTACTCCTAGGATATACAGTACCAGCCACCATAGCAACTGGCCATGTTGACTGGAGGATTCTGGAAGCTGTCTGTCCAGAAAACTAACTTTCCTGGGCTCTGGTAGAAGTGGTTGTGACTACTAATAGCAATGATTGTATCTGGCAAGTTTGGGTGTGTGTGTGTAGTTTTGAACGCGGCATTATATCTAAATTTAAGTGTTCCGTGTGGCTGAGTGAAAAAAAAAAAGAACAATATTGTCACAATCACCACATGGACCCTGTTTGTTTCACCAACCAAAGAGTTCATGCTATGTGCCCCTCAGCTGTCACCAGTTGATTACATCAGCGTTACCTATTATTAATGATAGAGGTCCAGGCCATATGTCATTTTAAAAGAACCAAATAGAAATTGTTTATTGATACAGGTGTTGACAGAACAAGCAATATTGTTAACTCTTAAACAAACATTCTCCTTTATCCACTCTCAATCACCACTCTCCCACCCAAAACTCTCCATCTTCCTAACTCAAAATTCCATATCTCTCTATCTGAAAATTCCCCTCCTTCTGCTGAGTCACTTATATCTCATGATTCCACCCCTCCAGCACTCCCATTGGTCTATGCAGATAGCATATGAATATTCGTGACCTGGGCAGACGCCACAGATATCAACAACAACAGGAAATAATTTTAATTTATTGAATGATTGCTGTTGTGTTAGTGTATATGTGTGGTTTATTTTTTTAAGGTATTATTTGTGATTTATTTTATGTTTTTGTTACTGTGGATGTAAACCATCCAGAGTAGTGCCCAGCACTAACCAGCATGGTATGCAAGTAAAGTGAATGAATGAATGAATGAATGAATGAATGAATGAATGAATGAATGAATGAATGAATGAATGAATGAATGAGAAAGATCTGAGTGCTGTATGGATCCACAATGGTAGCAGAGACACAGTTTGGCTGGCATTTCCAAAGAAGTAGCTGTGATTTTCTGTCATAGCCTACTGGCAAATCTAAAGTAGGAAAAAAAGGAAAAATATTGTGGCAGTTTGACATAAGCTTTCATGACTCAAAATCTATAGTGTCTGAAGAAGTGGATTGTGATCAACAAAAGCTGACACTGAAATAAATGTTAGTTCTTAATAATCATGTACCATCAAGTCAATTCTGAGTTATGGTGACCCTTCTGAGAATTTTCCAGGTAGAGAATACTCAGAAGTGGTTTGCCATTCCCTTTGTCCAGGGGCACCCTGACATGGTGCAGCTTGCCCAGGGCCACACAGGCTGACTTTTCTTCACAGAGTAACCATACTCCCAACATAGGGCTCCACAACCAGATACCTAAACCACTGAGCTACTGTATCTAGCCAGCTGAACTGCCATACTATTTTGGTTTTTTTGGTCTCTGTCCCTTTTCTCCTTTAATTTTCCCAATAGACTTGACTGACCATAGACTATGAAACCATATATTTATTTATTAGCTATCTTTTAAACTTACAGTTCTCCCAATGAGCTCAAGGTGGCTCTCCTCTCCCCCATTGATCCTTACAACAACCTTTTGAGATGGATCAGGCACAGAGAGTAACTGACCAAAGGTCACTCAGTGAGTTTCATGGTTCAACAGGAGCCATATAAAAGTAACTAACAGTATGTTTTATTTATATACTACTGCATACTGCAGAAAGTATCATCAATATATCTATTTGCTTGTCTTCTGGAAGTCACCGGATTGAACTTTATAATGTTCTAATATTTGTGAAAAAATACCTTGGAATAAATCTCCCAACCACCTTGGAATTGGAAATATGCTTATGAATGGTTGTAATATTGTTCCCCCACCCACCAAAAAACCCTGGTGAAACATAATCAGGTGCTCTCATCTCTAAACAAAAATAAAAGGAAATGAATTGTATGAAGTAAATCCACATTATTATTGCTTACATTCCCGGCTCATTGCAGCTATGCACTTTTGTAATACACTCTTACAGGAGCAATCAATGGTATGGCTTGGATTGGTGTTTTAATTCTGCTGTTCTCTTTTTGGGTGTGAACTTTGTGAACAAAATTACCATTCCAGCTAAAATGTCTCAAAAGTCAGTGATCTATTGTGTCTGCTTCAGTTACGCACTATCTGGCAGGAGAAAAGGTTAATCTTTAATTTTTCTTGCCAGAGTAAATGGTTATTTTATACTCCAGAATTTCCTCAGGTACTCCCATGGTTTTTAGAGAAAAAGGCTGTACGCTAATATATATGCACCTCACAAAAAAACTTGGCTTTAGGTATTATAATGCTTAGTTGTTTCAAATATAGTGTCTGTTGTGCTTTTTCCTCTCAAAGCAAACAATCACAATGATTGCATTTAGTTCGTTTAGAAATGTTATATACTTGGTTATATGTAAGGTTGTGTATCAGCTTTGTGGAAAGGTACTCCTGAACAGGGACACTGAGTCAGTTCTGGTACAGTGCCGTTCAAGAAATCCCTAGTCATGCCTAGATCAGTTTAGTTGGCTCTAGGGTTTTGGAGGCTAAAATGGTGAAATTTGAAGAAAAATGCTTGGCAGCACTTACTGTGACAAAAGAAGGAAGTGAACAAGCTGAAAGAATTTTGTATTAGAAACCCCAAGGAAAGCCACAGCCTCTTCTGGAAACTCCCATGGCTCAGCCCTGGGCTAGGCCTCCAGTCCCTCTCACTCGAATCAATTTTCCATTCAGCTGACAGAGCAGCTGTTTCATGTCCTGCCATGACAAGGGGAGGGTGGTACATTGCTCATTAGATGTACATTCCAGAATATTATTACTCTTTATATTACTACATTGAATCTTCATTATACTTAGGTCTCTCTCTGTGTGTTTGTGTATGAATGTGAAATGGACGAATGACTCACTTGTGTAGGTTTTGATAGGATAGGTCAAAGCAGTGCTCACAATTTTCTACTTTCTTTAATTTTTTTTAATGTTTGCTGCAGATCTTTCTTTGTAGAAGGTGTTATTTTCCTCTTGCTACAGATGTTGTTAAGAAAAGAAGAAAACAAAAGCCAAACATGATTAATGCACAGCTTGGGAAGTTACTTTTACGAAGTGATAATTATAGTATTGAGCCCTGAAAAGCAGGTTTAAAGGAACTATTCACTTTCCAGTTTCTAAAAAACCCTCAAAACAATTGTTTTGCTTTTCTTTGAACAGTAGCAAATAAGATGTTGCTGATATTGCTACTACATTGTAATTCCAGGTTCTATTCATCATTCTGTGAGACTTTTTAGAAAATTATAGCCCTTTGTAACTGCTCATGGTAGACCGCAGGGCTGTTATGAAGGAACTAGAAAAAAAAATCTTAAGCATGTCAGTGTTGCTGGAAACCAAAAGAAATGTCATACATGCATATTATGGTATTCCTCGTTGCTATGTTTGAAAGTAAAAGCTGGACAATGAAGAAGGCTGACAGCAAAAAAAAAAAAATGATTCATTTCAAATGTGGTGTCAGAGAAGAATTCTATGGATACTCTCAATTGCCAAAAAGAAAAGTAAGTGGGTTCTAGTTCAAATCAATCCTGAATTCTCAGTGGAAGCTAAAATAATTAAACGTGCCCTATTGTACTTTGGATGTAGCATAAGACAAGACTCACTGGAAAGGACAATAATGCTAGGAAAGGTAGAAGGCTGTAGGAAAGGAGGAAGAGGCAACATGTGATGAATTGACTTAGTAAAGGAAGCCACAGCTTTTGGTTTGCAAGACCTGAGCAGGGCTATTAATGACAGAACATTTGGGATGTCATTGAATTATACAGTTGCCATATAGTAAGTTGAGAGTGACTTTTTTTTTAAAGGCACATAGTAACAACAAAATCCATCTAGGATGAAAGCATTCCCTGAAAACTGAGTCATTAATTCGTAAAATTTGAGGTTGAAGACAGAAAATGTTCTTCTTTTTTAAAAAGTCATCCCAAGGTGAAATATATGTTATTAAACCCAGCGGTGCTATGTTGGCTTTATTGAGCCCTTGGCCTCTCATTTTGTTTTCACAATGGAGGTGTCTCTCCTTTTCAGTGTGTAACAAATGTGCACTGCCTTAAAAATATCTCACCAACAATGAATCAGAACAGTTAAAATAAGCTCCCCAGTACAAAAGTTATAGCAAGCCAGTTGCAGAGATCGCTCTGTCAGCTGGATGAAGAGACCAATGTTTAGATAACAGAGACACAAAGGACTTCCTGTCTGAGGAAGTGGACTTGATCCATGAAAACTCACATCAGAATATAGCAGTTAGTATTTAAGGTGCCACAATAATGTTGTCTTCTTTATTTTTGTCTTATTTTGGCTTAACAGCTTTCCTGTTTTTTTGTTTTTGTTAAAATTCTGTGTACTTGTTGGTCTTGTGTGAGTCAGGCACACACTGAGGCTGCCGTATGGTGCAGTCAATTGATCCACTAGTCCGTAGACCCCAGGGATGAGGATCACACTCACAAGAGCAAGGGTGGCGGTGGCAGGGAAGAGGGTATCTTACCACAAAGTATTGGGGATGAAATGCTTCCAGTCTAGTCACAAAGTGGGAACATGTGGCAAAACAAGAAGAACATCCCACTGGACAAAACTCATCAGTTCATAGGGCTTACATATTTGCTACTCCCTTTCTTCACTGGGACCTTTGAACTGCAGAGCTGGAAGGGACCCTATGGATCATCAAGTCCAGCCCCACTCAAGGAGGCACAGTGGGGAAATTGTGTTGAAAAAATATACATTAAAGGAGGTTGCCGAGACACCAAGATAAGTTGTTTCAAAACACACTTTATCTTAGTGTCTTAGGGAAAAGATATACAGGAATGCCTATTAAATAAACATAACATCTAAAACATATTACATACCATATAATTGAGCAAAATAAGCAACAGCAGTCAAGGTAATACTGATAAGAGACAAACGCAAAAGGTTCTGCCTTGCTCGTAGCTTCACACCATCCCAGGGTGAAACAAACTACATTTATAAGGCTAATTGATTACAGGGAACACATGAGGTTCCTTTCAAGGTTATCCATTAAAGAGAAAGACATGTTACATACTGAATATTACAACAAATTGAACTCCCAGCCCAGAGACTGAAGCCACTGAGCTATCAAGCATTTAGCAAACTACAGGTATCCCCCATCCCTGCTGGCTCCAGAATCCAGAAACCTCTTTCTTGTGTGTGGCAGTTGGTGTTTTGGACACGCAAACAACGTGAAGTCTCCCTTCCAAGTTAGAAAAAAAGGATACATGATAATACTTAGTGACAGGCCACTTATGGGTCTTCTTAGATGACTGACAAGGGAGGATTAGCTGAGGGATCTCTTTTTGGACCTTCCTAAAGGAGATCAAATAGACAAATACCTGCTGTCCCAAACTGTTTGGGGGAAATTAATATGCTCTGTTTTGATGGATGCTTGAACAATGGAGGGAACCTGCTGTACTTGGCTTCCAAACATCTCAGCAGATCACATTATGTTGTCTATAAAATGCCTATTGAATATCTGTGGTCACTGCACTTGGATTTTATCCAGGGTTGGCTGTATCGTTAAGCAGACTGAAGCTCAGCCAGTTGGGTGTCATGAAGTGGCAGCATATTTGTAATTATTTTACTTGTAGTGTTGCTGCTATAGAAAGGAAGATACTTGTGGGATTTTCTGCATCATGCACCGAAACAACTTAACAACTTTGGCCTGGGTAGGTGTTTGGGTGAGGCATCATATTCTGCTTTGCGTTTTGCAGCAAAATGGCATGGGCAGGTCTTACTATTGTCATGAGACTGGAAAGATAACTGGCTGGATAGCTCAGTGAGTTGGGTACTTGGCTGTGGAGCCAGAGGGCAGAAGTCTGTTTCCCCTTTGAGCTTCTTGAGAGAAGCACAGAGAGGGATCTGCACAGTTCCAGAGCTTCCCCAAAAGAAGAGAGTGGTTAAACGGTTCCTGTGAGTACTCTATACCTAGAAAACTCTGGAAAGGATTGCCATAAATCGCAATTGACCTGATGAAATGCTATCATTATTTAACAAGAATGTGTCTTTCTCTATCTTTTGTACTTAGAGGTCCATCATCACATTAGGTAAAGGTAAAGGTTCCCCTTGACATTTAGTCCAGTTGTGTCTGATTCTAGGGGGCGGTGCTCATCCCCATTTCCAAGCCATAGAGCCAGCGTTTGTCCGAAGACAGTTTCCATGGTCGCGTGGCCAGCACAACTAGACATGGAACATTGTTACCTTCCCACTGAGGTGGTACCTATTTATCTACTCACATTTTTACATGCTTTCGAACTGCTAGGTTGGCAGGAGGTGGGACAAGGGATGGGAGCTCACTCCAGCATGTGGATTCGATCTTACGACTGCTGGTCTTCTGACCTTGCAGCACAGAGGCTTCTGTTGTTTAACCCGCAGTGCCGCCATGTCCCCATCACCACATTAGCCTTAGTGATTTCAAATTTAAGCCAAAATCTTTCTTTAATACCCAAAGAAAATAATGTATTACCTTATTTAAATGCCATATCCCTGTAGACCTCCCTGACCTCTGACATTTGCAGATTCAATCTGCACCTCCCAATTGAATGAACACACTGGATCCTAACCATCCTTTGGATTTTGCACAACTCTGAATGGCAAGCCTTTGTTTTTTACTTCAACATGAGTTAAGAATGTGCATTTTGGTATACCATTTATTTATAAATACATATGTTTTTGGGAAATATGTTCCAAAATCCATATTTCCATACAATATTGGTGAAGATTAAGAACACACCACACACGCATGGTAGAATGATGTAGAAATAAATGGAATAAATATACAAATGAATGTGTTAATCTGACATGCTGAAATGTTAATGTCTCATATAGACACAGATGCACACACAGAAAGATCCACCCTTCACATTTACAAATTCTTGTGACATTTGTCCAGAGTCACCACATATGATGTATCTCTTTAAGTTTATTTCACCAAAAACACGGAAGAACACAATTGAGATGCCCTTCCTGTCATTGCTCATTATTGTTAGTATGGGAGGGAATGCACGTACAGATTTCAGCCACTGTCAGTTTCACAATCCTATGATATAAACTGGTGCCAAATTAAAAAACAATTCTTCATCCAGTTGAGTGTAAATACCTGTAAGATGTTGATGATCATCAGACATGTGTTTAGAAAATACAACATATATGGGATTAGCCACTAGGGGGAACTGATGACTCAAGAACAAAACTAGATGGCCACTGTCAGCAAGGTTAGCACAACTCTCGGTTGCTCCTGCCAAAGGTGATTTACCTTTGGCTGACAGCTACCTACAGGATTACTGGTTGGAGTCTTTGTTTTATTAGCAGTGATCCAGGAAGCAATGGATATGTGAAACACACACAGTAGCACTAAGCTCTCTAATCCCTAACATAGCTTGCTGCAGGTTTTGGCAACTGTTTGACAAAGAAATAATTGTTCAAATGTGGCACAAATGATTTATCATCTTACTTGTCAGCAGCCTGTGAGGACAGATGCATGAAGAACATTGAGAAGGGCAGATAGAAACGTGAATACTATAGACCAGGGATTCTCAAACCTGGCTCTTCAGGTGTTATTGGCTCTCATAAGCATGGTTAATATTGAAAAATTATGACAGTTGCACTATAAGAACAAGTAGGACGTGGTGGCGCTGCGGGCTAAACCGCAGAAGCCTGTGCTGCAGGGTCAGAAGACCAAGCAGTCGTAAGATCGAATCCACGCGACGGAGTGAGCGCCCGTTGCTTGTCCCAGCACCCGCCAACCTAGCAGTTCGAAAGCATGCAAATGCAAGTAGATAAATAGGGACCACTTCGGTGGGAAGGTAACAGCGTTCCGTGTCTAAGTCGCACTGGCCATGTGACCACGGAAGATTGTCTTCGGACAAACGCCGGCTCTATGGCTTGGAAACAGGGATGAGCACCGCCCCCTAGAGTCGAACACGACTGGACAAAAATTGTCAAGGGGAACCTTTACCTTTACCTTTAGGAACCTGTAGATTGGGAACCATTGCTCTAGAGCCGTGGTTCTCACCACTGGATCACCAGATGTTCTTGGCCTAAAACTCCCAGAAGCCTTCACAGCTAGCTGTGCTGGCCAGGATTTCTGGGAGTTGCTACGCTAGGAATCAGAGATGCACATTGTCTTTGAACAAATGTGTCAATATGAAATGAATTAGGGCATTTGTGCATTTCTGGGGGAACTGCAGTGTAACAAAGAACTCAGAACATTAATATGGATGAGCATCATTCCACACAGTTCTCTTGTGTTAAATTCAGCATTTTTACATTGCAGTTAGAAGCGGGGAAAGCGAAAGAAAAACTACGTAAGGAAGTCACTCACTTGTCAGCAATGAAGAGTAAGAATGTGTTCCTTACCTTAGAAATGAATCTGCTTTGCTGTTCTTGCTGCAATAATAATTGGTTAAATCAATAATATTTGTAATGTGGCTGTAGCACCTCAACTTTCAAGAAAGGGGAATGGCAGAAACAAATAGAAAGGACAGAAAGGGTAGAAAAGAGCAGGTTCTCTGTGTTGCCCTTTTAAGAAGGAATCCAAAAGGTGGCATGATCATTTCCCCTTTAAAGTCCCTTACTCACTCCCTTACCTGTTGGTTGCCTTAGGCAGTTCTTCAGGGTTTTGTCCTGGTGGCTGGAAAAAAAAGAAGGGTAAAAATATAACTAAAGCAGAGTATTCAGTTCTACAACTGCTGCTGCCTTGATCAGAAAGCCTTTCTGTTTTGCCCTCACCCTTCAGTCCATGGCCTGGCCTTATAATTTGCATTTCCCCATTTTGAGGAATCAGGGTTTCACTAAAACTCAGAAACACACAAATACCATTATGGATCTGAGCAAGGCTCAGATCAGAGTGTGTCCAAAAGGGCACGCTCCAGGTAAGACACAAAATGGTGTCCTCTTCTTTAGGCACAAATGGGGAGGGGTATGAGCCATACCTACTAGAAATACCTGTTGCCACTTAAACAGCTTGGTGGTCCAAGATCCAAGAAAAACTGGTATGTACTTCACTACAACATTGTTGGAGGATCTACTAAGTAGCTCTACTAGAGATGGGATGAACCATTGAACCTGTGGTTTGTGCTAGTTTGTTCTTTGGATGAGCAGGTGTTGTGTGCTTCCCAGCCCCACCTCCTCTGGTGGGCTCCCACTCAGAGGCAGTGCATGGAGGAGGCAGGGCAGGAAAGCCGGGGCATTGCTCCTGAGTGGCCATCCACTGGAAAAAACAGGGCTGGGAAATGTGGGACACATTCATCTGAAGGACAAACCAGCATGAACAGCTGGATGTTGTTGTTTAGTCATTAAGTTGTGTCTGACTCGTCATGACCTCATGGACCAGGCCCTCCTGTCTTCTTCTGCCTCCCAGAGTTTGGTCAAATTCATGTTGGTAGCTTCAGTGACACACTCCAACCATCTTGTCCTCTGCCACTACTGGAAAAACCATAGGTTTGACTATGCGGACCTTTGTCGGCAAGGTGATGTCTCTGCTTTTAAGATGCTGTCTAGGTTTGTCATCGCTTTCCTCCCAAGAAGCAGGCATCTTTATATACTTTGACTTTACCGGATTTGATTTTCCACAGACGCCATGGAAAGGCAGAAGCTGGGAGGGAGAAAGATATTACTGTTAATGCAGCTGTATGTATATGTAAGAATGTGGGAAGAACAGTACAGTGGGGTCTCTACTTAAGAACGTCTCTACTTAAGAACAATCCAACTTAAGAACAGCTCCATTTGCTAAATTTTGATTCTACTTGAGAACAGAAATCCAAGATAAGAACAGGAAAAAAAACTTTCCTGCTCTTTTTTTAACCTTAGGTCATCTTAGGTTTTAAAAAAATTCTCCCCCTAGTGGTAGAGTACGTATTAACCAGCTTTGCATTAGTTCCTATGGGAACTAATGCTTCAATGTACGAACGCACCTCTACATAACAACAAAAAACCCAGCCAGAACGGATTAATTGGTTTTCAGTCCATTCCTATGGGAAATTTTGCTTCAACTTAAGAACGTTTCAACTTAAGAACACCATTCCAAAACGGATTAAGTTCTTAAGTAGAGGTTCCACTGTAGTTTCTATGGACGGAAAAGAGCAGATACGGATTAAATGGTTTTCAATGCATTCCTATGGGAAATGCAGATTCAACATAAGAACTTTTCAACTTGAGAACCACCTTCCAATACCGATTAAGTTCTTAAGTAGAGACCCCACTGTAAAAGGAAGAGGATGGATGGTAATGGCCCCACAGCACTGTCTCAAAGTTGCCCACAATTCACCTCATTTATTACAACACCCGTGAATAAAAAGAAGTAGAATAAAGTATCTTGTTGGAAACCCACTCCCTGAATGAGGCTAACAGCCTAACACATAGTCTGTGTTGGGCTGTTAACCTTATTCATTCGGTGGTGAATGAGGTGTGAGTGAATCATATGCTTCCCTTCCCTCACCTCCCCCATACCCTCCCTAGTTATGGCAACACTGCTATTTCTTCCCTCTATTTGGCTACTAGTAGTCCTTATTCTGGAGATTCCCAGTCTGGTGTAGTGGATAGATTGATGGACAAGGGCTCTGGAGAACAGGGTTTGAATCCCCGCTCGCCCATGGAAAATGATTGGGGGGGGGGAGTGGAACTGGTGAAATCACTCCTTAAAATATCTCACTTAACATGAAAGCCCTGTTGGGGTTATTACAAATTGGTTCCAATGGCACATAACTCACACACAAGCTTTAATCTGATTTTTCATCCTCTTTGTCCTTCATTTTAGGTGTCCATGACAGTGTTTTCTTTCATTTTCTATCAGCTTCTCTTCACTCCTGTGTTCATCCACCAAACTCTCAGTCATCTTTCGATTATTATATAGAACAAATCATATCTCTTTCTATTTTAGCCAGTTTTCCTGCTTCATCTATTGTAAGTCTTTGGCTGTGGGTGGAAACAGTGAGAGCAGGGAGCTTAGGTAAATGGAAGGGCTGGTTCAGGAAAGTGTTACTCTATTTATATTCAGTGAAGTGCAAAAAAGCTTTGCATTTTGTCCCTTTCATATGCAATTAGGGTTTTTTAGACAAGAAGAAAAAGCAGAAAGGAAAGTGAGTGCAGCATGAATGTGTTTTCATCAGAAAGCTAGTAGATATAATTTAGGATTAGGCTAAGGGAACCATTGCTAACATGCACTGGATTATGGAGAAAGCCAGAGAGTTCCAGAAAAACATCTACTTCTGATTCATTGACTAAAGCTTTTGACTGTGTGGACCACAGCAAACTATGTCAAGTTCTTAAAGAAATGGGAGTGCCTGACCATCTTATCTACCTCCTGAGAAACCTATATGTGGGACAGGAAGCAACAGTTAGAACTGGATGTGGAACAATTGATTGATTCAAAATTGGGAAAAGAGTACGACAAGGCTGTATATTGTCCCCCGGCTTATTTAACTTATATGCAGAATACATCATGTGAAAGGCAGGACTGGATGAATCCCAAGCTGGAATTAAGATTGCCAGAAGAAATATCAACAACCTCAGATATGCAGGTGATACCACTCTGATGGCAGAAAATGAGAAGGAATTAAAGAACCTCTTAATGAGGGCGAAAGAGGAGAGCACAAAAAATGGTCTGAAGCTCAATATCAAAAAACCTAAGATCATGGCCACTGGTCTCATCACCTCCTGGCAAATAGAAGGGGAAGATATGGAGGCAGTGACAGATTTTACCTCCTTGGGCTCCATGATCAGATGGTGACAGCAACCACGAAATTTAAAGATTCCTGCTTCTTGGGAGGCAAGCGATGACAAACCTTGACAGCATCTTAAAAATCAGAGACATCACCTTGCCGACAAAGGTCCACACAGTCAAAGCTATGGTTTTTCCAGCAGTGATGTATGGAAGTGAGAGCTGGACCATAAAGAAGGCTGACCACCAAAGAATTGATGCTTTTGAATTGTGGTGCTGGAGGAGACTCTTGAGAGTCCCCTGGACCGCAAGGAGAACAAACCTATCCATTCAAGATTAGACCTCTGTAATGCGCTCTACGTGGGACTGCCTTTAGGGCTGATGTGGAAACTTCAAATGGTGCAGAACGCAGCGGCCAGACTCCTTAGTGGAGTGAGAAAATTCCAGCATATTTCTCCTACGCTGGCTATGCTGCACTGGCTGCCCATTCATTTCCACATTGACTTTAATGTTTTAATGCTTACTTATAAGGCCCTAAACGGTTTAGGACTTTGGTACTTGGCGGAACGCCTACTCCCACCAAGATCTATCCTGATCACCCGTGCGAGCCAGGAGGTGAGGCTGAGGAGCCTGACGCCGAGAGAGGCCAGGAAGGAAAAGACACAAAACCGGGTCTTCTCGGCGGTGGCTCCTCGCCTCTGGAACAATCTCCCTCCTGAGATTTGCGCCGCCCCCACTCTGGGCACTTTTAAAAGTCAATTAAAAACATGGCTATAAATCCAGGCCTTCCCTCCAGCTAATACCTGATTTTTCTGTCTTTTCTTCTTTTATTTATTTTCTACTCTATCCTTGTCTGTTATAGTATGATTTATGTAATTTTTTTTGCTTTATTTTATTGTTTATCCTATACTGGAAGCCGTCTAGAGTGGTCTATTAGGCCAGATAGGCGGGGTATAAATCAAATCAATCAATCAATCAATCAATCAATCAATCAATCAATCAATCAATCAATCAATCAATCAACCCTGAGTGCTCACTGGAAGGACAGATCCTGAAGCTGAGGATTCAATACTTTGGCCATCTCATGAGAAGAGAAGACTCCCTGGAAAAGACCCTGATGTTGGGAAAGTGTGAAGCCAACAGGAGAAGGGGACGTCAGAGAACAAGATGGTTGGACAGTATCATCGACGCTACCAACATGAATTTGACCGAACTCTGGGAGGAAGTGGAAGACTTGGCTTGGCGTGCTCTGGTCCATGGGGTCACGAAGAGTTGGACATGACTTAACAACTAAACAACAAAAAAAGGGAACCATAGCATGTTTTTGTTATTATTGTTGTGTCATTGTTGCTAGCCAGACTGTCACATAATGTCCTAAGGCAACTGCCAAGAGTAAAGAAAACATTGGCACCGATGCAAAAAATGTAGGTCTCTGCCTGCATTTATGCTCTTATGCTGATGCTAATAGAATGCTAAATAGAATAGGCCAGTGAAGATATATTAAACCTCAGGGAAATTATAATGATCAAGCCAAGCCTATAAATTGTAGAGATGGCTGGATAGCTCAGTGGTTTGGGTACTGGCTAGGTAGCCTGAGGTCGAGAGTTTAATTCTCCACTGTGCCTCCTGTTAGTAAAGCTGCCTTTCCAGCCTTGGGCAAGCTGCAGAGTCCCAGGATGCCCCAGGGAAAAAGGGAATAGTAAGCCACTTTTGAGTACTCGACCTCGATAACCCTAAAAAGGGTTGCCATGAATTGTCTGAATTGACTTGATGGTACATGATTATTATGTACGCAGTGTCATATAGTGGACAGAGAGATGGATTAGAACTCTGGAGAAGAGGATTTGAATCCCGACTCAGCCATGATAACTCACTGGATGGGTTGGAATTGGTACAACCACTCCTGAAATATCTCATTTACCTTGAAAGCCCTGTAAGGGGTGCTGTAAGCCTTTTCCGACTTGACAGCACATAACACACACAGACTATATAATTGTAGGGTTTGTTTATTCTTAAGAACATAACAGTTATGGGACTGCAGCATGGGTTGCTTTATGACTGCGAACTGGTTGAGCATATGAAATAGAGCAGGGCCAGCCTCTCCTTTGACAGATCAAAGTGACTGCCTCCTTTGATGCCTGCTAAGAGGCACCAATGCCAACCCTTCAACTGGTCTTCCTGATCTCTTTGGCTCTTTGTCTCTGTGGGTGGAAAGAGCTGGATGTGCCACACAACCTGTCCTGGGTTCCCTAAGTTCATCTGCCGTCTCCAGTGCAGTGGTGGATGTTATTCTATGTCAAGTGTTGAAGTAAATTCCCAACTTTGAGCTCAG
Organism: Pogona vitticeps; assembly: GCF_051106095.1. Taxonomy (NCBI): domain Eukaryota; kingdom Metazoa; phylum Chordata; class Lepidosauria; order Squamata; family Agamidae; genus Pogona; species Pogona vitticeps. The sequence continues at coordinate 219,152,071 of NC_135785.1, read as the reverse complement.
CCACATACTGTATGTGGTGGGGAGCATCATTTTGTCCTTGGCTTCAAGAGCAAAATATTTTGAGCCAGCCATAAAGCAGAGAGTAGAAAGAGATAGGCTGTTCACAAGGTGAAAGGATGTACAATGAAGAGTTTCCAAAGTGATTTTGACTTGTTCATAAATGCTCTGGAGTTAGAGGTGAACATATTTGTTTTTCAGTGATATAAATTTATTCAGGATGGTAAAACTCAAAGGGAATGTACATAACTGCGAAAGAATCAATCCAAACTGGATGCATAGCAATGATGGTCTGTTAGGGCAATTTGGTCACTGCTGCACTCAGGCTCAGGATACTGAACCTTATGATACTCCTTTTCAGAGGCAGTGAGTCAGAGTCCAGTCTCTGTTCCCTCTTGCTGATTGTGTGCAAGGAAGCTTACCTGTCCCCTCCCATACTCCCGTGAATGGTGGATCGTGCATGTATGCATGAATATTCACTTTTGCCTTGGGCTCTGTCTGTTGCAATCTGTTTGGCCATTTGTGCTATGCTTTCCATTTTGCCAGTCACGATTGGCACCAGCTGCCGCTGCTGAACAGCAAGCAAAATGACAGATATGGTTCAGTGTAATTTAGAGTGAAGTAATGGATGCTGGAGCAAAAATTACATTTAAAAATAAATCTGAATACATTGGTGTCATTGGAGCTGACAGAATCCATCAGAATTGGCCAGAATCTTGCTTTATGGTTAAGTAAAAACCATGTAAGTTGTGAAGACATGTTGCCCCTGATTAACATAGTGTTGGTTGCGTTCCTGGGCATGCGTCAGATGGCACAACAGTGAATGCATCTAGGGCTACAACCAGCTCCTTATTAATGAGTGGCATTTTGCTACCATGACTTACCTGATTTCCATTTTGCAAGTGTAGATCTCCAGTACACTGGGAGTAAGGGCAGAGGTTCTCTCTCACATGGTGAAAAATATCATCATAGCATGTGATTTTTCTCAGCTTCTGATAAGACTTTTGATCTTATTAGGATTCTATGTAGGAAGGTATTTGGACACAAAAGTTTAGAAAGGGGAGTTTTTAAAAGCGGTATTGTTGAAATGATGCTGATCCCCTAATTATCATCAATTTTGAGATGTTCAATTCTACGATGAGTAGTGTCCACATATGCCAATGTTTTTGCTTTTACTTCAAGTATTACTTATTAGATGTTTATTTATGTTATTTGAATATACTTGAATATAACAATATAATAACTTTCAGAGAATTATTAAACACTATACCTTTAGTTATTGGACTTTTATTACACCATTATCTCAAAGTGGTTATCTAGTCATACTCTTGCACAATATGGTGAGCAGTAGAATACTTCTGTTTTATTTATAGTAATACACTACAATACAGTGGGGTCTCGACTTACGAACGGCTCGACATACGAACGTTTCGACTTACAAACCGCTCTCATAGGAATATATGGACTCGACTTACGAACTTAGATTCGAGTTACGAATTCTTTTTTCCCTTTTTTTAAAAGCTAAGTCATCTTAGGTTAAAAGGAAAAAAGAAAAAATTATCCCCCTCTAGTGGCAGAAGGCGGAATAGCAGCTTCCCATTAGTTTATATGGACGAAAAGAGCAGATACGGATTAAATTGTTTTCAATGCATTCCTATGGGAAATGCGGATTCGACTTAAGAACTTTTCGACTTGAGAACTGCCTTCCAATACGGATTAAGTTCCTAAGTCGAGACCCCACTGTACCTGTAACCACAGGGGGTTGATTCTAAGACCCCCAGCAGTTGCTGAAAACTGCAGATAATAGTGAATGTATACATAGCATAGTAAAATACAAAAAATCAGAAAAAAAGTATTTTCACCATGTATTACCAGAACTGGACACTAGAGGGAACCAGAGACCATGCTTGAACAACAAGAATACACGCCATGGTCTTTGGCTCCCTCTCGTGGCCAGTTCTCACAACTACATTGTGAAATATGTATTTCTAAGGTTTTTTCTTTTAATATTTTCAAAACCTGGGTAAGTGAAATTCTGTAGATATAGTGGTCCTAGTGTAATGTCTAATTCTGACTATATTTGCATATTTTAGTTAAAATTAGCAAATATGCAAATTATAAACCGGAAATGTCCTCTTTTTTGTGAAGAATGTCCTTCTTTTGGTTTTCCTTGTCCTCCATGCCCTTCTTTTTTTGATAATGGAGCAGTGGCCACCCTAGATTGGTAGGAAACAAGTTGCGGAATTTCCATGTTTTGACATAGATTTGTAAGAGACAGTCTGAAGCTTGGGAAGAAGGAAAATGTTGAAGTGGAGGAGGGCTAACGCCTGGGTGATTTTATTTATATATTTTAAAAATATTTATGCTATTTCTTAAAATAGCATTCCTTCAGTTCAGTTTCCAGTTAATGAAAACATGCTACTTATCAGGGAATCACACACGGCAATAATCTTCCTCTCCCCATCCTTTATACTGAGGGAAGACTTTTGGTTCAGCTTTCAGAAAAACTGTCAATATCATCATGCCTTTACAAAAAGATGAACCTATACTTTGAGTACTTTTTAATTCTGGTTAAAGTATCACAGAGCTGGAATAGGTGAAGAAAATAGCTATCAAAATGCTCAGTGGACTGGAGCACTTCTATAGAAATGGTTACAGATTCAGGGGTTCACAGCTCAGTAGAAAAAAGTGTCTGTGCGAGAGAGAGGTCAAAGAAGAGGTATATAAAATTATGACTGGTGTGGAGAACTTGAACTGAGATATGTTTTTGACACTTTCTCATAGTATTCAAATCTGAGATAACACAACAAAGCTAAATTGTGAGAGATACAGAGAAAAAGAAGCACTGTTAAACGATTGAATCCCTGCTGCTGTGTTAGTGGTGGCCACCATTTTGGATGACAGTTTTCAAAGAGGAAACAGTGGTTCCATCAGCTATGAATGACTTCTAGTGATGTATACAGCCTCAAAGGCAGTGTGCTTCATGAGTGCCATTGCTGAGGATGTAGAATTGAAGGTGTGCAATTGTAACCCTGTTGTGCTTGTCTGTCTGTCTGTCGCTCTCTTTGTCCTGTAGACAATTGGTTGGTCATTGTGGGAACAGAATGCTGGAACAGGCCACTGCTTTGATCAGCACAGCTGTTCTTATTTTCGTAAACCACCAGGGAATGGAACACAGGCAACAGGGAGAAGGCCATGACTGGGACACAAAGCTGAAAATGGTGCAAGCAGTTTCAAAGAGGTTGGTAGGGGTGGCTCATGTTTCTTTTGGAATCCACACATGATGTAAAGATACTTAAAACTATAACTCTATGGTGTGCCCAGCACTGTTGCCTGTTGTCTGATACAGTCAGTAGGAGCAGAACAGTTTTTAGTGGTATGAAAGTCTTGATTTTCCCAAGAGTGTTTAGGTGATCAAATTTGCACTAGAGGCTGATAGAGATACATTGCTGTGTAGTTTGCCCCTGTATGATCAAATGTGACACTTGACAGATAATTGAAGAGCTAGAGTATAAAGACCAAAGTAAATGTGATATTAATCCAATGGTTTGTCCTTCAAGGCAGGGTTCTTTCAGAAAGAGCCAGCACAGACTCCCTAGGCCAGACTGGGATTTTCAAATATGTATTGGGGTGCCGCGTGCTGGACATTTACAACAGCAAAACCTTGCACTTCAGTACATACTGTGTGATTAACGTCACATTTAAATTATCCCTTAATGGCTGACTAAAAAAATTTAGTGAGAGCTCGTTTACATTAAAGCAGTAATAATTCAGAATATGTGTTGTTGTGAATTTAAATCAACTTAGAGTAATGTAGCTTCATGAGGTGTTTGAGTCAGTTTACGTTCCTTGAAACAAATGTTTAATCCAGTGTTTTTGAAGGAATACTCGAGGCATCAGTGTTGTTGTTGGTTTGTGTGCTGACTTGGTGGAGAGGGTTGGTCTTGCCTTATCTGCCCCGCCCCTCCCGGGACTGGAAGAAGATTTGGGCAAGTGAGTGAGCAATGGCGGCTCTTGCAGGTTGCTTGGTGGCTGGTCTTCTCCCCCATCCCCCACCCCACTTTCAACACAATAACAGCAGGGACAATTGGTTGATTAACATGGACAGAGACATTCACAGAGAGGGAATAAATTAAAATGAGCTGATTCCACATCTCCCCGTAAAATAAAGGGGCCTCTGACAAAAGAGTAAAAAAACCTCTGCTGCTCCAAAAACCCACAATTCCCCATCAAATTAATCCACTCTTACATATGTGTCGTGTATTCGTCCATTTTTGCAGTGATTTTAAAAAAAATTGTTTCCCCTCCCCCCCCCCGAGGAATGGGGATCTGAGTTGTGGGGCTTGCTCTCAAGTCGGACTTAAGTTGCACCAGTGATTTGATTCGGACTTGACTCCCCCCCTGCAATGACTCTGACTCAACTCACGACTCAGGATCTGCTGACTCCCCTTTTTTCTGAAGAAAAAAAGCTTATTTTTAATAGGGACTCAGACTTGGGACCAAAGACTCAGACTTGGATTTGGGACTTGGACCCAAACACATCCCAACATTATTGTTTTTGTTTTTGTTTTAAATGCAATGTAACCACCTTCTGAGTTAGGTATCTGGCAGCAGAGCCAGATATGGTGAGTTCAATTTACTACTGTACCTCCTGGGAGAAAAGCCAACCTATGTAGCCTTGGGCACGTCATAGAGTCTCAGAGCACCCCCAGAAGGAGAGCACTGGCAAGTCACTTCTTTCTCCTCTACACTTAGAAAGCCCTGCAAAGGGTCACCGTAAGTCAGAATTGAATTGACAGCATATAATTATTAATTATTATTAGCCATACCAGATAATGAGATAAATAGACAAAGGATGGAGACATATATTTTGTCTGGAAATAATGGTACTTGAAATGATTCTTCAAATTACATTATGGTTTTGGACATGTAAGTTTGCATTGTATGAGTACACATAACATAGCCCATTGCATCATAACGCTGCCAAAAAACTGCTTACAGAATCTGGTCCTGCTTGGAATAGAACTGATGGAGATTTAAGCCAAAGCTTTGCCAATGACATTATGCACATTCTGGTCTTGCTGAATCATATTTTTCAAGGGAACTTTCTCTGTCTGATGAATGTCAAGGGCATTATCCTTCCATGTGTTTATCATTTTGACATCTGTTTGCATTTAGGATTAAATGGAATGCTTTTTTCACAAATATTGCCAGCATGTCCTCTTTTTCTCGCAGTATTCATGGGATTGCCATCAAAGGGAGCAAAAGCATTGGCCTGAATATATTTGGTTTTCTCCCTCTGAGAAATTATTTGTTTGGACTACATCTTTTGTTATCCCATAGCCAGCATTAATAGGAGCCCTGTTACTGGGGGACTCTTGGAATGGTAGTCCAAAAGTAAATTTTCTGTTAAAGGTCTGCTTTCATTCTTCATTCTGCTCACTGGAAGGACAGATCCTGAAGCTGGGGCTCCAATACTTTCGCCATCTGATGAGAAGACTCCCTGGAAAAGACCCTGATGTTGGGAAAGTGTGAAGGCAAGAGGAGAAGGGGACAACAAAGGATGAGACAGAGGAAATTGCCCGGAAAACCCACAACAACCAGAGGATGAGATGGTTGGACAGTGTCATAAAAGCTACCAACATAAATTTGACCCAACTCTGGGAGGCAGTGGAAGGCAGGAGGGCCTGGTGTGCTCTCATCCATGGGGTCACGAAGAGTCAGACACAACTTAATGATTAAACAACAACAGCAAAATTCATTCTTTCATCAATGCTGTTATGTTCACTGTATGATCCCTGATAGTTTAGGAACAGTCTAGGGAGCATTTTCCTCACTTTTCTATTAGATTCACTACATTAGATGAATGTCTGTGCAAGAAGGAACTAGGGTAGGTGAGAGGGTAGGTGAGAAGGGTACGTGAGAAGCTGGTCTTCATGTTCCAGTTATGCCCTACTGAACATTAAGTGCAACATCAGCATAGGTTGAAGAACCCATTCTCAACCCCTTTTTTGGGGGCCATAGTCCTTTTAGGAGCTCTTCTCAAGTTCCAGGGCCCCCTGACAACAACGATACAACACAAACAGATGAATAGAAAAAGAGAATAGAAAAATGTTCAGTCTGTGCCTTCCTTAAAATATGTGCAAGCCTCCCAGGAGCCATTTGGCTTCTGTTGAGAACAGCTGGGCTGAAGCATCAGGGAGAAGACTGCTATAAGTTATAGGACCTTAATCTGTAGGCTTCCTCTTTGGTGGGTATCAGTCTAGTATGTTTGCACCTTATCTTGGGCATGTGGGACAGATTGAGATTTCTGGTGATGTACCACCCACTGGTTCCTGACTGTATCCCTAACCAGAGTTGGTAGAGGTGATATGTTGGAGACTCCCAAGCTGATTGCCTTTGAGGATTTCAATACCGAAGCTATGGCAATCTTATCAACAGTATCAAAGGATTTGATGGCTGTCATCAAAACATGGGTCATCAGATCAACATTTATACAAGAATACACTCTGGATTGTTTTTGCAGCTGGAGACCAGAACCATGGTTAAAAGTGGGGATTTGACATTCCTTGTTTCCTTGTCGCTGTTGTACTTTTTATATATATACAGTAGAACCCCGTATCTGTGGGGAACCAGTTCCATGAGAGTATCCTATATACAGCATAGAAGGGGAAGAGACAAAGGCCACAAAGGGGCAGGACAAAGACCACAAGGGAACATCCTTTTATCTTGCATATAGGGCTGCAGGAAACTGTGGATTCTGATCCCATTGATATGGGAGTCATATTGTATTCAGGCTCTTGGTGGTTTTACCAGTCTCCAATGCTGCTGAGATCTATTAAAATAGTCAGTAGTCCAGAGGATCATGGATTCTGATGAGATTTCTCCAGCTGAGAAAGTTGGTATCCATGTCCAAGCTCAAGTTGTTGATTGCAATTAAAAGATATCTTAAATAGAAACACTTTCAAGCACCCTCTTCTACTGAGCTGAGTCTGCATAGGTTCCTCGAATCCACTGGAGCTAAGTGCTGGAGTTAAGTGAAGAAGGACTGAAGCGATGCGGGTTTGCAAGGCGCAGCAAGGGCTAGATAGATACGAAAGTAAAGAAAGAGCCAAGTATGACCAACTGTTATGTGCTATGCAGCTGAATTATTATTATTATTATTATTATTATTATTATTATTATTATTATTATTATTATTATTATTATTATTATTATTATTATTATTATTATTATTATTATTATTAATACCCATCAGTGGCAGTGGGTAGTTGTCTGCTTCATGCAATAAAAAGAATTCTAGCAAACCACAGAGACACTCCTCACTGAGTTAATTTGTGTTGTGCTGAGACTCTGTTTCTACATCCTAATAACAGCACTTTTAGAGCAGTTGGAATTCTTCATATGCATCATTCCAACAGGCCTTACATCAGCCCTGAGGAGGGCCATATGTGTATACATTTCTGATGTGGGCTGAGATGGGGGGAAATGGTGGGGTTAAGGTCATCTGGGGTAATATCTCAAAGGAAAAAAAATTGAACCAGAGACTTCCTGGTTCACAGCTCAATTTCTTAGCCACTGCGCTTCACTAGTTAATGAGACAGTGTTAGCCCCGGGATTGTCTGCACACCTTCTGCAACATAAACATACCGCCACTTACAGATAGAGGACATATTGCAGGGTGCATCCTGGGTTCTGGCTCTAACAGACATCTTTGCAAATGCTCCATCTGTATTCTTCTCAGCATAAGAGAGTTCCAGCCAAGATTATTTAGGAGTAATTTGTCAGCAGGTTATGTTGTATCCGAGGAAGAACTGGCAAATGTGTCATTTATGAATGCAACAGGAGTTCTGAATGTGACATAAACGCACCCAATTTCCTCTGGTAACACTTTGCAGGTTTCACATTTGCAAAATATATTAATAAGACCTCGCTCTAATGGCACCACTTTCCTGAGCTGCAATTTTGCCTGTGCAGATGTCCCAGAATCAGCGCAGTGGAGACTGCGGACGTACAGCACATGCTTTCCCTGCATCTAAATGTGGTCTCCTACTGCAACCTTGTCCTTAGCTTGCCTAGAAGCAGTCTAAACAAGATGGCTGGAGTCCTGCCATCTTTTATCTCTATTTTCCAGTCCTCTCATTCCAGAGCTAGCATTCAACATGTTTTTCTTTAGGTAAAGGTAAAGGTTTCTCTTGACATTTAGTCCAGCCATGTCTGACTCTAGGGGGCAGTGCTCATCCCCGTCTCCAAGCCGTAGAGCCAGCATTTGTCTGTAGACAGTTTCCGTTGTCACGTGGCCAGCACAACTAGTCATGGAACACCGTTACCTTCCCACTGTGTTGGTACCTATTTATCTACTCACATTTGCATGCTTTGAACTGCTTGGTTGTGTTTCTTTAGTTACCCACAAATTCCAGCTAAATCCAAATGGTTTCTCTGCCATTCGGGAGCAATTCTACAGTATTTGCTGTTTCAAAAGCTTTTAGGGAAGAATCGCATGTCACATTCATGCCCTTCATATTTGGTGGGGCAGACTGTAATTCGGAAGCATGCTTAGGTGCAAGAGAACATGATTGGGATCCACGTTTGCACCAGGATGTTGACACATACACATGGAAGAAAAATATATGTATGAAGGCATTGAGGTTAAGATCACACTGCAACAAGGCAGAGGGAATATGAGCATATGTAGCAATGGCAAATTACAAAGATTGATTTTGGTGCTGGAAATATATCAAACATTCCATGGAATCCAGATGGTTGAAGTGGCAAGGACCGTCTTGGTATCTTCAAGGCACATCAGTTCCTTAGTGCAGAAGCAGCCAACCATTAGCCTGAATGTAAGAAAATGACTGCTAAATCTTCTTTCCCCTATCTTTCTCATAGCTATTTTCAGAATATGATGTTTATGGCTATCATGGAATACTGATATAATTATAATGAAGTATTGATTCATATGCTACCACTGTATACAGTGATAGCCACTAACGTTGATGGCCTTAAAAGGGGATTGGACAGATTTATGGAGGATGGGAGTGTCAAAGACTGCTAATCATGATGGATATAATACATCAAAGCAAGGAAAAGTTACATTTTTGGACTATAACACCCAGAATTCCTCAACCAGCATAGCTAGGTGGGACATTCTGGGAGTTATAGCTGAAAAATGTAACATTATTATGCAGTCCTAGGTATGTCTACTCGGGTATGGCCAAAATCTTATTGTGAAATGTTGCATTTGTAATGGCAACTGTGTAAGCTATGTTTACATTTTGCCAGCCATCTGTCACATACCAAGGTGTGTGACAGAATGCACAACCAACCAGTTGTATAACCCAGGAATGTCAATGTGTACAGTGCACAGGCAAAAAGATCACACACACTACTTGTGCAAATTCTGGTTTACACTAAACAATACTTACAGAGTTCTGTCAATGAATTCAATGGAACTTACTCTCAGAAAGACATCGTATAGGTTTCTTGCTTTGGGCAATGGTCACGTAGGAGTTCTTAGCACAAGAAAAGTACAAAGTACTTGTGCACTTGGGAAGGTTCTAGTGTGAAACAAACTTTGTTCAAAGGGTCATGGGTCTTTGTGAGGTTTAAGATCATTATAAGATGTCCTGTGGCGAAGAAAGGACAGAAGAAAGAATTGCAGAAAATTAACTGTTTTTTAAATGACTCCTTCTTCACTAAAGTTCTGACCTTTCGCATCTGCTCTTAGCAGCTCTTTCATATTAATGTTAAAAGGTGAACAAAGCCTTTCAGTCCTCTAAATGTAAGATTTCTTTTAAAAGTTAAAAAAATGGTACAATTAATTGTGGGTCCACATACTGTTCAATGAAAGGGCACCTTCAAAGCAGATGCATTGGCAGTGCTGGAATCGTCTTGGTATTAGAGTTAAGGAAGCTTAAGTTGGATTGCAGGAAAACCAAGAAAATCCAGGAAATTTCTTATTCTCATGCAGCATATGCAGTACTTTTCATAGATGTAATGTCAAAGATCAGAGCTTCTTCAGAGATTAGATTTTCGATATTGTGTAGCATTTCATCAAGTAAGATTAAAGGAATAAAGCCCACAATCTTAGGTTACAGAGGAATAAATATACAGATACATATCCAGTCTAGAAACGACCATCATGAAGTGATGGAATATCCACCTGGAAAGTTCATGTATAGAGTATTTTTGTGTGCGCATGAGAAAGTGATCCTATTTTCAGACTAAATTAGCTTTTCTACTGCTTCCCATCACTAGGTTTTAGAATTAATCCTACATTTTCCCCCAGTTGGGAGTGTTTTTGGAATGGTTTTCATTGGAGAGAACAGTCTATTAATGCAATGACCAAATGAAAGTGTACAATAACAATTGCTAACATGTTATTTCTAAATACCTCCTGCTGCTATTCTGGGTATTTTTAATTGGAACCAAGCTGCAGGACCTGTCCCCTGATTCCTTGGTGCACTAGTAACTTAACTAATATTTGTCAAGTATTGGTGCAAGCAATGCAAAACATAACAGGCATTTTCTTTTTTATTGTCTACATATTGATCCATTTCCTGAACCTGAGCCATTGCAAGTAGGCTTGATGACTTTAACAATTTTCCTTTTTGAACAGTAATGTCTTTCCCTCAGTCTTTGTTCTGCTCCACAAGGTTTTACAAATAATGACAATATAATACTTTTGTACCCAGCAACTATTATGAAAATGGACCATATAAATCAATTGTCAATGCGGTGTGACTCATGAGCTAAGAAGCTCTTGGCTCCACATCCTACATCAGAACATCCAATTTGGACAAACTGGTTTAAGGGTAGTGCTGCCCAGTTACAAGAAGTCCCTTGGCTGACACATTTACACCAAGATCCTTTTCTGTGGCAATTGTCCGCATAGAAAGTCGATTTCATGGCACTATTTTGAGTCAAGAATAAGCAAAGTGCCAGCAACTTGCCCTCTACCCTTTCCTGTCACCTTAATAAGTTGAAACACAGTGGCTACTGCATTCAAAGAAGCAGTTTCTGTCATTCTGGCAAAGTGGTCTGTGTTAACTTTGCACAGCAGAAATATTTACATACAGAATGATTACAGTCTTGTCCCTTAAAATGTTTGGAATACCACTTTCCTTGGGGCAGTCAAAATGAAATAGTATATTCAACCTGTAAAAAACTGTTATGAAAAAGGGAGTGGATAACCAAGTGGACAAAACATGGCAGTGAGCTATTTCACTTGGTTATGTTATGCTTGCATATGATCTCAGTGTCAGATTAGATATTAAGCAGAGTATTTCCTACAGTGTTCATGTTTATCTTCCAATGATGGAAGGGATGCTGTTCCTCATCAATCAGATGTGCAGACTAATGTGGTGCCTTTACTTTCCAATGAGCCATCAGTAAACAAAATATAGTAAATGCAAAATATGAAGGTCAGGTATTGAGAGAGAGCACTGGTAATGCTTGCTACCCATATTGTGTGGTTTGACCCACAAGCAAACCTAGTTCAGATGAGGTGACTCAACAGGCAAAGGTAGAGCCTTGCACTCAATGGCACATATTACCATGTGACTTGAATGTGCATGGAAAACTGTATTTCTAATGCTCTTGCATTGTTTCTAAAACTAGAGGTGTGTCCAGTGGTATAGTGGATCCAGGGTTTGCAGAGCTGAAGCTCTGGGACTTTTTGATGGGCAGGGACTATGACATTCTCTACCATCCCCACTCCGAGGCTTTCCTGCTCCTTATGGACTCCGCAGCTGGGAAATAAATTTTCCTAGGAATAGTCAATTGTTGCCAGCAATCCCTGTTGTAATGCCTGTTTGAGGATGGTTTGGTCTTGAATGGATGATTGAGATTGCTTTACAAAAGATCTGTCCCCCCCCCTCCCATTTTTTATATGGACTAATCCAGCTTCTTGCATTTTCAAGATCAGGGGAGGGAGTAAGCTGAATCTGTCACCACTGCACCTCTGGGTCATCATCATAAAAGAAGGCTGCAATCTACCACAGAACCCCAGAAAGACAATTGTGAGGGTGCAAGAACCACAGCCCAAATATGCAATTGCATAGTGTCAGGAGAAGAAATTTACAAAGAGAAAAGGTGTTGGGGTGGGGCCGTGAGATGCAGGTTACCATACACATAAAGGATGTGGTAAATTCAGGAAAAAGTTACCAAAGGGATTTTGAGGAAAACAAATGGATTTTTAAGTGTTTGCAAAAATGAAGTCTCCTCAAGTTTACTTAGCATCTAGAGACAATGCAGCAATTGAAACCAAGGTGCAAGAGTAAACAACTTTCCTTTTTAAAAACATTTCCCAAGCAGAACTGGTTCCCTGAAAAAAAAAAAGCTTGCCTGAGTCATTCATCATGTGCTGGAGCTGCCAATTGCGCATATTACAGTTCTTCTCAATATGCCAGAACGTTCCCCATGCCAGCTTTACTGGTAGGGTGGGTGGTGCCTTATGTAATATGGTGAAACCTCCATCATCATCATTGTTGTCATTGTCATCAATGTTGTCATAATGGTAGTCAGACAATCTATTTAAATTGTATAGATAATTTAAAATAAATAATTCCTCTTAAGTAGAAACTGCCATACACTGAGGGGAGAAAAAGTGGTATTCTGGGCCTGGAGAAGGAGATTCAGTGCTGGATCTTTGGCTTTTATTAAGATCGGGGCTAAGCAATTCTGAAGCTTTAACACTGTTCCCTCATTCTGCCCATTGTTTTGTTTGTTTCTGGAAATGTTGATTGCTGGACTACATAAATAATGCAGGATGGCATTATCACCCTTCTGATGTGAGGCATTTAATTGTTTGAGATAACAATCATTAGCACATGTTCTATGCCCACATTTCAATTGGACCATGACAACTGTGTAAAACAGTTGCCGAGCTTGGAAAAATGACAGCTACTAGAATTCTGAAACTAACACAGCCAATGACCATTCTCTCTGGTGAACTGAGGGTATTGCAGCCACAAAGAGTAACTTTTCTAAGCTCTGACCATTGATTATTTGACTACTTTGGAATGAACAGAAAACATGCTAGATCCCTAAGAAGCAATATCTCACCACCTATAGTTCCTCAGTGAGAACAGCTTCGGCAAGAAAAGTGATATGGCTGCATCCTTAATGAAGAGGTCTGTTCTCCACATTCACTACATGTTTAATAAACTAAATCCTACCCCACCCTCCTTTTTAAAATGAGGAATGGATTTCTTCTTTAGCAGGTCTCCAGTTTAAGATCCCTGTAGCAACCCTTAGATTCATGATGAGTAATTCTGTGACGTTGCATTGGAAAAGACTTGAGCATCCTCTTGGTTTGAAGTGATGTCCCAGGACACACATGCCTGCTGCACTGCATTCCTGCATTCCTAGCTGAATGTTACAATACCCAGTCAAGAGCAAACTCACCTACTTTCTGCAAGAACCCTAAGTATGCAATGTGATTATCCATGTGTTATAAAATTACATATTTCTACCCATGTATATAGTCCTAAATTCTTTCTGTGCATATAGTTTCTCCCCTCTCCAATAAATGGCTATAGATTTGGACAATGTTCATGGTCCAATACTAATGATACAAAATAGAGACAGTTAATAATGCTTTTCCTAAAAACACAGCTGGTTTTTTTAAAAGTCAGATAGATAAATATTAAAGATTTGCTCCAGAAAACATTAGTTGGAGCTGGTTATGTCTGTCCAGATTTCCACGCACATCTGCCACCAGAATTGACTAAATCCAACTTGTTCTAGCATTCTGAAGAACCATCCTGGGAAAGCTTGAGACAAAGATATTACAAGCTATGCTTATGCCTCTAGCACAGTGTGGGGATATGCTATGCCACCATATCAGGGCTGGTTGTGCTTTGGTAGCCTACCAGGACTCCCACACTACCATATCTGGATTCCCACTGGAACATATTCTGGTGATATCTCCAGGACAATGTAGCATGGCTCCATTGTGAGCAGAACATTTCCTTTTGTTTTTCAAAGATAGCTCTTGCATTGGACAAGTTTCTGGAATGCTTTCTTAAAATCTTCATTAAAGATTGTGTAAATCAGTGGATTAACAAGAGAGTTGATATATCCCAACCATGTCAGAAAATTAGACATTTCTTCTGAAATCTGACATCTCTCACAAGTATTAACAACTACCTCCTTCACAAAGAAGGGTAGCCAGCAGATGACGAAGGCACCCAAAATCAAACCAAGAGTAGTTGCTGCCTTGCGTTCTCTTGTGGTAGAAATTCGTTGTCTCCTCCACCCCTTTTCATTTTTTGATTCAGAGTCGGGGCTTCGCAGAGAGAAATGGATTCTGTCCAAATCTCCTGAAGGGTTAGATTTTTTATCTCTGCTGCATGATGCTGAGGAAGTTAGCCGGCAGCTTTTTTCACCTGCTTCCAGGAGACCCTGTCCGTTTACCTCCTCTTTGAGAACCCGGCTCACACTCCTTCTGTGAAAAGTCTTGGCAGCCTTGTATATTTTATAGTAAAGGATCAGGATTAATGCCAGGGGAATGTAAAAAGCTCCAAATGTGGAGTAAATGGTAGAAGCAATGTGATCATGCTTAATGATGCATTCATCATCCCGGTTGGCTGCCTGGTGTCGCCAAAACAAAGGTGGCATGGAGATGAAAATGGAAATGATCCAAATAATGGCAATCATTATGCCTGCAAGTTTAGGGGTTCGCTTCCTTGCATACTCCACTGCATCTGTGATGGCTCGGTAGCGGTCCAAAGCAATAGCTGAGAGATGCAAGATAGAACAGGTACAGCAGGTCATATCAACACTGAGCCAGATGTCACACATAACCTGACCCATGGTCCAGGTCTCTTTGACGATGTAGACAATGCTGAAGGGCATGACTAGGATGGCAACCAGGAAATCAGTGACAGCCAAGGAGCAAATTAAATAATTAGCAGGATGGTGGAGCTTCCGTGTCACAATGATTGCTGTCATTACAAGAGAGTTGATGATAGTCGTCATTACTGCTAGGACAGAAAGGGTGAGAGAAACCAGAATCTTAGACGTTACTTTTTTAAATGGTTCTTCTAATGTATCATTTCGTTCCACTGTATAATTTTGTTCAGTGAAGTTTAGGAAATCCATGATTCCCTTTGGGGCAATTTTTATTTAGTGATGACACCTATTTGAGAGAGAGAGAGAGAGAGAGAGAGAGAGAGAGAGAGAGAGAGAGAGAGAGAGAGAGAGAGAGAAACACTGTTTAGGAAAAAAGAAGACCCAAACATGCTCCCCAGAATTTCACAATACACAACAGATTTTAATGTTCTTCTCATTATATTTCTATAATATATCCTTTTGTATCTCTTAGGAAAAAATACTTTTTGTTCTCAAACTGCTTTCATACTGTGATGATCCTCTTGGACTTGAGCCACATGATGTTCCAGTCCCATTTATTTGGAAGGACTTCACCCTTAAGGTGAAACAAATGTGATATTATCTGTGGGATTGCATTTATTATGTCCATTTTGTGTTTTTCTTCTAAATAACAGCTGTGATGTTAGACATGTTTGTAATAGATAAGAATTGGGTCTGAACATCTCCCATCTGCTGTTATCCTCATGAATCCCACCAAAACTACTGTTGCCTGTGATATTTTTGTCACATAGGAGAAATAGCATCCTTGGAAAGGAAGGATTTTCCACCCAGACTGCAGTAGCAATTTACCACTGTTGTTTGAAAAATCAAAGCAGAACCAAATACATACATTAAAGCAAAAGCAAAACGTGGTGCTTATATACTGCCCCATAGTGCTTAAAGCACTCTCTGCGCATTTTATAATGTAAGTATGCTGGCTACAAATTGCCCCCTCCACAATCTCAGTTTACCAACCTCGGAAGGATGGAAGGCTAAGTCAGCCTTGAGCCAGCTACCTGAATCCCCTGGGTTTTGACTGCAGTCCTGCCATTTAACCATGTGCCATGAGGCTCTTGATCCTGATCCTTTATTGCATTAAATCTAACCAAAACAATAACATCACTTGTAACTTGACCCCCACTGGTTTTTTTTTAAAAAGATTGTTTTTCCAAAACCAAGATCCTGTTTTGGGACTGTGTGGTCCAGTTTTTTCAACTACTTACTTCTTTTGAGTCTGCTAATCTTCACTGGTAACAGTGGGGCCTAAATATGACTGCTGGTCTCCACTAGAATGGATCCACTGAATGGCAACTCAAGACTGTAAATTCTGTTGATTCAGTAGATCAGAAAAGACAAGAATTCGGGCCTTCTCGGCGGTGGCTCCTCGCCTCTGGAATAATCTACCTCCTGAGATTCGTGCGGCTCCCTCGCTGGGTATCTTTAAAAATCAACTAAAAATATGGATGTTTCGGCAGGCCTTCCCTCCAGTCAACTCCTGTTGTCCCCTTTCTCTCCCTCCCCATTGTTTGCCCCCATCTTGTTGAAATGTCTTCCACTATGTAAAAATTGTTTTATATATATCCCTATTGTGTATTTTTATGTTGTAAGCCGCCTAGAGTGGTCTTAACCGACCAGATAGGCGGGATATAAAATAAAATAAAATAAAATAAAATAAAATAAAAAAAATAAAAATTCACTTTGGAACTAGAAACTGGGTTTATTTCTGTGATTCATGATGTTGTAGCTCCTCTGGCTAATCTTGGACAAGGCATCTATGAGCACTCACATGAGATTAAAGGTGCTTCCAGATGTAATCACACAGCCTGAAAGACAGAATTTGGCCACAGTTACATATACCCTAGTTACATCACTTTTGATTACTGTAACATGCTCTACATATGGTTATCTTTGAAATCAGTTCAGCTGGTTCAAAATGCAGCAGCCAGACTGCTGATTGGAGCTGGTTTCAGAGAACATACCACTATCCAGTTACTGGCTCCTGGTTCATTTCCAGGCTTCTGATCTGTAAAGTCCTATATGGATTGGGTAAAGGCTACCTGAAGGACCATATCACCATATATGAGCCTTCTTGGCTCCTATGATCTTCAGAGTAGACTCTTCTCTTGGTCCTGTTGCCCTCACAGGTGCTTTTGACTAGGACCCAAGAGAGGGCTTTTCTGTGGCTGCTCTCAAATTGAGAAATTGCTCTTCCTTGGGAGCTTGTCTTGGTTGTCCCCACCTTTTTTCCCTTATGGCAAAAGTTAAAGGCCTTCCTTTAAGAATCAAATGGGTCAAATGTGAGTACATTCTGGATGATGGGCATTTGTTCTGTTAAAGCATGTTTTCAAAGCTTTTAAATGTTAGATTTTAATTTTCATTATATCTTTAATTCTTTTTTTTTGAACCTGTAATTTATTCTGTTTTTAGTTTGAGTTTTAAAAATTCATTTGTGAGCTGTCTTGGGTCCCATCAATAGAGGAAAGGTGCCACAGTACCAAAGCAGACAAACAAGCAAACAGCTGAAATATTTTACTTCTCATCAAGGCAAGGTATTAGCAAATTTAATAATGCAGCAGCTTTATGTGATTGTGGGGTCAAAGTGCCTTCTCAGAACTTTATGTGGCAATTTAAAAATTTTGAGGACAGAATGAAAGGCTGGAGGAATCTCTTACCATTATAAACACTGCCTGGAATAACTTGGGGCATCCTAAATCTTTATGGAGAACTGGTACGTGAAAACAGGTGCAAGTCACTATGGTTTCTGCAAACATTTTTTTTTACTATACATTTAAACAAATGGAGACAGAAAATAAATCAAAAACCCTAGGCACACCTCTTTAATCCTAAATCTTGGAGCTGGTTATTAGATAACATCAGAGCTTGCAAAAGTTACGTTGGAGATTTTTTTTTTTAAAAAAATCCTCACTCAGTAGGGGAAGTTGTAGTCCAGAAAGTAACTTTTCCAAATTTTGGTTATTCTACACTGTATTCTAAGGAGTCCTGCCAGCTGTATCTAGCCCAGCATCCTGCACAATAAGCCAAGTGGCTGCTTTTGTGAACATGACAAATGTTGCAGGAAAGCAATAGTATGACCCTATTGTTGCTACACCTGGAATCAATATTCAGTGCCATACTACTTCTGAACAGGGAAATTCTGTTTTGCTATTAATAGTAGGAATGTGCACAATGAAATCATTCAGTTCTGTTTCCTTTTTGGGTTCTTTCAGGGGGGTGTTCCCTTTTGTTTCCATGAATTTCAGGCAGTGGTCCTTTCATTAAATATAAAAGGGAATACTTCTTTCAGGTGATTTTGTTACATTTCTCCTCATTTGTTTCTCTTTGTAATGCATCCAAAAGTGATAAAAGACTCTTGAAAATGGCTCAAAAAATCAGGGACAATGCCATGGAGAGTCAGTGGAAAAACTCTCAAAAATGTTTTAAAAACTAATTTAAACAAACAAACAAAAAAAGCAGAGTCTCTACCCTAATCCATAGCTGCTGGTAGACTTCTGTGAAATTATCTGGTTCAATTTTATAGCCATCTAAGCCTGTGACCACCACTATATTCTGTAGCAAAGGAAAGCAATGAATATTAGATTATATTCATTGTCCTGTGGGGACATGAGAGAGTGCCTTCTCTGTCACTGCACCCAGTCTCTGAAATTCTCTTCCACAGAAGGCCAGGCTGTCCCCATCTTTGCTATCCTTCTGCCAGCAGGCAAAGACCTTTCTTTTCAGACAGACTATCTCTTAGTGTTGGCTGTCTGAGAGGGATTTTCAAATGGATCATTGTACCTTGTTGTTTTAAATCTATTTTTGGTGTTCACTTTATTTACCATTTGTAGTATAATGTTTGTTTGATTCTTTTTAATTATTTGTATACCTACTGTTTTTTAGCTTTTAGATAGTCTTTGATTATGTAAGCTGCCTTGGGTCCTTTTTATGGAGAAAGGTAAGGTAAAAATACAGTGGTGCCTCGCATAGCGATGATAATCGGTGCAGCAAAAATCGCTGCAAAGTGATTTTGTCGCTATGCGATTTTAAAAAGCCCATAGGAATGCACTGAAACCCCTTCAATGCGTTCCTATGGGCTTCAGACTCACCTTTAAACGAAAATCCTCCATAGGGCGGCCATTTCCGCTGCCCGGTAAGCGAGGAATCCATCCCAAAAAACAGTGGGCAGCCATTTTTTTACCCAGCAGCCATTTTGGAACCGCCGATCAGCTGTTAAAAAAATAATCGCTTTGCGATGATTGGTAAGCGAAACAGGGTACCGATCATCGCAAAGCGATTTTTGCCCATTTAAAACATCGCAATGCGATCGCTTTTGCGATCACAAAATCTTCATCGCTATGTGATTTCACTGTTAAAGGGGTGCCCTTTAAGCGACGCACCACTGTATTTTAAATGAATGAAGGAATGAAGGGAGCATTATAAACTCATGTGGCAGAATGTGATCTTTGCAACCTGCTGATACCAAAAGAGAGATTGAAAGGATTTTTTCCCCTCTTAGCAATGGAGGTGGTGGAAGAAGTTGGATATGTCTACATTTCCAGGAAAGCCCAATATTGTTCAAGTTTTGGGGATGCTGGTCATTCTGCTTGGGTGGTTCTGGGAGTTGTAGTTCAAAAAGCAGATTCAACAACTTCTGATTTTGTTGCCTGATGCAAAGAGCAAGACAAGATTTTTCAATCATTCCAAATAAGTTGACCAAACAGGCTAACAGAATCTCAAATACTGATGGACAGCATATTCAACCACACCTGAGGAGGGACAAACCAATTTAAGAGATGAGCGACAGGCATTTGGAGCACACAGCTCTGTCCTCCAACATAGAAGAACAGTCATGAGACTGTCAGTGCATTTCCTCTCGATGAGTAAGCATAGTAACTAGAAACATTGGTGACCAGGACATCACTTACCCACATCAGGGTGGGTAATATGTCATTCATATATATGTTAGAGATCATTGTGTGTGACCAATTATCTTCAATGAGCTAAATTAAGTACAGAGTAAAAAAATATGGAGTTCACTTGTAATAACTTTGGGAAAATGTTTATTAACTACAGGCTTCAGTATTTTAGTAGCAAAGGTCAAAATATAGCATTTGAGTGAAAAACAAAGAAGGCTGTTTGTCTTACATATTCCAGGCAAGCTTCTTTAGCTTTGAAGAACATTTCTAAACTGGGTAAGCCATTCCCTAAAGCTAGATGGCATGGATGCAAGTGTGGATGGAGAGTGAGCGAGCGCAATCAGATAGCATATGCTCAGGCAATCTCCATCTTGGAAAAGGAAGAAGGCACACAAGAGAGAGGAGGGGTAGGAAGTGACCAATGCACAATAGCACCCCAATAGCAGGGTAGAATTGAGTTATTGGCAGAATCACCCACTGCATACTGGGACACAATTGATCTGCATATTCCAACAGTATGTGCTTAGATTTGAGCATGTGATGGCCATATTAGTTTCCGAGTCCTCCTGTTTTGTGTTTCCTTCTGCCTGGGGAGAACTGGTTGGTGGCAGTAAATGTTTGCCCCCTTCTAGAAGCAAATGGCTCTGCCTCTGATGTTTAACACCCTGAATCCAAGCCTCTGCCATCCTGCATTATCACGGCTCTGCTGCCCAGCACTTGCTAGGCAAAGTGATTGCTCTGTTCTGCCAAAAGGTATGGCCAGTCCTATTAAAATCTCTCTTTAACCAACATGTGGTCGTTTTCCTATACTTTGAGGGTGGAGAGTTTGTCTTGCCATTTCTGGCCTACTCATTTCTCCTCCACAAAGTTAGATTCTGTGGAGATCAGAGGTGCAGAGATAGTTCAAAGCTATTGTTCCTTCTCCCCTTTTCAAGCAGTAACTGGTCACTGAACCAAGAAAAAGAAATTCCAGGGTCACTATATTATTTTCTTCTGTTCTTCCAACTTTCCAGAGACTGTCTATGTTTGGTTTTGTTTTGCTTATTTTTGTTTTTGTTTTTGCTTTACTTTGCACTGACCCTTATATCTCTGAAAGTAGAGATTTAGAAGCACGTGCTTCTTTTTCTAATTCTGTTGCAGTAGTTGAAACGAACAAATATGCCAAGTGTCTATTTTAGGTAGGGAGTGAGGGTGGCACAATAACTAGAAAACAATTAAGTGAATAATGGCATTTGCTGTTGCATTCCTGACTGTTTTCACTCCCTCATTACTGGCTCTTAGAAACACATTTAGGTAGGTGTGCATTCTACCTGTCAGAGTGAATGTTAATGCACAGGATATCTGTTTGCAAAGGAGAGCTAACTGGCATATGAAATATGCTCATTAATTGGTTCAGCTAAACATTCAGCTGCTGCCACTTAAGCAATGCCTCATTCAGCTTATTTTACAGAAATGTCACATGTGTTTTATTATTAAAAAAAAAGTATCCAAATTAGAATAGGACAATTTACACCTGAATGTGTTTTTCCTGAAGAACAGGTAAAGGTAAAGGATCCCCTTGAGCTTTAGTCTAGATATCTACTCTAGGGCGTGGTGCTCATCCCCGTTTACAACCCATAGAGCCAGTGTTAGTACAAGGACAGCTTCCGTGGTCATGTGGCCAGCACAACTAGACACAGAACACCGTTACCTTCCCACCGAGGTGGTACCTATTTATCTACTCGCATTTTTACATGCTTTTGAACTGCTAGGTTGGCAGGAGCTGGGACAAGCAACAGGAGCTCACTCTGTCATTTGGATTCGATCTTACAACTGCTGGTCTTCTGACCTTGCAGCACAGAGGCTTCTGCGGTTT
The DNA here is from genome assembly GCF_051106095.1 of Pogona vitticeps. Taxonomy (NCBI): domain Eukaryota; kingdom Metazoa; phylum Chordata; class Lepidosauria; order Squamata; family Agamidae; genus Pogona; species Pogona vitticeps. The sequence continues at coordinate 219,130,432 of NC_135785.1, read as the reverse complement.
AACCCACAGCGCCACCATGTCCCTACCTGAAGAATACATTGAGACAAAAATAATTGAGGGCAGGTATCTCAATACCAATTAGCAATGATAGCTAGTTTGGACCATAAACATAAATGCCGAAGATAAAGAACAGGAGGAGAAACTTGGGCACTTGCTTTACCTTGAGGCAGCCCAGAGCTGCCAACGTTAACTAGGAGAGGCCTCCCAGGAGTTCAGGCAGCACTGGTTTCTTAACCCTACCTGGAAACAATCTCGGCAAGATATCTACAATAGAATCTTTTGGAGATCATTAATTTTGAGGATGGCCATGAGATGGACACAACTTGATGACACACAGCAACACATCTGGACATGCCACAGACCTCCTGCATATATAGCGTGTGCTCTATCCATGAGCCACAACTCTTTTGCCACCTCCTTTCTCTCACAGACCCTTGACCCTCCCCCCATTTTGCCTCATGACATGTACAGCAATGCAAGACTCTCACTTGCTGCATGTTGGAAAAATAATAGACGACCAAGCAGAATGCTTCTTATGATCTTAATGAACTCTGTGAAAGAATTTACTTTTTCCATGGGGGGAAAAGCCTCTGAGGGTGGCTGACATGCTCAGAAACACAAATATTTACGATTTCTCTTGACATTTGCTAAAGATCTCAATGTCCCTAATTTGCTTCCAGGATGGAGATCACCTGCAACAGACACACTTAGAAAATGTTGCAAGACAATGCTGCATTTGGAAACAAAGGCTGGTACAATATTATATTCTGGAAAAGAATAGTACTTTCCTAGCAGATCAAGTGTTAACAGAATTATGGGTTTTGAAACTGCAATAGGAACTGGCTTCAGCTTGTTTAATGAGAAAGCAATATTTTAAGAAACACTAACAGAGAAATTGACCGATATTTGCCAGGGATTCTGCTTGACTAGCTCCTCCCCAACATGCAAAACACCAATTCTGCTTTTGTGCATGTGGCCACCAAAGGAATTATTTAAGGAATAACTTTAAAACATGGAAATTTTATATAGGAGTCTTCCAACTAAAGTGAATTGTTCTTTATTTTAGTATAAACTAAATTCATGTACAAAACAGAGCTGCACTGATGTTTGAATCCTTATCAGACAAAGGGCAACTTCATTTGCTGATAATGACAAATTTAGATTAGACTGCTAAACTGCAGCTCCTTGAAATATTTACCCTTCCAGCTTTGTAGAACTGTGCCAGTGATGGCCTTCTGGATATATATGCCAAAAATAACTATAACACTGCATGCATTTATCAACCAAACATATGTCAATCTATTAAAAATAAGAGGGGAAAGAAAGCTCTTATTTTTAGAATCTGCTTTGGCAAGGCAGAAAAAGTGTCATGATAACAAGAAATGTAGTTGGCTTTATTGAGACTATGGGTATAGTCCATATCTCATTTCATTTAATAGTTCTGGATAATTTCTGAGCCTGATAAATAAGCCTTAAGAATCCAGTGGTAATTCTATATCAATTGTCTGAGGTAGAATTATTTCCTAATAAGGCTGCCCCATAAAGTTGCAATCACTGCATGTTGGCTATTGGAAAATATGACACGCAGCAGTGTGTGTCTAAGATATACTTGTGGGGCCATTTGTTTCTTACCCATTCTACTTATCTGCTCATCCGCAGAAAGCATTTAGATGTATTTCTGCTATTGTGTGCAGGAGCACTCAGTGTTAAGCTGGGGTGTTCAGCAAAGCAGCGTGGTGCAGCAGACTATGTTGGGAAAGTTGCCCTTTTAAAGTACTGTAATTGGTTTCTACAAGCAGTTGTTTGGACTACAGCACCCAGAATCCCCTAGGCAGAATGGTCAAGATTTCCAAGCTCTGAGAAAAGTATACTGTATTGGCCTGGCTGTGAACTATGGACAAATCCCACTTCAGTAACCATAGACAGACATGGTCTTTTGTTGTTAGAAGAAAACTCATTACTATTACTCATTACAATATTTAGAAACTGATTTGGGGCATTACTCATTATTTTTCTGTTACTCTACCCCTCCCCCATCATAATATTAAGAGCATGGCATAAAATTCATGACGAAATCCTCAAAAAAAAAATTCCCTAAAATTACCCTTTAAATGTAATGTTGAGAAGCATGTTGAGAAAATGCTATTGCTACACCAACTGAGTAACTTCATTCCCACTCGTGTCACTTTTGAAATGGGAATACCCTCTCTTTCAAAAAAAGAAAAAGAAAGGAAAAGAAAGGAAAAAAAGAAAGAAAAAGTAAATTACTTCATGTAAATACTTCACTTTTAGCTACAAAATATAGCAACTGAAGCTTCATCCCTTACACTTTCTTGATATTGTCCTAGGCAGTAGATTTTTTTTCCAAAAAAGGGTTAATTCTGCAATCACCCTGCTTCACACATGGAATTTCAATTCAACTCTTTCTTCCATTCTCCTCCTGGTTTCTCTTCATACTACAGAAAACCTGTTTAGGAGAAAAAGACCAAATAACAGCCCAATGCCTTTGGACCGGCAGTGCTAGGAATCCTCCATTTATCTTAATTTTGCCAGATCAATAGCATTATCCAATTCCCTGAGATTTCTGAGACAACAATTTGAGATTCCAAGGTGATTCCTGGTGACATCATAGGAAAAGGGGTGAGGCAGGCCAGCTTGAGGGCAGGGCATCTTTTCCAGGCATTGCTGGCTGTCAGGAGGAAGCCGGTGACTCAAGATACGTATTCTGCTTTGCTCCAACTGGTATAAAGGACCCAGCTGTCAAAAAGCCAGGAAGGAAAGGAGGGGACTAGAGAGAGAGCTGGTGGAGCAAGTCCAAGGGACCAGTATGCCCACTGCAGTGACACGCATACAAATGCCTTCATGTGGAGCCAGTGACAGCTGGGAACAGCTGGAGATATGTCTACCCTGGCTTAAAGCCATATCTCTCACAAAAATTCAGCTTTCTCCTTCTCCAGTGATACTGGCATTTAGGTCCAGCACCTCTATGCTCTGCCTTTGGAAAGAATTATAAACATGCATGGTGGCCATAATTACTATTAGAAAGACTGACAAATATAACTTATAAGAGGGTTCTTCTGCACAAACCTTTTCCTGATGTTCCATGCATCTAGGAATTCATCAGTATCTTACATGGTGTGATCTTGGTTGTGGTTTGAACCCATCAGTCTGCCTTGATCTGCGTACATTGCAGGCAGGGTTCATTTCTGGGTAGTCGTAACTGTTTCTTATTTGCCATTCTGTAATAAATAGGAGAAATGTTTTTAATGCAAAGACTCTGAGACCATCCCTGGCTTTTCATCCACCCCCAGCCCCATAATAGACACCACTTTTTACTGGAAATGTTCACATATACACATTATTTCCTTTCATATTGGTCTATGGGATTTTTTTTCCTGGTAAGTAGTATCAGAGGATGCTTTGAGGCAAAAACGGCATTTCTGCCAGGGGAGTTCACAGTTGTGTGCACCGTTCTGCCCATGTGGCACTGCATTCTCACAACTCCCTAAGTCATTAAGATCAGAAGCTTGCAAATTAACAATGAACTCTATCAGTTTGGAAAAATACAACTGAAAATGGATTCACATGAATATTCTGCCAATTCCTCTGTTATCTACACAAAGCAGTTTTGACCATCTGTTTCCATACATGCAATGCAGAACAGTGTGCCTGATTCTGCTCTAGTGCTCTGTGTCCAGAGGGATGTCCTTGAGTCCTGTGGAATGTTTGCTAAGGGCATGAATAGACAGGATGATTACTCCACACTGAATTATACTCCTGTACTGCACATTCACAGATCATACCAATTGTATGATTTACACGTTAATTTTTTTTTTAGCCCAGAATGTTGCATTTTAATTGTTCGCACAGTGGGTGACATGAGCAACATTTGTCCTCTAACCCCACCCACTCTTATCTGTCATCTCTCTCTGCCAATATCATCATGTTTTTCTCCACTCTTTAAAGCTAAAAAGAGTGCTGTTTTATACATCCTTTTGTGTCTTGTCTTGCAACCAGCTCACTGACTGTGGTGGTGCACAAGTTAACATAAATTATAGATGTGGAAGACACGGATTTACTGTTTTTCTGAGTCATAAAAAATACATTCCATTCCATTCTCCTTAGCACAACAATACACCCACAACAATACATACCAATCACCCATCTACAGAAAAAGACAAAAGCCTATCTCACAGCCATAAATACTGCACTCCCAAGCCAACTACACCAGAGCACAGAGTGCTGTCCTCTGAAGATGCCGGCCACAGAGACTGGTGAAACGTTAGGAAGAACAACCTCCAGAAATGGCCTAAGAGGCCGAAAAACCCACAACAACCATTAGATCCCTGCCATGAAAGCCTTCACGAATATATTACTTAATTTTTTTTGAAAACAACTAAAGTAGTCCTAAAAGGCTGCATAGATATATCACAAACTTTCTTTAAACTATACAGATGTAGTGCTAGACTCAGTCCAGATGAAAAACAACAGCCATAATGAAACTTTATTTTAGTGGTGGTGCAAACCTGTGGAATTAGAAATTATGTCACCTAATCATTGGAGAAAATATTGATATGATCAATATTGTATCAATACGGGACAAATAAATAGCTGGATAAAAGCCTGTCTGGTTGTGCCCCAACTGTTGAAGAAGCATAAAATTTCAGCAAGTTCAATAGATGATCACTGTGTGCACAGGTGAATATGTTCCCAAGACCCCATCCATTATTTCTTTAGTGTTTTACAAATGTGCTGGAAGAAAAATGATTCTGTCAGAGTTTTATAAAATATGGCAGTCCTAGCCATTCAAGTGGCAGAAAATTGGACTCCTATTCTTTTTGTCAGTAATATAGTGAACAATCTCTATAAAATGCACACTCTGTGGATCCTTGTATTTTTCCACTTCAGGAATAACATCTTGCATTTCAAAGCGTCAAATGAAAGACATTTTATTTGCACAGTTTTGTTTCCAGGATGCTTTAAATAAAGCTGCTAGCATAAGTACTTTCAGTGAATGGGAAGCCAGTTGCTTTTTACAGGTCTTTTCCAACAGATGGCCTTTTTATTTATTTGAGATTATTTTTTAATATTTCTGTATTTTAAACAAGATACTTTAAATCAATAGCTAAACATTAATAAAATAATGATAAAATAAAATCTCATTGTTGAATCAATGGAGGTTTTGGTGAGCCAACTTTTCTACTGATTCAAATGGGCCCACTCTAACTGCAATGTACTTTAGCACAGATCGGGCATTAGAATCAATGGAATTTACAGAAGAGTTGAGTCACCAAATCTCCATTGATTCAATGGACCTAGTTGAGTGTGAGCTACTACACTAAGCAACAGGATTTGGGTCAGTAAAAATAGGAGACCAATTCATTCAAAACAATTCATTAAAATGTTTTAAAAACCAGGAGAATAATTGGGACAACACCAAGACAAGTAAATATGTCATCTTAGTACCACATATTATAAAAAATCCACTGATCTTACATACTTGCATGCCTCCAGCTTCCATCCTAAATACACTGCAAATTATATTGTCTACAGTCAAGCCGTTTGATACAATCAGATCTGCTCAGACCCGCAAGATAGAGACTCCACACTAAAGAATCTTCAAACGGCATTTCTGAGATTACAGTACCCACCCAATATGATTAAAGAATGGGTTAACTGGGCAAGATGAATGCTCAAGAGGCAACCTATTGCAAGACAGACTTGGAAGAGAAAATTACTCAACCCTTGTTGGCAGGACTATATTTTCTTATAGGGAAGTCCCCAATTCAAGCAGCTATTGACTAACAATAGACTACACAACACTGATACAGACATACCCCGTTACAAACCCAGATGCTAGTTCTATCCCCACACCTAATGTGGCAAAACAATTACAGCCACCAACGAAGTCATGCACAACATCAGGGGCCTGTTTACTTGTTTGTCTGCATGCTAACATGGTCTCTTGTGATCTTTTGCTAACAATGCCCTTCTGCACTCTACAGTGGACAAATGAGAGGACCTCTGTGCAAAAGAATATATGGGTATAAATTTGACTTCAGGAATGGCAACATGTAAAAACCCGTTTCAGAACATTTCAGTGTACCTGCACACTCTTTGAATGATCTGGAAGTCACCAATTTGGATAAAAACACTAAAATGTAAGACTTAAAAGAGAAACAGCTGAGATATGGTTGCTGGAAACCCATTTAAAAGGACTGAATATCAATCAGCGGTTCTTAAGTCATTGCCAATTTTGAAATGCCATGTTGATTCCCAGTTTGCCACTTGTGTCTACTGTACTATTCTTACCTTGCAGACTGTTAACTGACAGTATGATAGCCTATTCCATTAGTACTAATGAACTACTGTCACTTTGCCCATTATCTGTATCCCCCTCAGTCAAGTGGCCATGTGTAAATATGACAGTCATAAAGTCTCACTCTAATGTCTAAGGAAGTGGACATGATCCAGGAAAGCTCACGTTAAAATATAAGAGTTAATCTTTAATATTCCACAACATTTTCAACTCTCTCTTTTTTTCTGTTAGTTTTGTCAAATATGTCTTCAGTTAATGGCAGAACTCTGAGATGGGAAATTTGGACTACAGTTCCCAAAATCCAACCCGTCTATTAGCCCCACATGAGCTTATCCTTCTCTCAGTCCCACCACCCTCACAGGCACAACTGATGAGGAGCATATGAGAGAAGGTCTTTTCAGTTGCTGATACCAGGCTGTGGAGTGCACTCCTTCAGGAAGCTAGTTTGGTCCTCTTCTTCTTGTCCTGCTGCCAGCAGGTAAGGCCTCCTTTTCAGGCTGGCTTTTTGCTGATTTGGACAAGTATTTTTATAGGGTGCCCTGCCTGCCTGCCAGCCTGTTTACCTGTTTGCCTGCCTGCCTGCCTGCCTGCCTCTCTCTCTCTCTTGTTGTTTTAATTGGCTTAATTTGCTTCCAGGATGGAGATCACCTGCAACAGACACACTTAGAAAATGTTGCAAGACAATGCTGCATTTGGAAACAAAGGCTAGTACAATATTATATAATTGTTTTAATTAATTCTAAGCACCTAAAATTAAAAAATAAAAATAAAATCTAAACCTCAAACATTTTTCATCTCTCACAGAACACTTCCCAATGGGAATCTCCTCAGTCTCAGTGTTGATTCCACAGGATTCCATAAGGATTCCTCAACAAAACACTTTGAGGGACTATATGATCATAAGAGAGTATATGATCTCATCCAATTCAATAGAACTGCCTCTGAAAAGAATTACAGATAAAGAAGCCACTTTCCTAATAATTCATTCTTTACTTTTGCTTATTCCTTAATTTTTTTAAAGAATTGCCTGATGTATTTGTCTTGAGTTATTCCTTTTTACAAGATATTTTTATAGCTTTTTCCTCCGAAAAGTTTTTTGAATTCTATTAATGTACACAAGCGATTAATTGCTGAACAGCAAGAAGCCAAGATTTCATTAAGTGCACTAAAAGGGCACACCAGCATGAATCTGCCAACTCTACTTCCGACATAAACTTAATATTTCTCCTGTCTCCAAATCTCCTTATTGCTGGAAATGTCTGTATGTGAAATTACTTTAACTGTGTAAACTAGGATTATGTTGTAGAATTTGGGATACTGAATAGTGGATTTGAGTATCCCATGGCAAGTGTTTAAAACTCATTCAGTTCAGCATTTTGGATAGCTCTGGTCTACTTGCAGACTAAGGCCTGGAATGGATTCACAGTGTGTTCTGATCCTTGACAGATTGGCTTCCAAAGGTGAGGTCTGAGGAATCAGAAGCATCCAACAAGTGCAGTCAGGGGAGCCCAGAATTAGCAGCAAAGCAGTCCAGAAGTGAAAATCCCAACCAAAATCCAAAGGCTATGTAAAAAGGTAGGTTAGGGTCAAGCTAGTGCAGATATGCTGGAGGCAAGCAAGGAGAGTCTATGGTTCAAACAAGGTAAGGAACCAACCAACCAACAGTAAGGCACCAAGCACAAGGCAGGCTGGGTCTGGAGCAAAGTGAACCATTGTTGCCATTAACTGATGGTCTTCAACAGAGGACTCTTATAGCTCTCAGTTACAAACTCCAGGCCAGCCCATTAGTTTTCTTGGAAGGAAGAGATTCTGTCCCCCGAGGAATCTTTCCCTACTGATTGGCACTTTACCTGGTAGCTTTCCTCCAGTCCTGTATCTTCATCCTGTATGACTCTCATGGGCTGGCTGTGGGTCCAGCCTCCTCCTGGGACTCAGCTCCTGAGCCCTGGCTCCAAGAGTTTGAAATCTGAAGGACCTGGCAGGTCCCCAATATCCAGTTTTGGCATCTCTGGCTTGTTCTTGCTGGAGGACTCCTCTGTCAGCACAATGAGTCCTACTCAGAGATAGGGAAAGATACTTTTTGGAACCACTACTCCCAGAGTACCTTAGCTAGCATGATAACCTGTAGTTCAAAGATGTAACTTTTCCAAGCTCTGGGTTAACTACAGAATGAATATCCAACAAGAACTGGAATAAAGTGTAGGACATGATTCTGAGAAAGTTCTGAGATTGCTGCCAATATTTCTTAGCCTATTCTACTCTGTATGGAAAAACATCGATACATAAAGCAATAGTGCATCGAGACTGACATTTGGAATGTGACAGGAAATAATTAAGTATGCATTGTTGGGATACATTCTTTAGGAGCATATAGCAAGAAGAAGAAGAAATCCAAAACAGCAGTTGTGTTTTGCAGTTGGAAGTACAGTAGCTAATATAAGTGATGTAAAGCAACAATTGTGATAATGAAGAGTAGTGCACACTGTGCATGTGGAAAGTAGAGAGATCCTATATCCCCCAGTAAGCAAATTCCTGCCATTCTGAGGAACAGAAAGATTCTGGGAGCTATAGTTTTTTAAAAGGCAATTTTTCCAAAGCATTGCAAGATGGATATTTCCATCCCCATTCATTTTGACATGCAGTGTTGTAGGCATTTTAAAAACGTTTATACTAAAAATATTCTTTTAAGCAACATTTCATGCTTAGCACAGGGAGGTGTGATAACAATGATAGCCTTTCTTTCTTTCTTTCTTTCTTTCTTTCTTTCTTTCTTTCTTTCTTTCTTTCTTTCTTTCTTTCTTTCTTTCTTTCTTTCTTTCAGCAAGGAAATATTATCTATTATTTTATAAGCCATGTTCAGCTGGATCATGTTCATGTTCCCCCCCCACCATTATATCAGATCATTTTACTAGATGGCATTGTTCTCTACTAACTTTCCTTAACACATCCAAGCAAACTGGAGAATGCTAAAATTAATTCTTCAGTGTAGACTGAGGGGAGAGCCTGTGTTTATCTTTAGAAGTATCTTGACAAAATCTCACTCTTATATATGCTAGCTCTCAGACATTTCTGATTACTAAATAAGGCATTCCAGCCTACAGTATTCTGCCATCTAATTGTCATTTCTGATATGAAAATAGCTGACTGTCACAAAAGCTTCTTTCTCTTGCATAATAGCTTTTGACATCCTTATGACATTTGACATAAGGCCTACACAAGGGTGAATGACTTTAACATTTAAGCTTTAGAACTAATTATTGAGAATGCAGAGTGAAGGACTAGTTTTAATTAATGTTTCATTTAGAGCCAGTCTTTTAAGACAATTATTTCAATGTGAAAAAGAACAAAGGTATGAAAAACAACTCATTTATTGGGTATAGAATTAGAGGTGCTACATGTTTCCTGGAAAATGGCAGACCCCTACGCAGCTATTAACAGTTTTATGGCAAAGTTAGAGAATACTATGAATTATCTGTGGTTCTGCACAAAATTATGTAAATCTGCAAAAATCCTGCCTGTATTTCTTACAGCTTAGTTAAAGTAAGGCAAGATATTAACAATTGAATATAGATGGTGTCTGTGCTCTTCAGCTTCTGTAGACTGCAATTAAAAAACAATCCCCACATGTAGAATTTCTAGTGTAAAAGGCTGATGGCATCATAAACTTGATTACTTTCCCTTCGGAGTTAAAAAATGAGCATTGTTTTCAAATTGCGAAGTATATTTTGGGAAGAAATGAACAAAGATTTCCACCACCTATATAGGATAATATATAAATGAATGAGTGAATTTGCAGATAAAATGTATTTTCAGAGGAGTGATATAATTCTTTATTCATTATTTCTATTCTGTTTCTCCTCTAACGAGATGAAGACAGCATGCATGTTCTTCGTATCTCCAGATTCATCCTCTGAAGTAAATAAAGCTGAGATCACCCAGTCAGCTCTATAGCCCTATTCAATCACTATAGAATCCAGCTTTGTCATGAAAGTTAGAGAAGGCCAAGCCCCATTCCCAGTAGCTTTCTTCACTCTTTCAGTGACAGGTCCAAAGAAGACAGATCCCTGCCTGCCTTTAGAGTCTATATGTGAGCAAAACCCACCCCCAAATGTGGATTCCTGCTCGCATGTGGAGTTTGCACTTGAGCAGGAACTTCTCATCTTCAGACTAGTCATTGCTTATGTGCACAAGGCAATAGCAGGGGGTGCTCCCCTGTGTTGGCAATGTGGATTCTGTAATGTTTGGACAGGGCTCTCAACTGAATGCGGATCTGTTTGGGTTCCCCAGTCTAAATATCAAGTCAGATAGTACAGATAGTACTTTGTCACAAGTTGGTACAAATCTTTATACTGTAGTTATCCTTCTGCAATCAAAACTGGAAATGAAGATCAGTTTAATTTTCTGATGACAAGCACAAAATAAAATAAGCTAAACATCTCTCAGCACTTAAGGGAATTTTACTTCTAAAAAAAATGAAAGCAGATACCATATAGCAGTTAATAACTATATAAAATATGTAGCCTCTGACAGTTCAGGCAATGTTTGTAAAAAAGCTCCACTTGCAGTATCTCAGAAAGAGCTAGTGGTAAGCTTTCACTGGTGAAGCATCTTACTCTTGAGAAATGTCGTGCTGCAACCTTGAACTCTCCCCATGCAGGACTATTTTGTTCTGTATTTTCAGGTGCACCCATTCATGAGGGCTCATGGGTGTCTCTGCTCCAGAGCAGCTTTCTACTAGCCACAGTGGGCTGTCCACTAACCCCTTAGAGCAGCATGCCTCCTTATGGGCCCTAGTCACCAGTGGTTCCTGCAGGGCTCTGCAGGTAGTATTCAAGTGTCATGTGATGAGGACAACATGTGTGGGACAAGAACTTTTCTAAGTTCCACCTGTGAGCATATGAAATTGTTCTATATTGAATTGAAGCTATTTTGATCAATTTAGTCAAATATTTTTTCCTGACTGGCAGGAACTTCCCGAAGTTCCAAATGTTAGTCCACACCTAGACAGCTGCCACTGATAGCCCTTTTAACTGACGATGCTTTGAATCATGCATCCAAGGTATGTGCTGCACTCTACTGGAGGAGACCACTTCTTCTCAACAGCAAAAGAATCCTGCAGTCAAGACAAGAAAGACAGGAAGGAAGCACTCCTGCAGCTGGTGCTTAGAGAAGGGCCTCACAATCCTCTGGCGTTCCCCATCAGTCATTGCAGGAGGTCCTCTCTCTGTTATGTCCTGAGGGAAACAGGAACGGGATGCATGCCAGCTTCCACCCTGGAACTAAGGGAGAGCTCAGAATCACCATGATGTTCCTGGAATTAGTCCTGCCCACATTTGCAACATTAAAGATATTCAGCTCATCACACTTCTCAGATGGTGGTACTAAACTCTGGAGAACATGGCAAGCATAATTATAGAAGACTTGGGGAGGTTCATCCTTGAACTTTGAAAGCTCTGACCCCAAATTTAGTGATGTCTGATGCAGTGTCAATTTCCAGCTCCATTTTGAGCAATACTAATATTGCCCCATCTCCCTACAGGTATAAAAATTTTGATATTAAACATAAATTGCATATTTCCATTATTACTCTCTAATTTGCCATTTCCCAGTGAATTCTTGAGTGGATGCCATCTGGTGCATTCTAGTGCTATCTGAATAGCCCTAAGCCCTTTATTGGTTCAGACTGATTGCGGCACTCTTTACAATTTATGCAGATACGAAGGATGCAATTCCTCTGCAGTTTCTTCTTTTGCCTCTTCCTTTTGTTGTGCAAAGGATTTAATTATATCTTTTTATCTGGTTTCTGCTTGCAAATTATTTGAAGATCTTTCCTCCTTTCATTCTTTTACTTTCTTTTTTTGTTCTATTTTGTTCATCTTTGTAAAAAAAAAAATCTGAATTGTATTTTTTTAGTTCATTAATTAATGGCATTCCATGCAAATTTGCAAATGAATAAAACTGTGGCCAGAATCCTGCTGACTTAGATGATTGCATTGGGGCAATTGTGCAAGCAATAGGAAGTGTTTTCTGGGCTAGGTTTTGCACACTCAGTTTGCCCTGATTGTGCTAGCGACTGCACGACTGGAGGTTTGATCCGGCATGAAGCAGGAAATTGGGGGAAGTAAAAATCACTTATGTAATTGAATTTACTTGTATGGTTTCCCCCAACAGTGTTTAGCCAATAATTCTGAAGTACAGTTTGTTACAGCAGACAAATTACACATTATGTCAGCATGTTGACCCAATTAAAATGGAGGAGGGGGTATATAGGCATCCTTCAGTCTAGAGAGACTACGGTAACATGCTCTGAATCAAGGAGTGTCCTCTCCAGAGCATGAAGCCCGGGTAAAGTAATATGGAGGATAAGCTGTTACCCAAGCAGCAGATCCCCCCTCTCCACATTGCTGAAATGGTCCAATGGAAAGGCAAGAGCCAATACGATTGGTTCCAGCAATGTCGCAGGAGTTGGCAGAACGACACAAGCTGCCTTCCGGACTCGAGCTCCGGACAATGCACAAAATCCTGTTGCACTTTAAAGTGTGAATTTTCATGAATCAAAATCTACTTCCTCAGACTGTCTTCTGTTTTCTAGTCTCTCCCTCTCACTCTCTCATTCTCTTTTGCTTTGCTTTGTTTCGCCTTTTCCAATTTTGTCAGCATGCTGAGGCAGACTTCCTTGGAAACTGTGGCATTATGCCAGTTGACAAAAAGCCACGAGCATCCTTTCTTTAGACTTAAATAGATGCTACCGAGTGGTGCTGCTGGCGATGGTGAGCAAGATCTGGATCGTGGTGTCTCTTGAAAAGCATCGAACCCTTTCTATCCCATCAAGCTCCTAATGAAAACATCCCTCTGTCAAACTACTATTACTTAATAGAACCCTTGCTGAAAAAACCGTAACAATTGCAAACAAACAAACAAAACAAACCTGTTTGGCTAAGTTGAATATGATTAAGAAAGGGGAATACTCTGTTCCCAAGTGAGTAATGATTAAAAACATCACCTCTTTGACGAAATAGTGCAACATCTTTGTATTTGGTGATTGTTGTAATTTTGCAGAATGAAAGGATGTTGCTCCTGCTGCTCCTAGAACATAATTTGCTACAATAGTTGCTATTGGAATAAAGTATTTCCAAGCTGTGACCTTTTGCAAGAACAGAAGAAAAACTTTGCTGAATGAGACCAAAGGATTGCTTAGTCCAGCATTCGGTTTTAACAACAGCCAAACAATCATCTTTGGAGACCCACAATAGGGATGCTTCAGTAGCATTTCTACTCTCTAGCATTTGGTATGCAGAGACACACTGCTTCTGATACTGGAGGTAATATACAGCCATCTCGGAATGATGGACGCTCCACCTTACCCGGTTCACATTTTAGTTTACTGGCCCTCTTCCAGTCTATTACTTATCCCAGACAGTGATTCAGCACCTCCTGAATTCAGTGAAAAGGAGAAATAGAGGCTGTGCCATCAATGTACAGACAGTAAGTACTTGACTGCAAGTTTCTGGGCAACTTCACTCCTCAATTCCATATAGATGTAAAAGAGGGAGAGAGAAGAACAAGGTGGAATCTTGTGGGATCCAGATGAATAAATGTGATAGGGTCTTGAATTGCTCACCCAAAAATAAGAACCGAAGTGATGCCGTGTCTTCAGTTCCTAACTAGAGACTTGCTCTGGATTCAGAATTTAGACAATGAAGTGAAGCCTTCTAAACAGTCTAAATGTTGGAGAGTTTGTACTGAAACTTGTGTGAATTCCAGTAAAAACGCACAGCAAGAAGTGCCAGCCGGTTGGGTAGAAGTTCCCCTTTTAATACCCGCCCCTCACCAAACACTAGCACTTAAAAGTGACACTCAGGAGGCTTTTTTTGTATTAAAGAAAGAATTCTATATTCTACTCACATGGATAAGCATTCAGAAGGTTTCAGGTCGATACAGAAAGAAGAAATAACAAAGACAATGTCCTTCTCCTTGGCCCACGTGGCTGGAGAGGTATCCAGGCTCAGAGAGCCAGGGTGGAGGTGTTACATCTTGAAAAGTGTGTGCAAGAATGGTGGCCAACAATGGAGGTTAATCACCACATGGCCAGAAGGGCTGGAAACAGAGGTGGAGCTACCCTACCCCCGCAACAACAAACTCCCTCTAATTGGTCAGTATGTAAACAACCAGGTAAACAAGTTAGTTTGTGTGCTGAAGACCCTTCCCCTTAGAAATTTACATCTACTGTAGATTGCATGACCATCCAACACTAAATGGGTTAGCTCCAAAATGCTGAAAGTTGCTTTCTTATAATATAACTTTCCTGTATCAGACCATCCCTTGCCCTTACTTGGTATGTCTATCTGTCTTCATACAGTACCTATTCCTACCTGACACCCCTTGTAACCAACCTATTCCAAACGTCAGTATGAAATTAATCTGATGAAACAGACATATGGATGGACAGATCTAACCCCCCCCCCCCGAGCTATGCTGGCTGGAAATGATGACAGTGTTAGTCGAGTTGCAGAAGATTACTATAGACCATTCATGGCGAACCATTTTTAGCCCCAGTGCCCTAACTGCAACACAAAACTGACTTATTTATTTCAAAGTGCCAACACTGCAACTAAACCTGAATACTGAGTTTTTAGTTTGAAAAAAAACAAACCTGTCCCTGCACTGCAGGGGTTAACTGCTTGGAGTTTTTTTCCCCTCTAGGGTCAGTATTAACAGAGAAATACTTACCAATCCCCCAATCCCCCATAGGGTTAGACCAGTCATAGCTGCCATTGCACCCTCTGCTGGACCACTGCACCAGCAGAGGGGAGTGCTGAAATCCGAGATTGGAGGATGGGTATTTCTCAATGGAGATTTATGGCTCGCGTGCCCACAGAGAGGGCTCTGCATGCCAACTGTGGCACACGTAGGCTCCCCATCACTGCTATAGACCATGGAAGATCTTGCTACAGTGCACTTCAGATGTTGAAAAAAACATTTGTCATCATGTGTAAGCACGACCCATAAAACCCTTCAGTTTTTATAAGCGTGGCTTATGAAACTCTTTCATCTAGAGGATGGCCCCCTGTGTACTGAATTACACAGATGTCTTACAAATCCTCTGCCACCTTTTGCTGTTCACTTCTCACCTTCTTCACCAAGTTCAACCTTTAATTCAAGTTACTATAGCTTTGGAGCTGCCTGTACATTGTGATCCATACATCCTTCTTCCATCTCCTACTAGTTGGTTTATTCATAAGGATAAGGAAGTAAGTCAGTGACATTGCATGAGTTTTGTTCACTGGAAGAATGTACATTAAATGAGTACGTTTTATTAAAGTTCTTTAAATTCCTTGCTGCTTTAGGGATTCTTGACTAAACCTGATGTACAGGGATCACTTCTACAATTTGTCTGGTGTCCTTGAAAGCACTGTGCATAAAGGCATAATAAACCAAGGCAGGGCAAGAAAGGATGACATCTCCCCCACCCTAGCTGAGCCCCATAAGATAAATAATTGATCCCTCAAGGTCTAGTTAATGATTCACTTAATTAGAAGATGCAGTAGGAAAAGATAAAATTAATGAGCTCACTATTCCATGTGAAGATCTGACATGTTGTCTATATTATTAAACCAATGTCCTTTCCAGAAACGCTTATTTCGCTATTGTTTTGTGTCAAATGTGCCATTACAATTAGCAGTCATGCTGAGTCAAGGAAAAGGCTGTACCCTTCAGCAACATTTATTGCCTGATATTTCAGATGGATTGTGCTAGTTTGTTGAAGAGAAACACTGAGACCATCCAACTTGTTTATTCTAGTCATTTTTCTCCTGCTGTATCTAATAATGAATTTCTTTCATCATAAGACACAGTGAGACAGATTTCACTTTATCGCCTGAGTTTGCTAAACCATGCATATCATTTGACAAAAGATGGCATGGCAGTAATTCTTACTTTGATATTTAGGGGCAACAATTAATTTTAACACCAGTTCAAGATAATGCATACTTTTATCTTACATTGCATATACACATTTGTCTCCTAGGCTTAGATTATTTAGGGTAGGTAGCCATAATAGTTAAATATCGAATATGTTAAATGCTACTGACCGGAAAAATAGCATCTTTTTGTTTCTGTCACAACCTGGAGTGATGTTTTATTTTGCAATTGTATTGCGTTACTTACATGGACATCTCAATTATTTTCTTAAAGTCTCTTGTTTTGGTAACTCTTGGAGAGGTGGTAATGAATGACTGCTCTCTTCACATCCCTGGGAAATCCATCAAGGTTCCATAAGAGATGGGAAAAGTTCCTTTTTGGGATTACAGCTCTCAGAATCCAGTACTGGCTGAAGCATTCTGAGAGCTGTAGTCTAAACAGTTTGGGAGTCTATCATGTGTCTCCTCTCCCCATCACTATTCAGGTCATTCAGAATGAACATATGTAACTGTTGAAGAGATTGTATAAGTAGGCAGGTAATATCCTATGGTGTTTCTTCTTTTGATCCATTGGTTCATTGATATCCTTCACACCTAACTGATGTTTGGTCTGATTGAGCACCTGATGCAGAAAACCGACAGAATCAGATCTGGAATACTGACATCAGTATGGGTTTTCTGGGGAAATTCTGAACTGGATTTTTTTAAGAAACAGAGGAGCTTGTAACTTTTGTGAGAATCTAGTTTTAAGGAATGGACCTCAATGGGAAAACTTGACGTCTGAGCGTTCAGCCTGGAGGCAGGCAGTGCATCATGGCCTCTCCCAATTTGAAGAGACACTTGTCCAGCAGGCCAAGGCAAAGAGGCAGTCCCAAAATCAGCAAAACCAGGGAGCTGGACAGGAGACAGATTGTATTTGTCTTCAGTGTGGAAGGGATTGTCACTCTCGAATTGGCCTCCTCAGTCACACTAAACACTGTTCCAAAACCTCCATACAGAGCACGTTACCATAGTCTCTTGAGACTGAAGGATGCCTACTATCACTAGTTTTAATCAAGAAACCTTACATTACATTTGTATTTAGATCCCTCCTTTCTTTTAATAATCTCAAAACAATGTACCTAATTCTTCTTGGCACCCTATTTTCATCCACCCAATTATCCTGCAAAATGGATTAGGCCAAAAAATAGTGTGCTAAATTCACAGTCACCCAGTGTGTCCCATAGATCAAGGGAGCCACCTCACACAAGCCCAGTCCAACATGCTAACCATTATATCATCCTGGTTGTTGCTTCACATTAACACTATCTTCTATCTTTTAATTTAAGTTCTAAAGGAGAAACTACAATCTCAGAATGTAAGAAAATAAATCTCACTTTGCACATCTCACTTTATTGAAATAATTTAAAATTGTCCAATGCATTATGGCCTGAATTTGTGGCCTTCTTCAGGGGCTTGGATTTTTGGTCTATATATTTTCCCATTTATTTGGTCCATACATAGCTTCAATAGATTAGTTATCCATGCCCCTAATTTGTTTTATTTTCTTTCATCATGAGACTACAATTTCTCTTATAGAATCAGATTTGTTGGCTGTACGTGTTCCTTTTGTTCCTTATCTTTTAATTCAGCAATTAACAAAATCCAAGGAAAATCTATAGTTGACCTTCTTAGGTTGGGGGATGAAACAGGCTAGTTTATTGGATATACCAAACATCAGTTCTATGTATTTTACAGGCCTTTGGTCTCTTTAAATACAGTTATAGCTATCCTGTAAATCTATCTGTTCTTGAAGCTAAGCCAGATCTATTTCCATTAAGTGAATGGCTCTAGTGCAAGGTCTCTTACTGCCTGAAGTGGGAAGAGATATGCTGTTGCTGTTACTTCCACTGCTTGCTGTCTCCAGCAACACTCAATGGGGAGGAAGAAAAGACAGAGGACAGCAGTGGCAGCGCCTTTATCCCTCCTGCTCCCACTTCCATGGACCTGAATTCTTTGGTTGCTCCTTGACCAACTGTCCATATCTGCCTTTACCTGAGTGGACTCAGACCAAGACATTAAGGGGGGGGGAACCTCCACCCCACCAAACTGACTGTGCATGTAGAATGGAGGCAGGCCACGGCAGCATCAGGCCCAGGCAGCACAGAGTGAGTGACAGTGGCAGTTTTACTGTTGCCTACAGCACTCTGCCACCCAAGGCAATTGTTTCAGTCTGGTTAATGGCCAGCCGTGCCCTGGATGTAGTAAGAAAGTAAGGTAGTTGCAAGCCCCCGTGTCACTCACATTGATTATGGCTCTTCAGTGGGGGTTACATCTCTGGCTAAGAATAACATACAAGGGGAAGCATAGCACACTTATGGTCTTACAATAAATGGTGACCACTGACTGCATCAGGGAGAATGGGAAATTGTATTAAAAGGAGTGCAGTAAATTTCAAGGTTGGAAGACAAAGCCATTAAGATAAAAAATATGAAGTCAGTGGCTACACTCCTGGTGCTTTGACATTACTGCTCCATTTTCCTCAGCACTGATTTCTAATCTGTCTAACAATGTGTGCTGGATTTGTATCTAATAGTTAACTGAACTCCACAGCTATATGTTTTTGTGCAAGTGCAAGTGCAAATGAAAGGTGCTTTTTAGTTGTTGAAAAAGGTACGTGTATTTTCACGTTGATATTGGCAGGCCTAATAGGAGTGTGGATACTCTTGGAAACACATGTGCACCTTTTGTTCAATTGATACTAATCACATTGCATCCATAGTAGCTCTGTTCAGGCCTTGTACCTGGAACCATAAGGGGCTAAATGGGTAGTGAGCATGTGGGATGTGCTTAAGTCCCCAACCTCTACCTCCCCAGCTCACCTGCAAATGAGACATTTGTGTATTTAATGTGAAGTTCTACAAAGAAGTAAATGCCTGGAAAGCTGCTTACATCACTTCCATGACTGGGAACTCTGAGAAACTAGGGGTATCACATTTGAAGGTTAAATATGCAAAGGTCCTGTTGAATTTCATGTGGGGAGGGATGAAAATGTGAGAGGTACAGCTTATGTGTAGCAATCTGATGGCCATCCAGAGATCTGAAGGTTTCTCATGCTTCTTTTCTGCTGTTCTAGAAGGGTGATGCAACACCCAAACCGAGGGCTTGTTGAAGGGTAGGCATGAAGGTTGCCCTGGGCCTGAGATGGAGGGGGCTTCATCAGGACTAAGGTTACTCTTCTATAGGCACTTCTGGGAAGCCCTCTTTGCCCCCATCGCCACTCATTTTCCTTCATCTGTGGTATTACCACCAGAGCTTGAACAAGTTCTTCTTCTCCTTTTCGGACTGTGAATCCCAGAACACCTCAGCCGGCATGGCCTGCATGTTAATGATGTATGAGGATGTGCCAAACAGTCATGTTTCTATTTTGGACAATACAGAACAGGAACAATAGTTTTAGATACAGCCTTTTATAGTTAAGCGATGCAAAAGGTGAAGGAAGACAAGCAAGAATATAAGCTCTGACTCTTAAAATAAATAAATAAATCACATTCTGCCATTGTCTCACCAGATCCCTGTATGTTAAGATTAGGCCTTGAGACAGATCCAATGGCTGCTCGATCTCACAGGAGAACATCCATTTTAATCTTCATTCCCCCGGCTCATGCCTTTTACAATTTTTCTTGTGCTTTAACAGGCTAGTCCTGCTCTCTGTGTTAAATCCTTCCTGCATTTTTTCCAGGAATAATTATAAACTGTAGGCAAGAGAAATTAACTATGCTTATTTAATTTTTTATTTTAATATTTGTCTTAAATTATAAATTATGATTATAAAGGTGGGGAGGTTTCTCCAAAAAAGTGGGATCTAACTTTACCAGAGCATAACCCCATTGCTGGCAAGATAGTCAATCCTGGGCTTCTGAGGGCAGTGGCAAAGAAACAAGGAGCATGATAGTGCCCACGTGGAGCTCAGTGGTTTAGGTATCTGGCTGTGGAGTCATATTTTAGGGGTTTGATTCCCCATTGTGCCTCCTGGGAGTACAGTAAGTCTGTGTGGCTTTGGGCAAGCTCCACAGACCCAAGGTGCTCCCAGAAGAAGGGAAGGGTAAACCACTTCTGAGTAGTCTCTATCTAGAAAACCCTGAAAAAAGTCACCATGTCAGAATTGAGTTGATGGCACAAGATTATTAATTTTTTTTATATTCAATTTTTTTGCATGGGGCCAGCGACCCCTGGAGAGTAGACATCCTAAGTCAGATGGTAACAAGGGCAGTTGGATAGATGGTGGCATCGTGGAGTGGAGGCTGGGTCAAGTACCCAGGGCTGTTGTTTTAAGTAGACTTACCTCTTCCGAGCAGATGCATCCACATCTCATTGGGGCAAAGATATATGGTTGTAAATAGCGGTGGGGTCAAAGTAGGTTGGTTGCAGCTGCTGGTTGGTTCTCTGGTTGGGAGATGAGCATTTTTTTCAGCTCTTGTGGTGGTTTGGGGCATTTGGAGTTGGATCCAGACAGTACGAAGGCAACAAGCAGGAACCTTGGTCTGCCAGAATGGCAAAGGGACTGCCCCCATATGGGAGGAGGGACAAGGGGCCAGGCCACAGTCTGACCCAGCTAATGGGCCCACTGCCTCTGCCTTGGACTCAGGTGGCAGAAAGTCATGAAGTGGTATATACCTGTGTGGTCCATAGAGGTTTGCCACTATTGGTGGAACCTTCAGCTGCTGATGAAGTGAACAGAGGTGAGCATCAGGAGGCAGTTGGGAACCTCTGCTGCAGAGGGATGTGAGAAATCTGAGATTGCTGCATATAGGAATTTGAAGATAATTTTCTGTTAGGACCTAGTTAAGCTTTTCTAAATGTTCCCATAGTTCTTGCCTCCCCCCCTTTTTTTTTTGACTCTGCCAATATAGAATTTTGGAGAGGAAACATTCTCTAAAGTAGACTTTATTTTTTTTTTTAAAAAAAGTTAAATTCCACAATTCTACTATAGTCAAGACTATTGTCAACATCTGTTCTGCCCTTATTTATTTATTTAAAATATTTTTATCCCGCCTTTCTTCTCAAAAGGACCCAAGGCAGCTCACATCATTAAAAAGACTACATATAAAGCTAAAAACAGTTGTGTGCACAAATATTTTAAAAGAATTAAACAAGTATCACATTAAAAATGATAAATAAAATCGGTACCAAAAACATATTTAAAAGCAACAGAGCACAAAAATCTCTCTCAAACTGCAAGTCACTAAGGAAAAGACTCTCCAAAGATGCCTTAGAATAGGATCTTTTGAAAGAAATATATTTTGATTATCTCTGAATTTGTTGACTGCAAAAGTTTTTTTAAAAGTGAGGACAAGATAGTTTTAAACAATATTCTGAATGTAGTTATAAGGTCTTAATATTCTGATGTCAAATACTGTATAAGTGTCATTTGAGATTATTAGATATATACATTCTTACTTTACTCCCTGGTAACTGTAAAAATGACACAGGCATAAGATGTTATGGGGATGGCCTCTAAAATAATATCCTGCTTTGGGCTAATTAGTGTCTTTAAAAGGCCCTGACTAAACCAATGGGTTCAAATTATATGAAAACAGATTGCAGCGAAACAATAGGAAAACATTTTAGTAAGAGTTATTTGACAGTGGGATGGATTACTTTGGAAATAATTAGATTCTTTTTCATTAGAGGCTTTCAAACAGGGGTTGGATCCCATCTGTCAGGGATTGTTTAGCTGTGGGTTGGTGAGGGTTTTCACTGACCTGTGGGTCATTTCTGATGCTACACTTCTATGAGTCTATAGGGTTGATCCAAGAAAACCACTCTCAGTGCCTGTGGTGGAGTAAATGGTAGCACTGATAGACTGAGATGTACATCACCCAGGATAGCCAAACTATGTAAAACACTGTGTTCAAGAAGGCCAGATAAAGGCAGTCAGACCTCTGCAGCAGTTCCTAAAGCAGAGATCCTTTTGCATGCAAGTGTGACCTATTTTAGAAGTGATGGCATAGGAAATAAATAAATGATTGAATAAATAATTAAGAAAATGCAAAATATAAAATGCAAAGTACAACAGACAGCAGCACAAAACTCTGTATGCGTGGCCACATTTCCAGCCATTTTCAATGCAACTAACAGCACAAGCCCATGTATATTTATTCCATTACTTGAGCAACTGAAGTATCATATACAGTATATGTGCAGCTTAATAGTTCAATCACAATCAGCACAGTTACTGCTGCATGCAACTACTGGATGCCTAGCTGCTGCTGGCCCTGGAGCATCCACTCCAGTTCTCCATTAATAATCTGTGCTTGCTTCCCTCCATTCTGATGGTAAAATAGTAGTAATAGTAATAACAGCAGCAACACATTATACAGTACTACGATTTTCTGCCCTTTCTTGACTTCCCAAATCAGGTGCCTGAGGCAACCATCTTCCTCTGCCTAATAGCAGAGCTAGACTTGGTAACTGATACAAGTGCATCAGACCCCAGTCCTTAGATGAGTGACATCCCACCTCAGCTGGGATTCCTGCAAGGGCCAGCTGCTCTTCCAGGAAACAGAATATGACCCTTCACCGGTAGAGTGAGATAAGCAAATGGGGTACTGCTCCAACCTTCCATGCCAATGCTCATGAAGATGTAGTTATTTCTGGGAGTTCATCGTTTTTGGTCAAAATACAGCCCTCCAGGATGCAACCCCCATTCATCAGCATTACGTAATGGGAGCTGTGGTCCATGAACATTTAAAAAGAAAAAAAAACACCTCTCCCCAGTTCTGGTAAGAGATGGATTTAGAGAGACATCATTCAGGCTCTTGAATTTTGCACCAATGTTGATCCCTGTCTTTTTATTTTTGTTGTGTGGTAATTTCTTTTTTGTAAGCTACTTCAGACAGACAGCTACCATGGGAACAGCCTACATGTGTTCAGCAGTCCCTCCTTCAAACTTTCCTCCCAACACATGGATAATGAGGAACTGAGGCCAGCAGGGAACGTTAGAAAGGAACAGGGCTAACACACATATTCCTTTGATGTATCTATGCAGTGTTCAACGTGTGGAGAGAAAAATGCCTAAACAGGACTGATGAGCAATGTTCATGCCTCTGAGAAGGTCAAAGGACATAACATTTTGTCAACATGGAAGCTGCATTTTATCAGCTGGAATGAAATGTGGTGATCAAAAGGTTAAATAAGAACCTTTGGCACTTTAAATCTTCCTGTTAGTGTTATTTCTATCTGCCATATGGATGTGAAAGCTGGAAGTTAACCAAGGTATGGAAAAGAATCGAAATGCTTTGTAAAACAAACATCCCAGAAAAGAGCTGAAGATTAAATGGGATGAATTCAGAGAAGATGCCAAGATTCCCCGACCCTTTTTTCTCAGAGTCATCCAAAAAAATGGAAATAACTGGCAACGTGTTTTGAGACTGAAACTAAAGCATCTGTCATAAGAGGCACATTATTGATCAGCTAAAAGAAAAATAACGGATGGATTGGTATTTTGTGCTTTTTGTAATGTTTGCCAATTCAGGAAAATATAGGTAGAAAGGGAGAAAAAAATGTAACTATAGAGAAGTAGAGTTTCCCCAGATTGTATGTAATTTTTGTCCATTTATTTCTGCAATTAGCCAGTACACACATCTATGACTTGGATCCATAAGTGCTTTTGGTAAATAGAGGAAGTCTAATTCTGCAAGGGGTGTTCTCTGATTCTCTTCCTCCCAGCCCCCATTCCCATTTCTTGCCATAGATCCTCACACTACATGCACCAGGATGTTCTGGAGGGTTTCTCAACTTGCAACAGCAGCTTTACTGGGAAAGTATGAGGAGGTGTTGCAAGAAAAAGTTGACTGTCAGAAAGTTAATTCCTTTGGAACTACAATTCTTAGTATCTGTGAGGTGTACTGCAAAAAGTAACTTTTTCAATTGAAGAAATTCTCATTCTTGAATGGAAGCCTACTCACGATAGTTGTAATGTTTGTTGTTGTTCTTGTGAGTTGTCGAGTCATATCTGAATAATAGTGGCCCTAACAGGGTTTTCAAGGTACAGTATGTGAGATATTTAAGAAGTGGTTTTACCAGTTCCATCCCTACGCCTAGTGAGCTTCCATGGCCAATAAGGGGCTCAGACCCAAGTGACCTGGATCCTAGTCTAACATGTGAGTTATATATTAAATATAGTAATAATCCCACACTGAGTTGAGCTTGTTTCATCTAATAACTGATTTTGGTGGAATAACAGCTCATGTTGTGAGGCAAAACTATTCATTCTTAGGCAACAGGAAACAAGTTAAAAAGTACCAGGGCCAATAAAAGACAGAATAAGATAGACAGAGATGATTTTCAGATGTTCCTAAAGTCACATTATATATGCAAAGGAGTAGGCATTGGAAAGGGGGAAAATACTACAGTATCCTAAGTGAGAAATGTTCTTTTTAATAAAATTTATAGATAAACACAATCCTTTCTCTGACTAAAAAAAAAAAAATTGAAAAATGAAGCCTGGAAGAGAGGGGACATAATTATGCTTCTGAACAATGCACTTAAATAGTCAGATGATTTAGAGCACAATCAACAGGGAAAACTGAGAATGCTTGTGTTTGGTTATGATTTTATTCTCTTGTGTTTCAGCCTAAAAGGGAAGCAACATTCTATAATTCCAGTTAATAAAACACTAGGGACTAAATTACAAATCTCACACAGGAGGCATTTCATATTCTTATGCAGAAGCCAAAGCAGTCAGAATTGACCATAAATTGTAATGTATCACATTACCACTTTCCATGTGGCATTCACTGTATCTTACAAAAAATAAAGACAGACTAAATTGTGTATTTTCTAAAGAACGCGGTTAGGCTATATACCCAGGAAGACACTTCCAAGGCCTCCCCGTACATTTCTTCCACTGTGTAATGCTATTGTTGGCTTCAAATTTTATTGTTAAAATTGATTACCAATTTCTAAGTTTCCCACAAACAAATATTCCACTCGTAAATAAAGTAGTAATCAGAACTTGGAAATAACTTGTTATAAATAACTAGTTATTTTAATTAATTCCTTTCCCCAGTAACAAATGTGTAACTAAGGCTTTGCTACCTGTGGAAAAAGTTCCACTACAAATGGTCATAGTAACTTCTCTTCCTGGAACAAACCATGGAACAAAATAAATCTTGGCTTTCACAAAGACCAAAAAACATGAAGGGCAAGGGGAAAGATATAAGTTAATAAAAAACCAATAGTGCAAAACCTGGAACTTTTACAGGATTATCTGCCCTTTTTTTGGAAGATTCCTAAATAATATTACAGATAAATGACAGAGAACATCACTACTTTGTATGAGTTTTTATTTACTTGTATAGTTAATGGGAGTGTAGCCCCACTACATGGTAGAGGAGATGTATCACATGGTTCAAGTGCTTGTCCAAGCTGCGCCTGATGTTGCTGCCGTGTACTCTGTTGTGGGTGTAGAGGTGCCAGTGAGGTGAATGGAAGGACACTGTATTTTGTATCACAAACTAACAGCTTGTGGGATTCAGGGTTTATAGTTCTATTATTTCTGAGAACTTGGAAAATAAAGTTGATAGATTGTCATGCCATCACATAGCAGAACTTTTTTTTGCTGTGCTCAGCTGCACTGATATCATCATGATATCCCTGATCTTGCCCATGAAGGATGAAGTTATAAAACTGAATGGAAGTTCTTGATTCAGTTTCCAGTTGTTTCTTCATCCATTTTACTCTGTTTCAGAGTAAGTGAGCGAACACTTTTGCATTCTAATATTACTATCCAATGGGTCTTCATATGCCCTTAAAAGAACTTCCTTTCTCTGACTTCATCTATTTTTGGAGACTTTGTAAAACTTCTTCCACTGATGGCTTGGAACTTTTACATAGCGTTAGGTAAGAGTGCAATTACTCAGCCTCAAACATGGACCTCTAGAGGAAGTCCAAGATGTTGCTTGATTTAATTTTAATTTGATTTCATTTTTTTAGAACTTACCAAAAATTAATGTGGGTGTAAGGAAAAGTAAGCTATATACCCCCTCCCCAAAGTGAGGGTTCTAAGTGATTAGCTCGTAAAAATCCAGCTTTGAATTCACAAATTAATTTGTCAAATTAAGTCCCCTGTCTTTTTTCCCCTCCCAGACAGGTGTCTTCTATTAACCAGCTATATGAAAAAATATAGGACAAGATTTTTGACATTGGAAAGAGCTGTTAACTATCAAATTAGCAAATCCAGAGGATAGACCATTTTGTTTGTTTAGTTTGCTTTCTCTGAAACTATCCAACATTTCCCATTAAGTGCACATATGTTTGACAGAAAGGATTCAAGATTTGCAAAGCTCATATGTGTGAGAAAGCAAAATTGGCTGTGTCCATTGCTATCTCTGGTCTTGTTTCTTCCCTACAGGCTAACAGAATCATACAGCAGGAATGAATGCAGTGGACTAATTCAGCTGTTTTCATTTTTTGTACCTTTGAGAGACTCTTTCCACATAGACTGGTATGCTAAGGAACAACTACAATGTGCTTCAGAAAACTACCAGGTTGCAAAGGATTGTGGGCTATGTTCTAAGGTGTATGTTCAATATATTTGTAGCACGGGATCATGCTTCCTGGTGTCCTGTTTGATGCGAGAGGCAAACCAAGGTCAACCCAAACATTCTGGATCTACACAATTCACCTACTAGGAACTAAATTGCCTTCAGTCACTTTATTTTTGCTTGTTGATTTTCTCAAGGTGTGGTTTATTATTGCTGGCACCCTCCCAAATTTCCATGGTTCAGTGGGCTCTGATCCCAAATGTCCACTATCCATTATACCACACTGGTGTTCTAATAACTTCTTGAAAACCTCAGGAAGAAGTTCCTGAGGGACAGAAACACACATCATTGCTGAAGTGCCATTGCTGGTCAGATGGTTTTTTCTGAAATCTTTTAATTAAGGCTAATTTCCTTTGCAGCAAAACAATTGCTTCTATCCCTACATTGACCAAACCTGCACCCCCTCCAATTGTTTCCAAGATACTTTCTATTACATGAAAATACCCTAATTATTTGCCTTCTAAATGTCTCTTCTGTCTTTATAAGGATTTCCTATCTCGTAGCTCCTCCTCACCACCACCGTTATTTTCCAGCTTATCAAACTACTTGGAACTGAGGTGTCCAGAACTGAATGTGATACTTCATATGCACTGGCATTCTTTCCTTCCCTGTACTCTGAATCATCATAACGTGCTGTGACAAAAACCCTTTCCTGAGTCCTATTCCTGAACATATCTCAAACCCTTCCACCCAGCAGCTTGTAACAGGCCTTTCTTAAATTAAAAAGCTAGGAGGATTGCAAATTGCTCATCTTTTTAAAGCAGTAAGAGAGTGTTTTCCATCCAGTTTCCAATGCATATCAATGTATAATTTGCTGATATAAATAGCTGCAAATTGAACAATTGCAAATTATGTTCAGGATTTAACTAATGGCAGACTAGCTGTGGTGGATCCAAATAACAGCCCTTTAAGGAAGTATTATATCATATGTGCAGTGTTCTAGTTAACAGACTTCCTCCTCTGTCTTTACTGTAAGCATAGTTAGTAGAAGTTCACACAAGTGCCTCTGCATCCTGCTGCGAGATGCTACTGAGCCAAACCATATATTACAGATTACCTGTCATTAGCAATAAATAATATTAGTTTTATTAGGGCTATTCGTATTTGTATTCTGGGGATACAAATATGAATAGTGGCAACCTAGGTGCCACAGAGGTCCCTCCCCTCCCCCCAGAACCAGCCAGTCCACTCACCAGTTGTTATGCAGCACATGTGTCCGTTGTCATCAACATCACACCAATCATGGAAGTCGCCTGGCCGGCACTTCCTCACCTCCCTGCGCAGCCGACCACCCTGGTGAGGAGGTGGGATGAAGAGTCTCCCCACCCAGCTGTTGAGCAGCTGGCTGGGAGGGGAGGGGAAACACAGGCCGGGCTCCTTCCATGATTGGCATGACGCCAACCATGACAGTCATACATGTTGTGGGGGATATGAATACACATAGCCCATCTCTAGGTAGTATTTAAGAATTCTGATAGAGACAGTCATTCCTATATGACAATTCAGATTTTAAAAAGGAGGAAAGTGTGTATAGTCTGAAGATCAATTGCAAAACAAAGCAAATTACAGAAAGTGGGAATCCTCTGTGATAATCATGCCCTGCCAAAATTTAAGGAATTCCCTTTTCTAGTCATGAGCTATCAGCAACTACTTGGGCCTCATCAGGTGAGGGAAAGAAGGAACTATTTTCCTTATCTACCACAGCTTTGTAATTGATCTAAGACTATACAGTTTTAAAAAGCTGAGATTTGCACATGCTTTTTTTTACTACTATTATGATTTTCAATGTGAAACCAAGCCATGGCTTTACAGTGGTTGCTGCTGGACTCTCCAGACGTCACTGGCATCTCACACAGCTATTTGGCCTTATGCCATTCAGTCTTGCTGTTTCCCTTTCACACTAGTATACCAACTATCTAAAGCCAGTGATACATAGTGGATGATAGTATAGTACTTTGAAGCTAGAAACCAGGTCCAAGTCCCATATCAGCTATAGATTAAATAAGTAATTATATACTTCACTGTAGCCTTCTGTTTCCCTCCCCTGTTCTGACAAAGTCCCCTTTGTGTGCCTAGTGTCACATTAGTTGTGAGATTGGTCATGAATTGGTTGTATGTTTGGTTGCCAGGGTGGCGGCGACAGCATATACGAAATTTCCCTTTTGCTCTGAATAAGATGCTGGCCAATTTGCCTTTCTGTTTTGGCATAGCAAGATAAGTTGATGCTTCATACCAATGGTTCTTAACCTTCTTGGGTTACTCAGGTGTTTTTGGACTGCAACTCCCAGAAGCCTTCACCACTAGCTGTGCTGGCTGAGGTTTCTGGGAGTTGCAGTTCAAAAACACCTGAGCAACCCAAGGTTAAGAACCACTGCTTCATACAAAATGTGTGGGTTTGGATACTAGTTAGGTAGTAATGCTACTATAAACTGATCAATGGATTGTAGCCTGTCTATAGAAAAGTTTTGACTATCTACACCTGTTGGAAATAATTCACTTTGGTAAGACATGCATGGAAGAAAAATATGGCAAGGTAAATTGTTTATTTAATGATGTTATTTAGATAATATATACTATCCAGAATCCTAGTTATGCAGTTGTAAATACAATGGTACGAATTGCAGCCATGAATTGCTGCTTACAAGCCTCTAATTGTATCCCTGCCACATACCAGTTATGTGAGTTGGTGCACAATGAGGGATATAAGCAGCAACTTGTTAACTGAAACCAATTTGCCGCTATGATTTATGCCATTGCAGTTATGGCAATATAACTAATCAACAGGATTAAAACCAGTTTCAGATAAAGTGTACTAGTATCAAACAAAATTAGTCTAACCTTTCTGAAGTAGTTTAGATAGTATTAAATGAAGGTGAGAACATTTAATTATGTCCCACATGTTCTCTGGAAATATTGCATGCCTTTCTCCTGAAATAATGTCAGATTGACTTGTCCATGATAACATCAGCCTCTTTATGAATTTCAGTGAAACAGAACAACCTTGAGTAAATTCAGAAAGCGTCTTAATTTAAGTGAGGCAGATTCAATTTATCTTCTCAGCTTGCTTTATATATACGTTCCGTCTTGTATATAAATATGTCTTTTAACAATACTTCTGTTGTTTTATTTATATTGTGATTGGCTCCTTTTAATTGGATTTTAGACATGATTTTAACGTTTTGTCTTGACTTGAAATAAGGCGGCCACATGTCCTGTCTTACAGAAAGCACTCCAATATTTCTAGATTTTCTCCCATTGAAGGTCAGTTCAGTGCAGGTATTGTTTAAGGGTAAGAATGTCAGATATGTATATATGGAAATGTGATGCTTGATTATGCAGCAAACAGTATTTAGAGTCTGAAAAGGGCTATACCATTGGGACTACATCTACAAAGTGGGATATGAGCTTTGGATGATATTACTTAGCTATATGCTATATTCATAAGAAAAAGGGGAGATCATAGGAATGAGGTTGAAAGATGTGATGTTATAGCATCACTTTGCAGGTGAGAGGATGAAAATCCATAAAATGACCAGGGCTATATGGCTGCCCCACCATTGTACCATTTCTGTAGATACATATTCCTTAGTGTAAGTGTTGCATCTTTTTTCCTCTTACAAAAAAGAAAATACAGCAAGTGCTTAAAAGCTGCCAACCTACAGTCAGTGCCCTGCACAGCAGAATGCACTGGGCAGGCACACAGACACTTGGTACTTTCTTCTCCACTAGGGTAAAATCAAGATACCGGGTCAAATCAAGTTTCCTTAGTTTCCTTCTTTCAGACATTTGACTCTTCTTTAGATATAATTTTTAAAATTAATATATCTTAATATTCAGATTTGTCCCAACTACTTTCAAGTTCTTTAGAGTGCCAAAGATTTTTTAAGTCTTTGCTTAATTTTAAAACTGCAATAAGTTAATCAGTAGCAAAACATATCCAGATGATTTCCATGAAACTTAGTTACAGCTAACATTGGCTAACTTGAGGGAAACTATACTTAATAGTCTCACTAAGTAGTCTCGAAGGCTTTCATGGCTGGGATACAATGGTTGTTTTGGGTTTTCTGGGTTGTTTGGCTGTGTTCTTAAGGTTTTTCTTCCTAATGTTTTGCCAGTCTCTGCGGCCGACATCTTCAGAGGACTGGAATCAGAACTCTGTCTGTGCAGTACTCTGGTGCAGTTTGCTTGGGCAGTTGAGTATTTATAGCTGGGGGATCAACTTTTGTCCTTTTCAGGAGATTGGGTGATTATGGTGGTCAGCGTGTTTTTTGTTGTGGGCGTATTGTTGTGATAAAGGGGAGAGATCATCTTTCACTGTGATTCATGGGTGTCGTTAGCTAGTCTTTTGTGTGCAATGATCACTGGTCCTTGTGGCTGGGTAGAGTTTGTTGACCTTTTGCAGGCTGTATTTTTCAGTATTGAGAACCAGGCATTGTTGAGTTTTAAATTTTCTTCTTTTTTGTTGAAGCTCTGCTGGTATTTGTGGATTTCAATGGCTTCCCTGTGCAGTCCAAATAAGGATTGCTGGTGTTGTCCAGTACTTCTGTATTTTGAAACAGAATTTTGTGTCCAGCTTGTTTTAGGGCATGTTCACCTACACAAAAATCCAACCACCACTCACAGGAAAAAAAAGGCATAATCAAAACACTGTTAGACCATGCAAATCAGAACTGTGGAGCTCAGTTTCTCAGCAACAACTCAACCATCTGAATTCGGCCCTACAGGCAAATGGCTACCCCAAGAATGAAATCACAAGAGCCATCAAACCAAGAAAACAACACCAAACTGAAAAGGAAAAACAGCCACCCACAAATAATTTGTGCAATACATCAGAGGGGTCCTCTACTGCGTGCGGAAACTTTTGAAAAAACACAACCTACAAACAGTATTCAAGCTCACCAGAAAAATACAACTAATGTTACAGTCAGCTAAGGACAAAATGGACTCCTTCACCACTGCAGGAGTATACCGGGTACCTTGCAGTTGTGGCCAGGTATACATTGGAACCACAAAACACAGCATCCACACCAGAAGCAAAGAACATGAGAGACACTGCAGACTAAAACAATCAGAAAAAACAACAGGAGCTGAACATGTCCTAAAACAAATTGGACATGAAATTCTATTTCAAAATACTGAAGTACTGGACAACACCAGCAATCCTTACGTTAGACTGCACAGGGAAGCACTTGAAATCCACAAACACCAGCAGAGCTTCAAAAAAGGAGAAAGTTTAAAACTCAACAAAGCCTGGCTCCCAGCACTGAAAAATACAGCCTGCAAAAGGTCAACAAACTCTAACCAGCCACAAGGACCAGTGATCATGGCATACAAAAGACTAGCTAACGACACCCATCAATCACAGTGACAGATAATCTCTCCTTCTTATCACAACAATACATCCACAACAAAAACACACAAACCACCATAATCACCCAATCTCCTGAAAAGGACAAAAGCTGATCCCACAGCTATTAAAATGGTATTAAAATGTCATCAGTATATTGCCGTAAAGCATTGATATGTATTTTTGAAAAATGTTAAAGAATATGGAAGAACAAAATAATTTTTATAATGGAGATCTGCAACCTTTTGCAGTCTATTTTGTTTACCTCTGAAAGCAACAGAATGCAAATTACAGTGCTGAGACTGGGATAGCCAGGTCAACAGCGTCCCATTCTTAAGATTTCAAGGTCAAACCCGCAGACCAATGGGTGGGTTCTAATTATATAATGGGAGAACACTTGTGGCATCACAGGGTGGGGTCTTATGATATCATAAATACATGGCAGGCAAAGGTTGGGAGGGAAGCAAGAATTACACCCTTGTAAATGCCTTTATGCTGAGTCAATGAGCCCTGGAACTAACTGGGAATGGAGACTGGGTGCACATTTCCACTTTGATACATTTCACATACAATAATAAATCATTTTTGTCCTAAACTCTACTTTCTATGTGAGTTTTTCCTCCACCTTAAGACTTGGAGAAGTATAGCAGTCCCCCAAAACTTCAACCAACACCCTGAAAGCTAACAAACCTATCTGAATTGTTCTAAACTGGTAACTATAATCCGTTGGTGTTCTAGTAACGTGTTAGGTGCAAAAGCATAGATCCATCTCTTTGGTCTGCCATGATCCATGTCTCAGAGGAGCAGAGAATCCTGAGGATTCTGTGTTTGTGTCTGCAGGGTAAATTCAACTGAACTAAATGGGGGATATATATATATATACAATATATATATGTTCCTGCCTGTGTACCTGAAATCATGGTGCAAGGTTCCTAGTTGTTGATTTCTCTCAAGAATACAGAAACCTAGATAAGAGGTGGGTGTTTTTCATCCTCCAGGTGGTTTTTTTTTTTTTGCCTAAAACTCAGTTCTAACTAGCACACACAATGGTAATGTATTATGGAAGCTGCAATCCAAAAACATTTTTTTTTGGGGGGGGTCACAATAATGCTGATCACAGACAGGGAAGAGCTAGTCTTGGTCCATTGGTTTTTGCTTGCAAATAAAGTCTATCATCCTCACTGAAGTTTTCTTTCAATAATTACTTCTAGGTATGGTTTTTAGTATTGGACATCTTCCCGAGTTTGGTAAGTTGCATTGACATACAGTACATCCACACTCATACTTGTTCAGAAACACAAGCAAATGCCAGCCTCAACAGGCTTGCCCATACTTCTGTGACTAGAATCTGCTGCATTTTTACAGTGACATAGTAAATATTACAAAAGTTGAGTCACGGACCCCATTTCTTTGGAATAGTGTGACTTCTGTTCTGCTAGATGTGCCCAGAATTTCTGTTCTAAAGAAACCAGCTGGAAAGAAAATCCTGCTGATAAGTCTATTCATGGTAGCTGTGAGTGCTGGAATACTACAGTAAGGCAAAAATAAGCAGTACAAATGCGTCCCCCCCACCTTTTCAAGTCAGCACCTTGAAAGGCACTTTGCAGTTGAATGGAATTGAACGGAAGGTTCATGGTCTACTGAATAAACTTCTAATCGGAGTCTGCTGCTTCTTGATGATGAATCCATGTCGGTACAGCAATTAAATGTCTCCTGTGCATCAAGATGGGTCAGTGCAGTATAATAGCCTCTAAGCAATGTTATCAGAGCACATTTTTGAAAGGGTAAGGACAGAGGGATGTCATAATTCAATTGGTACAGAAGCAAGGCACCAGTTGTTGTTACAAGGAGTCACAAACCTAAAAAAGGGGGAACAAATCAGTAAGGGAACTGGAAATAGTATTTGCAATACTCCCTGTTGTTAAACAGCACTTTGAAATTTACTCCAGTCAATCCCTTTAAATGGCAAAATTTCAGGTTCATCTTTATCCACCTCCATTTCTCTGCATTAGATGAGTCAGTGTTACTATATGTAATGCAGATTAACTTCTTTTTTTTTTTGCTAAAATGTCATCCTGAGCCCTAATGATTATTTCTCCTCAAGTGTAATTTCTGTTCTAGCTGCAACACTTACATGACAGATGACTATAGTTCTTCACTGTCAGTGCAGTGCCTCTCTATGTAGTAAACTAAAATTGAAGAAGGACCTGTATGATCCCAGATCATCCTGCATGTGCAGATAGGTATCTGTTGGAACTCTGACTTTCATTACTTCCTGGGCATTTATATATACACAGCTGCAATCTTCCAGAGTTGTGATCTAGAACTGAGTCATGTGGTTGCAGCTTCTCTGGTGAAATGGCAAGGCTCCAGGGTGGGGATGGGACAGATGGTTTTAGAAATGTGAATGATATGCCCTCTTTTTGGAGAGCCAGTAGAGCTGCTACTAAAAAAGTTCAGTTTTAAATACACTCCTGTCAAACCACCCACTTCAGCTACATTCAAACCTTACCATACAAATCCAGTAAGCAAAATTTTGTTGCCATGCTGTATAACATATAGGAGTCAGCAAATCCATACCAGTTTGTTATCGGGACAAACATGGGCAATGTTGCTTTTTGCTTTTCAGGACTACCACCTCTGGAATAAGCCAGACAACATGGTTAGTAGCAGGGATGGGGAGTGGTAGAGTGGGATGCGCTGTCAAGTCAGACCTAAGTCACACTGGTGACTGAACTTGGACTAGACTCATTCCCGCTCCCCCCCCCCCCATGGCTTAGGCTTCATTTGTGACTTGGAACCCACTCATCCCTCCTCTTTTTCCCCCTGAGGAAAAGAGCCTATAGTTACCTGCCCCTTACATGACAGGCTTTATCAGTTGCTTCAAGCCAAATTTATCAGTTGTTTCAAACTAAATTCTGGATGTTCTGTTAAAGACCTATATATCATTCTATCTGCCTGCCTGTCTATCATATTTCATAGTTATTAATCTGGGCAGGTACCGACTGCTTCCACAACAAATGGATTCTCTGAGAGAACTTTTTACAGTATCAGGTTTCACCTACTCTTCTCTGCTTTCCCAGCAAATCAGAGTGACACTTATGCTGGCTTGTAATTCTCTGTATGAAATGTATAAGATTTCTTCTTGCTAACAATTTTATAACCACATCTGCATGCTTACATAAGTGAAGGCTGGAACAATCCTTTGTTCACCATCACAGAGTTATGAAAGATAAATCCCTCCTTGAAAATAAAAAGACATAGGCTTCAATGGAAAGAATATTATCAAGGCTATGGTATCTCTACAAGAAATGTATTTTTAACAGCACTGTTTTTTAAAAAATGTTGTTCCAAAAGCACCGAATGTGGGTGTTTCATCCCTTCTTCATTTCTCAGGATTTTTCTTCTACTCCTTTTGAGCCTCTTTGTGAACTGAATATACAGTCTGTCTTCTTCCTGGAATGACAGACCTAAGACTGTGAAGAAAAGACCACCGTAGCTGGCCCTGACCTGTAAAACTCAGTGGGAAGTAGGGAAGAATGATGTTTGATCTAAGGCCAGCTTGCCATCTGTTTGGTCTACCTGAAAATGCTTCAGGCTCTTTGGGCTCTGTGCTGTCATTCACACCAGGTATGGGAAAATGCTTTATCACTCTTCTCATCTTGCAAATGTCATAAAGCTTTTTGTAGAGGAATAGTTACTGGACAAGAATTAATGAAAGGTACAGCAAGCAGAAAAAGCATTCTGGAACTTTGAGTGCAGGGTAAGACGAAGCAACTAGAACAGGCAGTGTGGTCCGGCCTTGCACTAAAGATGGATGTGGTACAGCAACTGTAACATGTAGCAGACTGGGATTCAGAGACTCTGGGTACTTGCCTCCACTGAGCTGTGAAACTCAATGGGTGAGCTTGGGCCTGATTTATCACACCGAGTTATGGTGAGGATATCCTAAAGAAAATCCCCTCAAGGGGCAGCATCCAAAGCAGCCAATGTGGAGTGTCAAAAAGAATTGTAGAAATATGTTTCACAGTCTGACAACCTAAACAATTTAAATAATGTTATTTGAGCTCTTTTTGGTCTCCATTTTTTTGAAGGAAGGACAGGCCTGAAATGAAAATGCAGCAACTCCCATACGACAAGCAAATTCTCTATGCAATAAAAATATGCCGTTCAAGCTGCCTGTAAATCACATGTTCAGAAACCTAGATGTGGAAAGCTGGAAAGAGCATGAATGTATGCAAGAAAAGAAGTGTAAAAGGAGAGAGAGAGAGAGGGGATGAGAATGCAGAGAAGTGATGGACAGGAAAAGATAAAAACAGTCTTACAGATTCTCCACAGACTCAAGGATTCTTAGGTCAGCAGCATTTCAGGGCTAGAACTAAAAACCATGGGATGGAAGCATTTTACAGAGGCATGACAAATATTGAGTTTTACTTCCTAACCTTGCACTGGTTCTTGTCAGGGCATGTGGGGGAACTGGGGAGAGAGCCAGTGAAGGTGTGCTTTTGGCCCCACCATGGCATTTGAAGTAACACACAAAAAAGACCTTCATGCTGAACCAGTAAGAGCTGTTCCTGCCAGAACTGTCCTTTCAATGCCTCCTCAGAAAAGTTTGGGGGGAGGGTATTACCATTACTATTTCTATTGCTTGAACCTGGCCCTTTAAAAAAGCATTTTAAACAAGTAGTCTAAAAAAGGCATTGGCTTCATCCCAGGACAGGTCAAAACACTGATCAGTGTGGGGGTAGAAGGTCCTTACATTCATGTCAACACTGAATCCACACAGAACATACATGCCTACACACAGATCATCAAAGGATGCAATTTTATGTAGAAAATGAACACAAATAACTGTAGCAATGACAATATTTTCAACATATGTTCATGCAAACTCTCTTTCATACTTTTCTGGAAGCCTGGGGTTCAACAGTGGTTGCTTCCAAGTAAATACACATGGGGTTGCCGTCTTTTAGTGTAGGACTTTCCACTTTTCATGGACTGTAACTCACTTCTTGAGAAGAGATTTGGGATGCAGTTTATGAAAGCTTCTGCCAAATAAAATTTGCAGTGTTTAGGGTGCTCTGTTTTTGGGAGCTTCCCCCCCCATCTCCCCAATAGACTAACAGAGCTATTATTTCAGGAGAAGCCTGTGCACATCCTCTTAAAACAACAACAACAAACAAACAAACCAAACCAAATGAAGTTTCAGTCTGTTCATTAAGATTTAAACATAGAGCCTAAATTTCTTTTTCCCCTTTCAGCTCCTCCTCCCTTTAGATTGTCATAAGGCATACCACTGAAATGCTGAACACACTGTTTCTGGGAAGGTGATGTTTTTGCTGTTCTCCTTCTGCAACAAGAGGGTGCTTAGATATTTGCTGAGCTCATGTAAGGGCATGCCTCCCTTCCCAATTCTGAATTTATTTATTTTAAAATATATATGCAGATAGGAAACAGTCTTGTAGTGATTCAGCTATGTGCACATGTTATTCTACCTTGCCACTGTGCAGCTGTTGCTTCCTCCAAATTACTACATATGCGCTTGAATCTCCAAAATAAATGAGACTTACTCCCAGGGGAGAGTATGCACCTTATACCTAGGAGAAAGCCGTGTTTACCTCAGTGTGTCTAACATCTCCATGAGGGAGGAGCAGAAAAACAACCAGGATACTTCTTTTGTAGACAATCTCTACACTTACTGTATCTTCATGTGAAGATACTCATTGCCAATGGCTACTGGCCCATTAGGCACATGGGGCACTGTGCCACCTCAGACTCAAGGCTCTCTCCAGCCAACCCACGTCTGCCTTCCTCCACCAGGAGGGCCAGAGTTTCCCCCTGTGTTCCTCACTTAATGAACCTGTGGCCTCATTTTCTATGTGAGTTGGGAGTGAAGGAGTGAGTGGATGACCGCCTGCTTTTATTCATGGCTATTGTGAATTGTTGCTTGCCTATCTCTGTGTGTGTATATATGAATATTTATTTTTCCACCAGCAATGCCTCTCACTAGTAATTTACTCCACTATTATCTATTGTGCTTTTCTCCTCACTAGCTACAATTAGCACCAGCCTGTGCTGGCCAAAATACCTCTAAAGACAGTAGAAGACTTTTCTCTCATGACTGCAAAGAATAGTGTCTGAATGTCTCTTAACTTACTCTTATAAACTGGGACTCTGGATTAGATCGTAGTCCTCCTGAGACTGTAAACTGGGAGATGCAACCTCCTTTACCCACTGATTAACTCAACCATGCTTAATCCTAATTGTGGAAACAAGGGTGTATCAAGGAAGGGCTGTTCAAGCAGGTAAGTCAATGTGGCATCAGACAACAACATAGCTGTTCAAACTTAGACTAATACTACAGAAATAACACGTAAGACTCCAAATGGAGTTTTGAAATGCTTATATTTTCAGATCACATATAAAATAAGGAAATAACTATAATATTACTGGAATTATTTTCAGTACCATATTTGTGGTGTTAAAAATACTACTGATGGTAGATAAAGACGAAACATAACCCTTGTTTTTAAAAGTGACTGGACATTAAATTCTATGTTAGTTACAATTGAAGTAAAATACTTTATATTGTCTGCCAACGTCTTATTGGGGAAATGTTGCTTCCATTCAGGATTCACTATTTATTTAAATATATTTACAGAGAAGAACATTTTCTTTTCTTTTTTTTAATACAAAAATAACAAGACCCGAGGACCTTTATCTAAAACTAGAAGGCAA
Source organism: Pogona vitticeps (assembly GCF_051106095.1). Classification (NCBI taxonomy): domain Eukaryota; kingdom Metazoa; phylum Chordata; class Lepidosauria; order Squamata; family Agamidae; genus Pogona; species Pogona vitticeps. Next base: position 219,091,519 of record NC_135785.1, on the reverse strand, counting down.
TATATTTGTAGACAAACAAACTGCAGTTATAAGAGTCATCCATTTCAAACAGTCATCTTAACCCAAGGAAATCACATTTTTAAAATGGTGTATTTGATGAATATGGTAAACAATATTGGATAAAGTAGAACAAACCTGCTATTTTTAATATTCAATATTATAATTATAAGCAGCCTCGCAAATGTTTACCAAGGCTAGGAAATGTGTGATTCTTCAGATATTGTTGGACTATGACCTGCATCATAGCTCACTGGGTGCTTATGCTATACTGGCTAATGGGCTCCTCATTCAGAGGACCACATCTTTCTCAACACTGCTGGGAAAGGCATTGAAGCTGCAAGGCTACACCCACTTAACTTGGAGGAAGCCCAGTTGAAGTCAGTGCTCTTTTGAGCAGTTTTAGGAGTAGCAAAGTTGGTCTGTACACACATATCAGACAAAAACAATAAAAAGTGTTTTCTTTCTTTTAAAAATCTGATATGCTTAATTTTGATACAAGATATAGGGGTTTTTAAAACAATTTTTGAAGGCTGTTAACTTCAAGTAGTGTGGGGGCAAGAGGATGAATGATTGGCTGTTCTCCTGAAGCATTCCAAACATAGCCATTAGCTGGATCAAATGCAAGCAATTTCATTTTGAGTTTTAGATTCTTGTGGCATTTCCCCAAAGTCACCAATCTTAATTTCTCAGGATCAGCCCACTTCCTCAGAGTTTTGAAGTAACTAGTTTATAGTAATTAAATAATTGTTGTTAATGAATTAATTGTCATTAATTCAGGAAACTGTGCTGGGCCTTTCAATGCTTTGGGCAAGAACAATAATGAGGGAGACAAAAAGAAAGTGTGTTTTGTGCTATAGGTCAGCAGTCTCTGGCATTCAGATTATTTCTAGAAAGTAGCTAAAAAGTCTCTGAGTTACACCTGAAAAGTCAAAAAGCAAAATGTTACTTTTTAAAAATTGCAGCTATGATAATAACCTTTGGGAGGATGTAACTGCTTTTCCCCCCCAAAGCCTAACTTTCAGTGTTGTAGTTTACCACTACGTGTATGCATGCCACCATCATGGCATGATGGTCCTCACTCAGGACCAAGGAAATAGTTTGAGAAACAGCTTAACTGCGTGCCTGAAAGTTTAAGATTTAAATTGGGAGGCACAGATTCTGATTGGTGTTTAACCAAGTTCAAAGTCTGACATTTGTCATAAGGTATTTAAAGTGTATTTTAACGGCAGGTCCTTGTGTCACAGATAAATTGCTTTTGAAACTTTGCTGTGTTACAAAAGGAATTTTTTTAATGTGGCATAGAGAAATGGAAGTCTAAATTCTTTTAGAAATGGAAGTCTAAATTCTCCTTGGATAACTGCAGGGTTATAGCCTAATTCTATAAAATGATTTCCTAAATCAATGCAGCAAAGGATGGAGACCCCTTATTTTGGTAGCAAATGCTCTGTATATAATAGACTAAACCCAATTATTTTTATGCATCCCAATTAGAGTAGACCTACTGACTTAATGGGATTTACACTGATTTAGTAAGTCTGATTAAGTGTTCCAATTTCTGTACTCTGCTTGGAATGGCAGTTGGATGTAGCCCAGGATTTCCCAATGTCATGCTACAAATGAAAACTAGAATATGCTGTTGTAGGCAACTGTAGACAGCTGTTTGAACCAAGGAAAGTGCTGAACTTCAGAAAATTGTGGATAGCCATTAAAAACACAAATAACTCACTTGGAATTCATGTCTTCGGGAAATTTATTTCTTCTCTTCTCTGAGGGAACAAGTGTGTATGTACCAAAACTACAATGTTGAAATGAGGGTTTCACTGACAGTAGAATTTTAAGATATTCCTGTGCTGAAGGTAATTTAGATCCCACACTGAATAACCCAACCAGATAGTTCCAATACATTATTCATATTTTGCCCTAAGCAACAATGTTACAGAAGGCACATAAAGAGATTTCTGACCTGAACCATGTACTTTTGTTGAATACTTTGCTGTATAACCATTAGAGATGGGGACAAATTAAAAAACAGGTGATTCATTTTGATCCGTTATTCGTCAAGGTTAACGGATCAACAAATACGAATATAAAATATTCTTTGACGAATTGATGGATCAATCTGTTGATTCATCTGCACTTTAAATGGCCCCCAACTATCCATAAACACCAAATATGCAGGGAAGCTTCCTCAGATGCTTTTCTACAACTCCTAAAAGGTTGGTGAACATTGGATGACAGACCCCTGAATTATATAGTCACAAAGACGACCCCCCCAGGAAAACTTCCTCCAGGTACTTAGAGACTCCAGAATCACAATGGAGCTTCCTATGTCTTTCCTCAACATGCCTCCCAACTTTGGTGAAGATTAGATATCGGACATCTGAGTTATTTACCCACAAATTGGGTCCCCCAGGAGAGTTTACCACACAGTACAGAAACCCATTCTGCCTTCTGGACACAGATCAACTGATCAGAAGCTGATAGTCAGGCACACACACACACACACAGGCAGCCACCCCAACAGCCTACTCCCACACCCTCTTCCCTACCTTAGCCCCCACCCCACTCCCACTGATGCCCCCTTACCTTAATGGCTGCCGCCAAAGTCTCCATCAGGCCTTTGGAGTCACAGCATGTAAAAAGGGAGAGTGGCTGCCCTTTGCAAAGATGGCAGTGAGTACGAAGGATGAATAAAAACAAGTAAATATTTGTCCCTTCATATTCATGGGGGCCTCTGGAACCCAGAAATACAGAATGACGAATATTTAACAAATCCGCTATATTCGTTGGAAAACACAATCAATTTTTATATTTGTCCCCATTGCTAATAACCATGCTTTGACTTTTTTCCTACAGTGTTTCTGACTACTTCTTTGCAATACTATTGCTTTCCCCCAGCGTGCAGTTAAATTATTTTAAAGACATCAATTAGACACCTACTTCAAAGGCAACCAACATTTTTTCCAATAAGCAATCTGATAACATTGAGGCAAATATTTTTAAATTATGGTGTATTTAGAGTACAAAAAAGGAATGTGTTGCCTCTGCTGGAACAATAAGCCTGAAAGTGAAGAATAATAAGCCAATAATAAGTCAGAAAGAAAGGGAACAGTATGTACATAGATGATGTTTGAACATTATTTTTAAAAGGGGAGATTCATGCATTCTTTGTGCATTAAATTAATGAATTCTCAAAAAAAGACCTTTGAGCCTAAACCAGAAGCTTCTAAACAAGATATTATTGAACATTCTCTTGAAAATATTAACTTCTTCTGTATGCATTGAGTGCTAAAATAATGAAGGGAAGTGTAAAAAAAATGCAACTATGAAAAATGTACACAATGCTTTTTTTTAAAAAAAAGAGGTTTGAACAGCGATGTGTGAAAAAGGGATTCAGCTAACTCTCTAGCCAAAGCTATTACAGGGGAAACAAAGTCAATGTAAAATAACTTGGCCTTGCAATGAATCTCTCAAACTGACACTTCAGCATGGATATGTAAACACTGATAAGGAAAAGGAAAACATATCTTTAAGAAAGCCCCAGGCCACAAACCCCCTCGTATTACAATGCCATTATAGAAAATTGGTACCTCTTCAAATTGGTTCACCAGCAATCTCTGCTCCTGGCAGTTTGCTGGGACTGCAGGTGTTCAAGGGACCTAGTCAAAATATAAACAATAACTTGCTGCAATGGCAGTTTGCCATCATCACAATGTGCCAAGATAGCAGGTTGCTGGGTTGGCAAGTCTATTGTAAATGTCCATAGAAATTTTAGAAGATGTGTTCGTAGGTTAGCAGTTCATTTTATCAGCAGACCTCAGTTGTTGACAGTTGAAGGGAAAAGTAAAAAAAGAAGAGAAATATTAACAGAAGGAAGCAGAGACACAGGATGCACATACCAAATACCAACAACACGAGGTTACTGATATCAACAACACCAGGTTACTGAAGGTGGGGAAAAACCAAGTGTACGGTAAAGAGCTCAAAACATATCTCCCCAGGCTGCATAAAGTGGAGAAGAAAATTTCACATGGGGTAGAAAATCCTCAGTTTAGATGTATACTGCCAAACCTCTGAGGCTAAACTGGAAAATATCTTTGATTTTGTGATGTACCACTTATGGAACTGAATGGATCTCCTGCTTCCCCAAGTAAATGTAATCACAGAAGCCCTCAAACTGTGACCATGGTTGGGATAACCTGTATATTTGGTCCATAATTCTTGCAATCCTGAGAACTGTAGCCCCCAAAGCAACATTTCCAACTGAATTCTTTCTATACATTGTGAACTGCTGGGTAGCTCAGTGGTTTGGATATCTGCCTGCTGAGCCAGACGTTTGGACTTCAGTCCCGCAGTGAGCCTCCTTGAAATGGGCTGGACTCAGTGATTCATAGGATCCCTTCCAGCCCTGCAGTTCTAAGATAAAGATGATGATGATGAAAGAGGCTGAAAATGAAACACGCTGTACCATGATGCTTTTATATAAACCAATGGTGAAGCCACAGTTTGAATGCTGTGACGACTTTTGGCCACTCCATCTGAAAAAAGAGAATTGAGAGAGCAAACATGCTGGCATGGATGACTTTAAAAAAAGAGGAATTCTAGGAGTTTTAGTAAAAAAAAAAAAAGAACTTTTCCCTGTTCTAGCCAAAAAACATTCCTTCCTCTTTAAAATATAAGTTGATCAAACATTAAGTTGAACAAGTCAGTATTATTAATAATACTACATTGATGATAAAGCATTCTAATTGAGGAAAAAAAGTCTACCATGCCATCATCTCAACACTGTTTTCACAATCAGAGAGAGAAAGTATTTCATTGACTGCACTCTTTCAGGGTGTAGATTGTGTGGGAAGGGGGTTGCTATTTGAATTCTGGGGAGGGAAATCTTTTTACATAGGAAATTAGAGTGTAAGGGAAAACACTGAACTTTTTCCTTCTGATATGGAAGTTTCCTCATCCACATTTCTCAACCTGCTTGTATAACTTCTTTTTTATGTTTGAAAAGACCATCACTGGAAAAACAACAGAATTATAAATATTTTAAACCATATGTTATGCAACATGATGTTGTTTTCTGAAGGTCAATTGGGAGGAAAAAAATTCTCTCCTGCCTTTACCAATCTATTTTCCTCTTCAAGAACGCTCATTCTTTTTAATCCTCCTTTATTTCCTTGAGTCCCTCCCGCCCCAAATCTCAGTGGTGCACTGAAATCACATTGAAAAGCTCTGCTGTATCATTTGCTTGTTGTCCTTTGCCCCCTGTGGTTGGGATGAATGAAATAACCATGGGGGTGCCTATGCAATGATGTATACCTCAGCACAATACCTTCTTATTACCTGAAATTTAGTCGAAGCTAGGTGGCTTTCATCTTATCTAAGCACATTGCTCTCCAAAGGGAAGAAACCCTGATGAATTCCTCAAAAGCAGTTTCAGAATGAGACCCTGCCACTTGAGGACACAGAGTTATTCATCTGAGAAGACCACTCAAGGCATCGAGAGGCAGCTGCAGCAGCAGCAGAGGATACCAGCTTTGCTGCTTATGCTGTGCCAGTTCACTAACAATTTCTAACCCTTTCTTTGGAAGAGTTTGCTCATGCCTCTTCAATATTTCCAAGTTGGGATCACAAAATGCATGGGGTGGGGTGGGAATCAATGGCTATAACCAGAATTTATTTTATATACTAGGTCCTTTTAAGGAAAAAGACAGGGTGCTCTCTTCTCCTGTCGTGCTGTCGTGTTGCTGCTGCCAATGATGGCAGTGCAGGGGCGCAGCAGTGGCGAGGCCTTCCAGGAGCCTGGGTGCTGCCTGTGCACTGGTGCATGAACCCCAGCTGATTTCCCTGGTCAGCTGGGAGGTGGGAGCATGTGCAGAAGGCAGTGACCAGCTTCCCTTCCAGGAGCCTGGGCTCTTCATGTGTGCATACACTTGACCTCCATCTAACAGATAGGTGCATGTGAAGTGACAGAAAGCCTGGTTCCTGCAAGGGAAGTTAGGATGCTGCTTCTAAAAATGGTGCTGGCAGTAGTGGTGGCAGCAGGACCAGGTAGGGAGACAATGGAGGGCAGTGGGAAAGGGGTGGGGGGCTTCTGTTTTGCTGAAGCAAAAAGAAGTGCTGAGCAGAAAAAAAGTTTGGTGCTTTGTTTCGTTTCAGCAAGACAGGTTGCATGAACCAAACTACAAACCGGACCACAAACCAGCCCAGTGTTTTTTTTTTCCTGATCCGCAGTTCAGCGTGTGCCCGCCTCTATTTAACAATCTCAAATTAACAAAAAGCCACACACTTTCTAACTTGTGGATATTAGATGTTCATAAACCTCAGTTCAGAACTAGTCAATATTTTGACATAAATTATACAAATGTGTAGCAGTAAGTTATTTAGCCTGAGGCAATGCTTTCACAGGCAGACCTTTCATCCTTAAACAGAGAAAGCATCTTTTTCATTTTATATCAGATTATCTACTCAGGTTCTGGTTATCTTGACGGCCATCCCCCTCCCAGAATCATCTGTCTCAAAGGTAGTGTGGGATGTTAGTATAACTAATAATAGCAATGTTTATAAATCTGAGACAACAGTGAACATATTAAAAATGGCTGAAGTGTGAAATCAAGTAATTCATTCTCACCCCATCACAATAAATCCCAGATTGAAATAGGGGATTGTTTGTGCAAAGATTAAAAACCTCCTTTATTCTGGTTGTTCCAAATTCATTTCTGTCTTATTGACCCTCATCTGGCAAAGAGTTTAACAAAAATGCATGTTGTAGGCTACTCCTGTGTTAACTGCCAATATTTTAGCTAAGTGTCATAACTGAAAACATCAGATACAAGGAACATGAGTTTTCAATGCAGTAGCAAGCAACAGTTTTCTCAAACCTGCTGATATGCAGCCAGGAAAAAAAAGACATGCCTACAGTGTTCAATGAGCAAACACAAGTAACAATATGATTCTGAGTATATTTAATGTATCTAAAATCAGTATATTTACTGAGCAGCAATTCCCAGAAAGGTTAGTATGCTGAAGCTTTTGTTATACAGCATTTGAGAAATGCAATGTCCTGTCCTTTCTAACTCACATCAACTGTTTAATGATAGGAATAAAAATGTTCAAGTCACATTTAACTGAACAATAAAAGTCAAGAACCCAGCTGGGCAAGTGTTTGTTTGGATATGCCTAAGCAGCAGTGTCACAGAGTATCACGTTGCTAGCGCATTGATCTCGCTCCATAAAAGACAATTTAAAAGTTTAAATGCAAAATTTATTATCAAGTGATAATATATTCACAGCGTTTCACAGCAGATGTGGAGAGTCTTTGGACCAAAAGAAGGACGGACCCAACTAGTCACCATCTAACCTGCCAGCTCCTTCCCCAAGCCTGAACCCCTTGTGTTTGTGTGTCTTGTGCCATCAAGTCAGAACTGACTAACAGCGATCCTAACAGGGTTTCTGAAGTAAGTGAGATAGTTAGAGAGTGGTTTTATCATTTCCACTCCCCAGTGAGTTTCCATGGCTAAATTGGGATTTGAACCCTGTTCCCCTGAGCCCTAGTCCATCACTCTCTCCACTGCATCCCAGTGCGGTGTTCAAATCCCCACTTGGCCATGGAGACACACTGAGAGAGTGGAACTGACAGAACCACCCCTTAAATATCTCACTTTGAAAGCCCTTTTGGGTCACTATAAGTTAGTTTTGACTTGACAACACAGAACACCTTTTGAGCCCCTTAGACCCAAGCAGAAAGACTTGTCTTCAGTCAGCAGTTGATAAAAATAATATGTTTCTTCTGTCAAGTGCTAAAAGAGAGAAGTTCAGAGTTGGGCAGGGAAATTGCCTCTCGTCCAAAGCTCATTTGCAGGGATCAGCTGAAGAAGCAGAGCTGGCAGGTGTCTGTGTGTATCCATGGATATGTCCTCTTTCTCCTTGTAGCTATCCACATATAATAAAGCATTTGGGTGTTTATAGAGAGTTTTGTCAGCTTTACATTGACTTTTCAGTTTTCAATTTTTTTTATTCACAGACAGAAGAAACAAGAAATTTTGGACTACTGCACAATTACAAAAAAAAGAAAAAGAAATTATTCCTAAAACTACTGCTTTAACTGGACACTAAAATATATCCAGTGGGGCTTGCAGAAGATTGTGCTGTGTGGAGAAATTGCTATCTAATTTCTATCTAAACCAGCATAAGTAAATTATTTGAATGGTGTAGAAGTGCTGTGTGGAGAAATTGCTATCTAATTTCTATCTAAACCAGCATAAGTAAATTATTTGAACGGTGTAGAAGTTTTAAAATTTCTTTATTTATTCATATACAATAGTATTATAACCCTAAAAACTTAGTTATTCTGGCAAGCCTTTCAAACTGTGTAATCCACATAGACCATCAAAACTGAAGTCAACAACTGATAATGTTATTGAGTACCACCACTTTAAATGTTTAGGTATTTTATAATGTATTTTATATTTAGGTATTTAGAATGCATTGTATATTGTTTGAAATTGTTATATTTTATTTTATAATTTAATTATACTATATGATTTTGTTTGTGTTATTTTTGGATTGTGAACTGCCAAAAGTCACCACAGGCTAGATGAGCAGTATATAAGTTGAATGAATGAATGAATGAATGAATGAATGAATGAATGAATGAATGAATGAATGAGTAAAATTCCTAGTGTCAACCAGACCAGATTTGTTGAATCAGCTGCTGAGGGATGAGTCAAAAATTATGTAAATCTCATTGATTCAATTGGTTTACTCTTGGAATTACTAAATGGATTCAAACTATGGTCATTTTATTTGAAATATGCCTCTGCAACTTGAGGATAAGCACTAAGGAAGAGGTAATCCAAAACTGTAATCGCCACAGGACAAAACTAACATATGTCAATATTTTCTAACCACAGTCAGTGGTGAAATAGGGAGGAAGGGAGGAATTTGGAAGGGAAGGAGAGCTTGAAGCATGCTCCTTATCTTCTAGGTGGAATTAGGTGATCAGGTACATTATATCTCCATAAAGCTTATAAATTGATTATAATCAACCACATAAAACAACAACAACAAAAGGTTATTATGTTAAATGTTTGCTTGGCAATAGAATTACATGGAGACACCTGAACAGTGGGTCTGATATTGTTTGTAGATTCATGAATTAAGAAACAGCTCCTTAGTAAATGTAATATATTAGGGCTAATTGATATTTACGGGATTATACATGAACAGATAATGAGAGAGGTTCATTATCTGTTTGAATCAAGCTAACCTAATTTTAGCTGTCAGAAGCTATTGTTAAAGAACTGTAAAATCAAGAGCTATTTTTCAAATGAAATTATATGAGACATTTAATTCTTTTCCACAACACTAATTGTACCCAAAGTGATAGATTTCTGAAACAAATAGTATGTATTGGTAAATACCTGACTGCAGAAGTGGTTCTTCTATATATTTAAAAGGTTTCATGTTGTTTTTCTATCCATCAGCAACTCTAAAAGGGTTTCTTAGGTATGTAAGATGTTCAAGGAGTGGTTTTACTATTGCAGCTCCACCCCTTCCCCATGAGGTTCCATGATGAGGCACTCTATTCAGTGCACCACGGTGGCTCTCAGAGGCTTATTAAGACTAGAAATTTCACCATTCACACTTGTTGAAAAGAGCCTTGGCAATTGCTCTGTTTGGGTGAGAAGTTAACTAGTGAAAAAAAGAGTCAGTGTCTGGGTTTTCCCCTTGCTTGGTGGTAGTGAGCACAAGAGGGCATCCTGTAGACCATCTTGACTGCTGCCATTGGAGATATAAACATTCAGGCTGCCTTTTCTTATGTAAAGCTTGACATCCTTTTTTCCTGCTGGCAATGCAGGCATGATATTGTGCAGTAATATCCAACAATTTCCTGGCATTTTAAATTATGGATACAGAAGCCCAGTATTCTACAATCATAAAACTGAGGTGTTTTGAAGAACTGAATTGAGCTACTGTAAAGCAGCAAGTCTTTTTTGTGTGGTAACACTGGATTGCACTGGTTGGGTGAGTGCTGCCATAGAACAAACAGTGATCTCCGTGAAGAAAATATGTACAGTATTCTACGTGTGTAATGGCAACACTTGCCCAAACAGCTCAATCATGTTTTAGTACACTGGCAGGACTCTCTGCTTAACAGTAGCTCAAGAGGATACTAGCCTCAGGTTTGATTGTTTTGCAAGCCTGAACAGAACTGAACATTTCTCAAGCAAAAACAAGTCTTATTAATATGGCATTTCAAAGCGAACCCAAGGCAAAAGCAACCAGCACTTTAGACATAGCTCCTAGCCTTTACCCTAAGTTCCTCATGTTCTACTTTAGAGTAAGTATAGGAGCCCAAGCTACAACAAATCCTACAGAGGGGCTCAGCTTGTTACCTTTACTCTACAATTTATATTTCTAAATAGTCATACGTTAATTAACACTATTTTGTAATACAAATTGTAAATGTAGTAGGTCTGATCTGTGTTGAGCCATGACAGGGGGAGAAAAGTTAAAGCTCCCATGCCACAGTCTATACACCTAGATTAGATCCCCTGGGTTTACTCTAGGGCAAACCAGGAAAATGTGGTTGCTAGAAGTAATATTTTTGCCCTCAGTACAAATAGGACCTTGTCTGAAAATTACAGAATTTGCATCACTGTAACAGAAAGATTCTATAAATATTACTGCTGTACAGTTATATAAACTTTGTTGGTTTTTCAAGTGATTTTCTAGCCCCAGATATTCTTGAAAATTTTCATCATAAAATTAGATCACATGAATTCCAGTGCTCAATCTGGGTTATACCACACAAAGTTACACAGCAGGATTTTGCCCAAAGTAAAATGAAATGAAAATGGAGAATGTGAGGAGATGACCAAGAGAATCATATCCTGTAAAATGGGGATGCTTGGATAGTAGAGCATAGTCAAATACTGTACAATTAATATAACCAAAAAATGTGCATCCAATAAGTTACTGTCAATGTTTTGCTGATTACATATACTGTAAATCACATAGTATTTATTTTAAAACAGCCTATTAAGAAGCAGCTTAATAGAAGCACTCTGAATTATATGCTTTAAATAAATATTAGCTTTGACTGTATATTTAGGCACTTTCATAAATGATTTCCACCAGTCTTGCCTTAATTCTCAATGATGTTTTATGTAATAATGCCACTTGAGAGATACAAGGATATTACTATTCTTGGAAGTGATACATTGAGATTTTTGACAGGAGACAGGATAAGAAACTAACCAACTGAGAGATTGACAGCATAATCCTGTATGTGAATACTCAGTCCCATGACAGGAAGGGGGCTTGGTCCCAGGTAAATTTGTATATGACTGCAGCCTTAGAGACTACATCGGTATAGGAACTGCCATGATAATCTAGTAGCCCCAGAAGACTGAATGAGAAACAACATTTTTACAGAGAAAGAGAGAGGTACAATCATTGTGCATGGGCTAGATGTATTATTTGGAGTATGTAGGCTGAGGGCCATGGATATGCTTTGGGGGTGCACTTGATTTCCTTAAAAGCACTTGTACAAAGATGTTCATATGTGGTATGTAGGCAGGACTTTGTTACTGCTCTTCTGAGAATTTACATCTACAGGCTTTAAGTTCTCAGATGGTTCTACAGCATACAAAATACAGTACATACAAACCTTCTAGCATAGAAACACAGGAACTGGATAAAAGATCTTCTGGATTGGCCAAAAGGAGTCTGTGGGCCACCATCCTGTTTCCAGAAGTGGCCAAGACAGATGTTTCCATAAAGCTGGGAATGGAAATATCCCCTTCCTCTGTGTTTGCTCCCCAGCAACTGATATATTCAGGGGCATGTTCTCATGGCTCATAATAGGGATGCAACCAATCTTGTGTGAATCTCTGCAATGTTTTTAAAAACATTGGTTTTTTTAGTCATCGCTAAAACAGTATCAATGAATTCCACCTATTAATTCCAGAGCTTGGTGAAGGTACTTTTTTTTGGATGACAGTTTCCAGAAACTTATAAAAGCAAAAGCCTTGCTCAAATGTCTTCTAAGAACAAGTTTTCAGAGGCATTTTTTCCCAGGGTGCCTGGGTGTGGGGGTATCTTGGAGTTCTGGTTTAAAAATGTAACTTCCCCAACATCTTAATTCTGTATCACTTTATTGAATTAATGTAAATGAGTAATCTCATGTGCCAGAAGTGTAAGGGATAGAATTTCAAACTAGGATTCAGGAGGCTCTGGTATGAATCCTCACTCAGACATGGAAACTCACTGGTTGTGTGGAAGTGGTAAAACCACTCCTTAAATATCTTACTTGCCTTGGAAACCCCATTAGGGAACCTATAAATCAGTTCTGATGGGACATAATAAAAACATTCACCTTCTCCAAATGAGACACAGTTTGAAGGCCTTACTGAAACATTACGTCAGGGAAACATTTGATGCTACAGTGGGAGTGGTTTTTGTTGTTGTTGTTTTGTGTTAGAGGGGAGAGAGAACCTTTTTCAAAGGTCGAGAGTGAATGAGCAAAATTCAGTGCAGAGAGTAAATGTTCAGTGGAAGATTTTTTTAAAAAAATCCACTTCTTGCTTTCTTTTAATTTTCACACAAGGTTGCTATTTAAACGTTTCGTTCAAGAACAGTACTGGGAACACTGTTATATGATAGCGTAGAATAAATCATAGAATTGTAAGGGGCTTATAAGGTCATTGAGTCCAACCCCTTGCTCAATGCAGGAATCCAAAACAAAGTGGATCTGACAGATGGTTGTCCGATGTTTTCTTTAACGCCTCCAGCATTGGATTGCTGGATTCCAAGTGACATTATATGGAAAATCAGATGACTGCCCCTGTGGGCTTACCCTTGTGGAAAAAGGAAGAAAAGAAGCATGTTAAGAAGCTTGTGAAAGGCACAGAATTTTTTTTTGGTTCCCCTTTGTTGGGGAACAAAAGTTCAAGGAAGGAGCAGGGCTGGGCTGGGCTGGGAGCAGCCCTTGTAATTGTGTACACTTATATTATGCTCCCTCTCTGTTCTTTGTTAACTTTTTTCCTGAGCTAAAAAAAAACGAACCCAACATGCCTTTAGCTCTCCCTCACAGAGATGGAACAGATTGGACAGACATATAACATTGCATTCTTTTTTTACCTCCCAGTGTTTGTCACTTTGTGTTAAAACTAGAGGATGAATTACACATTATGAGAAATCTGTATTTCTGCAATTATATTTTCCCTCCAAGCCTCAAATTCCTTCCAAGTTCCAGGCCTCAAAAATTAGAATTCTAAATGAAGCTTATGTTTACCTCTCAGTGATCAATCACTAAACAGGTGCTAGCTAATGAGCAACATGCAGCATGAGGCAAGCTCATGCCAGAATAAACTGCTCTCTTTTCCCTTTTGAGGGAAACTCCTCTGCTACTTATGCACTAATTATGTCTAGTTCTCTCTCATTTGTTATTTTATTTATCATTCAACCATTTGAAAGTTGCAGGGGGTAACAATTTGAAGGAATGTAGAGGTTCAGTGCGCCATATGCACATGTGTACACAAATATGCATGCGCAGATATAGGCATATCCTTTAGCATGAAATTCTTTCTCGTCCAGAACCCTTGCTCCCTTAAATTAGAGAAGTCACTTAAATCCACTTGTTCTTGAATGATATAGCAGATATCTTCTTAATGTAATTGTTATGTTTGCAGAGAATGTTTTTAAAAGCAAAGATGAAAGAAGTTAGTAATTCTGTTACAAGTGATGACACCTGCATATTTACATTCCACACAGCATTTATTAGAAGAATTGATGTGTTAATTATAGGGGAGGAAATTTATTTTGCTATTAACAAAACATTGCAGTGTGTATACTAGAAACTGTGTGCGACAGAAGAGCTCAATAAGAAAATGTTTAGATTGTCTACAATCAATATTCGTTTTCCATATATTAAACTAAGTAACTCTTGCTTGGAAAGGTCCATAGTGTTAAGAACTATTTAATGCTGTTTGTTTTCTACCTGATTCCTGTAGCAATATTTTAGATCCACAGGGCGCTCCTGTTTTTGAAAACGTTTTTCTTTTGGCTCTCAGGTTAATTAAGTGCTATAGAGTTCCAACGGTGCTTACTCCTGAGTAACATGCCTGGGACTGCAGGCTGAGTAGCAGAGGTAGCTTCTGGACTGGCAGTTACTTGTCTACAGATATGGGGTGGGCTGGTGGTTGGGAAAGAAATTTCACTGTAAGCTCACGTAAGGTGTCTGTGAAAATGAAGATGAGAAGCCAAGTAAATCAATGGGATCTGAGTTAGCTGTAAGTATTATGATTAGGGTCATTCTTCACAGCAGATTTCCAGTTACATCTCTGTGCAAGAACAAGAGCTCCACAGGATGTGAGATATGCAAGCACTCATTGATATTTTCCTGGTTGCAAAAAGATATAAAGCCCAAGTGACTTTGGCCATTGCGAGAAGCCCTTGAGCCAAACAGAAGGCCAGCAGCATATTCTCAATCATGTTACTTGACTACAGGTATTCAGAGGCATAATTCTTCTAATGCAGGTAACGAAAATGCTCACCCACATCAAAGCCATTGGTTTCTTTGTTGAACTATTTTAGGAGAGTGTTAAGAAGCTTTTTCTCATGGTCAACTGATATTTGCCTTCCTGTAACTTAAGCCCATGAGATCAAGTTATGGACAACACTCCTCAATAAATCGTTGTCTTATTCTATGTGACCTAACTTAAGAAATTGGATAAGTTTTATTTGGAGTGCTCTCTTCTCCTCTCCTCCTCTCTTCTCTGGATCTCCATGGTGATTTTTTTGTTATCTCTTTTGTTTCAGGTTCTTCTAGGACATGTGTCTCTTTTGTTTCTCTCTTCCTGTTTCCCAATTTATGTTTTCTGAAACCCCAAAGTACCCTTAAAAACTACTTCCAAAAAAAAAAAAAAAGAGTCAAAGGAACAGAGAATCAATCTACTTCAAAAGTAGGCAACAGTATGTAAAAAGGAAAAATCAAATAGGGATTTCAATGTGAGATATTTAAGGAGCGATTTTACCAGTTTCACACCCCCAATGAGTTTTCCGAGGCTGAATGGGGATTCAGAACCAGAATTCATGAGTCTTAGTCCATCACTCTACTTCACCAGACCACACTGGCTATACCTTTCATGCATATAGATACGGTAGATTTATATGGATGTATTGAGATTATTCTTCCCCTTCCTTAAATGACTACCACCTTCCCCAGTCCTGCTTCACAAACTATTTTTGAAAGTCTCCCAGATTTTAGAACTGGGTCACAATTTCACTTAGGACAGACCACAGAAAGATAAAAACCTTATCCATGCCAATGGACCTAGAAACGGGCTTTGCTTCATACTACCTCTGCAGGGCCAGTCACACCATTATGCAGAGTGAAGTGGCTGGCTCAGGTGGCAGATGCTATAGAATGGCACTAAAGTGATGAGATGAAAAATAAGGGCATTCTGCCCAGCATCTCTTTAACTACTTGATGCCCCCTCAGTGGAGGACATTGTTGCTTCAGTAAGATTCAACTGCAAGTTAGGCTAAGTTTTGTGCATAAAAATAGGTAAGGTGCTATCTTGACCTTTGCCCCAGGCAACAAAATGTCTCAATGTACACATCTTGTGAAGTGTGTGTGTGCTCAGATAAGACACACACACACACACACGTATTTTTATGGATATGGCTCAAAGAATGGCTGGGGTCTAAAAAGGTGTATGAATATGTTCCACATACACTTTTAAATTTCTCACATACACTTCAAGAGCAGTGCCCCTGCAAAACTCCCAATCTGTTCTGCAAATTTTACAAAGTCATAAACAAGGATTTAGGAAATGGGTTGCATGTCTGTGTGTATGCATATGTATATCTATGCACATGCTGTTTTTATTTATGACAAAAAGTCAAAGCTCCCGACAGCTTTGACCAAACCACCCAACAGCATTAGAGGAAGATAAGCAGAAGTTGAGGAGTCTCAGAAAGTTAAGAAACATTTGCTTTTATTGATTGATTGATTGATTGATTGATTGATTGAATTTGTATCCCGCACCATCTAGCAACCAGGCCACTCTGGGGGGCTAACAACAGTATAAACAACAATATTAAAACACTACAAAGATAAATAAATGCAAGCCAAATAGGATGAATTAAAACAGACAGCAATAGAGGTGGGAAAAAGGGTGATGGAGAGGATGACAAAAAAGATGGTAAGAGGGGGGCTGAGATCTTAATTCTCTGGGAAAGCCTGATGGAAGAGACAAGTCTTCAATGCTTGTTTAAACCCATCCAGTGAGGGTGACAGGTGGCTCTCAATGGGCAGGTTGTTCCGGGGGGGGGCGACTGCCAAGAAGACCCATTTTCTTGTTCTTTTCCTCTGGGCCTCCTTTGGGGTCAAGGTCCTCAACTGCCCTGCCTGTGAAGAATGGGTATTACGGACAGATCTGGCTGGGAGCAGGCATTCTGATAGGTACTGAGGTCCTAAATAATTTAGGGCTTTGAATGTTATCATCATAACCTTGAAGTTGATGTGGAAATGAACCAGCAGCCAATGAAGGGCTGCCAGAGTGGGGGAGATGTGCTGGAATTTCTTCATCTCAGTTATTAATTTGGCCACCAAATTTTGGACCACTGAAGTCTCCGCATCGACCTCAAGGGTAGTGCCACGTAGAGAGCACTGCAGCACTCTATTCTTGACATTACGACTGCATGAATTGGCATTGTGAATGCCCCCATGTCTAGACAGGGATGCAGCTGGGCAATCCTCCAAAGCTGGAAATGGGCTGCCCAGGCCACAGATGCCACCTGGGTTTCCGTGGTGAGATCTGGGTCCAGGCAGATGCCCAAGCTGCGAACCTCACTCTTTATGGGAAGAGTCACTCCCCAAAGGAGAGGGAGTTTCCCAACCCACTGACCTCAGGGCTACCCACACGCAAGATTTCTGTCTTGTCTGGATTCAACCTCGGTCCATTTGTCCTCATCCACTCCAGAACATTCCCCAAGCAGCATTCAAAGGTCGGAGCAGCATCCACTGCAGTTGGAAAAAAGGAGAGGTAGAGCTGGGTGTCATCAATGTACTGATGACACTGGGCCCTACAATTCCAGATGACCTCACCCAGCGGCCTCATATAGATATTAAATAGCATTGGTGGGGATGATTGACCCCTGTGGAACCTCACAATCGAGGATCCACGGGGTAGAAGTCATTTTGCCAAGCTGTACTCTTTGGGGACAGTCCTCCAAGAAGGAACGGAGCCACGCCAAAGTGAGGCCATCAATTTCCAACTCAGAGAGCCACCCGAGGAGGATACAGTGATCGATGGTATCAAAGGCCACTGACCTATCCAGGAGGACCAACAAGGACATATTGCCCCTGTTGGCCTCCCTCAAGAGGTCATCCTGCAGGGCACCCAATGCTGTTTCCGTACCATGGCATGGCCTGAAGCCCAGCTGGAATGGATCAAGGGCATCAATTTCCTCCAGGAGGTCTTGGAGCTGATCGACCACCATCCTCTTGACCACTTTGCTCAAGAAAGAAATGTTGGCGATGGGCCTATAATTCTCAGTTTTGTCCACCGCCATATTAGGTTTCTTTCAAATGGGCCTAATGAGTGTTTCCTTGTGGGCAGGGGGAACCATGCCCTCTTGGAGAGACCCATTAATTAATGCAGTGGCCCATTCTGTTGTTACTGGTTTGGCTGCTTTGATTAGTCAGGCTGGACAAGAGTCTAAAGAGGAAGTGGTGGCATGACAACACACAAGCATCCTGTCCACCTCATTGGATGTCATGGGTTGAAGGTAAGTTAACATCACCAGGCAAGACGAGACACTGGACATCTCAACTCGATGTACTGTCTGTAAAAAGGGATTAAGTTCCCGGTGGATGAGAGAGGCGGAACCTTGCCCAGTGGGGATGAAAATTAGAGGATACGTTGATCCCAAGGTATTCAGATAGCCAGCTCAAAGCTGACTCATCCTTCCATCCTTCCAAGGTCAGTAAATTTAGTACCCAGTTCGCTGGGTGAGGGTAATGTGTACCTGCATGTTTAAATTGTAAATCAGCCAGAGAGTGCTTTAAGCACTGTGGGGTGGTATATAAGCAGCACGTTGGTTTTTAAAAAGTAGTTTTCAAAAAGTAACTGTGTTTGTCTATTTCAGCATATGTAACAAAAATAAAAATAAACAAGTTGTAGTACATCTGTTAGTCTTAAAGGTGCCAAAACACATTTGTTTTTATTTTTGTTCCACATGTTGGTGTTTTACGACATTAGATATTCTTGACTGATTGTGCATTTAACAATGTAAATAGAGATAGACATGAACCAAACTATGAACTGAACAAAACCATGGACTGGCCTGGTTTGTGGTATGGTTTGTGCAAGTGGCTTTGCTGAAATGAAACAAACTTTTTTTTCCACCTGGCGCTTAATTTTTCTCCTCCTTCACTGCCACCGCCATCTGCAGAAACAGTGTCCTGGTTTCCCATCCAGGAGCCTGGCCTGCTGTCTCTGTGCATGCGCACGCCTCTCAGCTAATAGGCTGGCACATGTGCAGAGACAGCAGCCCAGCTTCTGGGAATTGGGCCTGCTGTCTCTGAAGGTGGTGGCAGCAAAGGAGGAAGAGGAGAAGGCAGCAGGACCAGGCAGAGACAGGTGCATTGGAAAGGAGGTGGCCAGGCAGCAAGAGGGAAGGGAGGTGTTCGGTTCCCCTCCCCCCCAAGTACAAAAAATGACCCATGAAGCAGTTCATTTCTCTGGGGTTCAGTGGTAGTTTGTGGGTAGCCATGAACCACCCCAAATTTTCATTTATTTATTTATTTATTTATTTGGTTTGTGGCCATCTGTAGATATAAATGTGAATGCTGCTCCAATCCATTGTTATTTACAACACGAATTAGGTTTTAAAAGTAAATTTTATTTACTAAAGTTATTAGTGAAGTCTTTGACCTAATAAAATGTTTGCCAGTGAAATGCTGAAATATGTTTGACTGCACCTCTTTTAAAGATGTCATTGCAACAAAATAGTTGTCACGATAATGTCAATGCATTATGTTTAGCAACAATATAGTTCAATAATAATTGATGAAATGATTGGTAAAATGATGGCCAAATAAAGCTCATGTTAATTACTTTTAAATCAAATTGATTTCAATTGGAAGGTTCTAGGTCAGTGATGGTGAACCTTTTTGAGCCCGAGTGCCCAAACTGCAACACTAAATCAACTTATTTGTTTCAAAGTGCCAATACTGCAATTAAAACCTGAATGCTGGGGTTTTAGTTTAGAAAAAACAACTGCTCCTGCACTGCAAGGGTTAAATGTTTGTCGTTCCCCCCCCCATGGGCGGTATGAACAAATACTTACTTACTGGTGGGGCATATCTGCCTTCCAGTGGGAGGGAGTTCCAAAGGCTGAGAGAGTCTTTGAAACACAGCAGCATCTTTGATAGTGCAGGGATTGTGTTAAAATACTCATGTTTCAAACACTTAGGTTGTTTTCTTAACGGGCTCCTTATAACTTTTTCATGGCAAGGGCAAGAAACAATGTCCAAAAAGAGGCAAAAAAAATGTCAAAGGCTTCATTGTGTGACTGTGCCCATCCTTATTCATTTATTACTTTCATTTTTTCCTCTAGCTCAGGGCTTAGGAATGTTGGACCACCAGCCTAGAATTCTGTCAGAAGGCCAACATGGGGAGATTCAGCAATCAGAGGTATTGGTCACAGGGGATATCTTAATAGGCCAGAAATAACCATGCAAAATGCAAGCTTTGTGGATGAATCACATGATCAGAGGGACTGTTGACATTATCTTCAGGACTCAGCCAATCCCGAGGGTGCTGCTGCTGCTGCCTTGGGAACCCAACCCCACTCTCCTGGGTCTTTGTGACCTCACAAGCCCACCTCTCTGCTGGCAAATAAAAGGGACTTGCTGGGCAGGGCAGGAGACCAGAAGGGAGGCCAGTGGCCAGAGGCAGCCCGGCAGAGGGAGCGGCAGCAGCTGCAGGGGACCCAGCCCTTCTGCCCAAGGCAAGTTCTCTCGCGAAAGCAGATGAACTTGCTAAGTGGGCTTGCAAGTTAACAGCTCTAGGCTGGTGGAGATCCGTGGCTTGAAGCTGGCTGATGTTGGTGATGGACCGGAGGGAGGTCGGTGGACGTTGGCAGACAGAAGCTGGTGGAATCTCCCTGCGGCAGTTGGCTGAGGCCAGCAGAGGTTGGCAGCCGAAAACGGGAGACATTGGCCTCCTGAAACCAGCTGGTGGAAGCTTGGTGGATATCGGTGGATGGAAGCCCTGGCGTGTGTGTGAATGGCTGGTGGAATAAAGGTGTGTGTGTGTTGGGGGTCGGCTGGTGTGTGTGCAAATGTGTGTGTGTGTGAATGGGCTGGCTAGCGTTCCGTGGGGATGTTGCCGGGGTGTCTGTGTGACCTAAGCATTTGGGAGCTGGCGGAGGCTGGCTTCAGAAGCAGAGTGGAAGAGATGACCGGGTGGATATTCCTGGTGGAAGCCAGTGGATGTTGGCAGGCAGAACTTCGAGATGAAGTTGCCAGAACATTGGTCGGTGGATACGCCTGGGTTGAAGTCGGTTGATGGCAGTGGACGAACTCATCTCTTAGGTTTCTTTCTCTCTCTCTTTCTTGTAGGGCCCGAAGCGTCCTCTTCCCCAGGGGGATGTGAGGGACCAGAAAGCAGGAATCCTGCTGGAGCTGAACCAGGCCATTGTCTCCACTGAGAATACCCATTTAGCCTCTTTTCCAAAACCAATAAAAGAATTTTCCGGAATGGTTTTGAAGAGCTGTCTTGTTTGTCAGGGGCTATCATGGGATTATCTTCCCCATCCCCTCATTATATCTGGGGCCCAATGTCAAGTCATGGTGTGGGGCCTTGTGATGTCACAGGAATTGGGAACATAATATTTCTCCATGCATGTATGAGGGAGTGAGCTAGGCATTATGGGTTCCCTGTCTGAACTCCTAAGCAAGTATATTATGTGTTGTGTTGGACAGACACAGGGAGCCAGTGAGCCCTGGTGCCATTCAGAGAGTGTTGGAGTTGGGTACCCAAACACTATGGCCACCCCGTAACAATAAATGAGACTCGCTCCTTCCCTTCCACCACTGCTCCTCACTTTTGTTTGCCTGGCCTGGAGATTCAGGGGAGCCCAGCCATTTCCTACAGCAGCTCATTCTCTGAGACCTGGCAAGCCTTATCTTCATCATCAACACCATGAGCATTCCATGGACTTTCAGAGTACAAGTGGGGAGAAAATATGCCACTTCAAAGAAGCTTCCAGTCCAACCTCTCATGACAGTGCCACAACCGAGGAAATGGAGATGGGCAATGATTTGGAGATGAGCGTACATTAAAATTCATGTGGATCCATGCCATGGAGAGATGGCAAAAATACAGTGATACTGCAAAATCTGCTGCTTGAGGGCTGTGGCTGCCTCTGAGTGCCTAGTGCAGTGATGGTGAACCTTTTTTGAGCCTGAGTGCCCAAATTGCAACACAAAGTACCAACACTGCAATTAAACCTGAATAGTGAGTTTTTAGTTTAGAAAAACAACTGCTCCTGCACTGCAAGGGTTAAATGCTTGTCTCACCCCCCCCCCCATGGGTGGTATTAACAAATACTGATCCTCCAATCCCCCATTGGGCTAGACTGGTAATGGTCACCATTGCACCCCTCTGCTGGACCACTGCACCGACAGAGGGAAGTGCCAAAATCCGGGATCGGAGGATAGGTAAAGTATTTCTCTATGGCGACTTATGGCTTGTGTGCCCACAGAGAGGGCTCTGTGTGCCAGCTGTGGCACGCGTGCCATAGGTTCGCCATCACTGTTCTAGCTGTTCTTATAGTCATTCCTTGGTGGAACTCTAGCAGTGAGAGAGGAGAATCCAGTAGAAGCTGGAAGGAACAGTCTCCCTCCCACTACAATCTCCTATGCCAGAGTAGACCCTTGGTCTAGATGGGCAGGACAGAAACCTAATAAATAAATTAATAAAATAAATATGCACCCCAAATGCCTGTCCTACACAGCTTAGAAATCCTGAGGATAGGGAAAGGTACTTTGGTCACACTAGTGGTACAGCATCAGTGTGACGGTGGATTTAGGTCTCTATTTTCTAAACAAAGCCATGCAAATAGCTTTGTACAAGATAGCTATCTTATGGAAAGAAATGTAGAAAGCCACTTCGTGAGTGGGTAAGCAGAGGCGTTCATGGAGGGTCTGCTCCATTTCCTATGGCCCTCTCAGGATCCCTCCCAAGGTTATGTGGTGGGCACAAGTTGGATAGTGTCATCCCCCCCAGACACTATCTTGGAGTGGATGATACACCAGAGGCAGGAAGTGGGAGGGAAACAAAAAGCGGGAGAAAGCGGCAGGTGGGAAGAAGTCTGCCAAAGAAGCCTCCTGCCAAACAGGAGATACTGTATAAGGACACCAGAGGAGAAGTTGTGGGCAGTTGGAGGACTGGGTGTGGAGGAGAGTGACCCACAGGATTGGGTAGATGAACATAGGGAGCTTAGTATGGAGAATTGTGTTGGGCTTTGTGGCCTTGGAACGTGACACTCCACTGGATGACTGGGTCCTGGACTGTTTAAATGAGCTCCACCTGGAAGAATGCAAGGAGCCACAAACGACCGGACTGACACTGTGAGACATGTGACCAGCACTAAAGGAGGGATAGGCCAGTTGAGAGGACTTGACCCTGAATCATTTAGGCAGAGAACAACTGTTTCAACAGCTATGTCAACTGGCATGAGACATCAGGGAAGGACAGCTCAAATTGTATAAGCCCTAATACAATCAGTTATTGGATAATAATTTGTTGATTCCCTGTTATTATGTTGGTGGAGAAATACTGTAAATAGCTCTCAATAGATATTGTTTTGAGATTTTTTGGGTTTTTTCTCAAAGGATGGATGACACCAGGATGTTCTTTACATTCAACATCCCTCCAGATGAGATCTCTTACTTACAGAGTAATTTACAGAGCTACGCCAATAGGTTCTTCTGTACCAATGGTGAAGCAGGGGGCCATGGATCAATTTTCTGTGCCAACTGTGAGACACTAGTTTTAATCTTTACATTACCACTGGGCTGCAATTTTGCATGTGTCAAAATCAATAACTCCTTTGGCCCTATGATAAGGCAGGGGACCATTCATCAATCCTCAGAACCAGCTGTTTGAGGCATCGATTTATCTTGGATAAGCAATGGGTTGTGATTTTTCCATATGCCAAAATCATCTGTTTACTTTGCCTTATATGAGAAACACTGAAAACATTTTTATGGTTGTAGAATAGCTACTATAGTCCACGAAATAGGTAAGATTCTAATTCCCATTTTAAAACAAACAGGTATGCTGAGACCTTCACAGAATGGTAGACTGTGCTTACAGAACAGTGTGCTTATCTCACTAAATTAAAACATAATTTGTTAGGAGTGAAGCTAAAGTTAGATGCATTGCAAGTAAAATAATTATTGGCTCAACTACTGAACTCTGGCTTACTTTGCTCATTCAGTGTACAGGGATAGTTCAAAGAAGGTGAATTTGGATATTAAACACATGATCTATTTTTCTGGCCATGCTGAGGTACAAGAGCAAGGTGAAGTTGTTGATTTGGAACTCAGAATGATTACTTGAGCATATTTCCCTCTTTGAAAAGGAATGCCTTCTGAAGAAAATAAGAATGTTTCTTAGAACAATGCAGTTATGGTAGGAAATGTGAAAGGTGGTTCTAGCTTAAGTTGGAGATGTCAGGTGCCATGGTAGCCTCATTCGTGTCTCAGGAGCAAAGGGAAGAAGTTTCCTCCTTGGAGGAGTCTCCTCAGGTGTTAAGATAAGTAAGGGAGGCCTTTTCCTCAGTTCCATCACCTTCCCCGCTGGAGAAATGGGGGAGGGCCTTTTCTGTCACTGCTTCTAGACTCTGGAACTCCCTCCCACTGTAGACCAGACTGGCCCCAATCTTTGCTGTCCTTCCACAAAAGATCTTTCTCTTCAGGCAGGTTTTCCCCTCTGTGACTCTCTTTCTGAGGGATGTTTTTAAATGGATTGTTGTGCCTTGTTGCTTTGAATCTCCCATTTTTGTGTAGCATTTGTGTGATTATTTTAAAATATTTGCATACTTACTCTTTTTAAGCTTTTAAATCCTGTCTTTTAGTGATGTAAGCCACCTTTGTTCATTTTTAAGGACAAAGGAGGGTTAAAATATTTTAAATTAATAAATAAATATAAATGATACCAGCAATCTAAGAATAGCAACTTCTGGTCAAAGGAAAGTCAGCATAGGTCAGAGCTTGTAAAAGACAGCCTGTCAAACCTAAGGAAGTCCTCTTTTTGCTCTTCCTTGTGCAAAGACATGAATCTTCTGCAGTGTAAGCTGATTACACCTAGTCACTTTCAACATTTTCAATATGTGTAATAAAAGGGGAACACACTGGAGGTTTTAATTAGTCTTTGGTGATATTAGTGATGATAATATTCATGCTGTGAGCCCAAAATGAACAGTCTGTAATCATTCAGAAATCAGTAATACCACTGTAAGAAGGAGAAACAATCTAGATTTTTTTTGCTAATCCTTTTATCACTTTTGGTGTGCACTTAACCTTTCTAAAGAAAACAAAAACAAACAGAAAATTGCTTTATAAAAATATCAAAACAAATAGAATTTATAACCTTTATGAAATACAATCATGTTGAGATTGATCACACATAAAAAAATAATTTTCCAAACTCTGCAAATTTCTACCATCATTCTTCTTAGCTTCCTCTTTTAAATTTAGCTTTTAGGGCAGGCACGCAATGTGAGAGCTTGGAAAAATGATTTTTTTTTTTTGAAGAAAAACTTCTCAGGTCTCCTAGGTAGTTTCCTATCAGTAAAGCCCTTGATCACGTGGGCATTTGTTCTACTGTTTGGTGTGCTGCTAGGGTTAATTGGTTTGTTCTTTTTTCCAGTGGCCACACAATGTAATTGCTTGAGTGGACCAGTTTGCCTCCACAGCACCCCTAATCACATCTTTTTGAGTCTCCGCCAGGGGCTTCTACTTTTTTTTTTAATGTGGGTTGGTGTGCTCTAGTTCAGTCTGTTTCCAGTGCATGTGATTGCTCGGAATGGGCCAAAGCTACCAAAGCTCATTCTGGTATCAATTTCCAGTACTATGAAATGGTTCCATAAACTAGCCATTTCAGGATATTGGTAAATTGAACACTTTCCTTGCTTCTCTGCAGAGAGGCATGGGAAACGCAATTTTTGGCTCTGATAGATCACTCATCATGTGTTGAATGACTTCGATTAAATTTTAAAAATGTGTTTGTGTGTGTGTGTGTGGGGGGGTTATTTCGCATTTGCGTGAAGTGCCAATCAAAACCATGGCTGTGGGCAGTCTGTCAACTGGTACTAAGCACAAAGCAAAAGAAAGTATATTTTAAATTTTAATCTAAGTGATCCAATGCACCAGTGATATTCTAGCAGAGGCAAAAAAAGAACAACAACAAAAACAAGCAACAACAACCAACCACTTCTCTTACCCTTCTGAACAGGAGCAGGACAACTCTTCAATTTGCTGATATTTAGCCACTTCATGATACCAGAAATAGGGTCACTTGAGGTTAATATGTCATTTAGATACCAAAATACATATGTATCACTCCTCCCCTCAACCTCAAGAGACCCTGTTTAGACTGCAGTAGCCTGTACCAAAAGCTCCACTGCAGTTGTGACCTTAGTTGTAGTAGCTGCTAGGAGCACCTCTCAGAAATAGGGGTATTCCATAAACTGGAAATGAGAGATTCTGCTTTACAATAACACCTCACTGTTTCTAAGCTACAGAACTGATGTCCAGAGTCCTTGGGAGCCAGGTGGGTGTTGTGGTCAGAGTGTTTGAAACACAAGCAATCCAGCTTTAAGTCCCCGTGAAGCTATGAAGTTCGCTCACTGATGTTACACCAGCTACTTTCTCTTACTCTCTGCCTCACAGGGCTGATAAAGTGGGAAGGAGGACAACCAAGTACACTGCCTTGAAACCACTGCAGGCAAGGCAGGATTATGCAATTTACACATACATTGTAAACTTAATAGGCCTAAAAAGAAACAAAACAGCAGCAGATGGAGAAACAAATGGCAGCCAACGAGATGGAAAAAACAAAAGTAAACATTGCTTGTGTCTTTAGAGTTTTTCTCATTAATTTAGGCTGCAGTGCTTTACCCACGCTCCTGGGAGAAAGACTTTCCCTCACCCAGAAGTATTGTGGCCCATCTGAAAACACTGAAACCTGAAATACGTGAACAGTTGAAATTGGAAATGTGTGAACATTCAGCACAGCTGTATTAAAACATAGTCTTTCGAGACTGAAGGATGACTTACCTAACCTGTATTAAAACCTGTTCAGATTTATAGCAATGTTTTAGAAGCAGTTGTTCTACCAAAATTACTTTGTGATCAACTGCATCAAAAGAGTTTTGGGGCTCAATAAGATATTCTGAAAATGGATTAGTTAAACTCCATAATGCTTTCAGGGCTTTCTGCCTTCAAAGTAACTTTATAAAGATGGATTAATTCTATAGAGCAGCCCTGAGAGAGAAATTAATTTCATTACCCCAGATGAAGAACGGAAGAAGAACATTCAAGACATTTGCCCATGGTCATAGAAGGATGTTGCCATATCTAAATTTACAGCTTTCTGGTTTGATTCCCCAGCCCGGCAACAGCTCAATAACTAACCTTTCACTCAGTCTCATTGTTTATTGTTTTTCAGTCCCTAATCAGGATATCAACTTTCCCACCCCTTAGCTCTGTTTCCCCTTCTGTTTTGCTTGATTGCAAATTAAGGTTAGCAGGATTCACTTACGTTTCATATCTCATTTTGATAGCAGACAATTTACAAGAAGATATACTTAAGTGCCTCATCTTTTTAACCCTGAAGGTAGTTATCTGGGATATGATGGAGTCTAAGGGTTGTACATGTGCATGCATGTGAACATAAGAAGATTTGCATCATTCTTATTGACTTGAACATTTCCCCCCACCCTTAAGCTTACAAAGCACAGATAACGCCCAATGCAAAGTTTCAGCCATACAAAGCACAGATTACAAGAGTTAAAGAGCAAGATATTTAAAAATTAAATCATGCACATGGTCCTTATTTCTCATTACTGGTGAGAAATAAGAAGGTTTTTCTCTGCTTAACAGCTAAAGAGAGACTCAATCCTGACCACAGTTGGAATTTTAGAGCACCTCATTGTACCTGCTGATCAAAAGTAGGCTGTGGGCTATGTTTTGCTTGTTCCTGCCTTAACCCAAAGTTTTCTTAGATGTAGCACTGCAGGTATGTTGATAGTGACCTGCAGACTTTCAGGTGACAAACAGTGACATGTTGTACAAATAGTTTATTAGCTCTTAACTAGAACTTGTAATTAATTTATTAAAAATTCATTCATTATCCATAATGTTTTATAATTTTAAAGAATTATTTTGAACACCATAGGTCTGAATACTGTTGTATAACTTATGCTGGTGTACAGAAATGACACCCCTGCTGCAATTTGTCATGTGATTCCACTTTATACATGAGTCAGATGACCTTACACACAATCCCAATTCAAGTGTGAACTGTTAAATTAGATTTCAAAAAAGTTTGAGATCCCTTTACAATGAGTAAATTATACAGTACCCTTCACAGAACGTATATAAACCTAACTGCCTGAATCAAAATATCCAATACCCAGATCTTGCATTATTTTTTTGGAGCCAATCAGATATTACATTAAAGCAGAACAAGCGATATCTAGAGTTGATCACCCAGGTCCTGCACTGCAACAGAGATTATGTTCTTGTGCAGTATTTATGGTAATGAAAACAGATACAGTGGTGCCTCGACTTACGAACGTCCTGACATATGACCCTTTCGAGTTATGACCAGCTCAGGCCGCAAAATTTTGCTTCGACTTGCGGCCGGAGCTTCAAGTTATAAACAGAAAAAGGCAGGGAAAAAAGGCGGGGAATTCAAATTGCTAACTGCTGGTGGTGATGAGGCTGCTTCTTTGTAGCGCTTTTGCCCAAGCAATTAGAGAGTGTGCGATCGGAGGAGGCTTTCGATTGCATGGTAAGGTAAGGTGCTGCTTTCTGCTTTTTAAAAACTTCTAGCTGGGTTTTGCGGCATGGTTTTGGGCTGGGTGGTGGGATTATGTTTCTATGCTGTGGTGGGTCTTGAAGGGTTTCTTTGTTTTTTTGGGGGGGGGTTGTTTGCATTTCCAAAGGGTCTTGCAGGGTTTCTTTGTTTCTTGTATTTTTGGTTGCATTTCTGAAGGGTCTTGCAGTGTCTGTTTGCTTTTTCCTTTGCTTTTTTTTGCATTTCCAATGGGTCTTGTACAGTTTGTTTACTTTTCTTTTTTTTCTCCTTCAGCTAGAATGGATTAATTGCCTTTCCGATGGGTCTTGCACGGTTTGTTTGCATTTTGCTTTGATTTTTTTTGCATTTCAGAAGGGTCTTGCATGGTTTGTTTGCTTTGCTTTGCTTTTTTTTTCTTCAGCCAGAATGGATTAATTGTGATTACGACGGGTCTTGCAAGGTTTGTTTGCTTTTTGCTTTGCCTTTTTTGCATGTCCAAAGGGTCTTGCACGGTTTGTTTGCTTTTCTTTCTTTTTTTCTCCTTCAGCCGGAATAGATTAATCGCATTTCCGATGGGTCTTGCAGTGTTTTTTGTGGGTTTTTTTGGTTATTTCTTTCATCAGCTGGAATGGATTAATTGCATTTGAAAGCATTTCTATGGGAAATGGTGCTTCGACATATGACCATTTCGAGTTATGACTGGAGATCCGGAACCAAATAAGTTTGTAAGTCGAGGCATCACTGGTCTGAGACAGTTTTGTGACTGATTTCTCAGGAACTAAAATCACAGAGTTGCTTGTGCAGAAGCAAAATGGAGAGATGGCTGGAGAGAAAGACAGAACACTGTACTAAAAAGGGACACTGAGCCAGCGACAGTGTGACATGGTACTGGTCATGTTTACTCCTCCAAAACATACGTAAACTTCAAGTACACACCAAACAACCCTATCTCCCAGCTACTCATACCTTCCCATGCCAAACTGCTGTATCTTCAAACAAGTACAACTGATGACAGAAATGTCTCCTCATATGAGCTTCCCCCTTCTTTTGGTCTCACTCCCCTCAAAGGCAAGCCAGCAGAAAGATGGAGCTTTGGTGGATGCTAAAAAGCTACATAACTTCATTCCATGAGAAGTTAGATTGGCTCCTTCCTTACTGACAACGACTCCCTTTTCAGGCAAGGTTTTGCCAACTCTGCAGGCTGTAGAAAAGAACTTTTAAATACAGTTTTATTTTTAAAATTATTTAAAGTTAGTACTAGCATGATGATGATGAGAATGACAACAATGATTATGTTTAATTGTACATATATCTTTTTAAAAAATCAGTTTTAAGTTGCCTTGGGTCCTTGCACTGGGAAAAAAGCAGGCTATAAATGAAATGAAACAAACAAACAAATGGGAATTTTTTTTAAAAGGGCACTTATAGACTATACTTTTATTGCTGCCTCAGAATTCCCCATCCGTAGACGTTCGTTGGCAATCTTAATTTGTAAACCTCAGGCTTTTTTTGCCTTTCTTTCTAATTCCTTTTTTCATATTGGAGAGGGTTGGGATATCTATCAAAGAAAGATGGTGGAATAGTAAAATAATACTTCTTAATTGTAAGTGGTGGGAGTGCTCAGTCTAGAACAGTGGTTCCCAGCATTGGGTTTCCAGGTGTTCTTGGACTATAACTCCCAGAAATCCTGGCCAGCACAGCTAGTGGTGAAGGATTTTGGGAGTTTTAGACCAATAATATCTAGGTATCCATTGGTCTTGAAGCCCCTACTGATACCTCCTACTGATATTCTACTTTTTAAAAAAAGCTTCTCAGCAGTCTGGATCAGGAGATCCAATAATAAGGAAGAATCAAAGAGTTTTTAAAATAATCAGTACGCTTTATGAGACTCTTCTTCAGAGTGCATGTTATCTTAAATAAAATATATCAAAAACAGAGGCTGCGGTGTCATTTAAAAATGTAGAAAATGTTAATGTCAGAATTAATATATAAATGTATTTCATGACTCACATCCCATCTATGGGATAGGATTGCATTATGTATGAGGAAAGGGAGCAATATTAGAAGTTTGGTACTTATGACCACAAAGAGATTTAAAAAATGGAAATGAATGAGAAAAATATTTACGGAAATACTCTTTCAGCATTCTTTGATTTTTTTTTAGTTTGCTTCAAAAAATCAAATCAGCAAATGCTGTGAATACAATTTTCCTACATTAATGATTTTCTCAGAAGAAAGATAGAAGAATTTAGTGTTCAGTGGAAGCCTTTGGTATGATGAGTTGTGCTCATCTGGAAGAGGTGGTGTCAGGCAGCCACCCTGCTCACACCCTGACCAGGATCTTCTGAAATTTTCAAATAAGCAAGACACAACCATATATGCTGCAGCAGGGGAAAAAAAGAAGTTTTGTGGTACCAGCTTGATTTGGCATAAGTTTTCATGGACTACAGCTCACTTTTGAGCTCACAAAAGCTTAAGCCAAACAAAAGTTTAAAATTCCAGAAGCCTTTTGCTACCTTTTTAAATATACATGGCCTGGGAATATATCAAATATTCAGTACAGAAACATGACACAGTTGGGTTTTTGCTACATGATAAATATCCTTTTCTCTCCTTCCAGCCAAACTCAGACTACAGTAACCTTGAAAATTCGCATAACTGAACTTCACACGAATTAACAAATCATTCAAGTATTTGCTTCTTAGCTATTTGGACTAGAAAGAAACATTCCACGTGCAGTCAAACTCTGGATGATTTCTTCTCAGAACACTGGCTCACATTAAAATAGCTGACTGCAAATGTGAGATACCACTTGCAGCAAACATGCAAATCAGAATGAGAAGAGCATTTCTGCAACACAAACCAGTGCATGAAATTAACCTTTATTTACCAATTATGCTAATTATTCCTAAAACTTATCAAGCGACATAGCAACATCAGAGCATTTACAGGGTAATAAAGCCAGTTAAATTGTCTGTTCCAGTCCCTCCCCCCCCCCCAAAAAAAAACACACTGAGAGATTTCTAATAAATGACTAAGGAGCAAACAGTGTCGTTAATGCCCACCTAATTAACTGAAAGATCTCTGCTAGTGTTTTCTCTAGGATCATATCAGAATGGGCCCAACTGAAGAAACAATTCAAATAATTGTTGACTGGCAATGTCTTTAAAGATTCCAGTAAAACAGGACAATGGTTGAAACCCTATTGCTTAACGTAGTAAGTCACAGCTAGAGTAGGCCCTTGGAATCAATGGAACTTATGGAAGAGTTGACTTCCTAAACGTCAAAGGATTCAAGAGTCTAGTGTGACTTACTATGCTAAGCAACAGAACTTCAGCCTTTACTTGGCACAAGCTTTAATGGACATACCCCATTTTGTCAGATGCACAGAACAAAATATTCAAGCCACAGTTTTCTTTTTGGAATGTGAGCTTTTGTGGATTACAGTAACAGTAGAATAAATATGATAGCAGTATCTAACGAAATCTGGTAGTTTGCATTTATGCCAGGAAATGTAAATCTTGAGTCTCATCTGGTTATGTGCAATCCAAAAAAATTCATGCAATTCAAAAAATTCAGTGTACTGTACATGTTCATGGAATTCTGAATATGTCCCTCTCAATTTCACACTAGATTACGTTTTTCTTGAAATTTTGCAAAAGTGCTTCCTCAAGTGGTAAAATAAGTTTTTCATATGATTTTTCTCCCCTGTCAATCTTTAGTATGCTGTATTTTGTGACAGGCTGTCAGGAGGCAAATGTGCTTAATTTGGATGTCTGATAACTAAAGCTAATACTGGATGAAATCATATTGTATGAAGCGGAATGAGTTAATCATAGGGAAGAGGCATTCTGTTTAATGGCTTCTTTAAATCTTAAACCATGTGGCTGCAGACACTTGGAACAAGCCTGGTTTGAGATAAAATTAGAAGTTTATGACTAGAGATGGGCACAGATTGAGAAAATGGCACTTTATCATGATTCATGATTCATCAAGGTTGATGAGACACAAATTTATGATTTTTTCTGATGAATTAATTCATTGGTTATTGCAGGTTTTTCGGGCTGTTTGGCCATGTTCCGAAAGTTTTTCTTGTTATGTTTCACTAGTCTCTGTGGCTGGCATCTTCAGATGACAGGAGTTAGAACTCTGTGTGTGTTCTGGTGTAGGATAGTTGAGTATTTGTAGCTGTGGGATCAGCTTTTTGTCCTTTTCAGGAGGTTAGGTGATTATGGTGATCAGGGTGTTTTTTATTATGGGTGTATTGTTGTGATAAGGGGAGGAGATGGTCTGTTACTGTGATCGATGGTTGTCATTAGCTAGTCTTTTGTGTGCAGTGATCACCGGTCCTTGTGGCTGGATAGCATTCGTTGACCTTTTTGCAGGCTGCATTTTTCAGTGCTGGGAGCCAGGCTTTGTTGAGTTTTGTTGAGTTTTTTGTTGAAGCTCTGCTGGTGTTTGTGGATTTCAACTGCTTCGCTGTGCAATCTAACATAAGGATTTCTGGTGTTGTCCAGTACTTCAGTATTTTGAAATAGAATTTCATGTCCAGCTTGTTTTAGGGCATGTTCAGCTCCTGCCGATTTTTCTGTTTGTTTTAGTCTGCAGTGTCTTTCATGTTCTTTGATTCTGGTATGGCCGCTGTTTTTGTGGTTCTAATATATAACTGGCCACTACTGCAAGGTACCTAGTATACTCTTGCAGTGGTGAGGGGTTCCCTTTGTCCTTTGCTGACTGTAACATTTGTTGTATTTTTCTGGTGGGCTTGAACACTGTTTGTAGGTTGTGTTTTTTCAAAAGTTTCCGCATGCAGTCCGTGACCCCTTTGATGTATGGTAGAAATACTTTATTTGTGGGTGGCTGATTTTCTTCTTTAGTTTGGTGTTATTTTCTTGGTTTGATGGCTCTTGTGATTTCATTCTTGGAATAGCCACTTGCCTGTAGATGGCTGAATTTGGTGCTGAGAAACTGAGCTTCACAGTTCCTATTCGCATAGTCTACCAGTGTTTTGATTATGCCTCTTTTTTGTCGTGGTTGGTAGTTGGGGTTTTCTGTGTATGTCTGTGTGGGTGGGTTTTCTGTAGATCTTGTGTCCCAGTAGGAGGTCAGGTTTGTGCATGATGATGACATCTAAGAAGGGGAATTGTCCTTCTATTCCCCTTAGATGCCATGGTCATACGCAAATCTTCACTAAACTAGGAGAGATTGTAGATGAAGGTTGGGAGAAGCTTATCTATGATTCTGGTCCCTAGGTGCCTAGGAGGATATTTTCTGTGGAAGCCCTCTTTGTGGGTGTATAACTCAAACATCCAAACTCCAAAATTCAACAAGCTTGCAAGGCTTATAGGGGCCCAAGGGGTAACTGACAGCCAGTTAGAGGAAGCTGATCTGCAAAATTGGTGTCTCTAGATCCCTAGGGAGTTGTTTATAGCCCAATGAATTGACAAATCAAACATTGCTAAAAATCATATATTCATATTCATCAGGGTGTTGCTTCTAATGAATATGAATTGATGAATTAGCAATTTTTGATTAATTTTGCAATTCAGTTTTTAATTCATGCCCATCCCTATTCATGACAATTACAGTGGACCCTTGACTTACAGACGGCTTGACTTACAGACTTTTTGAGTTACATACTTCTCTGGCCGCAAAATTTAGGTTTGACTTGCAGACTGAGATTTGACTTACAGACCAGAAAAAAACCAAAATGGAACAAAAACGGCCTGTTACGGGATTCATCAGTTTTCAATGCACTGTAGGTCAATGGAGACTTGACCTATAGACTTTTTGACTTGAGAACCGCCTTCCAATATGGATTAAGTTCTCAAGTCAAGACCCCACTGTAACTTATAGGGGAGTAGTAAAAAGCTAGAATTAACTATGGACTTGTTTAATTTGCTGCTTGTCTACTTCACAGTAGTAAAGCAGGGGCAATGAATCTTTGGCCCTCCAAATGGCCCTCTGCATGCATAATCCTTTACTGCAGACCATGCTAGATGGTGCTTCTGGGAGATAAAGTCCAAACATTTGGAAGGTAGAATGTTTTCCTCCCTTGCTGTTGATTATACCAAGATATGATATGATCTACATATTCTGCTATAACAAGTATGGTGCTTTTCTCTTTTGACAGGCTTGGTTGACATGACTTCTTTTGGCACTTATTTTCCAAATGGAGTGATTTTTTTTAATGCCAGTTAAACTGCAATGGTATACAGTGTACCACACATAGGATTTTTCCGGAGCCATGGTTTACCATGAACCTTGATTAGCTGTGTGTTGAAAATCAACCCTTCTGAAAGAAAAGTCCAAAATGGGACCATATGACTCATTCTGGAATGAATGCAGGCTGGAACAATGCATTCCTGCCTGCTAAAATTAGAGCTGGCGTTAAAACACCGTTGCATTTTAGTGCACTCATAAACTTGTATCAGCCATGTCAGACAATATAAGTAATGAAAAGCCATTTCCACAAGAAAGAAAACATGGCCATTTTTTGCTTCAAACATCAAGCATTTTCTAAGTTTAATATAACACATGATGGCATGAATAAATGAAGCATAAATAAGGATATGTAAACAAAAGTCATTAGAAACACAAAACAGCGAGGAATGTGCCTTTGATGTGGAAATTATTCAGAAAATGGAGCAAAACAGAGTACAGTATTTGTTTCCAAACCAACATGAAGTCAAGCCAGGAGGCTCAAATTGGAGCTTTCTGAAGGCTGAATTTTGCTTCATCACTTCAGAATTTAACTTTTGAAGTTATGAAGCAAAATTCAGCCTTCAGGGAGTTATAGCTTTCATTTCAGAGGATCCAGGGGTAATTGACAGCCAGGCAACAGTGCCCTGATAATGCAGGATGGCTTTATGGAAGGGTGAGATCTGGTGAAGGAGTAAATGGCATGAGTCCTGGTGAAAAGGAGGTCTCCTTCTCAGAAGGAAAAGAAACTGGCAGGAACTTTGCCAGAAGATTAACAGTTTAGCAGTAGTTAATGGCATGGGGCTTCACCCCTCGCCTCCATTTTGAATTAAAACCCTGCATCTTACCCATTTTCATGTTTTTGCACTATTCTGACAAATACAAACATGTACAAATGCTTCAATGTATCTGGATACAGATTGGATCGGACAGACTGCTAGTTGGCTTGAAATGAATTGGTTGTGATTTTAAAGACAAATAATCCATACGCAATCAAAGCAGGTAGCATTCACATATCCCTAGTGACACCCTAAAAAAATGAGGGGGTGGGGAAGAAATGGACATTTCCCCGCCTAGTCTGAATTTCATCTGGAAAAAGATTATTTTCTCAAATAAATGGCTTTTCAATAGCAATAAAGAGTTCTCGTCTTCCTTGCTGTTAGTTCAAGGTTCAGTGTTTCTAAGCAACTGCACAAAGATTAGAATACTGTGGACTGGTTTTCTGATGGTAGAAGACAAAATATTCATGGCTATGGTTGGCATTGAAAAAAAACAACAACTGCAGGTACTTGTCCTCCCACTTGTCCTCTATTCAAGAGCAGCTCAGAACAGCTAGCAAATACTTGTATTCCTTAAAGAGCCACTATAGGACTTCCCCCATAGTTCATCCTTGGACACGTTTTGATGTAAAAAGACATTGTTCATATTCACATCTACAACAAATTGTTGCCCCTGAGGTGTGGTAGGTACACCTTGGCTGGGAGCAATTGTAAACCTTCTGGAACAACTCAAGTCATTTTCGACGGTAGAAAAGGTTTTGTGGGGAGAGCCAGCGTGGCTAGTTCAGTCATGTAAAAAGTTAAATTTTTTGGATTACACCTCCCAGAATTCCCAGCCAATGCCAGGGTAATCCAAAAATCAAGTTTTCCAAATGTTGTGGCATTTGCCTAGTAAAATCTGCTTGCTGCTACTGTGCTGATCATGGGGGGGGGGGAATGTCAGCCTGCATTAGCTAAATATAGTTAGATGTACTGGTAGAAAGAGAGAATGGCCAGGTTGGAGCACTATGCCGGTAAACCTAAGTCACACTGATATACATGCTTGTATACCTATACCCTTCAATGTGTTCCTATGGGCAAAAAAACTCACCTTTATGTGAAAATCCTCCATACGGCTGCCATTTTCGCTGCCCAGTAAGTGAGGAATCCGGGCGAAAACACAGTGGGCAGCCATTTTTTTACCCAGCGGCCATTTTGGAACCGCTGATCAGCTGTTGGGAAATCATCGTTATGCAAAAATCGGTAAGTGAAACAGTTTACCGATCATCGCAATGAGATTTTTTCCCATTAGAAACATCGCAATACGATTGCAAAAATGATCGCAAAAAATCTGTTGCTATGCGGATTCGTCGTTAAATGGGGCACCCGTTAAGTGAGGCACCACTATTACTAGTTTCTCTGACCAAAGACTAATTTGTGTCAAAGGTTCTATGTTTCCATAATCAGCTTACAAAGAAATACCAAGTTTATGTCCCAGTGATCAATCACTGGACAAAAGCAAGCTAATTTTCAACTCGAAAAGGCAAACATTCGTGGTACAGTAAAGTCTTTTAACTCTTAATGGAGCTCCAAGAGGGGTCAAACGTGTCCAGATATTGGCCGGGGTGGAGAAATTCCTGACAACCACAATAATAAAAGCTGAACTAGAAACTATACAGCAGACCAGGAACGGAACAGCAAAGTCCAAGAGAATGTAGGCCTCAAAACAGTCAGTGGATAACAAAAATATGGAATAGAAATTGATGCCTTGCTCCTTCCCTTGGCTGCCAAAAGAAGGAAAATTTGCACAAAAGAAACACGAACAGATTATAAGTAATGCAGGGAAAGATTCTGAGGAACATACTGCCAATAAGTACAACAGAAGGAGAAAACGGCTGAGAAAGGCATCCGAAATGCTTGATGACAAGAAATAAAGGAGCACTAAAGGAGAACAGCAGGGTTGCAAAGAAACTAAATGAATTATCAGAGCATGCCTTCAGTGCAAAAGATGTGGGATAGACGTTTGTGCCCGAAGTGATATTTCCAGAAAGGAATCTGTGAAACCAAGGCCAATAATGATGGCAGCTGAGGTTGCAGACCAAGTGATAAATTGAAAATACAGCGGTGCCTCGCTTAACGGGCACCCCGTTTAATGGTGAAATCGCATAGCGATTAACTTTTTGCAATCGCTT
This sequence comes from Pogona vitticeps, assembly GCF_051106095.1. Taxonomy (NCBI): domain Eukaryota; kingdom Metazoa; phylum Chordata; class Lepidosauria; order Squamata; family Agamidae; genus Pogona; species Pogona vitticeps. The sequence goes on along the minus strand of NC_135785.1, from coordinate 219,054,259 downwards.
TGTGATGTTCCCTATGGGGAAAATTCGCTTTGCGATGATCGGTACCCTGTTTCGCTTACCAATCATTGCAAAGCGATGATTTTTTAACAGCTGATCGGCGGTGCCAAAATAGCTGCCGGGTAAAAAAAATGGCCACCTGCTGTTTTCTGGGACGAATTCCTCGCTTACCGGGCAGCGAAAATGGCTGCTGTATGGAGGATTTTCACTTAAAGGTGAGTCTGAAGCCCATAGGAATGCATTGAAGGGGTTTCAATGCATTCCTATGGGCTTTTTAATATCACATAGCGATGAAATCGCTTTGCAGCAATTTTTGCTGCACGGATTATCGTCGCTATGCGAGGCACCACTGTAACACTGAACTTAAAGAAGTTTGCTTCTGAGTAGATGCATACAATGATTTTACTGTTAATCTTTACTTGGCCCTCATTTTGAAACGACATTACTTTACAGTTTGCCACATATTTTAATTTACCAATAGATTTCTGAATAAATTTTAGTTTCCAGCAAACTCTGTAGGCTTATGTATTTTTCTCAGTTTTCCAATGGGGAAAATACACAGAACAAAATCTGATTACCTGAACATTTCAATTATTTTTTAGGCTGGTTGAAACCCTTGTTTGGTAGTAAAACCTATAGTGAGCTCATGGCCCAAGCAGCAGTTGGGGTTCATCCCCCTACCATTTGGGTTGAGCCTCCTTGGGCTGCCCCTGGTGGACCAATCTGTCCATTATTAGAACTAGTGTAACCTTGGCACTGAGTGGTATTAAGAGGAGGACAAAACATAGGGATGGCAGGAAGGACCCAGTCACCTTCTATTCCCCACTACACTTTTGAATCTTGTTTTGCCTCTCACACCTAACCTTGAAAAGGCCTTGTAGCATTCACCTTGCTCATGAATATTTATGTTGAGATTTGCATGCACCAATAGGAGTTGGTGGGGGTGGAGTTAAGAGGGGGTGGAGATTAGAAGAAAGGAAGGCAGTTTGAGTTGAGAGTTAACAACATTGACTGGACTTTTATCACTTGTAACAATAAACAGGTCTGGATGTTAATTGTGAACAAAGTTAATGTAATCAACTGGTGGCCGCTGAACGACATGTGCTTGGTGAAATAACCAAGAGCCATGTGGGAACGTGACAGGCCTTCTTGTCTATTGCAATGGTATTAAAAATTTGTCCATCTCTTTTCTTTTAAAAAGATGTAATTAACTTTTTATCATTCTATAGGTAGCTATCTTAGTCTGAATTGGATGTGTTCTATATATTGCCAGTGACTCTCTCCAAGGTTTTTAGTGAGGGTATTTCTCATCAACTAACCACTTAACAGAAATGCCAGAGCTGAATTAGGAGCTTCCTGTATGCAAAGCATGAGGTGTACCCCTAACCTTGACAAACTTGGAAGCTGTTTTCTGACTACAGCTCACAAAATCCCCAGCCAGCACGGTAACTGGCCAGGCTAACTAACTGTCTGGGGCTGTGCTGAAAAGGGGCTGTAACTTTGACACATCCATGAAACCTGAAGTTAAGAAAAGTATTTTTGAGTGACTTCAAGAACATCAGTATTGTTTCCAGATTGCTATGAAATTAATGGAAGTGAAGAGAGAGAAGGAAGAATGCATTGTGATTTAGATCAGAAATGGGTAGTGACAATAGCTCTTCCCTAAATAAACAACTATATTCATTATTATAATAGCTTAAGTGAAGGGAACTTGAAGGCTCTTTGAATAGCCATTGCGTTCTACATCTGTACAAGCTTTAAAAGATTTATGATCTTCATTTACCTCAAGGAATATTAAGTAAGCAGTGCTTTAAAACTTGCTTATTTAGTACTTCAAAACTTGGTTAGCAGCAAAATATAGGCCCTTGAGTAAAATGCAGATGCGGAGAATGGATTTTTCTTAATGATGCTTGGAAGAAAATGTTGATTGAGACAAATATTTCAAAGTCATGACAAACAACCAAAAATTATGCCTTTTTTGTTTTTCATTATTGTACAGAAATACTTGCCTATAACCAAAGTTCAAAAGAAAGTGAGCCAACTAATGTCATGGTAATGTATTGCCAGCCATATTCACATAAATTATTTGCATGTATACTCTCTGTGTGAGAAGGGGAATGTGCTAAGTCCATCACTCAGTCATCACTTTCTTCACATAAAAGGAATATATCTGAAGAGCCTGATCTGTCCACGGAGGCTCCTCATAAATGGTAGGTTGTAGAAAAACTGGGCTTTTGGCTTATGTGTAAAGTGTCGATGGGAAGAACCTAGTCTCCCTTTTCAGATATGTCACTTGCACATGGGGAGAAAATGACAGAGGACACAAGGCCAGTGAATTTCCCTCCTCCCATATGGAGTACATAAATGAAAACAATGCCCAAATAATCCTGCCATGTAGTACTGGTGCCACTGATTATGATCCCTGTCACATCCTGGTCCTGCAACACTCACTTGGAGGGCAGGAGTGGGGTGGGTGTGGGTGTAATAGCACTTTTCTCCCTCTTGTTGCCTGGACAGGGTTTTTCTTCTCTAGTGGTTCAGGAACAGCTGCCACTTTCCACTTTCAGTTTAATGTTGGGAGTATGGGAGGAGTGGCTTGGAAAATAGCCTCTATTGGTGATATTGCCCACAGCACACTTCCTACACTGCCTGCTTCAAGCTTACTATTAAACTGCATGTGGAGAGAGACAAGCTCTCTGAAGGTAGTGTGGAGAGTGTGGGTCAGTTGAGGGCCTCCTCCTCTATCTTCTGCCACTGCTGGTGCTCCTTCTTTATTTTCAGGAGGGAGGAGGCACTGGCCATGGCTATCAAAGCCAAAATCCACCTCTGCCAGGGTGAGAGCAGCAAATTTGAGGCTCTAGCCCCTGCCACTTGAGTAAGATTACTGGAAGGGCAAACCCTGCTATTATGCTATACACAGAAGCTTTTATTACAGTCCTGTTCAGTACTGAATTTTAACAATGGGCTTTCAACATATTATGGGCTGTTCACAAACTGAACTACCCATTATGATAAAGATAAACATTCAAAGCTTTAGAGAGAAGGCAAAATTCTTAAAAGAGCTCTTTATTTGTTAGAGGACTCTTTTACCAGTTTGGCCCTCTCATTAAATCTTTGAATGTTGATCTTTTACTTAATCTTAATAGCCGCAAGTATACTCTATAACAGTGGTGTCGAACTGTGGCCCTCCAGATGTTCTTGGACTTCAACTCCCAGAAGCCTTCACCACCTCCTCTGCTGGCCAGGATTTCTGGGAGTTGAAGGCCAAGAACATCTGGAGGGCCACAGTTCGACACCACTGCTCTATAACATCAGTGTAATATATATCAAAGGTTTTCCATTAGTTAAGTCAGTACACAGTATAAAAGGATTTGTTGAAAGGGAAAAGGAATTAAAAAAACAGTCCAGAATAAACTAAGGACATGAATATGCATTGTACCAAGAAAGAAAGAAAGAAAGAAAGAAAGAAAGAAAGAAAGAAAGAAAGAAAGAAAGAAAGAAAGAAAGAACTGATCTTGTGGAGAGAATGGACACCACTGATTTTAAAAGGAGACTGGACAAATTCCTAGAGCAATGGTCTGAAACGTGTACAAAGAGAGTATGGCTGAGTAAGAAGTTGACGGCATACACCAAGATCCAGGTCTATAGAGCCTGTGTCCTGAGCACACTCCTGTACTGCAGTGAGTCCTGGACCCTTTGTGCACGGCAGGAGAGGAAGCTGAACACCTTCCATATGCGTTGCCTCCGATGCAAATTTGGTATCACCTGGCAGGACAAAGTTCCAAATAGAGTAGTCCTGGATTGAGCTGGAATTTTCGGCATGTAAACATTACTGAAACAGCAATGACTATGCTCGCTTGGGCATGTTGTGAGAATGGCTGATGGTCGGATTCCAAAAGATCTCATGTAAGGAGAATTAGTGCAGGGAAATCGCCCCAGAGGGAGACCACAGCTGCAATACAAGGATATCTGCAAGTGGGATCTGAAGGCCTTAGGAATGGACCTCAACAGATGGGAAACCTTGACATCTGACCATTCAGCCTAGAGGCAGGCGGTGCATCACCACCCTTCCCAGTTTGAAGAGACCCTTGTCCAGCATGCCAAGGCAAAGAGGCAGTCCTGGAAGCAGCAAAATCAGGAAGCTGGACAGGGTACAGATTGTATTTGTCTTCAGTGTGGAAGGGATTGCCACTCTCGAATTGGCCTTTTCAGCCACACTACACGCTGTTCCAAGTCCTCGATACAGAACACGTTACCATAGTCTCTCGAGACTGAAGGATGCCTATCCTGTCTGAAACATAGGGACTTCTGGATACATTGGACTATAATTCCTATATTCTTGCAGACAAGATAGGCTCTGGAGGTCCAGCAGTTATTTTGTGGTACCTTATTGAGTTTTGGTCAAACACTTCTGGAAAGCTGCATGTTTCAGAAAGTTGTGGTGGATAATAGCCCTCTGAATGGCCACTGACCATAGCTGGATAGAACCTCCACATTCTGAGGTAGTGTATTTATTGATTTTGAAGATATTTAAGGAATCAGTGTAGTGCAATGATCGGAATGATGGATTAGGAATATGGAAGCCCCAGTTTCAAACTGCCTGTCATGAAGATCGAACAGCAGAGGAGTGGAAGGGGACAAGATTATTTTAGAAAGATGACCTTATACAGTAGAAGATGGTCCTCAGTTTCAGGCACTGTCTAATCCAAGTCTGGCTAAAAGACCAAAGTCCATAAGAAGGAAGAACAGGAGCCTGAACTTTCTGCATCAGCTGTCAGTACCTGAAGAGCAAATAGAGCTGCAGACACATAGGCCACTTACAGTCTCAGACCATCTAGGTGAGATTTATTGTATTTTTGTTTAAAATATAATAATTTAATTTAAAGTGGGCAGAATCTCATTCACTTACATGATTGTGCAAGGGCTTTCTACTTTAAATGAGGGTGTCCCAGGACCCTGGGCCCTTTTCCCTAGGAAGCTGGGCTGAGACTGAAGGCCAGGTATGCTTGCATGTATATTTTGCTGAGGAAATTTTTTCCCTCACATTCACTGATTCTATCTCTGACCTTAATATGATAAATAGGAAAGTCAATTAGAATTGCATACACCTGGGAGGCAGGAAAGTTTTAAGGGTTGAATCATACTTCTGCACTATTAGAGAGCAGGCCAGGTAGGTGGGGCTCGTCAGCTGTGGAAGGCAGCCCATCTAGGAGAAGGAAAACTCTGATTTCAAACCTACACTGCCCTGTGGCTATATCCACCCATGGAAATGGCTTCAGGAGTTAACCTAGAGCAACATCCAGAGCTGGAGTCCCGAAAGCAGTTCGTGTTGTTCTGCCAACTCCTGCGACGTTGCCGGAGCCAGTTGTATTGGCTCTTGCCTTTCCATTGAACCATTTCAGCAACATGGAGAGGTGGGATCTGCTGCTTGGGTAACAGCCTATCCTCCATATTACTTTACCCAGGCTTCATGCTCTGGAAAGGACACTCCATGATACAGAACATGTTACCATGGTCTATCGAGACTGAAGGATGCCTATGATGATGATTTAGTAAGTATCTCCCAACTCCACTCCACTCCCACCCCAGCAGGCACTCTTTCACAACTGATGCAGACATTGGATTCAGAACTTGGACATATAACCAGCCATGTGATCCACTGCATGAAATACAGCCCATTGGAGGAGAAATACCACTATGCAACTGCTTTATAAACATGTTTTTTGGATTTTGGCCTAAAATTATTTTTAATTTTACATATTTTTTTTTGAAAAATTGTGCAGATCTGTTGCTTTTTTGTGTTATTTTATCTATTTTAGTAATGTATAAATGACCATCTTTCCTCTAAATAATAGCTTTTATATTTCATTTCAGAGTCAGATGTTTATCATTGCACCCAAACATTTCTTGTTCCTTGGAACATATTAAGGCTGATGCTTTAAAACAATAACCATCACCACTGTATACCAATGTTTGACTAACTTTCATGACACAAGAAGGTTTCAGATGAAATTATTTCACACTGAAGCTCACATGCCCAAACCTCTTGGCAGAAATTCATGCTCTTCTTATGATGTTGTACTTTGAAAGTAACTGTACAACTTCTACAAAATACTTCCATTTTCAAAAGGATACTACTGCTGTGCCCTTAAAAGGATTCCTCTGTGAAAGTAATATCATTGAAACACAAATGCTTAAGAGAAACTATAAAGAGAAAAGTGGCTCCCTGAAGACTTGTTTTTGTCTTCTATAACACTTGCCAATAGGGTTGGTTTGCTACCTCGAGCCTCGTGGCGCAGTGGTTAAAACGCTGTACTGCAGCTAAAAAAAACTGTGCTCACGACCTGGGGTTCAAATCCCAGGTAACCAGCTCAAGGTTGACTCAGCCTTCTATCCTTCCGAGGTCGGTAAAATGAGTACCCAGCTTGCTGGGGGGGCAATGTGTAGCCTGTATAATTAAATTTTAAACCGCCCGGAGAGTGCTTGTAGCACTATGGGGCGGTATATAAGTCCAATAAATAAATAAATAAATATTATGCAAGAAACCAGGCTGGATTAAAAGTATTGGTACCCATGCACAAAATCCTAATAGGCTCAGGTGGTTATAACAACAATTCCTCTGCACCAGTTAACACATGTTTTAAGCTGGTTGGGGAGGCCTTGGTCGTGATCCCACCCATGGGCATGGCAGATGACGTGGTCGCCCAAGACAAGGACCTGTTGGTCACAGGAACCCCTCTCCAGGGAAGCAAATTCCCTCTCATGAGATTTCTGAAAGACAGTCATAGTGAGGTGGTTGTGCAAATATGCCTTAAGAATGGGAAATACACTTTCAGGCATAATTCATATCAGGTATATTTTGGGAGGTGGTGGCCCTGCGGGTTAAACCGCAGAAGCCTGTGCTGCAGGGTCAGAAGACCAGCAGTCGTCAGATCGAATCCACGGATAGAATGAGCTCCCATCGCTTTGTCCCAGCTCCTTGCCAACCTAGCAGTTGTGTTGAGACACAGAGACAATGAGAGACGCTGAGACAGAGAGACAGAGAGACAGTCTTTTCCCTGGCCATGCTGGAAAGAACTAACAAAGAACTTAAGCAAAAGTTTTTCTTGTGTCCATGAGTGATTATTTTACAGCACCCACACATTTCCCGAGCAGGTCTCGGACAGGAACTTTTACCTTTACCTATATTTTGTACTTGGTTATTGGCACACAAGTCTTAAGGGGACCATCTCTAAGGGCATCCCAGACTACTAATGGCCCTACCGTTAGGCATAATGGGGCAACTATCTCAGGTGGCAGAGGATGAGATGTGGGGGCAGCTTCCCAGCTATCTCACTTGGGCCCTCGGGCACTCTTTTCTGTTGAAGGACATAGCTATGAGTACTACACACCCTGTTCAGAACCCCTATATTTTCATATAGGCCTCATATAGGTGGAAGGAGCAAATCCACTAGTCAATGTTAAATAATTACTGTATTGTCAGTCCTGTACATGGAGTGGACAATATTCAGTGGCTTATCCTTTGCCTTAGACAGCAACATGTTTCGAGCCGCCCCATTACATAGCACTAGAATGAGTTTTGAGCAAGTCTATATTTTGGGGTAGCAAACTGGGTTCCTTCAAAGAACAGAATGGGTGGCATTGGGGGTACAGAGGGCTAGAAAAGAACATCGGATCCAGGTAACTCTGTTTCTATATACTCAAGATGCCCTTCAATGTGTGTTGAGGGAATAGAAGAACCTCAAATCCTTGAACATGCTTTAAAAGGCAGCCTCAGTATCCAGTGCAAGCATTTGCAGGGAAGAAGCCCCTCATCCTGACATGTGGGCCTGAAAAGAAGGTGCTGAGAATCTCATGACACAGCAGCCCGAAGAAGGCCCAGGGAAAACCCAAGTTCTTTGAGAAATGTCAGAGATAGTACTATTTTCTACCCTTGTTGCCAAATTGTGCAACTTCTTAGAGTTCTGTTCTCTATCCAACCTTTCCTTGATTTAGGTTGACCCTAAAATAACCTCAGAGTATTTGAGATGTTCAACAAAGTCACCTTGAAAGAAAATTGTAATTCCCAGACTTGCAATCCATGATGGTAGCAATGATTGAAAATAGGGCTGTTTCTTTGAATAGATTCTCACAGCCTGTGATGGGATGGTATTTCCTTTTTAAATGCAGAGACTTACCATGATGATGTATGCACTTGCATATATGTGCACATGTGAACACTCACTCTTGCACCCAAATGGCAAACAACAACAGGACATTCTAAAATAGTTTATTAGTACAACAAGGCTGTAATTCTGTCTCTTGCTACCTGGATGCAAGGCCCACTGGATTCTATAATGGTTGTATTCGCGAAGGCTTTCACGGCCGGGATCTAATGGTTGTTGTGGGTTTTTCGGGCTTCTTGGCCGTGTTCTGAAAGTGGTTCTTCCTAACGTTTCGCCAGTCTCTGTGGCTGGCATCTTCAGAGGACAGCAAACTGTGCTCTGGGTAGGCTTGAGAGTGGGTGGAGTATTTATGGCTGTGAGAAGGCTAGTTTGTGAGGTAGGCTATTGTCCTAATCAGGAGATAGTTGATTAATGTGTTTTGTTGTGGATGTATTGTTTTGATAAGGAGGGGAGATGATCTTTCCCTGTGGTTGATGGGTGTCATTAGCTGGTCTTTTGTGTGCAGTAATCCCCTGACCTTGTGGCTGGGTGGAGTTCATTGACCTTTTGCACTCTGTGTTTTTGAGAGCTGGGAGCCAGGTTTTGTTGAGTTTCAGACATTCCTCCTTCCGGTTGAAGTTTTGTTGATGCTTGTGGATTTCAATGGCTTCCCTGTGCAGTCTGACGTAATGATTGCTGGTGTTGCCCAGTATTTCAGTATTTTGAAATAGAATTTCATGTCCAGTTTGTTTTATGGCATGTTCAGCTACTGCAGATTTTTCTGGTTGTTTTAGTCTGCAGTGTCTCTCATGTTCTTTGATTCTGGTGTGGATGCTTCGTTTTGTGGTTCCAATGTATACCTGGCCACAACTGCAAGGTATCCGGTATACTCCTGCAGTGGTGAGGGGGTCCCTTCTGTCCTTTGCTGACCGTAACATTTGTTGTATTTTTGTGGTGGGCTTGAATACTGTTTGTAAGTTGTGTTTTTCCAGAAGTTTCCCCACGCGGTCTGTGACCCCTTTGATGTATGGCAGAAATACTTTGTTTGTGGGTGGCTGTTTTTCTTCTTCAGTTCGGTGTTGTTTTCTTGATTTGATGGCTCTTGAGATTTCATTTTTGGAGTAGCCATTTGCCTGTAGGGCCCAATTCAGGTGGTCGAGTTCAGGTGTGGATGCTTCGTTTTGTGGTGAGGGGGTCCCTCCTGCAGTGGTGAGGTGGTCCCTTCTGTCCTTTGCTGACCGTAACACCCACGGCAAAAAAGAGGCATAATCAAAACACTGGTAGACCGTGCAAATTGGAACTGTGAAGCTCAGTTTCCCAGTTTCTCAACGCTGAACTCGACCACCTGAATTGGGCCCTACAGGCAAATGGCTACTCCAAAAATGAAATCACAAGAGCCATCAAATCAAGAAAACAACACCGAACTGAAGAAGAAAAACAGCCACCCACAAACAAAGTATTTCTGCCATACATCAAAGGGGTCACAGACCGCGTGGGGAAACTTCTGGAAAAACACAACTTACAAACAGTATTCAAGCCCACCACAAAAATACAACAAATGTTACAGTCAGCAAAGGACAGAAGGGACCCCCTCACCACTGCAGGAGTATACCGGATACCTTGCAGTTGTGGCCAGGTATACATTGGAAACACAAAACGAAGCATCCACACCAGAATCAAAGAACATGAGAGACACTGCAGACTAAAACAACCAGAAAAATCTGCAGTAGCTGAACATGCCATAAAACAAACTGGACATGAAATTCTATTTCAAAATACTGAAATACTGGACAACACCAGCAATCATTACGTCAGACTGCACAGGGAAGCCATTGAAATCCACAAGCATCAACAAAACTTCAACCGGAAGGAGGAATGTCTGAAACTCAACAAAACCTGGCTCCCAGCTCTCAAAAACACAGAGTGCAAAAGGTCAATGAACTCCACCCAGCCACAAGGTCAGGGGATTACTGCACACAAAAGACCAGCTAATGACACCCATCAACCACAGGGAAAGATCATCTCCCCTCCTTATCAAAACAATACATCCACAACAAAACACATTAATCAACCATCTCCTGATTAGGACAATAGCCTACCTCACAAACTAGCCTTCTCACAGCCATAAATACTCCACCCACTCTCAAGCCTACCCAGAGCACAGTTTGCTGTCCTCTGAAGATGCCAGCCACAGAGACTGGCGAAACGTTAGGAAGAACCACTTTCAGAACACGGCCAAGAAGCCCGAAAAACCCACAACAACCATCTATAATGGTTACTCGGGCCAGCCAGCCCCTGAGCCAGCCCCGGTCGCCTCCCATGCAAGTCTGCTCATGTTTGACCTGCTCTGTGGTTAGGGAGATGGGCTGGGCGGAAGTAGCATCGCGCACTGCAGACTAGACATGCAGTCGGATGGAGGTTGTGGTTATAATGGTTACTTCTCTAACAATGAATTCAGCTCATACAGCATATAGTGTTTTCACAAAAGATTTCACGACAGCTGTAGTGCAACCTTTTAGCTTATAATTACAATTGTAAATTATCTCACAAAGAACTGTTACTGTTTAAATTGCTAGTGCGAAGTAGCAGCAAAGGAAATGGAAGACTTATCTAACCTCTGCTTGATTATTTTCCTCACTGTTGTCTCATTTCCTACATCCTCATCTCTCACTGAAGATTAAGCAAGCAACAACAAGATCACTTCATTCATTTGCCAGAGGAAGGTCCACAGTTACCATGATAATCCATTTATGAAGTCATTACTACTACTGGGAAATAGTTCTAGACCTGAGCGTCATTAGTTGTGAACCCTGCAATTTGGAATCCCTTAAAACCAATGCCAGTTTAGAAAGATCAAACCAGGGTTTCTGGTTAACACCCTCCAATCCAAATTGCCTTTTTCATTCTGAATCTATGGCAAAGACTGCTGTTAAGCAGATTTTCCCACTACAGAACCATCATCTAGTAGCACCACCCCAAAATGTTTACTGATATACTCAGTGGGAAGGTAAATCTTTGCTTATTTTGTTCTCACAAATGAGGTTTGAAATTTTCAAATGTTTTCTCACTACTGGGTGGGATTTTGAGTTTTTTTGTGAATTTTGAGTTTGATTTTGAGTTTTTTGTGAACAAACAAACAAACAAGATAGAAGTGTTTTCTGAGTACTCTCCAACTCTTAAGAATTTTTCAGAAAAATGTAATTTGAAAAAAAGTAGAAGGTTTTAAATGCAAAGTTTAAAGCAAAACACATTTTTACACTTTTGCTTGGGCTAATGCTGTTGTTGATTAAAACTGGCAACAGTGAAAAATCTCACAGCAGTCAGCATTTCTTTTCCTGGGGTGTCATGTTCCAGTTTATACAAAGATTGACTCTAAAGGGGGATAGTTGAATATAAGTGATAATGTGCTGGGGAGCCCGGATCTGGAAATTTGTTAACCACAAATTCTCAAATGCTGGTTTCCCTATGTTGTTTAGCAGCACAAACTGCAAATTAAAACACAAGGTAGAACATTGTAATTGGCTAAATTAAACTGAATTTTCTAGGTAATAGCCTAAATACTGTCTTTTTCAAAATACTCATTTTGAGATAATCAAGAGGACCCCACAAAATGTATGTCAGTTACACAGCTTTGGGTGGTGGTAACTGCACTGTGAAACATTGCAGTAAAACTGCAAAATGTTGACATACATCATGAGAGAAAAGGACAATGTTGCTTCTGAAGTGATCAGTAGAACCCCGTTCTGAGTATTACTGATGTAAAAACTGCTCACAGATTATCTTGTCTTTGGAAGAAAGGGTGTCATGACACATGTAAAGGTAAAGTTAAAAGTTCCTCTTGACAGTTTGTCCAGTTGTGTCCGACTCTAGGGGGCAGTGCTCATCTCTGTTTCCAACCCATAGAGCTAGTGTTTGTCCAAAGACAATCTTCCGTGGCCACGTGGCCAGCGCAACTAGACATGGAATGCCATTACCTTCCCACCGTGGTGGTATCTATTTATCTACTCGCACTTTACATTTTGCATGCTTTTGAACCGCTAGATTGGCAGGAGCTGGGACAAGCGACGGGGGCTCACTCCGACGCATGGATTCGATCTTACGACGGCTGGTCTTCTGACCTTGCAGCACAGATGCTTCTGCGGTTTAACCCACAGAGCCACCAAGTCCCTTCTTTTTCTCCCTTCAGGTTCCAAAGAAAAGAAAAAAAAATGATGTTGTGAGTTGTATGACTTCACTCAAGGTGAGGTGCATTTGGGACCTTTGGGAATAAAGAATTGCTGTTATGTCCCAGGCTTTCTGTGAAAAGCAGCATAGACCCAGACATTACACATTAAATAAATTGTGATGTTGCGTTCTGCTCATAAAGACCAAGACAATGACCTGGTACAGATATGTTGAATGATTGCCTTTTTTTGTCCCATGATTTTGTTAGTCTGATGGATCTCCTCACTTCCAGAGGCAAACAAATATCATTTGTATGTGTTGGAGGGCTTCTTTCTTTGCACAAGCCCATTAATATCCAGTCCAACCCCATTCACAAAGGTTGCAGTTCAACCCAGAGGAAGTGAACTTCAGCCAGCTGAACTGAACAGGATTCACCCCAGTTAATTTTGTGTTAGATTGTGAGCCAAATGTAAAAATACAAGGTAGGATTATCAGAGGCACTGTTTTACAGTGGCTCAGGTCCTAACGTGAAGACGATAAACATTCATATGCCATTGTTAGGAAACTCCTGCAAAAAAGCTAAGACACCATCATCAATGCTTAGAAATTCAAAAAGCACACATGGATTTCTATTTTTATGCACCACAAATATGTTTGCGTAGGGCTAAGTTCAGTGATATTTTCTTTCAAGTTATCATCTTCCAGTATGGTTGCCTATTTATTTTCAGCCATTTTTTAAAGTGCTGTTCTTGATCTTTAAAGCTCTGCATTATCCAGTGTGCCTCAAGAAGCACTGTCTGTCCCATGAACTTGCCCAGCCATTCAAAGGACATTTTCTGGTACAGTCTGGTATAAAACCTTCAAAGGTTTTCTGCCTTTCTCCCCAAAAGGACCCAAGGTGGCTTACATCACTAAAACAGTATTTAAAAGATAAAACAGTAAGTATGCAAATATTTAAAAAAAGAATTAAAGAAGTACTATATTAACATGGTAACTAAAATCAGTATTAAAACACATTTAAAACATATAGTGTTTTCACAAAAGATTTCACGACAGCTGTAGTGCAACCTTTTTTTGACACAACTCCGGGAGGCAGTGGAAGATAGGGGGGCCTGGCATGCTCTGGTCCATGGGGTCACGAAGAGTTGGACACGACTAAACAACGACGAAAACAACACAGCACCACAGCACCACCCCTCTCAGACCACTAATAATTAAGGAAGAGCCTGCATGAAGAGAAAGGTCTTTGCCTGCTTGTGGAAGGACAGCAAAGTTGGGTCCAACCTAGCTTCCCATGGAAGGGAGTGCCAAAGTCTGGGAGCAGTGACAGAGAAGGCCCTCTCCTGTGTCTCCACCAAGCTCACCTGGGAGGGTGGTGAGAGTGAGAGAAAGGTCTCCCCTGGTGATCTTAATGTCCAGTCAGGCTCATGGAAGGAGATGCGGTCTTTTGGATAGCTCAGACAAGCCATTTAGGGCTTTGTAGGTTAAAAACAGTACTTTGAATTGTGCCTGGAAATGAATCAGCAGCCAATAGAGGTGTTGTAATGGGGTGTTATATGTTCTCTGTAACCAGCCCCCGTCAACAATCTGGCTGCAAAAGCAGTCTCTCTCCCATAACCAGGCCTGAAGCCAGCTTGAAAGGGATCTAGATCATCTGTTTCATCCAGGAATCTCTGGAGCTGAGAAGCTACAACCCACTCCAGAACCTTGCCCAAGAATGGGAGATTAGAGACTGGCCCATAATTATCCAGTACTGTGGGGTCCAAGGAGGCTTTTTTTTTTTTTAAATGGTCTTACTATTTGCCTACTTCAAGCAAGCTGGAATCCTACCCTGCTGCAAGGAGGCATTCACTACACATCCAGGTTATAACCTGGTGTATATCTATAGCAAGTAAGACTCCTAATTTGTGAAACACTCTCTTTAACTTTCTGCTGCTATTTCATCATCCTGGGCCTGGGTCTGTTCCCACTGAAAAGGTAATGGAACCCAAGTGTTCTGAGCAGGACAGGTTAAAAAAAAAGTAAATTCTCACTGTGGCTATCTCTTTAACTCTCATGCCATAGGATTTAAAAAACCAAAAACATGTACATTGTGTGGTACAGGGAGAACAGCCAGCTCCAATGAGAATTCCAGTGCATTGTGTGGCTTTAATTGTGATTTGCCTTGGGTCCCCTATGGGGAGAAAGATGGCATATAAATAAAATAAAACAAAATAATTACGTAAATACATAAATAAATTGTGGGATATTTAAGAGGCCCATATCCAAAGGGATGTTTGTGTGTCTGGAATCTCATCATGCGTTCCACTCAAATACCCAAAGCCGAAAAGAGAAAGTAGCATTCAAGAAAAGTAAGTTCACTGAAGTAAAACATACAATTCTTGTATCGTGAGGTATTTCCTGACTCCAGTGAATTCTAATGTCTCCACAATGAAAGAAAATTTGATTTCCTTCGGTAGGATACCTGAAGGACCGCCTCCTTCCATATGAACCTACCCGGCAGTTAAGATCTAGCCAGGGGGCCCTTCTGAAAGAGCCGTCCCTTAAGGAGGTAAGAGGGACGGCTTGTAGACAAAGGGCCTTTTCGGCAGCTGCCCCCAGACTATGGAATGCCCTCCCGACTGAGATTCGTCTGGCGCCGACGCTGATGACATTTCGGCGCCAGGTCAAAACCTTCCTTTTCCAGAAGGCTTTTAATTGAAATAATATTAGCTGTGGGTCTGATGGCAATTTTAATTGTATTTTAATTGTATTTTAATTATTTTATCTTTTGCTGTATTGAATTTAAATTATTGTAAGCCGCCCAGAGACCTCTGGGTAGTTTGGGCGGCATATAAATTGAATAAATAAATAAATAAATAAATAAATAAATAAATAAATAAATAAATAAATAAATAAATAAATAAATAAATAGGTCCTGCTACTGACAAGAAGACAATGATGCTTCTGTTTCACTGCAGTGTGGTTTGCTGAAAAACATCATGGGATGTATGCTTTCATCCCCGAATGGCACATAGATTTGTTGGGACAATGTTAGTCTCAGCTATTTTCTTGGTCCATAGAAAATCAACAATCCCAATTAGCAAAGTAATTATAATCAGCCAATGGATAAAACTTGGAGATCATTGTTTGTAAGTAATTAGGCCTAGTTTTGTGAGGGTTGTGCAACCCAATATGATTCTGAGGGACTAAAATGTCCAGATTTCTATATGAAGGTTAAATAAGCTACTGTGGGAGAGCTGTTTGACAAGCGTGACAAAAACAGAAGGAAGGAATTATGCAGCTAGGTGGAGGTTAAGAAGACATCTTTCACGGCTGACTCTTACAATGTTCTAAGGAACCTGGAATGGTTTTCTTCTGGTTGAAATATCTGTCCATAATACTTAAAGATGATTTAGTTCCTAAGCCTATCACTGTCGCACTCTCATTTATCCACTTAAACACATACCTTTGCACAAATAAGAAAAAACATTAAGCTTCCACTTCAGCAGTCCTTTGAGAAGCTGACAAAAGTGGAGTCTTTAAAATAGTGTTTATTCTGTGCACTAGTCTGAAGGACATTTCTTGGAAAAAAAATTATTGGAAATGCATTTAAGCTCATAAATTATATGAGAGGCATAAAGTAGAAAAAAAGAGAACAGAAGCAGTGAATTGTGAGACAAGGACACTCTACTCAGGCGCCAATGGAGAGAGCTTATGCAGACGAAGAGATCCAGTTTGTCCCACCCGTGTCATTTGCACTTCAAAGTAATAGACAATGAGGCTGTATATTCTTGTGCATTGATATAAGTTCTGTTTCCCATAACACAATATTTCTTATATACAAGGTATTGTGCATTGGAACTGCAGCTCAACCCACACATTGTCTCTCTCACAAGAGTCTTGTTTCAGTTTGTGCCAAAATTTGGGAACATATGGAAACTAGTCACAGCTGGAATTCATGTGGTGGATGGAAGCCGTTTCTACTAGGCGCAGGTGGGAACTGACATGTGCCATTCACCTTGGACTCACGCTGACTGGGGATTCTGGGAGTTCTCTTAAAAGGAAACTTTTCCAAGGCTGGAGTTCATCTGGTTGATCTGAGCCCTCCCTTCTCCCTGGATCTCTATGACTGGAGTTCCAGGAAAGCTTCTGCATTTCCTCCGAGCCTGAGCTGATAGTCTCCTTTTGTTTCGGGCTTCTTAGTTCTGGTAAAGTATTACTATTGTTTCTCAGGAAAGACTCGCTGCCGAGATCTTTTTAAATTCAGTTTTTGAAACTGAAATAATATTTGGCACCTTGGAGAGCCCAATTTGATTTGAGCGGCATTTGCTTTGGAGGGTTTGGAAACTGCCACTGCCACTTTGCTTTGGATCCTGAATATTTTCTCAATCCAAAGCACATTCCTAATTTTTTGCTCTTTTGGATTATCTCTGTATCGTTTTTAAGGCTTAAAATAATTAAATCATAATAACACATTAATAACACATTAGTTATATGGTTTCCTCTCCCCTTAAGATAATGATTAACTGTACTGTTAACACAGTACAATGGTAAAGAGCTGGGCTTACTGTGGTGGGCAACTGTTTGGCACTATTTTTATGTCTAAAGAGTGAAATGCATCAGTGAGATTTCCAGGAAGAAGAAATTCTGAACAATGATGTCATTTTATGTCCTGTTTCTGACAACCAGGATGGTGTTACAGCTTTTGGCCAGCCAACCATTCTGCATGTGGCTTGTAGCCTTATATTTCAGGATAGTCTAGTGAGGTTTGATACACAGTTAATGGTTAAAACAAAAATAAGGAACCTACAGTCCTCCAGATGCTTTTGGCCTACAGCTCTCATCGGCTTTGCCCAGCACGGCCAATGGTAAGGGATTTGTGGAAGCTATTGTCCGAAACACCTGGCAGGCCAAAGGTTCCCCATCGCTGACTTAGGAGATGGACTGCAGATAGCAGGGAATCTCCAGGTGTTTCTGAAAGAGGTTGCTGTGAGAATTGAGAGCTGACTCATTCTAGTGGCTCAGCCAACTTTTTTCCTTGGTCCCTAATGTGACCTAGCAGAGCGCATCTATATCACAGATGTCTCAGTGTGCTTCCAATCACACTCTGCTTGTATGTGGGCAAACACAGCAGATATCAGGCAGAAATTAGTCCCAGACACATCTACTAGTCTGAGAATGTAGCAAGACGTATTTTAGAGAAAACATGCATAGGAGGGTGGAATGTGCATTTTGAGTGCTTTTCCATTCAAAGGAAAATGCCTGTATATTGTGATTGGAGAAGCAAGGAGCACCTAACACCTAGTTCCAATAAGCAAGATGCATCTTTTTATGCCAGTTGTCTTAGTGTCTTTTCAACACCTACAATCTCTCCTCCTTTTAGTTAAAACCTCCTGCTCCTTCCCATTCTACAGTTCTCTATTTTATGCTCATTGCCTTTATCTTTGAAGCCATTATTTTTAACTCCAGCTTTAGCAGTGCATTTTGCCTCCCCCTCTTCCTTCAACCACGAAGCGTCTCCCTCCCTCCTTTATTTGTGCAGTCAGTGGGCTTCCTGCATTGTCAGGTCTCTATCAGCATCTCGACAGTAATGGGTTGGAACAGAAAAGCACCTCTTTGGCAAAGTCTGTTGCCTAGCAATCTGCTTCACAGGTTGGTTAGGTACAGTGAAGTCTGAGCAAAGCTAGTGAGGTAAGTATACAAAAGAGAAAGGGACTAGCTTCGAAATGATTGTTGTAATCAAAACACAGAACTGTTTAGGACACCTTCTTATCCTCTACTGCCATGGCCACGAGGCTGTGTTATGTTAACACGGCTCTCTTTGTTACTCCACTCATACAGTTCTGCATTTATGTAAAAATGTTTACTTGTTTCTTTTAAGGAAGAAGATAGTATTTCATGTAGTCCTCATATATCCTAAAAATAAAAGGAAAGAAAAACATTGCCCCACCTCAAGTCTGTCCGAGAGAAAGCTTGCTAACTTTCCACATGGTAAACTGAGGTGATACTGATGTTCAGCTAACTCATCAGAACGGAAACTGAGATCCTTCAAGAAAAAAGTTGCATTTGGTGGTTCTGTGAAGCAACCTCTGACAAGGCTCCTTTTTTTTTTCCAATGCCACTCATTCACTTGTTTGCATGCAGTGAGTTATCCCAGGCACTCTCAAAACAGTTGTAACCTTCCCTCACCTTCGTAGTGACAAGTGCTCACTCCATCACATGAAATTCACTCCCACATCCTTAAAGCAGCAGTTCACAGAGTTATGGGAGCAGCTTGCTTTATTACGACAAAATCTTCCCACTCACAGAATATGCCATGGACAAATGTCTGCTTGTCGTGATTCCACCACCATACTACTTATTATTGAAGAAACTTGTTTAAGAAAAAGAAAAGGAAAATAAAACAAGCTTGTTTCAAAATAAACTGGTAGGGTATATATTATGAAAGAGCAATATACACAAATGAATATGGACATAGCATGATATCCTAAAAGAAGATGCTTTAAAATTAAAAATTATGAGTTATTCAATATGGTGTGGCCCATTTTCAATTATCAGTTTCCCTTTTAGCCTGCAAGAGCAGTTTTACTGAACTGCAGACACACCTGTGTCTGTAGTTTAGTTCACACTCTGAGCTTGTATAAATGCTTTACACCAGTAGCCTCCTTCAATCCATGTATACCATGGGTGGGCAAGCTGCAGAGATTGGAGAAGGAAGAGGAAGAAGGGAGCTCAACTTCTTTGGTTAATGTATATTTGAATTTTAATTTGAATACTTTGAAAATGCTAAGGACACTGTTTGACTCAAGTTGGGAACAATTTTGTCTTATTGATTGGTTCAGTGAGTCTCACTTGTGCTAACTGAAATTAAACATCCATTTGGATTGGCCTCTACATTACCATAATTATTGCTTATCATCAAAGTTACCAGGGATTATTTTAAATTTAGTGATTACACTTCATATTTGCCTGACATTTAGATATGGGGTGATACATTTTATTCACTCTATTAGCTGTCTTTAAATTTTACTATACTTATCTTTAAATTTAACTATACCCAGTACTTTGGCCATCTCATGAGAAGAGAAGACTCCTTGGAAAAGACCTTGATGTTAGGAAAGTGTGATGGCAAGAGGAGAAGGGGACGACAGAGGATGAGATGGCTGGACAGTGTCTGCGAAGCAACCAACATGAAATTGACAGAACTCCGGGAGGCAGTGGAAGATAGGAGGGCCTGGCGTGCTCTGGTCCATGGGGTCACGAAGCGTCGGACATGACTAAATGACTAAACGACTACGATACCCGTCTTTAAATTTCACTATACAGTACTTGTCTTTAATTTTCACAGTTTATAATATGTATGTGTTAAACTCAGAAGAGGAAATGTGAGAAGATGCCAGAGTGAGAGAAATGGCCACAGTACTTATACAACAGGAAGAAAACAACAAGGGTCAAGTACATTGAGAGGTTCAGTAATCAATGAGCTCTGTCATATGTTGGTGGTATTTTTGTCTTCATTGGTACTACAAAAGCAGGATATCACTCTGCCTGATATACACCACTGTGAAAACAGCTTGGCCATCTGCACTCCCAGCTGTTTTACTGAAAGACCCAGGATGTTCAATGTTTTTGTCCAGCTGTGTGATTTCACAGAAGGAAGTGTACAGCATTTGTAGTCTGTGGCTGTATTTGGATAACATGATGATAACCCATGTATTTATCATGATGTTAACGGGCCTGCATGAATAAGTCTTGGTCTGCTCCCTTCTTCGTCTCTGGTACACCTTAGTATAATTGCTGAAAATGTCAAAGCCAGCTAGGAAACTGCTTTTTCTCTGTATTTTTAAGAGGGCTATGTACATTAGCTGAGTAGTTTAAATATCTGGCTCTGGAGACAGAGGTTGGGAGTTCAATTCCTCCCTGTGCCTCTAAGAAGAGCCAAGGTGCCCCCAGAAAAAGGGAATGGTAAACCACCTCTGAGTACTCTGTACCTAGGAAACCCTGAAAAGTCAGACTTGATTGATGGCAAACAACAACAACAATTATGTTTTGGAGAGAACTTAATTATATAAATTTCTTCTTCCCATTAGACTTTGGGGTGTTTTTTCACTACAGCTGTCAGAATTTACCCGAATCCTTTAATTTCAAACTTAAGCTCATTTTACTGCTTAAACACATAAAAAGCATCATTTTTAACTTAGCTAGGATATAATATAGTGCGAAGTCACAGTAATTTGCAGGAAAAGGTGAAAAGGTTGAGTACAAGACAGGGCCTGGGTCAAAATGTCAGGGGATGCAAGATATTTGCTTTTACTAGTTCAAAAGAAGGCAAGCAGCAATTCAGAAACAATGAAGGTATGCACATTTCTTGCGCTCATAGAGAAAGCAGGACCCTGTTTTGTCATGCCATCATGTGGCAAAGACAGTTTTGTCATGCATTACTGTGGCAGAGACAATACTTGGGCCATCCATTGTACCTCACATGGCATTGCATCTGTGGGCTCTTCCCCCCCAAGTACCGGTATATATGATCACTGGTCAGAGAGCAAGAGTCTGACTGTAGCGAACAGCCCTGCCCTCACCTGCCCGTCACAGCTGAACAGTGGAGTACGAGCCAATGAGAGGACGGAAGGTGGAGCCAAGGGGGGAGGGGCTGGGTATAAAGGCTGGTGTATGGAGTATGAAGAGAGATTCTGTGAGTGAGAGACAGTATGAAACTTAAAAGTGAACTTAGAGTGAGTTAGAGGTCTGCAAGAACGCTGAATGGAACAGAGAGTTGATAGAGTTTTAAAGTTAAAGTAGAATTGACTTAGATACAAGTGATTAGCAACCTGTGATTTACCTATTGAGTAATAATCCTATATGAACTTCCATGATCTAATAAATAACTTAAGTTTTAAAAGCACATGTGTCTCCTTGATCAAATGGTATTAAAGTAGTAATACCTGGTGGCAGCGAAGAAAGAAGAAGAGCGAGAACCTCGTGAAGGTCTGGAGGGAATAGGGGCTTCAGAGGGGATCGCCACACTGACCAATGTTGGATCACATCTGGAGAGGGCAGTTCCCCCTGTGCCACCAACCTCACCCCCAGCAGGTGTTCCACAAGAGGAGCCATCATAACCAGTAATATGGGTCATCTAAGCAGAGTTTAGATCATTCCAATAGGCAGGATAAGCGACAGAGACCACTCACCAGTAATAGGAGGCACCTGACGGTAGGAGACAACAGCAAGGCCCAGGGTTTGAAAGGATAAAAGCCATTTGGGTGGAAGCCAACCAGGAAGTCAGGCAATGTGAAGAATGAGTGGGAAGATGCTCCAAACTAGACTACAGTAATGGTGATGACACTGGAGGCTTCCCACATTATAACAGTGTGCTGCCTATATGCTGTCCCATAGCACTTAAAACACTCTCAGAGGTGGTTCCAGTTTTAATTATGCAGGCTGCACACTGCCTTCCCAGCAAGTTGGGCACTCAATTTACTGACTTTGGGAGGCTGGGAGGATGAGTGAACCTTGAGCCAGATACTTGGGATTGAACCTGGGTCATTAGCAGAGTTTTGGCTGCAGTACTGCAGTTTAACCATTGCACCACAAAGCTCCTTCCACAAGGGAAGACCTTGGAAGCACCACATCCCATGTTAACCCAGAAGTAATGGTGGAGAAGAAAGAGGCAGCTCCAGCTGCTCCAGCAACAAACAAGTGTGATTCTGGACCCCTGGGCACAGGTGGTGAAGCCTTGAGGTGGAAGATCTTGACCCACACCCCAGCCCTAAGTGAAGTGAATTCAGGGCATAGTTTTGGTAATTACATAAAGTGCTCCCAGACTGGATATGGTCAGACTATGGTTGATACTTGGTGGAACGCCTACTCCCACCAAAATCTACCCGTATCACCCGATCGAGTCAGGAGGTGATGTTGAGGAGCCTGACGCCGAGGGAGGCCCAGAAGGAAAAAACAAGAAACCGGGCCTTCTCGGCGGTAGCTTCTCGCCTCTGGAATAACCTTTCTCTGGAGATTCGTGCAGGCCCTTCGCTGGGCATCTTTAAAAACCAACTGAAAACTTGAATGTTTAGGCAGGCCTTCCCTCTAGTTAACACTTGATTTTTCTTCCTCTTTTTTCCTTATTTTTCCATCTTGAACAACTTGTTTATTGCTGTTTAAAATCTTGTTATATTTTAAATTGTTATTATTATATATGTTGGAAGCCGCCCAGAGTAGTCGATTGACTAGATGGACGGGGTATAAATGCAATAAATAAATATAAATAAATAAATAAGGCCTGAGGCTGATACAAGGACATCTGCAATCAGAATCTGAAGGCCTTAGGAATGGACCTCAACAGATGGGAAACCCTGACCTCTGAACGTTCAGCCTTGAGGCAGGCGTTGCATCACGGCCTCTCCCAATTTGAAGGGACACTTGTCTAGCAGGCTGAGGCAAAGAGGCAATCCCGAAACCAGCCAAATCAGGGAGCTGGACAGGGGACAGATTGGATTTGTCTTCAGTGTGGAAGGGATCGTCACTCTCAGATCAGCCTCCTCAGCCACACTAAATGCTGTTCCAAGTCCTCCATACAGAGCATGTTACCATAGTCTTTTGATACTTAAGGAGGTATGGCAGGACATTTGGAAAGCTTGAGGTATGGAGGGGAGGTTTCACTCAGCATTGTAGTAACAAATGTAAAATAAAGGACTGCTGTTTGGGTTGTTACAGGACAATGGTGTGTCTTCTATGTTGGTGTGCCGGGGTCATCTGACACGTCCATGCCCATGAAAGACCTGGGCATTCACTAATATTTTTATTATAAACTTACCAGGCCAAAGGAACAGTGTGTCCTTTTCTGATGACAGCAGATATAAGCCCTATGTGATCAGGCTGAATGAGGAGAAAATAAGTAATCCTACTGGGTGTGGAAAAAGCTGCCAGATAACTTACATTCAGCTGCAACAATATGTAAGACATCTGATCAGCTGGACATGCCATAGATAAGCACCCATCAAGTGTAGAGGTTTTGAATGGCAATGATATTCTTTCTGACATGCTATGATTGTTAGATGAATAGTTGATCAAAACAGACAAAGCAATGCTGGGGAAATTTTTTAAAAAATCAGCTGCCTGACAACACATTGTACGTTGTAAATTCTCACACTATGTAATTTGGGCTTGCTTTTTAACATATGGCAGTGTCACATGGGATCCTGTGTGTCATTTATTGAAGCAACTTTCTGGTAATCATCAGGCAACAATAATATTGGAGAGATGTCATGCAGTGATAATAAAAGGAAAGGAATAAGAGGATGAAAGGCAGCAAAAGTGTGTCTACACTCCACATATATAGGAGCTTGATTTCCCCTTAGTAACTGCCATGACTCTATCCTATGAAATGCTGGGACATGTAGTTTGGTAAGGGACTCAGAGGTCTTTACCAGAGAGCTCTAGCACTCTCTCTTGCATTATACATAGTAGAGAATTAAAGTACCTCTCTAAACTACAGGTGCTAGCATTCCATCAGATGTAGAAAAACTCCTGCAAATATGGAGAGTAGAAACACTGTTATGTGTTTACTCTGCCTTTAATTGACAACTGTAAATATTAAGGAGGTAAAGGGTGACACTGGTAGAATCCAAAATCCTTCATTGCCCCTCTTAGTTAAGGTCATACAATTGTTGGTGAGGGTAGTCATAAAGAGTTAATAAGAAGAAACATTTTTGTTGAATCCTGAAGAAAATTAAATGCCAGACAATACCTATAGCTCATTGAAGAGGAAAACAAAATAGCATTAAGGTGTTGCCTTACATCAGTGGTTCCCAAACTTGGGTAACTCAGGTGTTCTTGGACTGAATTTCCCAGAAGCCTTCACTATGAACTGTGCTGGGTGGGGTTTCTGGGAGTTACAGTTGAAGAATACCCAGAACCACTTCCTTACTTTTTTTTTAATTCATGCCATTGACACACATGGTCTTTTGGAATTCAATGCCCCAAAGCCTAATGGTAAGAGATCCTGCCAACTGTGTTTCAGAACATCTCAAAGATCACTTCTGTCCTATATTTTGTTCACAAACCCTTTCTGACTTTTCAATTTTTAAAGGCATGTATTTTACAATAGACTATACAGTATATAACAAACAAATGGAAACAGTGCAAAGAATTCCATTGATGTTTTGTAAAATGTTAGTATAATTTCAAAGTTAATTTACATGGCATACATAGATTTTTTTTGGCTTTGTTCCATTCCCTTTAAACATAGTTATTCTGTTGGTCTGCAATTAAAAACATCTGCAATCTTCTAGTCAGAAATAATTAAAATACCAGTACTTGTCTCATTGTCAGTTAACTTCTCCCGATACAGTGCAAAAGAAAAATAACCTTATTTCATGGTTCTCTGTGCAGTAAAGTAGAAAGACTCCAGATTAACTCTGAATGGCTACTAGTGCTACATTAAAATGATGAATGAGTTTCCAATAAGAGTTCACAGGATAAAATGTCTCAGGTTTATTTTTAGAAAAAGCTTTAATAATGGAAGCAGAGTTCTAGTCCTGCTCTTTATTGGCAATGGTTTCACATAGCAGATATGTAAACCTACAGAGACCTCTTTTGGTCAAAGATTCTTGAACTGAACCATCACCTAATAAACCATACGCTGTGTCTTGCTAAAGTCTACAAAGCATTATCAGAACTTTATTGATGGGTTTCTAAATCATCTTAACTGAAGATTGAGCAAGGTGGGTAAAATTATAGCTAGGCACCAATTACTTCTCAAAAGTCTCCACTTTGTTTTTGGAAGAGGAATTAGAGGGGCAATGTCACTGAATTTCTCAAGGGGAAGGAGACATCCTTTAATAATTTTTCAGAAACAGGGCTCACCATTAGCAGAGGTATATAGCACAGCTTTATCCTTTGCCTCCAAAGTACATAACCCCCCTCCCCACACACACACTCACCCTTTTCGAACTGCCACTGGAAGTGGCAATGACAGGAACTGTATTAACAGACTGGATATTATTTTACTTCCTCCACAGAGCCTTCAACCTAGTGCTTTTCTGGGGCATTGTTGATTTGGTAGAGAGGCAGCTACAAAAGGAAGGAAGGAAGGAAGGAAGGAAGGAAGGAAGGAAGGAAGGAAGGGGAACAAAAAGTGGTCATGTTTTGGAGACAATTTTGCAAAGTTGTTTCATCTCTAGGGAAACAAGAAACATTTCAGAATGTGTCCTTTTAAAAAATCTTGATAATTTGGCTTCCTTGAGCCTTCCAAATGTGTCATTTTTTTGTGGGAAGGGCACTGCAGATAGTTTTTGCCTCCACTTGGGGTGATTAAAATACAGCTTCATTTCTTCAAGCCCCATAGAGTTATGAGGGCAGTGTTGTGCCCAGCTTCAGGGAAAACATGAAACTAGAGTTGTGCCATAATTTGTTATTGAATATTCCCAAACCTTTTCCCCCAACTCCCATTTGTCTGTGTTGTTTTCAGGACCATTTAGGACAAAGGTTCCTAACCTTGGGTAACCCAGCTGTTCTTGGACTGCAACTCCCAGAAACCCCAACCAGCACAGCTGGTGGTGAAGGCTTCTGGGAATTGCAGTGCAATAACACCTGGGTTCCCCAAGATTGGGAACCACTGCTTTAGAATTTTTGATGTTGCTAAGTTTTCCATAATACATTAAAGTAACTGAATGTGCTAATGTTTATTTATTTTTCCTTTTTACTTAGCATTCTTTCCATCTCAAAAGTATAGCAAGCACCACAAAACTTGCTTAATACAAGTAGGTGATGAGAACTAAAATGCAAGGTATTAGTTGTTCAGTATAATCATGAGTGTAAGTTAATATTTGAAACATTTTTGTCTCTTTTTAACTATTGCATTCTTTTTAACTATTGCATTAGCAGCCCTAATTTAGGACAATAGCTCTATAATTCATACATACTTGATCTAGCTATTGAAAAGGAAATCTGAATCTTCTCTTGGGAATAGACTGAAAAGGGATCATTACTACGGAAGTAAAGTAGTATGTGCTTCTAGGCATATACTGTACTAGCTTGATGTAATTCCACAATAGATGTAGGATTATAAAGAGAACCAATGAAGCACTGTTAATTTTATTCTCTTTGAATTTCAGAAAGGTCCCATCTGAATCACAGTGACAGATAATCTCTCCTCCTTATCACAACAATACACCCACAACAAAAACACACTGATCACCATAATCACCCATCTCCTGAAAAGGTCAAAAGCTGATCCCACAGCCATAAATACTCAACTCCCAAACAAACTGCACCAGAGCACAGAGTGCTACTCCTGTCCTCTGAAGATGCCAGCCACAGAGACTGGCGAAACGTTAGGAAGACCAACCTTCAGAACATAGCCAAAGAGCCCAAAAAATCCACAACAACCATCCTATCTGAACTCTTTCTTACTCCTGGGATTTATAGTGAGGAGCATGCTGAAACTTGTACTTCCTCCTCCTTTTATTAATAATTTTATAATGATACATCATTTATAGAACAATAGAAACAAAAAGCAAGAACTAGTACACATTTTGAGTCAGAAATAATCAGCTTCTGAACCAATGCTGAAATATATACAGCCATCTGCATAGAGCGAAGGCCTTAGTGATAGGGCAGTAATATATTCCAAATGCTAAGAAATCACTTAATTCTCATGCTCCAGGATTCAAAAAGCTCCTGCTAACTGTGTGGTACCTTCTGACATCATTGTAATTTCAAAGCATTGAGGGTAGCAATAGGGTTCACACAGGATTTAGGGTTACATTTATCAGAAGAGTTTAATCTCCATTACTTCCATTTCTAGAATCCACTGAAAATTACAGTGGCACTAACCTGACAATCATGATTTATTTTACACGCACATGCGCACACGCACGCACACCCCATGGGACATTATCACTTGGACACAGGCTGGGATTTAAAAAGTTCCTTCCTTTTTTCTTTTGTTCACAGCTATCTGTCTGTTGTATTATGTTTTTTTAAGCCTGTACATGGCAACTGACTGAAATTCAGAAATGCTATTTAACCACTTTTACAGTGACAACATATGGAATGCCTACTTTGTAGGTCTAATTCTATGTAGATTTTCAAACAAAACATGCCTATGGGTGAATAAATTGTCCTTTCCCGGTGCAGGAGCCCATCAATTCCATTTATGGGATCCTCAGTGGTGGCCAGGAAGATCTAAAGAACTTTGTTTATCTAAGGTATTTGCTACGATTTTTTTTTTTTTTTGTTCCCATTTATGCCATATCAAAAGGCACTCTAGATGGCCTGATATTGAAAAACAAACATTAGAGGGCACAACAAGACAACATAGGCTAAGAATAGAGCAAAAATATTTGCTATATATGTGGAGTACAAAACAGTTCTTTGGATCTTGACCATTATTTGGCTGGCATAGCCTCTCTGGAAGTACATCAAAAGATGCTAGCAAATAATGAATCTAATCTAATCTAATCTAATCTAATCTAATCTAATCTAATCTAATCATAATTTTCCTGCTAATTTATAACATATATTAATCTATATCAACTATATTAAGTAAACAATATACAATGAGATACTGTATAGTAAATGTAAATTGAGGGTTCAGAAAAGGACACAGAAAACTGTTGCAGTGCAGGTTTGCACCAGATCATATCCAAGCAGCAAATGCTCAGGGGATTTATAAGTAATGTCCATCTTTCAATTGGAAATAATCAATGTCAAAAATATCCTTCTGGTGTCTGTGCCTGCTTCATGATGTCATGCGTATAGACAAAGCTCATTAACAGGTTTCTGCTCTCACCCTAGCCCCTCTCCATTGTGAAAGCCATAGCAACTTCAGTCAGGAGATGCTGAATTCTCTGTCTCCACTGTCCATGGCACTAAAGTAAAGGTAAAGGTTCCCCTTGACATTTAGTCCAGTCGTGTCCAACTCTAGGGGGCAGTGCTCATCCCCGTTTCCAAGCCATAGAGCCAGCGTTTTTCCGAAGACAGTTTCCGTGGTCACGTGGCCAGCGAGACTAGACACGGAACATCGTTACCTTCCCACCGTGGTGGTACCTATTTATCTACTCGCATTTTTGCATTTTGCATGCTTTCGAACCGCTAGGTTGGTAGGAGCTGGGACAAGCGTCAGGATCTCACTCTGTCATGTGGATTCGATCTTACGACAACTTGGTCTTCTGATCTTGCAGCACAGAGGCTTCTGCGGTTTAACCCACAGCACCACCACGTCCCTATAACGTGTCTTCAAATTTTATTTCTCAACAAAAATATGAGAAATAGTTTTCACTTTCACTTCTTCCTCTAGCAAGCAGAAAGCTAGTCTTTTGCTTTCTATAGCACTAATGGGACTCTAAATATTAGGAATCATTATTATATGTATTCACGAAGGGTTTCACGGCTGGGATCTAATGGTTGTTGTGGGTTTTTCAGGCTCTTTGGCCGTGTTCTGAAGGTTGTTCTTCCTAACGTTTCGCCAGTCTCTGTGGCTGGCATCTTCAGAGGACAGGAGTAGCACTCTGTGCTCTGGTGCAGTTTGTTTGGGAGTTGAGTATTTATGGCTGTGGGAAAGCTCTGTGACTCTGGCCATTATTATAGATATTCGGAACTATCAACTTTGGATTTAGATATATTTGAAACTATATGGATATAGCATTGTTTGGTGAATTCAAATATTTTCAAATCTGAGTAGTATATGTTCTTACAATAAAGACCTTTTTTTTCCAGCTCCAGGATAGTGGGGCAAAATTTTGTTTAGATAGGGACAGGGCACTCTTTAAAACTAGATAAATATTCTGCTTTGATTACTTTGCCTTCTCTGAAAAGTCCTTTGAAAAAAGCTTTGTTGCAGACTTGATTGCTGTTGTCAATTTTCTCCCCAGGATTTTAAAGAATACCTACCTAGTGTGGAGGTGTGCTTGGGTTTCTAAAACACAGCCAGTATTCCTATCACAACTCTTGCAACATCACAAATTTTTGCAACTGCTTTGTTGAATTTCACATTTGGGGTCTGCTTCCTGCCACCATGGACCACTGCCTCTGCTTATCTCTGTTAGCTACTCTGCCCCACCAGCCTCATTTGCCTCTAACTATCACTGCTTTGAATATAGAAAATACTGCTATAAACACAATTGTTGCTACTTTTATTACTAAAGAGGAAGAGGAGGAGGAGGGATTATTTCTGCATAGCATTCATTATGAGAAACAAATGGAACAGATTCTTAAAGAGAAAGCCCTTTGGCCTCCATTAGATGACAGCTGTGGTTCCTCCAAATAGCAAAGGCAATAAGAGATGCAGTGATTTGTTGACCTCTCTGCCCCCCTAAGTAGCAAAGGCAACTAGAGACTCAATAATTTGCTGACCTGCCCATGAGTCATCTCATACTTTGCAAATACTTTGTCCTCCCTAATTGTGGTAACAAAGAACTAAGCCATCTGCAGACAACTGCTTTGCAAAGTGACAGCACTAAATAAGAAGTAGGAGGGAAAGTATCTTGTAGAAGAGGTGACAACTAGTGCAGTAGTTTGGCATGCCGGCTGCTGTTTTTGTGCTCCATGTGGATGAATCATGAACAGCACACAGCCATACTACATGGGCAGAGGAAGAATCAGTAGCAAACGGGAAGTAAATGGGTGGCAACATTTGTCTGTTGAAGTAATCATCTGGAATTATTGTTAACTAATATTATCTTTCCTCGTCAGAAGAATAGCCAGCAATAAATAAAATGGAGACTGCCTTCTTAAAGCATTTTTCCTTTGAAATTAGGCTTTGGATTTACAGTGATAGTGAATACATCTGAAAGGATCACATCATTTTTCTAAGTCATACTGCACTTCTGGTATGCACCCAAACATTCAAGAACATACATCCCTTTCCAAAAGCTGCTATTATCTTATAGAGTTTAGAGGCTTTAATCTATATTCTGTCCTCCACTCCTCAAGATGACACTTTCTATGGATATCAGCAAGTTCTAAGAGCATCCACCAGATCTCCCGAAATCTTTGCAAAATACACAAAATACTTTTGCACATTGATGCTATTATCACTGCAGGCTATCAGGCCTATCTATACACAGTTCCACGATCAATAACATTTTTGGTTTAACATGCTGTGTTGCAGGCTTGCCATATTCATATGAATATCAAAATGCTAAGAAATTGGAGCCATTAAGGGCCATGCCCTTAACATTAGGGCAATACAGATATGATACTACTTTTCATGGCAAGATGACCCTTGATCGTAGCATCAGATATGGATGATTGATTGCCACTATGGTTTCTGTGGATATTTTGTGGCTTGTTGCATTAGTCCCCTCTACTCTTTTGTGACAGTGATTTATACTATTGCCACTCTCACCTTTTTTGACTATTGATTTCCTGCACAGGAAAGGTACAGGGATGTGTTTCCTTGGAATGTTTTGTGGATTGTGTCATCAGCTCCCTCTGCTCTCATGTGCTGTTTCAGTTTCATTTGGTGATCCACTTGGAAGTTGCATTTTTCCCCTGTAATATCACTTTTCCACTCAGAATGGGCACTGGAATGTGGTTCCTGTGGACAGTTTGAAGCTCTAGTCTGATGGGACAGGTACATTTTGTTGGATTGTCATACTAGTAGATTGTTGTTCCAAGCTGTTTCACTGAATAAGGGTTTGTTTGTTTTTTTGCCCAGAAAGGGTACTAGAAGATTCCTGGTTATGTTATGTGGCTTGTTACATCAGTTCTTATTTATTTATTTATTTATTTATTTATTTATTTATTTATTTATTTATTTATTTATTTATTTTTATTGTATTTATACCCCATCTATCTAGTCATTTCGACCACTCTAGGCGGCTTACATATGCTTTGTGATTTTTGATAGTTTATTCTCCTCAGAAGTTGCCATTCTGCTCTGTTTTGGCTGGTTTGGTGGCATCAGAGTTTAATGAAAAAGTAGTAGAAGTTTGGGTTGATTTAAAAATATTGTTTTGATGTGTGTCTCTCATATTCTACTTGTTTCTATTATCAAGTACCCATTGAATCTGTTCCATTCTTGCATTTACCTAATCCTTTCATTTCAGTTGTATAATCTCTATATGTCAGTTCTAATGGAACATCTAAGACCTTGGTTTACCATTCTGAGAGTCATCCAGTTCTATGGTAGAGGTAATGAAGCAGAAACTAACCACAGCAAAAATAAAATAAAATATTCCAATTGTCTAAATAATACATTTAATGGTTGTTGTGGGTTTTTCGGGCTTCTTGGCCGTGTTCTGAAAGTGGTTCTTCCTAACGTTTCGCCAGTCTCTGTGGCTGGCATCTTCAGAGGACAGCAAACTGTGCTGTCCTCTGAAGATGCCAGCCACAGAGACTGACGAAACGTTAGGAAGAACCACTTTCAGAACACGGCCAAGAAGCCCGAAAAACCCACAACAACCATTAGATCCCGGCCGTGAAAGCCTTCGCGAATACATCAATACATTTAATGTGCCCCACAATAGCCTGAGAGCCCCATTTCCACTCATTCAGGGCCAAGTACATAATTACATTAGAAGAGGGAATTCCTAAAATACTGAGGATGGCTGATTGTCATAAGAGAAGATTTTCACGCCTTCCATGATTTGCAGATTAGCTTACTTTGTTTTGTGCCTGGTTCTTGGGAAGTGAGGCCAGGATCCATTTGCAGGTATGACCACTTGATCATGGTGGATAATTGCTTGAATCATATTCTTGAAACATTAATGGATTTCAGTTTCTAATGGTGGGAGATCTGTAAAGTAGAGTTTGACTCTCACTTCCCAATTCACTGTGTAAATCAAAAAGTGAATTGAATTTGAATTGAAGCAGAGACTGATGCATGATTGGGAGCCTAGGCAGACAATGTAAGCAAAATCCCTTTTTAACTACACAGGAAGATTGGGACAGGGTTCCTGGGTAAGTACGGGGCTTGCTTCCCACATTTAGCCCTTGAGTGAGCAGGCTGGACACCTGCAAGGGGGTACTGGCAACTTGACTCTTTTTTGGGATGAGTCTCAAATGTGAGGTGAGCTATGGTTCAGTAATGTTTATGCCAAATAGAAATGATTACTCTCTAAGGACCCATGAGACTATTTTTTGTTTTCGCCGCAACAGAGTAACATGGCTACCTATGTCCCCTCTCTGAACATTAACACAATAAATATTATTTTGAATATTTTCTTGATTTTTGTTTTAGGCTTACATAAGGCAGTGTTTGAACATTCTTTCTGCATTAAGGAAAGTACTTACTAAACTGGAACCTAACATTCATGCTGCTGTAAATATGAGCTGCTCCATAATGGTAGGCCTAAGTCATCCAGGATTAACACAGCACTGTGTAGGAACAATACCGTATTTTTTGCACCATAAGACGCACTTTTTCCCCACAAAACAGGGGGGTGGAAAGTCTGTGCGTCTTATGGAGCGAAGAAAACAGATTATATTTTCCTGTTTTCTTCTTCTAAAAAATTGGTGCGTCTTATGGAAAGGTGCGTCTTATGGAGCGAAAAATACGGGTATGTTGTTTGTGCTGCTCATCACAGCCAACCTTTTATTAGGAAGAGTAAGATAGTTGCAAGTATGGAAGGGTCAATAGTGGCAGACCACCAGTTGTTCTCCTTGGCTGAAGGACAGAACTATGTGTTACACACAGCCTAAATGGATACCTTTAAGAGAAGGGGATGATGTCTTGCCATCAACCTTGTAATACGATTCGATTATTGACTGAGTAGGCTTTTGTAGGTGAAAGGGGCGTTGAGGGGGGGGTTACCATGTGCTCAGACAACAAAATGTCTTGTACCAGACAAAACATTCATTTCTTCAGCAAACCAAGCATATTTTTTGAAGGACACTCCCTACAGATGTTTACAGAGGCTTAGGTACAAAAATAACTAAGTCATATAAATATTTTTGAAAGTACGTTTGTTTGTCTCTTTGTCCTCAAAATCTTCTGAAATAAAAGCAAGAAATGCGAAATATGGCACAGGTATTACTGAAGTTTTAGCTTAAGTAAATGAGTAAGTTATATCCCCTTATCACTTTTCCTAGGCAACTTTTATGTGCAATTTATTTTCCACCCTAGCTGGAGATGCTGGGGATTGAACACAGGACCTTCTTCTGTGCTCTGCAGAAGATCTGTGAGCTATGATCCCCCTCTGCTTAAAGGTAGTTCGCTTTTCCCAGAGCGTGGTCACATGAGCAACAAAGCCTTTGTTTGAATTGGGATTTGCATGTTCAAAATCAAGTTTAAAAATCACAACTACACAATGCACAGCCAACCCCACATTTGTTTAACTGCCAATCAATTATTTTTTAAAATAGATTCATAGAGGCTTTTTAATTTTAACACTGTTTTGGAATCAATTTATTTTGCAATAAATGAAGCCTTTGGTTAATTACTGGTCTCAAACTGCAGAGCCCTGAAGTGCATATATAATACATTATTTTTATTTTAGTTTTGTTTTAAAATTAGTGCTGTATTACTTATGCAATGCATTCTCCCGAAGACCTCCATGGCACTGAAATATTCCATCTCTCTCACTCCCAGTTTGTGGATTCCCCAAAGCCTTCTGTCTCTGGGATCCAAGATGTAGAGCCCCTTGGGAATCTCCCCCAGACAGAATTCAGCCTTCAGAATTTGGGTGGTGATGCCAGATTGCATGGATTCCTATAGCTGCAGATACCAGTGCTTTCTATGGCTCCATCCCTTGCCTATTGTGGCTCCATCTTGTGTTGTTTCCAGAAGCAGTCCCCCCCCCCCACAAATTAAAATCAGAGTGCAGTTCCTCCAGAGTGAATGAGTACAGCGAAACAAAACCCATGTGACATAAGATCAATTTCAAAATCATCAGGACAAAAGCTGATACAAATGATTGGTGTAACTGCGCCCTCTAGTTAGCAGGAACACAATATACCTATTAGATGAAAATGTGCTTCTTTTTTTCTCTGTTACTTGCTCTGATGTTAGGGTGATTCTAGCACACCCGCAACCTTTCTGTTTCATCATGTAATTACTTTGCTGAATATGATTTCCATTTTGTCTTTTGCACAACAAAATTGTGCAGCTGTCACTGTTGACAAACAAATGTGTGGTGACTATCATCCATTACCAAAAATGGTACCTTATGACTTATTTGAAATTATGTTTAACTTCAGCTAGAAAGGGGAAACATCAGAATTATATTAAACAATGGCAACAATTTAAGCAGATGAAGTTTCTACTGGAAATTTCAGGTCCATAGATTTTGCTCCTCAGAGGAAACCACTTTGACATCCATGGGAGAACTTCAATTTAAGAGGTTTATGGACTGAGGTATTTTTCACCTCCTCCAGAGTTGTGCAGTACAACGCAATTCTATATATGTATTTACTTGGAGATCCCACTGAGTTCAGTAAGGTTATTATATTATATAAACAGCATCTATAGGATTGCAGTTTTTATCTTTGAGGTTCAATATATATTTTTGTATTGAAAAACATTTCTGTGTAGTGATATCTCAATTTTGTCTTATTAATTGGTCTTACGAGTAGTACCATGGTTCATAGAAAAACTGAAGTACTGATAGTGTGTGTAATATTAACAAATTAATTATTAAAATAAGTAACAAATAAACTTGTTTTTTTAAAGAGAGATTCACTCATCAGATTAAACGATTCCCCCCTTCTCAGCTCTTCAGACTCAAGAACTTATCATTATTCTTATGAATGAAGCGAATGAGGCAATGAAGACCCTTATCAGCTCCTTGCAGTATTTTGGTATTAGCTGTAGAAATGAATTCAGCCATTCTTTTACCTGACCTTTGATGGTTCATGAAAATTACATTTCCAGTTAAGATGATGGCTCAAGGTGATGACTTGAGTAGAGATGATTAGAAGGTATTGTACTTTGAAAGAACAACTTAGGGGCACAATCCTATTAAAGTTAAGAGCTTAATCACTCCAGTTTTTCCATGGCAGTGTTAAGCACATGCTTAATTTAACTAATTGAAATCAAATGGTTTTAGAAGGGCTTAACTTTGATTTGTGATCTATGGGAATTTGTTACACCTACCTTTCAGTGTATCTGTTCAGAAATCTTAGTCTTGAGATTTTATCTACAGAATCCTCTATCTGTTTACATAGTAGTAAGAACAGTGTCTTAAGTGAAGTTGACTTCCAGGTAAGTACATACTGGGTTACAGCCTAAATATAGGACTATACACTGGCGCCTTGCAAGATGAAAATAATTTGTTCCACGAGTCCTGTCGTCTTGCGAAATTTTCATCTTGTGAGGTATGTTTTCCCATAGGAATGCATTGAAATTTAATTAATGCGTTCCTATGGGCCAAAAAGCTCTGAAAAAGTCACTTACCAGGTAGGGAGCTGGGGAAGCACCATCGCAGGAATGGGGAAGCACCATCGGAGGACAGCGATTGCCGCTTTCAGAGGTCCCCCGGCAGTCCTCCAATGGTGCTGGGGAAGTCTTCAGAGGCTTAGGAAACTGGCGATCATGGTAGCGGGCGACCCCCACCAGTCCTCTGATGGTGCTTCCCCAGCTCCCTACCTGGTAAATGACTTTTTCAGAGTTTTTTGGCCCATAGGAACACATTAATTAAATTTCAATGCATTCCTATGGGAAAACGTACCTCACAAGACGAAAATATCTTCGTCTTGTGGGGCACCCAAAAACTTGCAAGAGGCTTTCGTCTTGCGAGTTTTTTGTTGCCCGAGGCATTCATCTTGCAAGGTACCACTGTAATATGATTTGCGTTCTATCTTCAATATGGGCCAAACTACACATGACAATTCATACTTTTAAAAAGAGCATGTCTAAATGAGTCAGTTTTATTTCAAATGAAAATAGCTGTGAGCTCTCTTCTTGGATCACTGTCCAAGTCTAAATGAGACCATATCAGGACATTTTTCCCATATGGGGGTATTTCATATTCCTGCTGAAAATGGCACCTTGATAGGATCACATTCCACAACAGTTTTTATTACAGAAATGATCACTTCCAGAGGGCTGATAGCATGGCACAAAAAGGAGATTTTGAGTAGGAAATTGGCATGGGACCCATTGGTCTAGATGGGCGGGTAGAAATCTAATAAAATCAATCAATAAATGTTAGGATTCCAGATAAGGGTCACCTGATAGCTGATAGCCGGAATACCTGATAGCTTTTTCTTAAACCAATGGAATGGCTAGGTTTAAGCTCTTTTTTTTAAAAAAATGTGTGAACAATGTTACATATAGACTGGTCCTCAGCAGAGCCTGGAAAAGTTCCTTTTTTGGACTACAACACCCAGTATCACCTACTCCAAAACCAGAACATTTTCAAGGTCTAGTCCCAAAATTTACAGGTAATGTAAGTATCATGTATCATTTCTGTGCTGCCTCCCCTGTGTATTCTTAGTATAGATTTACCAGGGAGATTCTGACAGGATTCTTGCTTTTAACATGCTGACTCATTAGCTCTACTCTGCTTTTAGATCATTCTGTGTCAGAAGCAGACACCTGCGTTTGTTGCAATGCAATTTTACTTTCTGCTCATAAAATGAGAAGGTTGACACCAGCTGATGTACATAATTCACCAAGACAACCTACTCAGTCACCATTAGAAACTGCTGCACAAACCTAAAGCTCTCATAAACCCTCCTTCAGTAATAGTCAACCAAGATTTTCTGAGATAATTTAACAAATTAATTTATATTTTCCTCAGTTTGGGGAACAAACTCCCAACTAGTAGTCCCCAACTTTTTTGTGTGGTGTGTGTGTTTTTTAAAAATAAGCCTGGTCCATTTACTCAGCTTAATAATAATAGGAAGATGCAGGAAAAGAAACATGTGTATCATGTGTAATTTGGACAATATGTGTGTGTCCAGTCACAGATTGTGGCTGCAATCTGATATATATTTACCTAGACATTAGTTTAGTAACAAGGAACAGAAGTGTGTTCCTTAATAGGAGTGTTTTGCATCCAGAACTTGGGAAGTATATATTAAGTGAAAACAGAGGCTTCTCAAATAAGTACTACACCCAGTTACCAGCAAGCACAGAGGTCCTAGAATGCTTAGCACAGCATTCCAGAAGCTGTCATCCTCTAGATGTGCTAGACCATAACAGCATTTGCTGACCATGCAGTCCAGCGTATTTGGAGAATGTCATACATGTTGGGGGGGGAACCTGGATTATTTTCTTTCAGCACTTGTACAACATGTGTACTAGTATCAAGACTTTCTACTAGAGCAGGACAGTTAAAGTGGCATCAGAGTGCTATAACCATACAGACACGCTCTGAGAAATCTATGTGCAAAATTTAATGTATGCAAGAGCCAAACAAGCCAGTTAGCAAGATAGAACATGAGTGCAAATGCTTTTGCAAGAAAGTTTAGGATTCGTAGCTTGAAAGGCACAGAGCATTCAGACAGTATGTGTCTTAAAGAGGCTACAGTGCTGGATATACAGTACTCCTTACCTCACATGCTCCAGTTCCTACTGAGTGCAGTGGGATCAGGGCCCATGCAAGACTACATGTTTTCTGATCATTAACTCAGTACCCACCCAACCCAGTATGGCTAACACTTTCTACACAATTCAGACACCAATACATCTACCCTGTCTTCATGGTACTACTCAAAGCAGATCTCTTAATCCTGTTCTGGTACTCAGTGGGGTTTACTTTTGAGTATGTGTGTTTAGGATTTTAGCGTTTACCTAGGAAATTAAAAAGTCACATAAATATTCCCCTTATTTTTAGGCTGCTCATGAAATACCATGAGGCTTAGATCACACTGTCTGATTCCCAAGGTAAAAGAACTAGAGTAACATTCATATTCACTTTGAGTGATGAACCAGAGACAACTATACATTATACATAAGCATTTGCAACATTAGCCAGATCTTTGCCTACTCCTACAGTCCATTTAAATGGGAACAGTTAGTGTGCATGAGTGGGCATGCATGGGAACTGCAGAAGTAGCAGGGGGAGGGATGTGTAACACTTCCCCCCACCTGCCCTGCCCTTTCTGTTCTATTACAGTGGTGCCTCAATTTACGACCATAACCCGTTCCAGAAGATGGGCATAACTTGAAATGGGCGTACGTTGAAGCACCATTTCCCATAGGAATACACTGAAACCCCATTAATCTGTTCCGGCTGGGGGAAAAAATTAAGAACAAAACAAAACAAAAAAACCCCTACCAAACAGCAAGCCCCACTGGAACGCGGGGCTGAAAACAACAACAACACCACACAGGAAGCCCCATTGGGATGTGATGGGGCTGAAAAAATAAAATAATAATAAAAAAAAAACCACACAAAATACCACACAGTGGTGCTGAAAGAAAAGAAAAAAAACCCACCAAAAATAAACAGCATAGGAAACCCCATTGGAATGTGACGGAGCTGAAAGAAAAAAAACCCCAAATATAAACAGCACAAAAAGCCCCATCGGAAGGTGATGGGGATAAAAAAAAAATAAGAAAACACAAACAAACAGAGCAAGCCCCATCAGAAGGCAATGGGGCTGAAAAAAGCCCCACGCACCAAACACACACACAAAATCACAGCACTAGAAACATAACCCTCCAGCCCAAAACCACCCTGCAAAACCCTGTAAATGTACTCACCCAGAAGCAGAAAGCAGCACCAAGCAGTCCGAAGCCTCTCTGCAAATGCACACACTCTAACAGTTGGGGCGAAAGAGCTACAAAGAAGCTCTTTGCCGACCAATGGTTAGTCCTCTAATTTGAATTACCTGCCTTTTTTACCCTGCCTCTTTTCTGTTTGCAACTCAAAGCTCCGGCAGCAAGTCAAAGCAAAATTTTGCATCCGGAGCTGGTCGCAACGCGAAATGGTTCTATGTCGGGACGGTCGTAAGTCAAGGCACCACTGTACTAACAAAAATGTTCTTGCACCTGACAGGTTTAAAAAGGCACATGTGTAGTTGAAATCCTGAAGAAAAAAATATCTAGAGTGGGATAGTCTGTTTCCAGGATGTAAATTGAGTGCCTTTTCTCCTGAAGTTGATCCTTGTTGATAATACTAGCTGAACGGTCAGGATTAAATCATTATATTTCTTGGTCTAGCTTTCTTTAAAAGTTTATTGTGGAAAAAAAAGGTACTCTGAAATCTTTGGAGGAATAGCAAAGTATAAAATTTCTACAAATTGATGGCTGGACACCCCACCTTCCATGAAAGGGGTGTTGGAAGGGTATATAAATGGAAAAACCATTACTAAAAATCAATGGCTTTTTTAAGGTTTATAACTGGCGTTAACAACATTTATAAGTGAGACATTCAGTCTAGCCAAGGCCAAGTCAATGTCTTAGCATCATTTGTTATGAATTATCTGGACTAGATCATCTCAAGTCAAAACAGGTTGGTCTTGCAGATTACCCCTTTTGATCAACTATCTGAGCTGTCATCCTTTGCTACATCCCCACTATGAAACCAACAAAAAGGAGGTGGGGCAAGCCACTCCTCTCTAACTGAATTAGTGAAGGTAGCTTAGATAAAAGGCTGCACAGAGCTTATACCTCCAGTTGTGCTGGCTTATTGTAGCTCAAAATAGCAGTGGTAGTTAATGGGTAGGGTTATATGTGTGTTCTCATAAGTAGTAGAAAGGACAGAAACAAAGAAGTCAAGACACACACATCCCCTGCCCCATATCTACAATATTTAACACACACCAGGCTTTAAAGCTGTATCTTCAGGGTGGTTAAACCAACATTTTGCATGGTCATATTCCAAAGAAATACATGAACAGGAGTTCACTAGATGAGTCGTTCTCAAACTTAGGTCCCCAGATGTTCTTGTACTGCAACTCTCAGAAATCCTGGCCAGCACAGCAACTGCTGAAGTTTTCTGGGAATTTCGGTATAAGAACATCTGGGGACCCCAGTTTGAGAACCACTGCACTAGACAATGTTTTTCATTCATAGTGGCTGAAGGGCCTTGCAGCCTGCAGTGCAGATGTGGTTGGACTGAAGTCCAGGATCCAGTAGCCCAGGTAATCTCTCTGACCACCCAAAGTGCAGTAGAGCATCCACATATTTGAACCAGCAATGTTTTATAAAAGCATTTTACAATTGGTATGTACATGTTTTATTATGTTTCATGCTGTCAGATTAGGACCAATTTACATTAACTCTAACAGGGTTTTCAAGGTAAGTGAGATATTGAAGGAGTGGTGTTACTGGTTCCATTCCTGTCCCTCATGAGTTTCTATGGCTAAGTGAGACTCGGGTCTTCTGATTAATAATATATCACTCTGTCCACCACACTATGCTGGTTACAAATGGCAGTTTTCTCATTTTTATTTTTAAAAGATTTTTTTTCCTACAACCACATTGTGCTCAGTG
Organism: Pogona vitticeps; assembly: GCF_051106095.1. Lineage (NCBI taxonomy): Eukaryota > Metazoa > Chordata > Lepidosauria > Squamata > Agamidae > Pogona > Pogona vitticeps. The sequence goes on along the minus strand of NC_135785.1, from coordinate 219,013,642 downwards.
GTAAGATATATTCTGTTTCAGGACAATAGAAGTGAACTCCATTTAACTCATCAAGTTATGACAATAGGGTTATGATTTAACTAAGCACAGAATGCAAAACAATACATGCTAGGAGTATTTCTTTTCTTCTTTTAATCAAGTTTGACCTGCATAGATTTTAGTTTTTTTTGTGTGTGTGTTTTATTTTGCTCTAATATTTTGACACAGAAGCCAAATCCAGAGAGACACAATTCCCAGAATTTCCCAGCCAGCATAGCCACCGGCCATGCATGCTGGGGTATCCTAGGAGGTGTAGTGAAAAAGAAGTAACTTTTTGCAAACTCTGATCTAAAACCCCCTCCTGACATAACTAAGTCTAGAGTGTAGAACGTTCAAATTACATCACTCTTTGCAGCAAAGGTGTGGAACAATGGCTCCTTGGCGTCCTCCTGCCAACTGATTCCGTGATCTGTTAGAGCTCAACTCCTTTCTCATTCGGCTGTTCTTTGTAAGGTCTTTACGTGTGAAAGAAAAGAGGACTTCTATACCTTTAAGAGCAGGATGTTCAGCAGGTGTAGCTTGTCATGGAAACAAGATCTGCTGAAATTTGCTTCTATACAGCTATTAAAGGTACAGGAGCCTTTTCTCCTTCTTTATTTGGCCATCATAATTCTACTTCTTACTCCCATTTTGAAAAGCAACAGCCATATTCTTAATTGTTATGCACAATTTTACCCATAATGGTTATATCTGCAGTACAGAAACTTCATTTTATAATCATTACTGTGACAATTACCATGCAGATTACATGACTGAAGTGGGATCTTTAAAATCTAGGATACTGAGAAATGAAGTGATGTTACACATCATGTGAATTTTTCAACATCCTTTTTTTATTTGTTGTTATGGGAAGGTAAAAAACAACAACCCTGGAATACCATATGTTCCTAACAGAGACTTTTGTGTAAACATGAGATGCTCAAGCTTCTTATACCACATGACTGGCAGCATTCTGATACATTTCCTAATGCATCATTCTGACTTCAGTCAAAGCAGATAAACAAACATGAAACACTGGAAACCCAGAATTAGAAGCTGATTTTTGTCCAAGGATAAGAAGAATTAGACTTAAGCAATCAAGAAAGCAGAAAAAACCAGATGACTTGGGAAGAAGCAGCAAATTGCAAAATGCCCAAGCCAAATTATAACAGAGCAATGGGAATGTTGCAACTCATGCAGGCAGGATGTACCATTATGGATTTAAAGCAAGGATGGGCAATCTTTCCTTATCTTTCCAATCAAAAGAAGCAATTAGATGAAGGTAGTTTGACCCCATCCTGATTTATATAATTACAAAAAAAAGTCCTGGACTAAAGGAAGAATCAGAAGCTGACGACAATCATGTGTGCACATCTCTAATTTTTAGAAAATTATACATAGTTTAAAATGGTTTAAAACATTTAACATAATTGTAAATTGTTTTCAACTGTTTGTTATTTAAATTGTTTTAGTGCCTGATTTAGTGCCTGGCCAGAGATATTTGAATATGTAAATATGACAACTCTGATATGTACTCCAGGATATGACCCCAACATTGCTTTTCCATTTCAGAATGCTTTGCTAGATATAAATTGATACCTGCACCCACCTACCAGTTACTCTGCAATCTCCATTTTGGGGCTGCGTTTAACAGCAACCTTCTTAGCTACAACACTGGGCCTACTTTCTAAACATCCCATCTTCTTCCTCCTTCCTTTTAATACCACCTTGCCTGATGAAGAACTTTCACTATTTCGTGGCATTTTGGTGGGTCCTAAAATATGGATTTAGGTAGCTTTCCCCCTCACAGAACAACTTTACTACCATTGTTTTGCCGTTATTGTAGACACACAGAGAGGAAAAGTGAATGGCTTCACATGGTGACCAATTACATTCAGATATATTCCACATATGTTGCCATGCATGAATGCTATGCTAAACATCCCACACTTGTGGAATTTGGTTTCATGAGTCTGAATTCCATATTTATTTCTCAGAATTCACCAGTGAATGCTACCACCAGACCCATTCAGGCATCTGCCAAAATTCCCCGGTGTATTTTGAGGCCTTGGGCATCTATCTCCATGTGAATATTAGCAATTCTAAAAAGTATTTTTCTCTGAATATTGGTCAACATAGGTTTTCTGATTACAAAAATGTTTTGGTAGTCCCTAAGGAATTTTAAGCAACAAGCTTTTAGTACAACTGATTGCTTTCAGGAATCATGGAGAATGTAGGTTTGCATTATGAGATTCAAATCTGTATTTCTATATCCTATATTTTTACTCAGGTTCATTGTGATTCACAGATAGAGATGCTATATGTTGGCAACATTTCCGGAGTAATGAGTTAAAAGATGTGTTTGAAAAGAAATTGTCTGGTTACTTTGAACCAGAATCTTAGAAGCCCAAAGAGTTATGAACAGCTTTTAAAAGGTTTTGAAATGTTGTATTAAAAATTGTCCTGGATAAATATCTGGAAACGAACAGTGATTTTTCCAATAATTTATTGAAACCTGTGGGCAGAATAAAATTGTCTCAATGACCTTTTATATCACTTTGTTTCAGCAATGAAAACCAAAGAACACACACACACAAAAACAATTACATTTGAGGTGGTTCAAGGACAATCTTTGCTTCTGCTGAGAGTCCATTATCTTTAAAACCTGTAGGCAGGTTATCAGATGGCTAAGTTTGTCTTTCCTCCATATAATTCATTCTTCTTTTAATACAGTGACAGTTTACTAAAGAAATCCAAACACACACAGAGAAAGAGAGCACAAACAGGGATAAATGGAACTGTCAATTCATTCTTTATATGAAATAGGCTGAGAGCCTGTGGAAAGAGAGTCTCTTACCACATTTGCTGCCTTGTGTTACAAGATGCTATGCTGACTCTCTGCAGTAAGAGTGTGTGTATATTCATCTTTCTAAATACACCAAAATGCATATTACCAGAACACAGAAAGCTGGAGAGGATGTAAATGCAGGACCTTGCAATGAAGCAAGACTTTTGTCTCTAACCTGGATCCAAAGAACAGAAGCCTCCCAAACATGAAACAGAAGAGCCAGCCAAAAGTTTTTCCTGTTCAGCTCTATATAAACATAAGACATTGCTGGCAAAGGTAGGTGGGGAAAAATTAAAGGAACAGTTTCAAAACAGGCAACTTGTGGAATGAAAGCCGAATGCCCCCAAGCTGTAAGGTATGACACAGCTAGAGAGTACCAAAGAGTTTCGCTGTCAGGGATGTTGGCAGAAACAGCTGTATCATTTTGGTGCACTGTCTGTCTTCAGGGCTAGCAGGTGGAGATCCCTGCAGGTCTGGGCACCTGTCCCCTGGGAGAAAGTTGCCTTAAATTCAGTGGGACTCATGCCCCAGGACACATACCTTATAACGGGGTTAACAAAATATACAGTACAAGTCAAAATTGTGACCACAGCAGTTGACTGAAGAAAGCCCCAGAGGAATGTCAGAAAGGAAGATTAAAGATAGTTGTAATGCCTGGCTATAGTTTCTCTCTGCCATTCTGTATGCTCCGATTATGTTCCCCCAGTCAACATAGATTTTCTTATTTCTGATTCAGATCAGAATTCCCTTCTCAGGAAGACAGGACTTATTTTTTTACTAAGAATTGTGGAGATTGGGGGGGGGCAGGCAGATTTCAGCAGGTACAGCTTATTGTGCCACAGGTTCAAATCATGAGAAAAGCTTCACTTAATGAAATCTGTCTTAGTATTACTCTGAACAGGGATGGGTGCTTTGTCCTCTCTTGCATCTGATCACCCTTCACCTATGTGACCTGGAAGCCATTCCTGAAACTATTGCCCATAAGAGAAGCTGAGACGATCACAGCTCCCTACAGGTGTTTTGCTAGAAATGTTGCAGGAGACAGAAGGCACAGAAAGGTGGATTTTCTATGGGCAAAAGCTAGGCAAAAGCATGGACAGGCAGATCGTCAAAAGTGTCCCACTGAATAGTATGCATGCACGTCTCACCTCCAGGCTTCGTCAGCTCATCCCATTCCAATCAATGGGTTCCTGCTCTTGAGCATCTCCAGCAGTCAGCTCCAGGCTTGAGAGTTTCCAAGGGTGATGGTACAATAGTCCAGTCTGCAAGGAGGGCCATCTCTGTAAATGACACCTTAACTGAAGTGAGGCAGCAAAAGCAGCTGAGATGACTCTCGGGCTCAGCAACGACAGCCGGCACTTGCTGTTGCTTCTCGTGTTGAATAGCGTAGGAAAGCCAAAAACAGGCTCAGTCACCGCCACCTGCTGGATACTTAAATCGCTGCTCAGTCGAACCACATCCGTTCCTGTCAGTGATTCATTCGCCCTTAGGAGAGGCTGCGAGGACTCGAGAAAGCAATTTTCTTCCACATATCTCAAAGTCTCTTCAAAGTATAGCATGGCATATCGAAGTCATGACAGTTCCTCCTAACTTAGGATCACTAGTAAGTCAAAATCCCTGATCTGTAATATTATTCGCACTGAGCCCAGTATCATGCAGAGTCAATATCTGGACTATTGCTGTTTCAGTGACCTGTGGGAGTAGTCAAAACAAAATGAACAATCATCCTCTCAAAAAAGCTCATGTTTTGGACAGTCCTTGAAACTCACCTGCCCAGTTTTTGTACACTTTGCCTTTTCTTCTGCCATCCCTCCTTAAATCTAATCTACATAATGTTGCTGTTATGCGTTGTCAAGTCACCTTCAAGCTTCCATAATAAAGTGTGCCACTTATTTACTGCCCCACAATGCTTAAAGCTCTCTCTGGGCAGTTAACAATGTAATTATACAGGCTACATATTGCCCCTCTCCCAGTCAGCTGGGTTCTCCATTTACCACCCTTAGAAGAACAGAAGTCTGAGTGAACCTTGAGATGGCTACCTGGGATTGAACCTGGCTTGTGACTAGAGTTTTGGCCGCAGTAGTGCTCTTTCCATATATCCAAAAGCAAATCCATATATTAAAAAATTCACATAAATAACAGCTGTGCAATATTGTTGACTGGCATCCAGGATGAATTAGAACCTAGAGACGTACTAAATAAATATCTAAATGCTATGGTACAGGTTGGAGCCATGTCTCATTTATCAGGTTGCTCTTTCTTAGTGAACACTTCTTTCTAAATCACAAATAACCCAGGTATCAACTCTAACAAAAGTACTATATACTCAGGATGGATAGCCCACTATAAAGTCTGTCCCCACACCAATAGTGCTAATTTCTGCCTAGAGTTTTTGCCTACTGCTTGTGTGAACCAAAAGCAGCCTTTCTTCCATGTGTCTGAATTCCAAAAACTCAGATAGAAAGCTTCAAATATCTCCCCTTGTTCCAGGTCACATAGATCCATTGAACTTTTAAAAATTATTTCTTGTGTGCAATTTGTGCTTTAAGAGCTATGTTACATAGCCTGTTAGTCACCTTGGGCTCCTTTGAGGGTAGGTAGGACATAAACCAAATCAGATATATCAGTGAAGCAGTCCCCAAACACTTACCTGGGCATATGTCCCACTGAAATCTGTGGGGAATTCCTCTGAATAGCACATCAAGACAGCACCCAATCCATAGTTTTCTGGGAGGAAATTATACTAAAATAGTAGGACTTGCTTCATTCTGAATCCTGCCCCCTCCCAATTGTGTATGTTCTATGCCATAAAGTCAGAACAGACTTATAGTAACCCTAATAGGGTTTTCAAGGTAAGTGAGATATTTAAGGAGTGGCTTTACCAGTTCCACTCCCCCAGTCAGTTTCCAAGGATTCAAACTCTGTTCTCCAGTGTCTTAGTCCATCACTCTATTCACTACACCACACTGGGAATCCCCCCCATTATTTAGGAGCAGAGAAATAATCCTGGCTACCATTGTACAAAACAAAATGAACAAAGCATATAAAATTTCACATTTTGTATGCATAAAAATAACTTGACTTTGACCAAGCACCTTGTATACTCCCACACAATGAACTATATATTGTTACAACAAACTGCCCACTCTCTTCTCTCATTTCTCAACATTTTACCATATAGCACAGGTCCTCTGCATGGTTCTGCTACATGTAACCAAAATGTCAAGGCTTCACTCTCACTACCTGAGTAACTAGAACAAGACTCTGATCTTATGCTTTAATAGAGAACTGAGATGCTGACATGAGAGACAAATTTCTATTGTCCTACTAGTTAACAGTTTAATACTTACTGCCTTATATCTTCTTAGCTACATATAAAGCTGTTTTGGATATCAGCCTGATCTTTCCAAAGGCACACCAAGGAAATATTCTCCTTTCTCTTAAGAACAAATTAAGTAATTGAAACCACCACCTTAATTTCCCATGAAAATAAATATCCAACAGTTTCTCAAAGTGTTCCTTGTATCTTCATTTGAAGGTTCCATTTTTCTATCTACTGCTTCTCCACTTTTCCTATCCTAGTAATTTCCACACAGGAACATTCCCCACAGCCTTTAATTGCCTCAGATAATGATTTTAAAGCTACAGGTTTGTTTGTCTGCCTGTCAATATATCCTGTGTTTCAGTCCCTATAACATTCCTCAAGAAGAAGCCTTTTATCCCACTGGCTTCCTCTTAATTTGTAACTGATGCCCAGAGACATCAACACCCTGTCATAATAGCAAACTTCTCTCCTCCCTCCTCTCCCCCTCCCTCTTTCTTTTTCTCTTTCACTCTGTGTTTTACACAGGTGTTTTGGACAAGATAGCCACCCCACCCCCACATCTCATTTCATGTATGGAAAGTGGTTAGACTGGCAGTGTAATGTTGCAGTTTATTAATATTCCTGTATTGAGCAAGGGGTGGACTTGATGGCCTTATAGGCCTCTTCCAACCCAATTATTCTATGATTCTAAACACTAATAATGGCAAAGTTGCTACATTTGGGGTGTCATACTAGTTTATAGGTCATATGATATGTTGTTTCCCATAGGGGAGAACCAAGAGGAACCATCAGAAGGCTGTCACCAATACCAGCCACCTGAAGTGATTGCCTGACCCTAGGAGATGGTAGGCTGGCTGTTTTCTCTTATACCTTCTTCTAGGCTCTGCCACCTTTTTCCCCCTAATGCAGAAAATCTCTCTCTCTGCATGCACATGAAACAAAAATGCATAATTTTCCCATGGTTGTTTGTTTTTAGTGTTCCTATTCCATACTATACAGTTTCAAACCATGCAGTGACCCATTGGACAGGTGGGTGAGCTTATGGGGAAGGACAATGCCCTGACAGTGCTAAGGGCTACGGGTCTAGAAGTCTACTGAGGCTAGTTTCTCTTGAAGAAAAGTCTCTTGAGTTATTTTTCTTCAGCGGATGTGACTTGCCGAGTCCTCAGGAAGGTATCTCTGAATAGCACTGCTAAAGAGATGCCTCTACTGTTTCCGTAATGGAAACAAAGACAGTTTGGCATGTACCAAGCCAGGAATCTTGATTATAACAGTGGCTGGAAAAGTTACAGTTTTGGACTATGACTGCCAGAGTCCCTCAGCTGGCATGGCCAGTGGATTGTAACAATGGAGCAAGTAGCTGTCTCGAGCAGTTTTCTGCACTTGCCTCTTCCAGTGGTTCCCAAATGTTTACCCCAGGGATAATCATGATGACACAGTCAAGGGATAGACATGTTCTTCATCTCCTGCAACTCTTTCATCTGCTCTGTTGCTAAATCTGTTCTCTTGTGGATTGCATGTGAAATGCCATCTCCCAAGTCCTGCTGACGCATACGTTCTTTCTTGTGCAATGCCTGGAGAGGGAAAATCACACTTACCAGCAAGTTGCATGAGGGGGTGGTTGGGGAGGGGGAACACAGTTCTCCTGCATATTACACTGTGCAGTCTCCCAGATGGCATGGTGATGGGCAGGCAAAATAAGCAGTCTCTTCTGTGGAGATGGCTCTTCCTCCCTTTGCTAGAAGCCTGTCTGGAGAGTTAACTTCCCTGCATTACTGAAAATGTTCACCTGCCTTGCAGAAACAGACCCTAGTCTTTTCGGAAGCAAACTGAGCATTGCCTTCCTGCCAAGCTTTTTTTTTCATCTGTTAGAAAAAAAATCAAGACAGAAAAAGCTCTCATTGAATTACTTCCCTTAGATATGGAGCTGCTCCCCTTCTGGTCAGGTGTCCAAAATTTAACAAAAGCATTAGTCAATTAGATCAGTTTCTTGTAGAGAATGCTTAAAATTATACTTTGGATCTTTAAATTCTTAACTTATTTGGACTGAATCCATGTCTCGCATCTCCTTTCCCTTGATTGTTCAAATATATTCCACTTTTTGTGAGTTTGTCTCTACCTGCTGTCCTTTCTGTTTGTTTCAGGCATAGCCTGCCCAGCTTTATAACCACTGGATCAAACTGGAGAATATTCTGCATATGGAGTGGTGGACTAAAGATTGTTTCACTTGCATTCAGAAATAAATATGGAGAGGGCCATTCCCAACCAATTTAGTCTGCTGTGTCAGGAGAGGAACACAGGAGTCTGACTTATATTAAGGAAAGGCTGAAAAAACTGGGTATGTTTAGTCTTGAGAAAAGAAGACTGTTGGGAGATACAATAACACTTTTCAAATACTGGAAAGGTAGTCATACAGAAAAGGGGGAGGATCTGTTCTCAGTCATCCCGGACTGCGGAACATGTAATAATGGGCTCAAGCTATGGAAAGCCAGATTTAGGCTAACAGGAAAACCCTCTTAACAGTTAGAACACTAAGACAATGGAACCAATTATCCCAGGAGGTGGTGATTGCTCTAGTGCAATCATCTGTCAGATCTGGTTTGACTTAGATTCTTGCATTGAGCACAGGGGATGAACCTGATGGCCTTATAGAGCTGCCTAGAGTGGTCACGATGACCAGATAGGTGGGATATAAATAGAATAAATAAATAAAATAAATAAAAATTATAGTCCCCTTCCTACTTGATTTTTCTGTGATTCTGTGATTCTATACCAAATCTAACCTTGGTACATCTAATCTGGCATTGTAAGGACTGATTGGCAGTAGCTTGCCAATGGTTTTGACAGGGCTTCTAGAGACCTAGGGGCTAAACCTCCAGCCTTCTCTATGCAAAGCATGTGTTTTACTGTTGAGCCACAGCATCTCCTCCTTAAGGCATGGGCTTACACCTCCTCCAAGCTAGTATCTTAAACTGCATTTTTCCACCCATACAAAAGACAAATGAGGAGAAAAAACATCATTTTCTTGGCCATCTTCTTAACTTTGTCTATTGCATCACCGCTATCTCTCATGTGTGGCTCTGTACTCACTTACTCCTGCCTCTCATACCTATCTGTGTCAATCCAGTTCATGAATTCTTTTTATTTATTCAGTTAATTGCTACCCCTATCTTTCTCCCAGAGAAGGTCTTTATGCAACAACAACAACAAAAAATCTCATTCCTGTTGCCCCTCTCAATTCTGTAGAGAGGTCTTTGTTCTTATTGACATCTCCTATTCAGATAGCTTGCTGCAATATTAAGAGTTAAGATGTTAACAATATTAAGTTAAGATGACTTGGCTTTGCTTCATGCTTTAGGAAAACTGACAGATCTAGCCATCGCCTTAACCCTGCACCTCAGGAAAAAAAATGTTCCTGCTTGTTTATTGAAGGGAGGGCAGCTGAATTTCTCTCTTTTCTCAAAAGGCAATTAATGAAAAAGACAGGCACAGGGGACACATATAGTACCAACATAATTCTTGCACTGAATGGTTTGTCAGTTGAAGTGCCGTATTTTCTTCACAGAAGAAAACAGACGGGTTTTATATAGGGATGGCTAATATACAGTTATACTGCTGCATGTTTATTTTCTTAACAATGCACATCTGACCTTGATGTAACATCCATAATATAATTCCAGGAGGATGTGGTGGCTTTCCATGCAGGAAAGAAAGGGTGAGGCCCATGCTTAGAAAGAAACCTGGGTTGTTTAGCAGGAACATTTGGATACCAGTTATGAAATGCTGCAGGACTCCAATGGACATGTATTATTTTGTGACCATCTGGGCATGGTGCGCACATCCCATCATTCATTGACATTTGTATTTATGTCACCTGCTGCAGCTCAAAGGGAATCAAAAGGGGAGT